>NW_026606756.1:3460000-4207905 GCF_029890125.1 Rhinichthys klamathensis goyatoka
GTGCCGATTGTCTGTGCTTGTGTCCACACCAGGTGTCTGTGCCGGTGTGTCGGTGTTGGTGCCGGTGTCCGTGCCGGTCCGTGTCTTTGCCGGAGTATCCTTGTCCATGCTGGTGTGTCCGTGCTGGTGTGTCCATGTGTCCGTGCCGGAGTATCCGTGCTGGTGTGTCCGTGCCGGTGTGTCGGTGCCAATGCCGGTTCCGTGCCGGAGTGTCCGGTGTGTCCTCCGTGCCGGAGTGTCCATGCCGGAGTGTCCGTGTGTCCGTGCTGGTGTGTCCATGTGTCCGTGCCAGAGTATCCGTCCCTGTGCCGGTTTCTGTGCCGGTGTGTCCGTGTTGGTGCCGGTGTCCGTGCCGGTGTGTCGGTGTTGGTGCCGGTGTGTCCACGTGTCCGTGTCCGTGCCAGTGCCGGTTTCCATGCCGGTGTGTCCGTGTTGGTGCCGGTGACCGCGCCGGAGTGTCCGTGTTGGTGCCGGTGTCCCTGCCGCAGTATATGCGTGTCCCGTGAAAACAGTTATTTTAATTTGTAATAATATTGTTACATTTAGTTTTGGGTTTTGTTTCATGTTCATGTTTCATGTCTATTATTTAAAAATTCTCATTGTCATGTTACCTGTTTGTCATGTATTTCCCTTGCGTGTATAAATAGCCCTCATGTTTCCATTGTATCGCGTCTAGTTTTGTTTATGTAACCGCTGTTGCTGAGTCTCATGTAATCAAGTCAAATTCACCTTTTTTGTTGTGTCCGTGTCCGTGTCCGTGTCCGTGTCTTTGCCGGTGTGTCCGTGTCCTAGCCGGTGCCGTTGTGCCCATGCCAGTGCCGCTTTGCCATCACAGGAATAAACTACATTTTTACATTATATAAATATATTAAAATTGAAAACAGTTATTTTAATTTATAATAATATTGTCACGTTTAGTTTTGGGTTTTGTTTTATGTTCATGTCTCATGTCTATTATTTTGAAAATCTCATAGTCATGTTACCTGTTTGTCATATATTTCCCTTGCCATCATGTGATAATGTCTTTTGCTTCACTAGTCTTATGTGTCATATTCTTATTGGTTGACTGTTTTGATTGTTCACATGCGTTTCTTGTTAGTCATTAATCTTGGTGTTGTAACGACTGAGACAATCAGACACATTACTATTTGTTACATTTAACAAATAAGCTTTAAAGCCCACTTTTAATAATGAAACATCCCCCCAAAAGAGACAAGAGAGCAGAAAAGGCCTCAGTCACCAGGGGGACCATCAGATAAGATGGTTTTATTGCTGTGAAAAATGTGGTCATGTGGTAAAGCCTTAAACAGACCTTCCTGCAATAAGTTATCGATTAATGAAGACGAATAGATCTATAAATGAACATGCATCCCAGGACATTGTGTGTTTGATATTTGTATGTCTTATGTATGTACTGTCTCTTTCATTTGTATTTATTTCATGCATGCTTAATGAGAGAACTACTAGTTAATGTAACCTCACCTATACCATGTTTGGTCTCTATAAATTGGTACTTTGAAGATCAAAATGATTGTGTATATGATATGTCGATAGCTGCGCAATGTACAGGGCTCCAGACTAACTTTTTTTACTAGGAGCGCTTTAACCCCTGACTGAAAATTTTAGGAGCAATCGCAGAAAATTTAGGGGCACACCTTAAATCAGCTTGCAACGCAATTGTTAAAATTGTTGTCGGTTTACAATGGTAATTTAATAGAGTTTTCCTACATCTTGAAACTTTTAGTTTTATAAATGGGGACAATCTTTGAAGGATGAACAACATTTATTTTTGGCCATCACATTTAAAATAAAATTTAAATATGATATTATAGTTTTAAAGTGCTGGAAAAAGATGTGTAGTACTTGTAAGCGTTTGACTATTTCTGTCACAATACCATAGCTACCATGGCTCCTCCGTCCCAACATACTGTACAATGTGACGTACATTCACATCACATGTTAACGCAGAGGTTACAATCACGGGATACTGCAATTTTCAAAAGTTCATTATTTGCATGTGCTTTAAAGCCTTGCCAGTTAAACATTTGTCAGTGTCTGTGCCGGTGTCTGTGCCGCTTTGCCATCACAGAAATAAATTAAAATTTTACATTATATAAATATATTAAAATAGAAAACAGTTATTTTAATTTGTAATAATATTATTGTCACATTGTATTGTATGAGTCTCACCAAGTCAAATTCACCCTTTTTTGTCATGTCATGTCGTGTCCGTGTCCGTCTTTGTGTTGGTGTATGTAAATTATCACAATTTCATTTTTGGGGGAACTATCCCTTTAATGTTAATAAAACAACAAAAGAGAAAATCACTAAGAGAAAACTAAGAGAAAATCACTCACTGCTCTTAGAACTTTAATAGTAGCTTTAATAAGTATCGATGTATAATTTATACAGTGAAGTCTATATAGTGTTTTATTTTTATATTTGTTAATTTAATATATTTTTTGAATGATCCTTACTGTAAATACACCTACTGTAGCTGAAAAAAAATAAAGAACTGTTTATTTAATTTATGTTGTGTATATGTAATGTGTGTCTTTGTGCTTATCTTTTAATGACAAAGAAAATAATGACAATGATTTTTATCTTCGCCACTTTGGCCTAAATATCTGACATTCTTTTTAATTTTATATTTTGTTACCTTGTAAGGCTTTGTTTTTAAAATAGGGACATTACATTAGTTTGGCTGTAATGCTCAGTCACTGACCAATACCAACATGAAAAAGAATCGTGATACAATCTTGATTCGTGATTTTCCTGAAAAAAAATCGTGATATGATATATTTTGCCATATCGCCCACTCATAATTTCATACATTAATTTCTTATTCAAACAAAATCCTTTCATCCAGCTATATTCTCCCTTCCTCTTTCAAAAATTGTTTGTTTTGTGTTTTTCCAAAGCGTATGTCCTGCAGTCCTCACAATACATTACATTGTTTTTTGAGTCAAAGATGAGCCACTCTCGCCCAGCTTGCCACTTAATATTAAAACTTCTAATTTTCTTTTCTTGGTTTCCCTCGTTGCTTGGCGGGTCTTTCCTTTTTCACAGAGGTTAGTTATCCCATGCAAGTATTTCCACAGTATTATGTTTTTTAATCTTTGCTATTGCTTCAATGCAAATGAACAAGCACGCCGTTATTTGTTGTGTAGTGACGTGTATGTTCAAGTAAGCCAGATATGTGCAGATTCTGCACAATATGCTAAATTTAATATATCATGGTGACTCACGAGTTGAGTATTTACACTAAATCTGTGCTGAACTTCCCCAGCAAAGTGAGTAAACATGATAAGTAACACTCCACATTGGCTACTGATTTGACAGCATTACCCGCCACAGTGGATTTTTACACGCATTTGGCGGGTTGGTGGGTGTTCATTTTTAAACCCTGCTTGTGCCACAGAAAATATCTGTTTAAATATGAACCAGGTCAGTACAGATCAGATTCATGGTCTCATATTAGAGGAAGTCTGTGAGCTGAAAAGCTCTAAACTCAAACCAACAGCTCTTTTTAACCAGCCCCATGTGAGTCCTAACAGGTCTGTAGTAAGCCTGTGTTGGACCCATTCTAGTTGGTTTTCTCTATGAGCGCTCTAGGAAAAGTGTAGGACCCTTTCTCAGGACCCTGAGGTCTAAAATTAAAATGTACTCATATTATGACCATCTCAGTCCCCTCATTCCTCAATGCAGCACTGAAAGCTGGCCCGGATCTACCATATGGGCAATCTGGGCACGTGCCCAAGGGCCCTTGCGCAGAGAGGGGCCCTCCGTGATGGGAGTTTTTTTTGTTTTTGTGCTACATAAAAATAGTATACACAAGGCTTGGCCTCGATCTTGATAATTATCCAATCAGAATTAAAAAAAAGTGTATATTACATTATATGATCCCGCTCTTATTCATGCAAATGCTTTTAAACCATTCATGTGCGACAAGACAAAAGTGTGACTGTGACACACACACACACACACACACACACACAGAAAGACATGCGCCAGTATCGTGCGCACAGACAGCACGCCAGAATACAGTTCTCTTTCGTGCTTGAACTTACAATAACACACACAATTATGCCAAAATGTCAGTTTTGTCGAGTATCTTCATAATATAAGAGCAGTCTTAAGATGAACGTGAAGAGTTGTGAGAGAATGAGGCACGTGTGAGATCAGCGTCTCTGTCAGTAGCGGCTGGTCTTAAAGAGACAGCAGCCAATAAAGCTTTCTGTCAGTAAAGTTAATCAAATAACAAAAAGAACAGATAAAATTACTCACTGCTCTTGACTAAAGAACTTTTTTAGCTTTAATAAGGATTAGTCTATATTTAATTTATAATGTATGCAGTGCAGGCTGTTTGATAACTTTGTTCAATTTCAGTATGTCCTAGGCCTACCTGTTAGACAGTAAGGGCACTGGTAAATGTGACATTAATTTTTTACTATTGTATTATTTAGAAAAATAACAAGTTTGCAGTAATGCAAAGATGTAAATATTTAATTTTGTAAAAAATATAATTTTAATTTGAAAGCATTATCACTAATCTGTGTGTGCATTTTACTTGAGAACCGAGCAAGTTGACTCATGAAACCATTTGTTTATTATATTGCAATCGCATATCGCAATCGCAATATTGATCTCAATAATCGCAATATGACATTTTCCCCAAATTGTGCAGCCCTACTTTTCAGAAAAAAGCCCTACTTTTTGACCAATAGGCCTATTGTGTGTGTGTGTTTTTGTGTGTTCCTTTGGAGGGTGTGGTTGTCAGGTAGGGGAGGGGGGCCCATGAGCTTCAGTGCCCAGGGGCCCCTGGGGGTATTAATCCAGCCTTGACTGAAAGATGTTAGTAATAAGATGCTAAAGACTCGTAACTATGAGGAAATGAACGTTTTTACTTGGTTTCCTGAGTAATGTAATATTAAAAAGTCAAAACTCAAGACTAAAGATTCAAACTAGTTTTAAATGTTATTTTTATTACATAAAGTCAAATAATGTTATTATTTTATGACTGTACATCATGAGCTGTCATTTGTTATTATTTGGAATGGATGTTGTGTCTCTGGGGCACCGGGGATCTTTCGTCGAGCCTTGATGTCAGATGTAATTTTGAGGGTTGGACAAACACTGGGCAGACATCCACTCTCTGTTTGCGATCTTCCGATATGGTGGTCCTGTCCGGAGTGTTTTGATCACAGTGACCTGATTAGTGCCCTTGACCAGAAGGACACTTGTCATCAATACTCTCATAGGTCGAGTTGGTCTGTACGTGTACAGAAGTCAGTCTGTGGCCCCCCGGGCTCAGAGACAACATTACCGCCGTCTCCTCAGATAAACTCACAGAGCGTGAACCATGTGTTGCCGCTCAGGAGAAACGAGGACAATGGCACATGAGCATAATGCAAGCAGATATAACAGAATACAGCAGTGCAACACGAACGAACAACACACCTGTTATGTCTGTTAGAGTTTGTGCACTCTCTCCACCGTTTATTCTCCATCTCTGATGACTCCATGGCAACAAGCTGGACTGAATCCAGTGTGTGTGTGTGTGTGTGTGTGTGTGTGTGTGTGTGTGTGTGTGTGATGAAGTCAGAATGTCTGAGGTCTGTAATGAGAGATAATGTGTTTATATTTGTGTAATGTTGTACTGATTGCAGTCTCACTGGACCCCGGCTAAATGAAAGCATCTCTTCTGCTCTGTTCACTGGCTCAAAATAATTACACAGTGAATTATTACATTACGACTCACTTTGTTATGACTGAAATTATTCCCATCTAGATATGCAGAGCAATTGGATGGACTTGTAATGACCCTTGATGGCTTTTTGTGATGTTTAATTCTGTAATTCGGATCATTAGCTTAACTTTTGACTTCTGCTTGTTTTTTGTTTGTGAGTTATGTAATATTGTGTGTTTATTTATGTATTATTTATTTGTTTTTTAAAGGGACACTTCACCCATTTGCATTAAGCTTTGTATCGTTAGAAACCCAGTCATACTTGTGCAGTGTTAATTTCGTTGACGAAAATAACGACGAAAATTATTCGTCAACTACATTTTTTCACAGACGAAAACGAGACGATAACTAAATAAAACCTAGTTTTGAATGACAAAGACTATGACGAAAATCTATTGACATTTTCGTCAACGAATAAAAACTAGACGAAAATGTTAGATAGTGACGATTTGGGAAGCGATCCGTCAGAACTGATGTCCTGCGTGTGTGGTAGATGCGCACATTTGTAGGCTACTGTAACGTGATCTACCCCGCGGTCATAAAACGTTAAAAAATGTGAACGTCTGGGAGAATGAGTAGAGCAGACATATAGATCTCTGAATAAGAGTGACGATGCAAAAAAGAGCTCTATTCGGTGTGGTTTTCTTTGCGCACACACCTAACCCGAAGCGTGCAGTCATGCACAATACACCTACAGCGCGCGAGTAGGCTACTGAATTGAGCTCTCTTTCGTGTCTGAATGGAGAAATACACAACAGTATGTCTAAATGTCCTTTTTGGAGAGTATTCATGTAAACTATGCTGGTTATGTCTTAAACTGTGAGTGTGTCGGATGTGCATCAGTGCAATTGTATCCGCATGTCATTGGACATGATCCGACGTCTTAAAGTGACAGTGGCAATAAACCTAATGCGGTCCGTGTCCTTAATAATGATCAAGCAACAAAAGAAAAAGAGAAAAGCATTCACTGTTTGTTAATAGCTTTAATAAGGATTAATTATATTTAATTCATACAAATAAATATGTCTGCTTGAAAGAATAAAGAATGATGTAAGTAGTTATAAGGAATGAATATATCATTCATTGTAAAGAAGACTGTGTTGTACTTTAGGAAAAGTGGTTTTATTTCATTTTAAGATATTTTTTAAGTAACAGCAGTTAAATCTGTATCTGTATTGCATGTTCAAACTTAAAAATCATTCATATTAATAGGTTAATAGATGTTTTCTCCGGGAGTATATGGGTTTGGAAATTTTAGAGAAATTCTAAATTAACGCATTACAATTGAACTAAACCCATTATATTTTAGTCGACTAAATCTACTGTAGATTTAGTCGACTAAAATGTTATTGTATTTCGTCGACTAAAACTAGACTAAAACTAAAACAATTCAGATGACTAAAATATGACTAAAACTAAATGGCATTTTAGTCAAAAGACTAAGACTAAAACTAAATCAAAATTTGCTGACAAAATTAACACTGTACTTGTGAATGGTCGTGCATTATTCCCTTTTTTCCCATGAGACGGGAGAAATACGGATTTCAGCGTTGCAGTTCCTGCTTATAATGATGTAAAAATTTTAATTTTGCGTCATTCTAAGCTGGAAGTCCAATATCTTTGTAGAGGAGTTGAGACTACAAACACTCATTCCTCATTTTTACAAGGAATTCATGAAGTTACGACAGTCCTCATTTTTACGGAGGGGGGGGGGGGGGGGGGGGGGGCACTCATGAAGTTACGACAGTGGCGGAAGGTACCCAATATGATATGGAAGAAGAGGATTTCGAAAATCTGATGCTCGAATCAGATGTTCGTGGCTACCTTTAGCCGCAATATAGCGAAGAGCAGCTGAGACTAATGGAGGAACAGGAGGCGGCTGCTGCGGCTTCTGCAGCCGAGGCAGAAGACCTGCCTGTCGCGGACGAGGAGCCCGGACTGGCTCGAGCTGGGGCAGACTGGACACAGAGATAGAGTCCGTCTGCTGCAAAGAATTTCAACGATGCCAATTTCTCCTGGACGAAATCTCTGAATCAGACGAGGACACGGACGTTTGTGTTGTGAACCATCCTAGTTTCGCACTGCATATGGACAGCGGCGTCCTGGAGACATATTCCAGAATCCCAAAGGTGAACTGGAAATGACAGCCAAAGCCTGCAGGGACAAACGGACGTCTGACTGTAAAGTCAGTGTTTCTATTTTCTTTCTTATACCAACGTGGCATGTATGTACACAATTTGTTCAAGCATTATCACAAAGTTATTCCCGGTTAATACGTCACGTCAGCCAGCTGGTAGCTAGCCTTGTAGATGGAAGAGTGATTTCTCTGATAGGCGGATACCTCATAGGCGGTTTTCTGGATTATTGGGAGTGGCTTGCGGAGCTGTGCAATGTGGTGCATTGTGGGAGTTGTTGTCTTCCATACAAATGCACCCTAAAGTTACTTTCTGTCTTTCCTCGGTCAAGAAGGCACCAAATTCTAAATTTATGTTACATCTCGACTACATATATGACCCACTTTCAATAAAGATTAATGTTCCCACGGGTGAAATGGCACTGCTGAAGATGAGCTATTATGTAAGACAAAAGAGGAATGAGACGTTTGCGATTGAGAACATCGTCTGTAACATTGGGTTGTATTTTAAACATCTTATTTGTGTACACTACTGTTCCAGATTTTTTTTTATTTTACGTATCTTATGTCACATTTTCGATCCAAAAATACAGTAAAACATATTAGCATAATTTAAATAAATTAAAATAACTTTTCTACTTAATATATATTTAAATGTAATTTTGGTCACACTTTAGATTAGGGTCCAATTCTCACTATTAAAGGTGCAGTCTGTAAGAATGACAAGCTAGTGGTCGAAATAGGTACTGCAGTCCAAATTCAAAATATCAGAGATCGTTGTTTCCCCCGCCCCCTCCTCCTCAGACTCGACGCTCATGCGGGTTGCCAGATTGAGGACACACAACAGCAACGTGCGCAATTGATAATGAAAGCCGAAGATACTTACACACTGTAAGTTGACGAGTTGATTTATCCGCGTTTTATGCTCTAGTTCAGTGGTTCCCAGCCTTTTTTTGTCTGAGACCCCCTTTTTCCCAAGAAAATATTTTAGGGCCCCCCTTCACATTTAATGATATTATCGCTCTTGTAAGCTTGCAGCAAGGATGACAAAATATATATTTTTTCAAACAAACGGTATGTTTATGCACAAATAATAGCCTATAATATTGAAAATACAATAACAAAAACATCAGTAGGCCCTTTGTAATCTAAAAACGTAAGCCTAGGAGCAAGGGCGTAGATTACGCGGGGGACGGGGGGGACGTGTCCCCCCCACTTTTTATAAAATGTAAATTCGTCCCCCGCACTTTTTCATAGGGCAAATGTGTCTATGACAAGCTGAGGTTTTCGCGGGTGTGTATAGCCTGCCCTACATCGAGATTTAAAATCCAAAGAGTCAAGGATAGTCTATCTACATACGTGACTTTCACGCTTCCATGGTAATCAGTCACTCGTGCGACACGCCCATGCTCGCACCCGCGCCGAATCCATCAGTTTCATAGAGTTCAAAACGGCAAAAAAAAAAAACTCTTCACTCCTTTTTCACGAAAAAGTCAAGCACTGTATAAGTAAGTTGTCATGTGGTATCCGAATTGGGTTGCACAATGATGAATAACTCTGCCTATTTCTCTTGTTGAATAATTAACAAGTTTTGTTGTAAATTGAAAATATTCACTATACCCGCACAAACGTGCACTATTTTCAATCTTTTTTTATTCGTAATGTCTTTTATTTTCACAGATATGTTATCAAAGCCCTTCAAATAAGAAAAAGAATAAACATGGTGATTGTTAATGCTGAATTTGCATGTTCATGCATTAACAGCCACCATCTGCTTGAATCAGGCAGTATCATGTGTAGACTATGATGTTTACCATAATTCGGTAACACTTTACAATTAGATAAGGGTTGTAGACAAACTTTAAGTTCTCTTGAAAAAGCCTAACTAGAAAGTATTTTTAAAAGCTTGACGTTTGAAGGTTTTCAATTGGAAAGTTTTAGTTTAGTAAGACAGACTTTAGGCTATTAAGGAAATGTTATTTTGCCAAAAGAAGAACTTTTATTTTAAGTAAATGTTATTTTTAAATCAGCCTACTTCAGTGTGATATTTAACCATATTATCATGCTTAACAGTAACACTGATAATTTGAATAATTGTAATGCGATGATCAGATATCTAAATCAGAGAATATCATATGTTTGGGCGGTTGACGGGTGGATTATTTATTTTTAACAGTGGATTCGGGGGACTCAAAGTGCACCAGATTAATGAATTTATCTTTAAAATGTACAAAATTTTCTTCCCATGCCCCCGAACCCCCCTAGAAGTACCGAGATTCACCTACAAAAATACTGTGGGAAACACAGGCTATATGATGGTCCTAGAAAAATAACAATGTTATTATCTAATTAAAATACATGATCAGGATTTTACCACCTCCGCCTCGTTTTAAGCCAGGAAAAACCCTGCATGTGCAATATAAAGTACTGAACATCTGCATTTCTTTCTTTCTGTTTTATTGCTTTAAAAATAAATAGCATATTAAGCCAATTAACCTGTCAACAAAAGTCTGAAAAAAAATGTGATTACACTTGACATTCTTTCCCCCTCACTTTTGAAATGATGGCTACGCCCCTGCCTAGGAGAAGCCTATAAATTGGCCCTATTTGAAATGCAAAAACAAAAATATTCATACTGGTGTGTAGGTAAAAAAAAAGAAAAAAGAATATAGGCTATTACTAAATGACTGTTGTCTGGGGCCTCAATACTTGCATGTTATTTGTGAGGCTTTATCAATATGAGGCTTTATTTTTTACGCTTTTGTCACTAGCGAGTGATAATAAACTTGCATTTATTAACAGAATAATGCGTCTTTCGGAAGAACATTGTAGCCGGAACTACATCTCTCTGTCTATGTCTATGACGAGTCACGCAGGTACTGGGCTACTCCGCAGCGGCAGCGATCCGAACCAGTGTAAAATAGTCCCAATGTAAACACTTATTATAGGTGTACCATAGTGGTTCAGGATAAGACAAAAACACGGATTGGAAAATGGATTCATGATGAACTCGCTCATTATATACATTTTGTAAAATTTTGAACAGAAAAAAGTTAAGGACTTTTATTTAATGCTCATTGCTCAAACCTTTCAAAATATGACGCGACCCCCCACAGAGCTCGCTGAGGCCCCCTTGTGGGCCACGACCCCCCTGTTGGGAACCAATGCTCTAGTTCATAGAGATTTTTAGATGTATACCGAGGCTTTTTAGGTTGGGTAGAATCTTCAATCTCTGAACCAGTTTGTTCACTGGCTGCAATATGCTGTGTTTCCTGCCAACTGGCATCCCGGGGTGTCGAAATACTATTGGGTGAACTGGCAGTGGGCGAGATCACACAGACCAAAACAAAAACAGACATTCCAACACGGAACACACATTTCAAAGTAAAACAACTGTCTGTAGAATTGTTTTTCAGAGAAACGAATATGTGAACTTAGCATGTTTCCTAAATATCTGCAAACATATTATGGTATTTTTATGCTTTAGTAGAGGGAAAAAATTACATACAGCACCTTTAACCCTCTGGGGTCTGAGGTGTTTTCTGGGTCCTGGAGGTGTTCTGACATGCTCTGACATGTGTGATTTTTTCTGATACTTGTGACATTTTCATGGCTAAAGTCTGACTACACTGTATTCAGCACAAACTCTGCTACAGTAATATGTCAGCAGCATGTATGTCAAAGCTTTTAGTTTTGAGATAATGACATTTATGCATGGTTTGTGAAAAAATAAAAAACATTGTCACTGAAATAAGGTCATGAAACCCATACTAATTATTTCTTCACAAAACTTTTGAAAATTGTATCACGTGGCCTAGAATATTTTCTTCAAAACTATGTGAAAATCATCCTGACTACTATATATATGAACTACTATATATATGAGCACCAAGTTTGTTGTGCCTTGTAGGCATATATGTGTAGGGCTATATAAAATATGAACAATAGCCTAGATAGCAGGCAGCCTATAAATCGTTAAAAAGGAACACTTCAGTAACACTACACTAGAGAAAAATATATCTATATATATCTATATATATATATTACTTCACGTTACGACGTTATGAAATGAGATTGGAGTAAAAGCATGAAGCCTATTGTTTGGTGCGTTTTGCTTTTCAAACCCACAGCGCGAGTGACTCAAACTCACAGCGCGTGCAGAGGACATTTACTGAAGTGGTCGAGCCGCTCCAAACTATGAAACATTATTCTTACCATATTATACATATCTACGTGTGAGCAGATATCCACAAACACAGTATTTAACAGTAAACACAGGTCTAAACATTATAATATTCACCATGAATAAACATACATTTAGCATTAGGCTTCATGTTTTTACTCCAATCACATTTCATAACGTACATTTTAGTCTGGCACCAGTTTAACTAGTAGCTACAATGTAAAGTTTATGCAACAATAACATGCTACTAGGGGTGACCCCGAATAGTCGAAGATTCAATGCTTCGATAGGAGGAGCCTGATTCGACTACCAATCTCACGGTCGAATCTTCGCAGATGTGTTATTAAACGAGGATTATGTCATTTTGGCTATATGAGTGTGCTCAATGTCTGATTTCACATAGAGCTACTGGTTTTCTGTCAATACGTTCTGTCAATGAGACGTTAAACCGAGGTCCTGACTCTCTGTGGTCATTAAAAATCCCAGGATGTCTTTCGAAAGAGTAGGGGTGTAACCCCGGCATCCTGGCCAAATTTGCCCAGTGGCCTCTGTCCATCGTGGCCTCCTAATCATCCCTATATATATATATATATATACACTGATTGGCTTCATCACTCTGTCTCCTCTCCACCAGTAAGCTGGTGTGTGGTGAGCGTTCTGGCGCAATATGGCTGCCGTCGCATCATCCAAGTGGATGCTGCACATTGGTGGTGGTTGAGGAGATTCCCCCTTCCATGTGAAGCGCTTTGAGTGCCTAGAAAAGCGCTATATAAATGTAATGAATTATTATTATTTATTATTTACGTTAATATACAGCCTATTATGATAATGCTGTCAATAAAAATGTGCAAAGAAAGAAGCTTTTAATAAATATTTTTTAACGTGCGTGCAGCGTGAATAAATCCAAACACCCCGTGACAGATTTAAGTTTCACTTTCGATCCGTGACCGACAGAGGAGCGTCTTGTCGGCAGGGATTTAAATCTTTAAAAATGTCTGGGATAAGAAAATCTAAAGATGCACACCATCAGAAAGGATATTCTCCAAGGCTGGATTTAGCATCAGGAAAACCATGATCACACTTCTGCCGGCCAACGTTAACAGGTTGGTTTTCCTCGGGACGTTCTAAAACGCTTAACGTGAAAAAAGCTTTTAAAACGCTTAAATGGCACTTTTACGTGCTTAATGTGCTTTACGTGCTTAGGCTACACACCTTAAGAAACCATTCTATGTGCAGATAAGCAGATGAACCCAGAATATGAACGCAACGCATTTCTCCTATAAAGTCACGTAAAGCTTTTCTATGGGAGGAAAATGCTTAACGTAGCCTATAATAAAACGCGTTGCGTTCATATTCTGGGCTCATCTACTTTTCTGTAGGCTATATAGTAGGCGCTTTATTAATAAGGTGTGTACAGAATTTGATCTTTTAATATAGGCTAACAGTTTTAGGACAAAGCCGTTAAGCATTTTTCACGTTTAGCGTTTTAGAATGTATTTTATCCGCGCACACAATTTGAAAAGACTCAAACGGACACAGGCCGAGTGAAAGACTGGATTTTGTTTTCTCGATCGATCAGGTATGGGTACAAGTGATTTCAAAACATTTCAGCCGGTTCTAATTTGATTTTTGGATACTGTGAACACGTTTAGCTAAAAAGACTGCCGCTCCAGTTTAGCGTTTATTGTTGTTTCTGCAGTTAAAAAGACAAAGTTGACAAATCCTGGCCATACTTTCGTTATTTTAATAATTTATTTATTTTTATTTTATTAATTGATCACTCAGGGTGATCTAACTTGTGACTTGTGTTTTGAATATTTGTTCCCCTGCACTTTAGGCATTTTGCACACATTTGTTCTGCTTCTTGTGACTTGATTCTGACATATTTCGTTTTGTATTTTTATTTATTATAAATGTAGGCCTATATTGTGTTCTTAATTGTTGATTATTTTTCAGTGCATCGATGTTGCGCTGCCTGTAGGCCTACTTAGAGCATGCTCGTACAGGCAATTCAGCCGATTTAATTTGATTTGCATGTGAAATGCAAATCCTATCTGCAGTGTGGCCTTTCTGCAGTTATTTATGTTATTTCTTAGTTTTATTGATCCAAAATGTTTTTATACATTTTCTTCTATATCTTTGTGTGATGTTCTGTACATCGCGGCTTTAAAATGTTAAAGCCCCGCCCCCTCCCCAACACCACACACATGATTCGACTATTAGTCGACTATAGGCAGGACTTGACGATTCTGATTCGACTATGAAAATCCTTAGTCGAGGACACCCCTACATGCTACTATTAGTTTCTTACCTTAAAAATCGTTTTCATAATCAAATCGTGTTCTTCTAATTCTTCTGAGGTATATCCAAGGTAAACAGCACAGCACAAACACAGTCTTCCAAACTCGATGAAAAGCAGAGCAGTACTGAAGTCGCTGATTCTTTGTTTTGAGGTGATGAGGGAGGTAACAGCTCTGCGTTCCTCCGCGTGGATCATTTGCATGTGAACAGCTCTTGCACGCGTGGGTGTGGTCACATTAGCGCTAATCAGCTCGGGCTGGAGAAACTGTACATGTCGTTGCTTTCATACGAATTACTTAAACAGAGAATATTTGTTTTTGATATGATTTACATCATTTAAAAATGGAGACTTCAAGCTTCGTAAAGACATGTTTCATGTCACAGTGACAAGCATTCGCTGAGTTATAGGTCATTTTCTGTCGCGTTTCAGAATGAACTTCACATTGAGAGAGACGGGAGAACGCGCATCATGTTTATTTTCTTTATTTTATGAAAAACACAACATTTTGTTTTTATTATGAGTGTACACAAATAAAAGAAGACATTTAACAGTTTTGAATGATGTGTAACTTATATGTAAGATCAATATCAACAGAGTATTTTGAGTTTGTTTTGCACTGATAAGAAAAAAAGCGAGCAGATCCCCCAGAGGGTTATCTAACTATTAAAGGGGTCCTATGCCTTTTTCACAAGATGTAAAATAAGTCTTTGATGTCCCCAGAGTGTGTATGTGAAGTTTTAGCTCAAAATACCCCACAGGTATTTTTTTTTATACCATGTTAAAATTGTCACTTTGAGAGTGAGCAAAAACGCGCGTGTGTGTCCCTTGATAATATTGTTGCTTTTTCACTAAAATCCTTATTATTTTATTACTGATTTATTTGCGTTTTTCTTTGAGCAATATATGTTGATTCTGCATTCACTCTCTAGAGACTTTTATTTGACTTTTTTTTCTGCTGCTGTCCTGGTGCCATTTTGAAGTGTGTGCGCACCTCTCTCCAGTTCGCATTGCACATGCTGGGGAGAGGTAAGCATTTTTCTGAGCTCTTCAATTTATGAGCAAATTAAGTTTGCAAAGTGTGTAAATTGATTTCATATCATCTTGTAAACAGTACGGTGACTGTATAGTGTGTTCTGTTGTATGTTATATGCGTGAGTGGATTAAGAATTTGAAGATATGTCGTGTGGGCCGTATGATATGTATTAGCAGGGTTTTGAGCCATTAATCAACTAAACTAGTGTTGTATCATACAGGTGAATGTTGTCATGTAATGCCTACAAGTGATTCATCAACTTAATTGATGTTGATTCACAGGTATTTCACTTTTATTGTCTTATACATTCTTGTATTGTGTTAATGTTATTATGTTTCAATGTTATGTGTATTTTGCTAAATTGTTACACATCCAGTTTGCATTGCACACGCTGGGGAGAGATGAATGTTGTCATGAAATGCCCACAAGTGATTTATCAACTTTATTGATGTTGATCCACAGATGGTGAGAAGTCCATGTTGGGTGTGACTGTTAAGCTGAGCCCTAAGAAGTGCCACCTACTGAGAACCTCTGTAAAATTCCTAGGTCACATCATAGACAGGGATGGAGTTTCAGTAGATCCTGCCAAAGTCGAGGTTATCTCGAAGCTGTCTAAGGCAGATATTATGGAAGATGACAAATGTACTACATCAGTGCAGAGGATCAAATCGGTTCTTGGTATGATCTTATATTACCAACATTTCATTCCTGGATGTTCTACTTTGGCAAAGCCGCTTTTTGCTCTTACGACTGGGCAGAGGAGGAAAAGAGGAACCAAGGGAGGCATTACAGCGGGAACTTACAGGAAGCTCAAGCCCACAGATTGGACTTCAGAATGTGATTGCGCATTATGTTGCCTCAAGGAGAGTCTGCTTCAAAGTGTGGTTTTAGCGCTCCTTGACTTTACTCAGCCTTTGATCCTGGCGATTGATGCCTCACTGGACGGACTGGGGGCTGTATTATCCCAAGTGCCTGCGGGCGAAGAGCGAGCTCATCCAATTACGTTTGCAAGCAAGACTCTGAGCAAATCCCGCGAAGAGCGAGCTCATCCAATTACGTTTGCAAGCAAGACTCTGAGCAAATCCCAGAGGAACTATCCAGTTCATAAGCTCGAGTTTCTGGCACTCAAATGGAGCGTGTGCGAGAAATTTAGCCATTGGTTGAAAGGTCAAACATTCACAGTATGGACATACAACAATCCGCTCACGTACGTCATGTCCAAGGCAAAACTCGCCGCATGTGAGCAACGTTGGGTGTCCAAACTGGCAGCTTACACATTTGAACTGAAGCATATAGCAGGGAGGAAAATGTGGTGGCGGATGCTCTGAGTAGAGACCCTTTTGTCAAGACCGTGAGCAGCAGGCTAATTGAGCAATATCATGATTTGCTTGTGGAGGCCGAAGCGGTTGATGGAGATGGAGTTCGAGATGCTTTTCGTCAAGGAGCTCAGAACTTACAGATATGTCTCCAGTCCTGTCTTGTCTTACCTTCTGACAGTGCCACTTTCAAAGCCTGTTTGAGTTTACATGATCAGTGGGAAGAGACATCTCAAGCAAGAGCTGTGCAGCTAATTCAGTCTTACCAAGATTTAATACCCGCTGGTATTGACACCCTTCCTACGATCGCTGCGGATGAAATTCGTGAAATGCAAGAGGCTGATTCAGTCATTTCAAGAGTGACGTTCTTTGTGAACTTGAAGCGTCAACCATCGAGGCGAGAGAAGGCCAACATGAGTTGCAGAATAGCAAGATCAAGGATGGAATACTGTACAGATTCACACCAGATTCACACAGTAAACAGAAGCGGTATCATCTGGTCTTACCTTCTAGCCTCAAGGGGCAGGCTTTAAAGGGTGTACATGATCTTGCGGGTCATCAGGGGCAAGCAAGAACCATTCATCTAGCCCGTCAATGCTTCTTCTGTCTGGGAATGGTAAATGTGTGTGAATACATCAAGTGCTGTCAAAGATGCATCCTAGCCAAGGCTCCCGAACCATCTGCGTGGGCCCCTCTTGTAAGTATTAAGACTTCTATGCCCATGGAGCTGGTATGTCTGGACTTCTGGTCTGCGGAGGATGGGAAGAAACGCTCCGTGGATGTGCTCGTTGTGACCGACCACTTCACGAAGTTGGCTCATGCTTTCCTTTGTGCGAATCAGTCTGCAAAACAAGTCGCAAGGAAGCTGTGGGATCATGTATTCCAGGGGTCTCCAACACGTCGCTCGCGAGCTACCAGTAGCTCGTGGCCTGATTGGAAGTAGCTCGCCAAGGGGGCGTTCACATATCGCGTCTTTTGCGCGCTCAAGTTCGTTATTTCAAATGTAGGCGCTTGGGCAAGCACGCTCATAATTGAAGCGACGCGCTCATTTTTTCCAGGCGCAGCGAGATGAAAACACCTCAACTTTTCAGAATGCCGCGAGCGCACCGCAGGTCATGTGACAAGATCCAACCAATCAGCTTCACCCTTTCCGTAACAACATTGAAAGCTCAGTCAACATGAATTTTACTATTAATAATAAAAGATAAGCTAATGTGCATTGTAAATGTCCGTAATTTATCTTTTTTTACTCATTCTTTTTATAAAAATGATTTAAAGGCTGAAATATGTGAGGTTTATCTTTTTATAAAACCTTTTTTGTCAAAACTTTATTTGAACTTGTACATGTTAGTAGATAACATGTTGCAAGACACTCCTTTAAAATCTGGCCATCATTTTTAATCAGTGTTTGGAATAACGCCGTTTAAAAGAACGGCGTTAGGTAACGACGTTATTTTTTCAGTAACGGGGTAATCTAACTAATTACTTTTTCCGTCGTTACGACGCCGTTAACGTTACTGGACGTTAAATGCGGTGCGTTACTATGCGTTGACTCATGGGCGTCAGTTTGGTTTGAAATGTGTGGGGGACAGAGACGCATTCGGAAGTGCACTTTCAGAAGTGCTGGGTACAACGACGCAATATACGTAAATATACGGTTAGTAAAAAATATACTAATGTCATAGAACGGATACCTAATACAAATAAATAAAACATATCCAGTTAACTAGCAGAGCATTCATTTAGTTCGCTATTAAATAAGAGATCTAGCGCTTAAATCTGTTGTTTTTGAGATCCAGCTGAGCGCTCGTGCTGCTGCGATCAGTGTCATGGATACAGTTGTTCTCTTGTGGCTCGCAGTCTTCACTCGGACGTGCGCTTCAATCTATCGCCGTTGCGGAGACTATTCATTCCGGTGAAATCACAAAATAAAATGCACACAAACGTGTCCCTGCTTGATCTAGATATATAGATACAGCTATATCTAGGAGCTAAAGTTCAATCTTTAAAAGCACTCCATCTTGTTAAACTGTTTACTTTTTTAATGAAGATAAAGAAATACAGCAGCCTATGTCTTCCAGACTATTTATCTCAGGTTGTTAGAGTTTGTTTGATTTATTTAATTTGCTACAGTTACTGCAAACACACTTTATATTATTTAACTGTTTACTTTTAAAGAAAAGACTTGAAGTACAGAATGTCTACCAGACCAGTTGTCTGACATTGGGAGTTTGATTTATTTAATTAAGAATTTGTAGTTTAAAAGTTTACTTTTGTTGTGAACAAAACACTTGGAAGTACAGGTTGTTAACTTGACCAGTTGTCTCAGGTTGAGAGAGTTTGATTTAATTCGCTAGAGTTAAATGCACTTTATATGGTGTAACTGTTTACTTTTCTTACAAAGATAATACTTGAGGTGCAGGATAAACCTCTTGCTGTCTGTCGACATGCAATAAATATCGAAAGTTACGTACAAACACCTGTCTGTTCTACTCATTTCAACTGACTTGTGAAAACTGCTCAAAAAAATCCAAATTCTTTGACATATAGCAACTTTTTTTTTAACAGTAACGCAAATAGTTACTTTCCCTGGTAACGAGTTACTTTTATTATAGAGTAATTCAGTTACTTTTTGGAACAAGTAGTGAGTAACTATAACTAATTACTTTTTTAAAGTAACGTTCCCAACACTGCTCTTAATGTTATTATTTTAATGTTTATTTAAACAAAAAGAGCGTATTGATGCTATTTTTTTGTTATTTGCTGGTTTTCGACATATAACTTGGTGAATTGATTTTATTTAGTAGTATTTTTTAACAGGATTCTGTGATAACCGTGATCATTTTGGTCACTATAATCATGAAAGGAAATTTTCATGCCATTTCATCTCTAGTTATGATGCACTATAAAATCAACTATAATTATGTGTTTACAGTTTAATATGCAAAGTACAATATTCTATCAAAAAAATTAATCTCTGATTCTGTTCTTTTCTCTGACATTTAAGGGTGACATATATAGGCCTAAAAAAAACTCTTTTAGGTCTAAAACAGTTTGGATAGCTGTTAATATGAGTTATGAGACATTATTTAGGAGATTTAAGTATTGTATTACATGAGTAGCTCTCGGCCACTTTCATTTTTAAAAAGTAGCTCTCAAATGAAAAAAGGTTGGAGACCCCTGATGTATTCTGTGTGTTTTTTGTGTGTAGCCAACTTCGAGAGTGCCCTTCTAACGGACTTGTTTAAACTATCAGGAATCGCAAAGTCTCACACCACCGCATACCACCCCATGGGAAACGGAGGAGTAGAGAGGTTTAATCGGACATTAGGAAGTATGCTCCGAACTCTGCCGAGAAAGGGAATGTGAAGATAGTGCACAGGAACCTGGTGTTAGAGATTAGTTTCCTACCTGTTGAATCGCCTGATGAGGAGGAAAGCATTCTGCTCTCTGCAGAATATTCAGAGTGTGAATCACATAGCGTCAGAAGCGAGTCCTGTGCGGATGACTTCGAGCCAACAGATCTGGAGGAGAGAACCAGGAGATGGGTTAACAGGGACTCCGAAAGCCCTGTAGTTCCAGATTCTGATGTTGAGGAAGCTGTGGGAACAGACCATTTCAGTTCGAAGGGAAATGAGTCCAATGACCAGTTGCACATCGAAGAGAGTAGTAGCAGGGATCTCCCTCAGAGTGGAGCTGAATCCAGTCCATCATCTCTTGATGTTAACATTGACTGTGACACAGATACACATACACGAGCACAAGTTCTGATTGACACTCAAACTGACACTGATACCCAAGTTCCAGTTACTGACGTTCAGGGTGTTAGGACACGGGCAGGTAGAGTTGTTCAGAAAGTGAACAGATTGAGTCAATGGTTCAGAAACCCTTTTACCTCCAAGGTGTAGGTCATTCCTTTCTCTTTTCTAAAGAGTAATCTGCTGTGTTTTGTTTTTGTATGATGTGAAGAGACATTTTGATTCCAAATATGAAACACAAGGGTCAGGTCAAATTATGGTGTACAAGGCACCGTATTGTTCCAAGATAATCTTAGGTTTGATCACCCTGAAGTTTTCTTGACCTATTAGTTGGTAACTCACAAGTTGAACTAATGAATGTTTCATTGCAGACCTGTACCAGTTGTTATTTGAATTGGATCCAGTACGGATTTTAGTGAAATCTGGAAGGGGTGAATGTAACGAGTTATAATAAGTGAAACCCAAGTTTAATGTATTGTTGCTTTTTCAATAAAATCCTTATTTTATTACTGATTTATTTGCGTTTTTCTTTGAGCAATATATGTTGATTCTGCGATTCACTCTCTAGAGACTTTTATTTTGATATTTTTTTCTGCCGCTGTCCTGGTGCCATTTTGAAGTGTGTGCGCACCTCTCTCCAGTTCGCATTGCACATGCTGGGGAGAGGTAAGCGTTTTTCAGTGCTCTTCAATTTATGAGCAAATTAAGTTTGCAAAGTGTGTAAATTGATTTAATATCATCTTGTAAACAGTACGGAGACTGTATAGTGTGTTCTGTTGTATGTTATATGCGTGAGTGGATTAAGAATTTGAAGATATTTCGTGTGGGCCGTATGATATGTATTAGCAGGGTTTTGAGCCATTAATCAACTAACAAGTGTTGTATCATACAGGTAGGTGAATGTTGTCATGAAATGCCCACAAGAGATTTATCAAATTTATTGATGTTGATCCACATGTGACGGGATAAAAAATTATAGGTTGCGAGTTCTTTAAATAAATCCTGCAATAATGGGATTGCGTTTCCTATTGGCTGCGCCGGTGGCGCTATAGGCCACTGTGTTCGTATGATCTGCAGCAGAGCTAAAGAGAACTGCTGTGGGTGAGTCGTTTCTGTGGTCGCTCCACACTAAAAGCTAAAAATATATAATTTCATATCAAATGTTTGACACTTTATAAAAGGATTGTTCACAGTACACACTGATTGATTTGTAGAGAGTGTTTTCTGTTTATATTGATGGGTATTTTTATCGTTTTATGTCCGTTTGGATGCACACTAAGATCTTTCTAACTGCGTCATTTTCCATGTGCTTTCTAACGAGGTGAAATGTATTTTTAATAGGTGGAGTTTAAACCGTACGACTTACGATCTTCTTTTCTCTTTCACTGCTCTGTGTGCAGGTAAATGTTTTAATCATATAGTGTTTAAGAATTTACTCTGTTCATGTAGTTGTATTTTCTGTATTGTTAAGAAATATTTGGTACGAACTGTGTGTTATAAGGCACTTAATTCATGGTTTTACTAAAAATACCAGATGTTATTTCCATTAATTTCATACATTTAAGAGTTACATAACATGGATGATGTAAGCGGTGTAATCAGTTTTATACGATCACAAACCAAAAAAAGTTAAGAAAGACTAGACAACATTGAATTGTTTACAAAATATGTAATTTTTCTGGAAGGATTATTACATTTTCAGATTTGTTTTATTTTTGTTTACTGTTTTCGGTACAATATAATGTCAATTAGTAATGTTTACTGTGATATTGAGTGGAGCAGAACTAAAGAGAACTGCTGTGGGTGGAGTTTAAACCGTACGACTTACGATCTTCTTTTCTCTTTCACTGCTCTGTGTGCAGTGTGCAGGAAATAAAGCCTGATATCATCCACAATTCGTGTCTGTGTGCTAATGAAGGGTGGGACAAACCAGGTCGAGAAAGAGAAAACAAAACCCAAAGGTCACATTGGTGCCGTGACTCCGGATCTTCAGTCGAGGTGGTCGAAGATCATCTGAACATCGGACCGGCGGGCCTGTCTTCATTCTTCATTGCACAGGACTTTCAGCTAAGCTTTACAGTTAAAAAAAATAACACTGGAAAGAGACTCTTGCATAGACACTTTGATGTGGTTTGATTTTATTTTTTAATTCAGGTATTACTGCATTTGTTGAAGATTCTGTGGAAATATATATATTTTTTTTTTCTCTTTTCTCACTTTTATGTTTTTATTACCTCATTATGGACCACGCCAGGTTAACTGGATCTAGATATATGGGCACTCCAGTTAGTGTTGGTCGAGGGAGAGGTCTGTTAGCAACACCAATTCCTTTCCCAGACATTAGCAATGGTGTGGGATTAGGAGCTAATGCGAGTCCTGCTCAAAATGCTCCAGTCCTTACTAGTGACATGAGTCAGATGGGTAGCATAGTACAACAAGTAGGCCTGCAACTGGCGGACAGTATTCTTGAACATTTGAATTTGCGCAGTCAGGCTGATGTTACATCTAGGCATACTCATAACAGCCCCACTGGTAGATACATGACTGAGCAAAGCTCCACATCGAGTGCATCGCAGATTCAAGTCGTACGCCAGAGGGAAGTTAAAGATCCTCCAATCTTCCGAGGCAACGCATCAGACACAGTGACACTTGATGAGTGGGTGGAGCTCATGAAAAATTTCATAAGGAAGGGACTTCTGCCTACTGAGGAGCAGGGTGAGGAAATTTTGATTCACTTGAGAGGCAAAGCCAAGGATGTTGTTAAAGTGGGGATGCTGTCTAGTGGTTTGAATGTCAGTACAGATCCTGATGCAATCTACACCATTTTACGGAAGCATTTCAGTTGCCAGCAGTATTCTCCTATCCCATTGCAAGACTTTTACACTACTCTCCCAGAACCTCAAGAAGATCCCTTTGACTACTGGTTGCGTCTGAACCGTACTGCTGACATCACAGCTGAGTGTCTAAGACAGCAGGGTAAGGTACTGGACAATCAATTGATTGAGGTCACACGTATGTTCATTCGAAATTGTCCAAATTCAGATCTATCACTGACATTTCGTTCAAAAACCATTGACAAATGGACGGCTTATGAAGTACAAGAGATCCTAAACGAGTATCATTCAGAGAAAAGTCTCAGAGTCACAGGACAAGGAAATAAGCCGACTGGATGTGAGCAGAAAGTTTCTGTGAATGAGATGAGGGTAAGTCCTGGCCCCTGCCCAGTGACAACTGACAAGGATTCCCTTCAGTCCAAACAGTCCGAAAATATGGCTTTGGAAAAGGTGATCGATATGCTAGAAAGAGTTCTGATGAGTAATAGTGGTAATGCACAGGTCAGCAAGGATTACAGGAAGAGAAACAGCATGTCTAGAATTCCAGGCTTGAACGAGACGCCATGCTTGGTGTGCCAGGACACCTCACATTCTGCTTTTACTCACTGTAAAGACAACAGGCTCTGTTTCCAGTGTTTTTCACCTAACCATCCCAGAAATCGGTGCCCAAACGAAAGGAAGACTACTCCCTCAGGCAACCAACAGTCAAACTAGATGATCTACGTGTGAGGGAGGATCACGTAGATCTTGAGAGTGAAGCTCCCATTTCCAGTTTTGATGATGTGAGGGATCGTGAGTCTTTATGTGACATGTTTAGTGATGTACCTTCGGACAAAACAGTCATCTTTCAGGGTGTTCAGAGAGTTCCAAGAGCTGATAGCTTGTTCTACACTTCCGTTTCAGTTGAGACTGACCTCATTCTTAAAGCTTTAATTGACAGTGGATCAATGGCGTGTACTCTTAGTGAGTCTGCTGAAGAACGGTTGTTGAGAAGTAACCCAGACTTGACAAGCCAGTCAGCACAAGATATTGTCATTGTTGGTTGTGGTGGCCATCATGTTGCCCCTACGGCAGTCTATATTCTGAAAGCTACTGTGTACGGCTGCTCCATGGTAATTCCTGTTTTGGTTGTGCCTGGGCAGACTGAAGAGATGATTTTGGGTACAAATGTCATAAAGAGACTGCTGATGCAACTGAGAGAGACTGATGGTTACTGGAGGCTCATGTCTAAATCAAGCAACAATGAGAGTGATGAGTGCTGTATGTTTTTATCCCTTTTCTCAAATGCCGAAAGGTGGAGAGGTGAATCCATACCTGAGAAAGTCGGTACTGTTAAGTTACAGAGGAGTGTGACATTAGAGCCGCAGACTGAACATCTGGTTTGGGGTAAGCTACCTCAGTCTTCTGTCTTGTCGGTTGGCAGCACTGTTATCGTGGAACCAACTGAGTCCAGATCGAGACCAAGGCAAATTCTAGTCGGGAGGGTCATAACACCACTATGGGGAGATGGTTCTATCCCCTTGAGAGTCATTAACCCTACTGATCACAGAGTGGTGTTGAAGAGAAATGCGAAAATTGCTGACGTTTCACCTTGTATTGCTGTGCAAGATTTGCCTTTACCGACACAGATTCAGTCCAATCTGCAGTGTACTGAGAAACCTTTACCACCTAGATCCAGTGAAGAGATGAAGAGTGTCTTGAGTGAATTAGGCCTTGGTGACTTGGATTTGGAGTCATGTGAAGTATCAGCCTGCTGGAAAGACAAGTTGTTATACCTTATTGAGAAGTATGAATCCGTGTTCTCAAGAGACAAAATGGACTGTGGAGAGGCCAAAGGCGTTGTTCATCGGATTAACCTCACTGACGATAGACCCTTCCGTTTTCCTTATAGGCGTATACCACCGAGCCAGTATGCAAAACTGCGGACAGCATTAAACGAGATGGAGGAAAAAGGAATTATCCGCAAGTCACACAGTGACTATGCGTCCCCTCTTGTTTTAGTATGGAAGAAGAATGGCGATCTCAGGATCTGCACTGACTTCAGGTGGCTAAATGCGAGGACTATTAGAGATGCCTACCCATTACCACACCAGTCCGATGTGTTGGCTGCCTTGGGTGGCAACACGTTTTTTTCTACCATGGATCTTACCTCAGGGTATTATAATGTTCCTGTAGAGGAAGAACACAAAAAGTACACTGCTTTCTCTTCCCCATTTGGTCTTCACGAGTATAACAGGCTTCCTCAGGGTCTCTCGAATAGCCCAGCCACTTTCATGAGAATGATGATGTCTATCTTTGGAGATGAGAATTTCAGCAGCGTTCTCTGTTACCTTGATGATTTGATGGTGTTTGGCCCATCTGAGTCAGTCGCTCTTCAACGCCTCGAAATGGTTCTCTTGCGGTTGACACATCACAATCTAAAGTTGGCTCCTAGGAAATGTTTTCTCATGAGACGATCTGTAAAATTTCTGGGACACATTGTCTGTGAGGAAGGGATTAAGACTGATCCTGGTAAAGTTGAGGCCATTAACAATATCACAGCATCTGAGTTGATGGAATCTGATGGAAAAACCCCATGTCAGAAAAAGATCAGGTCCTTTCTTGGAATGGTTCTATATTATCAACATTTTATTGAAGGATGTTCAGCAAAAGCTAAGCCTCTATTCAAATTGACATCAGGTGCAGTCAAACAGACTTGTGTCACGAAAGGATGCAAATCAAGGAAGAAAGTCAGTTACCTCAAACTTTCCCCAGCTGATTGGACAACTGATTGTGAGGAAGCTTTGCACACCCTGAAACTAGAACTAACAAGAAATGTGACATTGGCTCATCCAGACTTTGACCAACATTTCATTCTGGCTGTAGATGCATCTTTTGACGGAGTAGGAGCTGTATTGTCACAAGTTCTGCCTGGTGAAGAGATTGCCAGACCCGTAGCCTTTGCGAGTAGAACTCTGTCTCGCTCACAAATGAACTATCCAGCTCACAGATTAGAGTTCTTTGCTTTAAAGTGGGCTATCTGTGAGAAGTTTAGCCATTGGCTGAGAGGACGGCACTTTACGGCTTGGACAGATAATAATCCTCTTACTTATATTTTGACTAAGCCACGGCTTGACGCATGTGAGCAGAGATGGGTGGCAAAACTTGCTTCTTACAGTTTTGATCTAAAGTATGTTCCGGGAACAAAGAATGTTGTTGCGGATGCTTTGAGTCGGGAGCCGTTTGTCCAGTCTTGTATAGGCCATCGTCTTATCACTGAACCTTACCTGTCTCTCTTGAAGGATGTCAGTGGTGTTGTTGACAATTCTGTCCAGGATGCTTTCAAGTGCACAAGTAATCATCAAGTCGTACAGAAGGGTGGCAAAGGTTCTTGTGACCCAAACAGTGATGGACTCTTGTCTTCAGGTTCTTCTGGGAGCGAAGAAGTTTCTGCGGTGTTGGCAGCACATTCTACTGGCGGCTTGAGTGAAGTACTGGGGACGGTGCCAGCTATCTCACCACCGCAACAGTTAAGCCCTCCGTTACAGCACAGTACCATTGTTCAGGAGCAGGAGTTGGATAGCACCTTGTGTCGGATTCGTTACTACATTGAGAGATGTCGGAAACCATCTAAGAAAGAACAAGCCAAGGAATCCAAAAGTGTGCGGAGATTGTTGAAACACCATGATAAACTGGTCATCTGTGACGGTGTGCTGTATAAGGTGAAGAGAGATCCGAAGCTGAACAAGACACTGTACCTTTTTGTTGTACCTGTCTCCTTAACAGCACAAGTTCTTCAGGGAATCCATGATGCAGCAGGACATCAAGGTCGTAGTAGAACACTGTCACTAGCGAGACAACGATTCTTCTGGATTGGAATGAGGAAAGATGTTGAGGATTATGTGACGAATTGTTGTCGCTGTGTGGTTGGTAAAACTTCAGAACCCAATGCTTGTGCTCCGTTAGCCAGTATCCGCACATCAGAGCCACTTGAGCTGGTCTGCATCGACTTTTGGTCGGCAGAACTCAAAGAAGGAAAGTCGGTGGACGTGTTGATTGTGACAGATCATTTTACAAAAATGGCCCATGCTTTTCCGTGCCAGAATCAGTCTGCCAAACAAGTTGCGAAAAGGCTCTGGAATGACTTTTTAGTTTATGGATTTCCCAAGAGAATTCATTCTGACCAGGGGGCTAATTTTGAAAGTAAGCTAATCAAGGAACTGTTGACCATGGCGGGTGTGGACAAGTCACACACAACACCATACCACCCCATGGGTAATGGCATTGCTGAGAGGTTCAATAGGACTCTGGGTAGTATGATCAGGACATTACCTCCTAAAGCGAAATCAAAATGGCCACAAATGCTACAGCAACTTACCTTCTGTTACAACTGCACAGAACATGAGACAACAGGTTTTGCACCTTTTTTTCTTATGTTTGGCAGAGTTCCTCGTCTTCCAATTGATGTCCTGTTTCAGAATGTGCTTTTCAATGAGGATGTGGTGGATTTCAAGGACTTTGTGTCTAAGTTGAAGAATGACTTGCGTGAAGCAGCACGTATAGCACAGGTGCATACTTTGAAGGAACAGGAACGGCATGGCAGACTGTATAACAGAAAGGTGAAGGGATATCCACTGGCTGTTGGGGATAGAGTGCTGGTTGCGAACAGGGGTGAGAGAGGCAAAAGAAAAGTTGCTGACAAGTGGGAGTCGTCTCCATATGAAGTCATGGTGGTGTACCCTGATATCAATGTTTACAGAATTCGGTCAATCACTTCAGACAAAGTGAGGGTAGTCCATAGAAATTTCTTGTTGCCTGTGAACTTCCTACCAATTGCTGAGCCCCAGAACCAGGATCAACGGTGTGATGACATGAATGAGGAATTGGCTCAAGGAGACGGAACTGACCATGATGACAGAACTGCAAACTGGATATTGAGTAGTCCTGATGGTGTTGTTGAGAACGAGGGTCATACAAACTGTATAGACTTACCTGATGTGTCGGAATGTGTGTCAGAGATCCTGGATTCCATGAGTGTTGACGCTGGGAGTTTGAATGAAAGGGGTGATGTCCCAGTGCAAAGTGATGTTGAAAGTAGTGATGGACATGCACAAAGTGTTGTCGATTTACCTGAAGTGGTAGCTCAAGACTCTGATTCGACTCAAGGAGAACTGTTCGTGCATGAGGACACAGAGGAACCTGTGGTGTGCACACAGCCAAGACATGTTGATGCAGTAGTGACTCAAACTAGACTTGGCAGAGTCATTAAGCCTCCTAAAAGACTGCTTTATGAGATGAACACACAAAACATACACAGTTCAGACTCTACAATGAGTTCCTTTGTTTATTTGGTTAAAAACATTTTCACATAAACAGTGACATTTGATTCCATGTGTAGTTGAGAACACAAAAGGGAACATATTGATACAGAGATTTGATATCAAATTGGGAGTTAGCAGGGCTCGACATAAGCAATGGCCCGATGGCCCGGGGCCAGTAAAAGAGTATGTCGGGCTAGTTGATTGGCCAGTCACTGGCCCGCGCGGGCCAGTGAATGGCCATCAGCAAAACAAACAGCAAACGTCATATGCAGTGGCGCGAAGAGTGTCAATGTTACTTCAGGTTATAACGTGTTAAAATGTCAAAGAACTACGAGGCTGATACGAGCAAGAGGACATAGGGCTAGGCGGTAAATCGAGTTTGTACAATATATAGATTTTTTTTTTAAACGATATGGAATGAGGCAATAGCCTACTGATATCGATACAGTAGTTTGATACGAGCACATCTGAAAAATAGCGGAGTACGCAGTGTGAGCTCCTGCAGTGAAAAAACATAGTACAATTTGTCCTAAACATGACACAAGCTTATATTAAGCACTTCAAAATAACTATTAAGATATAGTTAACAAGTTTAAAGCAGCTTGCCCTGTCAGTCAGCAACAGTATCCTATCTGTCAGAGCAGATACTGTTGCTGACTGACAGATAAATACTTGCGCTGTTTAATGCGTTTGAGACGTGGTGCTTTCCTCAGTGCTTATTTAACTTACATTTTACAGGTATATTCTCCATCTGTAAATGTTAGAAAGTCAAACAAATATGTCCATTTCACTGTCAGGAGAGGACGAGCTTCTGCAAACTGTGAATCTCCGCTAAAATTCAACCTTCCGTGAACGAGCGCTGCCGCGAGCACGCGCGCCTAACAGACGAGCACAATAGAAGAGTAGCGCAATAATTCTGACTAAAATATACATCTTGCTAAAATATTTGTTGTTGGAGACAATAAATGTGCCATATGTGGAATTTTAAACCTAAGTAGGCCTATGTTTTTATGAAAGTGAGCATTATAACGGGTAATCAAATATAATTAGTTGTGCTTTTGTTTTATTTTCATTTTTAGTTTAGCCTTAGTCATTTTGAAAACAAAAGCATTATTTTTGTTTTTAGATTGTAATGTTAGAATGTAATGTGATTTTAACCACCTTTTTGCACGTAATATATTGCATAGCCTACATTACATTCACTATATTTGTTTCCATATCCTTCAATATCAACATTGTTTGGATATCATTAAGCAGGATGTGATTTTTTTTTTTTTTTAAAATAAATACAGATTTTCTTTATCCAAATAGAAAAACGTAGAAAGTACCTAGATATATATCGTATATCGCCATTTAACCAAAAAATACCGAGATATGATTTTTTGGCCATATCGCCCAGTCCTAATTCCTAGTGTCATGGAAAACGCAGTACACCTGGGTGGAGAAAGGCGATGAGGGCATGTACTGTTTCGTTTGCCGGAAATTTACAACAAAAGCCGACCAAAATGCAAAATGCATAACCGGCCTGCCGAGTGCCGACGGGCTATCTAAAAATAGTGTAATCAAATTCCCCCCTAAACTTCTGCCTAGCCCCCCTAAAAATGTGTGATTAAGTGTAAGCTACACAAATTTGTGTTCGCTTCAGTCTTGTTATAATCAGATTCAGCGCGTTCTTCATTTTTTCTTCATTGACAGTTTTTTGGTCATAAATGTTAAACGTATGACAAAAATAATCAGGCAAACTAATATACTTTTGTCTAATTTCGCCATTTTGAAGTGAAAATATAGCCTATGTAACTCATCACTCATGTAATGTAATAATTAGTTTACTGTCATTGTGATGGGACAAGAAAAATTAATCCTAATGTATACAATAAATACAGTTTAATGGAAAAGTGCTTTTCATTCTATTTCTTTCAGGGCCAGTAAAAATATAGAAGGGGCCAGCAAAACTCTGATCTACTGGCCCTGGGGGCCAGTGGGGATTTTTTTTTATGTTGAGCCCTGGAGTTAGTATATAATGAAATGTTGAGGTGTAACAGGCATCTCTTTGGTCTACTGTGAGATTGGGAATAGGCGCCTTCCTTTATCTTTCTGTACTCCTTATGGGAGAATCAATTGATTGACAGTTAATCATACTCCATGTGCATTTTCTTTTCTTCTTTATTGATTGAAAACATTAAGTGGGAGTTCCATACCCCGTTTTTTTTTTTTCTCGTTTTTTTTTCCCTCTTTCTTCGCTGTTGGTTTTTCCTGTTATGGTATGTCCCCATTAAGCAGGATTTAAGGGGGGTGTATGTGACGGGATAAAAAATTATAGGTTGCGAGTTCTTTAAATAAATCCTGCAATAATGGGATTGCGTTTCCTATTGGCTGCGCCGGTGGCGCTATAGGCCACTGTGTTCGTATGATCTGCAGCAGAGCTAAAGAGAACTGCTGTGGGTGAGTCGTTTCTGTGGTCGCTCCACACTAAAAGCTAAAAATATATAATTTCATATCAAATGTTTGACACTTTATAAAAGGATTGTTCACAGTACACACTGATTGATTTGTAGAGAGTGTTTTCTGTTTATATTGATGGGTATTTTTATCGTTTTATGTCCGTTTGGATGCACACTACGATCTTTCTAACTGCGTCATTTTCCATGTGCTTTCTAACGAGGTGAAATGTATTTTTAATAGGTGGAGTTTAAAGGTGCTCTAAGCGATGTCATGTGTTTTTTAGGCCAAAACATTTTTTGTCACATACAGCAAACATCTCCTCACTATCCGCTGGCTGCCTGTCCCCTGAACACACTGTAAAGAAACGCGATCTCTGTAGACAGCCCATGCTTCACAAACAGCACCAAAAACAAACTGCAGCGACCCGCTCCCCAAAACATAACAAACTGTTCCAGCCAATGACCGACAAGAAGGGTTTGGGGGTGTGGTTTGGGGGGTTAGTGTGCGGATGAGGAGGAGGGAGGGTCTAGCTAGCCTCCGTTTTGTTTGACAATAGTTCGAACGTCAACAAGAAGTGACGTCACCCAGGATCGCTTAGAGAACCTTTAAACCGTACGACTTACGATCTTCTTTTCTCTTTCACTGCTCTGTGTGCAGGTAAATGTTTTAATCATATAGTGTTTAAGAATTTACTCTGTTCATGTAGTTGTATTTTCTGTATTGTTAAGAAATATTTGGTACGAACTGTGTTTTATAAGGCACTTAATTCATGGTTTTACTAAAAATACCAGATGTTATTTCCATTAATTTCATACATTTAAGAGTTACATAACATGGATGATGTAAGCGGTGTAATCAGTTTTATACGATCACAAACCAAAAAAAGTTAAGAAAGACAAGACAACATTGAATTGTTTACAAAATATGTAATTTTTCTGGAAGGATTATTACATTTTCAGATTTGTTTTATTTTTGTTTACTGTTTTCGGTACAATATAATGTGAATTAGTAATGTTTACTGTGATATTGAGTGGAGCAGAGCTAAAGAGAACTGCTGTGGGTGGAGTTTAAACCGTACGACTTACGATCTTCTTTTCTCTTTCACTGCTCTGTGTGCAGTGTGCAGGAAATAAAGCCTGATATCATCCACAATTCGTGTCTGTGTGCTAATGAAGGGTGGGACAAACCAGGTCGAGAAAGAGAAAACAAAACCCAAAGGTCACACACAGGTATTTCAATTTTATTTTCTTTTACATTCTTGTATTGTGTTAATGTTATTATGTTTCAATGTTATGTGGATTTTGCTCAATTGTTACACATGCAGTTCGCATTGCACACGCTGGGGAGAGGTGAATGTTGTCATGAAATGCCCACAAGAGATTTATCAACTTTATTGATGTTGATCCACAGATGGTAAGAAGTTAAAGGGTAACTAAACACTAAAACAACTTTTTTTTAGTTAATGATCTGTAAGAATGGAGCTTCATAAATGCTGTTCATTGATGCGAGTAAATTTTTTGACATTTGGGTATAAAGCAGTCCTTCCAGAAAAACGGGTAGTTTTTTTGTGATTGTCGCGGGCAAAAATCCTTGATTATGCGGCCCGTTTTCTTAAAAAATGCGATGGAATATGCGGGATATTTATGCAATTTTATGCGATGAAATTGCGGGAACTTGCAAAAATTGCGGGAACTTGCAAAAACTGCTGTTTGATGAAAAAGAGAAAAAAAAAAAACAGTGAGCCTGTTCTCACTAGGCTACTACCTTATGTAAAGAGTCATTTCTTATTACTTCCTATGATAAGCAAGCATACTACACCACAGAAAGTACTGGAAATATTTAATTTCTCATCTTGTTTTATTTCAGACTGTAACGAGTGGAAATAAGGTGTGGCCCCTTTAAGAGCTGCGCACTCCCTGTTGAACTGTCTGCAGTATTATATTGTATGTGCCATGCGCCTCGAACACCCCATGTGTGCGGGTAATTTCTGTTTGATGCCACTTTTATCTTATTTTGTTTATTAAGTAACGATATGGACGGTAGAACGTGTGACAGACAGTTATACGAGTTCGATTTGGGAATAAAGTGCGAGTTGTGAGATGCCAATCGCCTCCGTGAGTCTGTCTGGCCTCTGCAATAACTTCAGCTGTGAGCTATCTCTATTTTTCTTCCCGACACAACGCGTTACAAGACCTCAATAAACACATCAAACTTACAAAACATTGAGTCAAACAAGTTCTGTAGCTTTACTAGAGGAATATGCTACAACTTCAGTAAAAATGAATAAATGAAATATTTAAAAATAAAGTCTGCTCCTGTTTTACAGCTTTTCGATGATGTTCACGTCGCGTAATTACGTCACTTCATAACGTCACTTCATAACGTTCCCATGGCAACAGGGGGAAATGGCTGCTCTTGTGTGAAGCAAACGCAACATTTTCCAACTTTCTGCTAAGATACAATGAGGAAAATAAGTATTTGAACACCCTGCTATTTTGCAAGTTCTCCCACTTAGAAATTATGGAGGGGTCTGAAATTGTCATCGTAGGTGCATGTCCACTGTGAGAGACATAATCTAAAAAAAATATCCAGAAATCACAATATATGATTTTTTAACTATTTATTTGTATGATACAGCTGCAAATAAGTATTTGAACACTTTTTGTCTATCAGCTAGAATTCTGACCCTCAAAGACCTGTTAGTCTGCCTTTAAAATGTCCACCTCCACTCCATTTATTATCCTAAATTAGATGCACCTGTTTGAGGTCGTTAGCTGCATAAAGACACCTGTCCACCACATACAATCAGTAAGAATCCAACTACTAACATGGACAAGACCAAAGAGCTGTCCAAAGACACTAGAGACAAAATTGTACACCTCCACAAGGCTGGAAAGGGCTACGGGGAAATTGCCAAGCAGCTTGGTGAAAAAAGGTCCACTGTTGGAGCAATCATTAGAAAATGGAAGAAGCTAAACATGACTGTCAATCTCCCCCGGTCTGGGGCTCCATGCAAGATCTCACCTCGTGGGGTCTCAATGATCCTAAGAAAGGTGAGAAATCAGCCCAGAACTACACGGGAGGAGCTGGGACCACCGTTTCCAAGGTTACTGTTGGTAATACACTAAGACGTCATGGTTTGAAATCATGCATGGCACGGAAGGTTCCCCTGCTTAAACCAGTACATGTCAAGTCCCGTCTTAAGTTTGACAATGACCATTTGGATGATCCAGAGGAGTCATGGGAGAAAGTCATGTGGTCAGATGAGACCAAAATAGAACTTTTTGGTCATAATTCCACTCGCCGTGTTTGGAGGAAGAAGAATGATGAGTACCATCCCAAGAACACCATCCCTACTGTGAAGCATGGGGGTGGTAGTATCATGCTTTGGGGGTGTTTTTCTGCACATGGGACAGGGCGACTACACTGTATTAAAGTCCCACTCCGATCATATTTTGAGCTATTTTTAAACATTCCCAGTGGTCTTTAAAATATGATTATGTCATTTTTAGCCAAAATCACAAAACCTGTGCCGTTTTCTGGGACTTCGCTTCAGCAGAGCGGCAGTAGCTCATTAGCAATTCGCCTCTGCGTTGTGGGCGGAGCCGTTGGCACGGAGACGACCCTCCCCCTGCCCGTTGCTGAGAGCTCTGTCTCTCCCGCTAGCTTACACCCCCAATACCGGTGGGGCAACAGTATTATATACACGTTAATTATTATTATCCGAAGTTAATCAAAGTTATCACCGATCACCGATCATTATTTCACTCCAAGACGTCGCGTGTGGAGACGCCCAGTGGAGTTACTACGTCACAACTCCAGTCTATTTTAGCCGGCATTTTAGCGTCTGCTACTGATTCACAGCCATTTGAATGTAGAAATACTCAGAAATACAACTTTGAGCTTATTTTTCTCAAGGTATGTCCTCTAACATCAGAAAAATGCCACAAGAACATGTTAACACCTAGAAAAACATTATTTTCATCGGAGTGGGTCTTTAAGGAGAGGATGACCGGGGCCATGTATTGCGAGATTTTGGGGAACAACCTCCTTCCCTCAGTTAGAGCATTGAAGATGGGTCGAGGCTGGGTCTTCCAACATGACAATGACCCGAAGCACACAGCCAGGATAACCAAGGAGTGGCTCTGTAAGAAGCATATCAAGGTTCTGGCGTGGCCTAGCCAGTCTCCAGACCTAAACCCAATAGAGAATCTTTGGAGGGAGCTCAAACTCAGTGTTTCTCAGCGACAGCCCAGAAACCTGACTGAACTAGAGAAGATCTGTGTGGAGGAGTGGGCCAAAATCCCTCCTGCAGTGTGTGCAAACCTGGTGAAAATCTACAGGAAACGTTTGACCTCTGTAATTGCAAACAAAGGCTACTGTACCAAATATTAACATTGATTTTCTCAGGTGTTCAAATACTTATTTGCAGCTGTATCATACAAATAAATAGTTAAAAAAATCATACATTGTGATTTCTGGATTTTTTTTTTTTTTATTATGTCTCTCACAGTGGACATGCACCTACGATGACAATTTCAGACCCCTCCATGATTTCTAAGTGGGAGAACTTGCAAAATAGCAGGGTGTTCAAATACTTATTTTCCTCACTGTATATGTGACTTTTTTGCGACGAAAATGCGGGGATTATGAAATCATGCAAGCCCCGCATATTTTGCGTGGAAATCAGCAATTTATGCGGCGAAATTGCGGAGTATTTCAAAAAATGCAACCCCCGCATATATATGCGGACTTTGGCTGATTATTCATTGAATTCAGTGATCGCATAATCGCGTTTTTCTGGAGGGACTGATAAAGTGTTTTAATTTTCAAATATATGGTGTAAAAACGTCAGAGTGCTGCCCTCTTCAGGTTAAACGGAAAGTTCCTGAAGTAGGGATACTCTGTGACGGTACTCTGTCACACCCTTAGTGCGAGCTCACCACGCCCTTTGGCAGCCCGGTATAAAAGCATCTGGTTCCGTCAAAACTACTGTAGCGAGTTAGGAGTTGGAATTACGAGTATTGAAAATGATCAGGATAGCGTATATTAGCATCTAGTTAGCATAGCATTTATATAGTTATTTAGATTATTTCGTGTAGCCTAGGTAGTTAATTAGCATAGTTGTTAGTATTGTTAGAAGCATAGTTAGTTAGTAGCATAGTATTGCATCAGTTAGAATAGCGTAGATTTTTAGCATTAGCTTTATCTGTATTTAGTACAGTGGTTAGGATGGTACGTAGGTGTAGTGTTGCTGGTTGCAACAGCACTGCTGGACTGCATAACTTTCCACTAGACTTGGATATTAGGCGGTTGCATAGTGGTTGCATGAACTTGGCCTGGAAGACCGTGAGTTCCCGCCTATCGCTCGAGTGTGCAACCTGCATTTTACGCGGGATTGCTTCTCCAACACAATGGAGGTGGAAATGGGCTTCTCCACACAGCTCGCGCTGAAAAGCGACGCAGTGCCAAATGCTGCATGGACTCCACCACCACAGCGGCGTCATGATGTGAGTAAGCATATATTTTTAATCACAATTTATGTTCCTTCCTATTAGGCTAAAGTTAACCCTCTGGTGTCGACAAAAGCGCCGGCATGATTTGCTGGATATTTTTTTCACATAGCAGCAAAATATAAGCTACTTGCGTCACTCCAGTCGCTCTTCATTTTAGCGAGTCTGACAGCAGCTGTCACTGCGGGTCTCAGGTGCACGACCGTTACATTTGCAATGGAAAACTTTTGTAACATTTTACATGTTTTTACAGTTAATGTTTAAGTAATTTAATGTGTTCTTCAATAAAAGTATTAATTAACTTTTGGACTGTAGTTTACATTTCTGGTAAACATTTTAAAATAGCCGAGTTGCATGCTTTGTAAAGCTTGAACTTGAATATAGAGTTGTTTTATGTTGTTCTAGCATAGGAAATACCTATTGCAGTTGAGCAAATAACACCCATCATCCAGACTAAAATGAGCATGTAACAGATATATTACATATGGCAATAAAATTGTGAACTGCTGTCAAAACCTGACTATAGTAAACAAAAAGCATGAGCCAACAAAATATTACAGTAAACAGTGGAACGATTTTTGATAATCAGTTGTCAGTGCTAACTTATTTGGCATGTATTCCTCTAACATCCATCTAATATTCACCACTATATCTGTCTTGCTTTTTTTATATTCGGCCTCATAATTCCCTTACAATGTTTCTTTTTAGGGTCCTAATATGGCCATAGGTTAACATGCTTATTCATCAGCTATCTAGAGGGGAAAATCAACATCTGTAGTCTGTTTCCATTATTAGAGCTGTCAGAGCTTTGTGATTGAAGCTAGGGATGCATCGATCCGATACTCAGTATCGGTATCGGCTCCGATACTGCCATTTTTGCCGGATCGGGTATCGGTCAGAGGAGGCCGATCCAAATCCGATATTGTGCGTATTATTCTGTGTTATTGTTAAGCCCCACAAAAGGCACAAAAACATTATCAAGTACCATAAAGTTTTCGTGCACTATCTTATAAGTGTTCTGAAGCCATTATATAGTATAATGTGAGATAAAAATTAATATTTAAGTCATTAAATTCAAGACCTCGTAAACTTTTTCCCTCCGCTGCGGCTGTCAGTCATTCTCCATTCAGCATTTAACAGCGCGTCGCGTTCTGTTACGACAGGCAACACGATGAAACTCTCCAAGATCAAGATGATTCAATGTTACTATTATTATTCTTGATCTGTAGATAAAGGTCTATGGTTTAGCATAAAACAACTTTATATTGCTGGACTTTATTGCTGTAACTAAATCATGTTACTTTCTACCGGGCGTCTGTTAGATCGCAACAGAGTAGCCTAGAGTCAGAGAGCACTATAATTGTTCTTCACGCGCACAGTAACTGAAATTTAAAACTGTTAAAAGAAAAGGCTCAATAAACGATTGCATAGATACTGTGTATAATACACTACGCATCGATATGTCTTTCCTTTGTGCTTTGAACTGTTCAATGCGGATTCGACGCGCTGCGCGCTGTGACTCCGTGTTGCTTCAAGCGCATCATTCTGCGCTCGGGATGCGCATAAGCGCTGTGTGCCGCACTGTATTGGATCCTTTCATAATCATATAATACTACTTTTGCGCAATGAAAGATTATTAATAGCCTTTCTTGTTCTGTCCTATCTATCATATGTTGCTGCCTCATTAAACAGCTGTGCTATACATTTAAAACATGTCTCAATTTATAGTAGCCTAGCCATAGGCTAGGCCCTATATATAATAATTTATCTTTTTGATTTTTGTTATCTTGTTTTTCATGAATGTATTTTACAACAATACAAAGAGCAATGTGTAATGTTTGACCAGATTTAGTGTTACACTTATTGTCTCTTATTTGTTCCCCTAAATTTTCTTCACTAAATGTTCAGATTTTATACAATTATTGTGCACTCATGATTTTTCTAGACTAAATTGCACTGCTGAATTATCCACTAATCTAGTTTATTATAGCATTTTTGTCACAGATTATGATCATATATTTTTTGGATTTGTTGTTTTTCTTTAAAATTAAGTTGTCTGTGTTAAGTAGATTGTGTTTAACACACAAAAGAGTGATTATCAGTTCAACACACAGAGTTATAGAAATTCTACTTGATTTAAAAAAAAACTGCACTGGTATCGGATTGGTATCGGTATCGGCCGATACTCAGAATTTTGGGATCGGATCGGATCGGTTTTGAAAAAGCGGTATCGTTGCATCCCTAATTGAAGCATGGCTTCATGCTGTGGTAGCTAGTGTATAATGCTAATGCTAGCTGTCAGCCAAAGCAGAATTGGTTGGGATAGATGGAAGCAATCTGGCCATGAAGAATGACTGCGCTGAAAAGGTATGCCAGAGAGACCACAATCAACTCTTTTTCTGTAACAATATCTGCTGAAATAAGCTTCAGAGGCTGAGGAATTTAGTAGAGATGTTCTGATAGGGAATTCTGATGTATGGATTTGAAACTTAAAGCTTTTCTCATAATGCAGGCTGTTTACTTGAAAATGTTGAGTATGCCTTACATACTGCAGATTGCCTCTTCAACACAAACAAAGTTGTATTTACTGTCAGAGGAAATTAAGCTTGATATTATAAAGACATCATGTTGTTTCTTCTATTAAATAATTGACTTCGCTTTCAAGTGGATCTCCACGCTGCGTCATGACGTTGTTACACTATGGGAACACACCTGCGTGAGCCGATGTCTAAAACACGTGTGGGAAACGCCATTCGTCACCGAGACTATAAATAGAAGCCAGAACTATGCACAACCAGCTTCTTTGTGTGTATGTGGGAACTCGGAAGTCTGTGTCTCTCTATGTCAGGAGTTTATTTAACCTTCTAGGCGCCACGGTCAAATTTACTCGACAAGATGCGGCACTGAATAAAACGGCCGATTTTGTTAAATAGGGTGTCAAATTTCGTTAAACCTCCCCTCTACTAGATGGCAGACATGTCATACTTCATCCCCGACTCAAAAAAACGGCATGCTTCTATACAAAATCTTCGAGCTAGAGCGCATTCAATCAGTGCGAACAAAAGCGGAGCTAGTGTGCGAGTGAGCCATTTTATCAGAGCAAGTCAACGTCAGCGAGTATTTGCATTAGATTATTATTATGTAATGGCATCAATAAAGCTTACCCGCTTCTATTCGCGGACCCTGATTCTGAGGGGGAATATCTGCCTTCAGAAGATGACGGTGATTCTGAAAGTGAAAGTACCGTGTGCCTCTCCACAATCGCGGCGACAGTATTGTGGTGGAGACTTTGTCTAATGCCACTGGGTATGTTAGACGAGGTCGAAGTATTCATAGGACAGTTTGGGGGCAACGTGGAGGCAGGGTGGGGAGTCACAATGACAATGACAGTAGTCCGAGCTGTGCACACTCGAGATCTGGCCTTGCTGCTCGTAGCAGGAGCAGAGGCGGCGTGACATGGGGCAGAGGGGCTATTATGCATAGTCTATCGCAGTGGTTCTCAATCTTGGTCCTGGGGACCCACAGCTGTGCACAGTTTGTATGTCTCCCTCATTTAACACACCTGAATCAAATCATCAGCTCGTTAGGAAAGAGCTCTATGAACTGAACTGGCTGTGTCAGATAAAGGAGATGTATAAAATGTGCAGAGTAGTGGGTCCCCAGGACCAGGATTGAGAACCACTCTATCGCAAGTTGATGGGAATGCCGGCTTTGAGTATTTGAGTATTACCATTTATTAGTAATGATTAGGGATGTGAATTTCTGCCAAAAATGACATTCGAAAATCGAGGAGCAAAAGTCGATTATCGTTCGAAAATCGAAAAAAAAAAAAAAGAAAAAAAAAAATCGCACACTCACAATGACAGAAAGGGAGGCCAATTTCATCTTTAGCGATTTGTCATCAAACAAACTGTTTATTATTCGAACAATTAACATGTTTTCGTCGTTTTTTTTAACATACCGGTAGTTAACATAGAAGAAAAAAACAAGCACGACAGTCCGTTTTTGCATCGCCAAACCAGATGCTCGTTAGATAAAAAAAATTATCTCATAATGATTTTATGCAAACCTGCCTTGTTACTGCAAAAGCCTACTTTTTAAACAAATTAGTTTCAATCAAAACTATTCGTGTGATGCCACTGCGCAATACACACACACATTCCTGCGGGATGGCAGGTGTTCATTTCATAAACTGTGGACAATGGTAGCTTATTTAATGTAAGTTAGCCTATAAATGAATGTATATGTCCAAAAAACGGATAATGTCATCATACTTGTAGTGCTATCGTCGAGTAATAATCTGTTTGGTTGTAAAATGTATTACCTGAATGAATTCATTTAAATGAACTCGAATGGATCCTGTGGAATCATTCATTCACAGACATCATACGAAGATGTTCAACTAGATCTTCATCGCTGGCAAAAATATGATGCATTTGCAGATTTGCTTTCACTAAACTGTAGGTCCACGGCCACTTCATCCAACGCTCTTGATGTTCTTAAATCTTCCTGTTATGACTCCGTGTCGAGTGTGAATTGAAAGCGCTTCAGACGATTCAGTGCGCGAGGAACTGAACAGATCATTCAAACTGATTCGCGAACCGATTTAGACAGATCTGCCAACTTGTTTGATGAAGTCTTTGAACAGAATCGACTCAAAAGAGTGATTCATTTGTGAATGGAGCATCGCTCATGCCTATAACAAAGACAGCGCGCTTGGAATAAACTACGCATTTAACAACATGCATTGCATTAAAATAAAGTAACGAGAGGAACGTCGCCCAACGTAGTGAAGTATGTACCCAGATAGCACAAGTCTATTTGATGTGATGTTTACATCTGGAAGACGTATTTTTAAGAGTGTTTGCTCATCTGCAATACGTCTATAGGACGTTTCCTGTCAGATGTCAAATAGACGTTTAGAAGATGTCTTTAAAGGGATAGTTCACTTTGAAATAAATTTTTGATATGTTTTAGCTTACCTCCAGTGCATCCAAGATGTAGGTGTCTTTGTTTCCACAGTATCTTCAATTTTGATAATTTTAGGTAAAACCGTTGTTATCTGTCAGTCATACAATGGAGGTGAAGGGGGTCCTCCTCAAAGAGCAGTCAAAATTAAACATTATTTAATGACTCGTAAATGTACACATTGATGCCCTAAGACACGAAACAAGTGGTTTTTGTGAGAAAACGAACAGTATTTATATTGTTTTTACCTCTTGTAACCACAGCCATGTCCAAGTTATCTGAGGGCGCGGACGCTTCCGTGTGTGACGTGTACGCAGACTGGTGCATAGATAAACTAGATGTCGCCTTGGCGACGGCAGTTCATTGGAACGAAACCTTAGCCAAGGCGACATCTAGGGTATATATATCTATGCACCAGTCTGCGTACACGTCACACACGGAAGCGTCCGCGCCCTCAGATAACTTGGGCATGGCTGTGGTTACAAGAGGTAAAAACAATATAAATACTGTTCGTTTTCTCACAAAAACCACTCGTTTCGTGTCTTAGGGCATCAATGTGTACTTACATTTACGAGTCATTAAATAATGTTTAATTTTGACTGCTCTTTGAGGAGGACCCCCTTCACCTCCATTGTATGACTGACAGACAACAACGGTTTTACCTAAAATTATCAAAATTGAAGATACTGTGGAAACAAAGACACCTACATCTTGGATGCACTGGAGGTAAGCTAAAACATATCAAAAATTTATTTCAAAGTGAACTATCCCTTTAAGATGTAATGATTTAGAATGCATGTTAAACTGACATCTTCTAAACGTCTATTTGATATCTGACAGGAAACGTCCTATAGACGTATTGCAGATGAGCAAACACTCTTAAAAATACGTCTTCCAGATGTAAACATCACATCAAATAGACTTGTGCCATCTGGGTAGCCTACTTTGTTACTACCATAGACGGTTACTACCATAGACAGTAAAGGTTAGTCTACTACCCACCTCTGTTGGGCGCAGAGTTAACGGTCACGATAATGCTCTTCTGTTTTTTGTTTACACTATGTATAAAACACTGGTATCCTAGATCGCGCAGGAGGGGGTTTCATTCATGTTAGTGACACCTTGTGTCCCTGACAGGAAAATACCCTGCTGCGCGATCTAGGACAGTATAGGCGCGCCGTCAATTATGTCACATTGGAATTGCGCGAAAATATAACGATATTCGAATAAGCAATTTTATGATCGAGTTTCGAACGCAGTTCGACTATTCGACTATTCGAAGATCGCGACTCATCCCTAGTAATGATTACCATTTATTAGTAATGATTTACACAGTTTGTTTACTACTATTTACCTGAGCATTCAGTATTGTGCAATATAGCATACAGAAGGTGAGGAACATTTTTTGGGGAAAGAAGTGCTGCATTTTATCATTTAAACATGTGACTTTTCATGAAAATTTTATAATCCAAGATGGCCGCCACCATATGACGTCTTATTCAAATTAGATGGGGAAATGTAATCCCTACATAAACTTTGGGTCATCCTTAATATTTCTCTAATTTACAGAAAGTCTCTATCTTTTATCACTTTTAAGATATAGCCTTTTGAAATTAAGATGGCAAAATCTAACGTTTTAGGAAAATACCTCTGGCGCCTAAAGAGTTAAAGCCAGGTGCACACTGTGCGATTTATTATCGTCATTTACAGTTGTTCCATGTCAGACTGTACGAACATGATCCTCGCTGTAAGCCATGTCACACTGTAAGATCTCAGTTGTCATTAACCCTCTGGGGTCGAGAAACGTGTTGGTGCGTTTTGCTGGATTTTCTTCACATTTTCTTCACGCAAAATAACTTAAAATACTGTCATTTATGGTCATACAGACAAAAGAAATATGAAAAAAAAAACTTTAAAAGGTCTACAAAAGTATGTGCCCACTTACAATCAAAACAAAACATTTTGCTTTATTAAAAATAAAGAAAATAAACTGTGCTTTCTGCCTCTCCTTCTCCGTGAACTTTTTTTCTGGAGCACATCTCTACAACTCAGCGAATACTTGTCACACAGACATGATCAATATATCTTTATAAACCTTTAAGTGTCTACTTTTAAATGATCTAATTCAAAACGAAAACAAATATTCTCCGTTTAAGTAATCCGTATGAAATCAACGAGAGGCCCAGTTTCTCAAGCGAGTGCTCATTATTTCTAATGTGACCACACCCGCGTGGGCAAAAGCGATTCACATGCAAATTGTCCACGTGAAGGAACGCAAACCTTTAAACGCCCTGATTACCTCAAAACAAAGCAGACAACTTCATTCCTCTGCTTTTCATCGAGTTTGGAAGACACGTTGTGAGTTTACCTTGGATTTACCTCCGAAGAACGCGATTTTAAGATGTGAAAGATTTTGCAAGACATGTATTTTCACTTACAATAGTTAACATGTTATTGTTGCATAAACTTCACATTGTACTAGTTGAACTGTTGCTATAGTAAAATGTATGAAATCGACGGAAACATGTTGATATATGAAATATAGACCGGTAAGCAACCTTTCAATGCTAAATAAATATACATGTACGACATGAGGATCTTTTATGCTCTATAATATAAAACACAGTATGATATAGCCTAAAAGTAGGCTAGTGTGAGTGTTTACATTAACATGATAAATATTGTAATGTTTAGACCTGTGTTTGCTGTTAAATACTGTTTGTGGATATCTGCTCAAACGTAGATGTTTATAATCTGGTAACAATAATGTTTCATAGATGAGGAGCGGCTCGATCGCTTCAGTAAATGGTCTCTGCACACGTTGTGGGCTTGGGTCACTCGCACTGTGCATTTGAAAAGCAAAACGTGCCAAACATTAGGCTATGTTTTTACTTCAAACTCATTTCATAATGTCATAGCGTTTGAAAAAATTTGAAGTAACATATGATAATCCATATATTTGTCTCTAGTGTATTGAACTGAAGTGTTCCTTTCTAATGATTTAAAGTTATAGGCCGCCTGCTTTTCTTCCCCCCAAAAAATGTTTTCTGTAAAGTAAAAATTATTATTATAGTTATTATTATTTTATGCAGCCCTACAACAAGATACAACAAATCTGGTGGTCTTTATATATGTGGCAAAGCGAGTGTTATAGGGTGGGGCTTAACACTAATTTATACACGTGCTCAGCAAACTCAAGTTGATATTAGTTTCCGACTACGCCCCCTTGGGAATTTCACCCAAGGAATTAAACGCGCCCTCTAAAGGCACGCACAGGTTCTAGTCACCATTAGAGACGGGTAATCGTACAAAAATATTTTATTGACCGTTATAAAAAGTGCATTAACAGACAGCCACACTCATCTCATTAGAAGGTTCAATTATCACTGGCAAAGGACCCGGGGCTTACCAACAGGGGCAGTCTCAGATATAATAATCACCCTTAAATAATGAAAATCACTCAAATCACAGTGCACACACACACCGACTAATGTCAGCAAAGAGCACGACACAGTGAAGGATGCCACCACCCAAAGAAGGTCACTCGTCTGCCCCCAGTGCCCAGACCCTGCCGACAACAAGAGAGAGAGAGACATTAAAATAGAGCAGAGATATGCATAAGCAAAACAATAATTTGACAATACAACGTATAACTCAAAGGCAGTTCCAGGAAGGAACCACCTACTCGGTCCCACTCGGGTCTGCACAAATCAAGATCACAAATAACAAAGAAACCAAAGCATAAACAAATTCAAATTAAAGAACACTATAAACAAATAACTAAATAAATTCGGCTGTAGAGCTCAACCGTAGTAATAGTTAAATTAAATCAATGTATACTCAATAATCACAGTAAATGAACTGAAACCAAAATACAAATTCAAAAATACCAAACTGTTTGAAACTGATTAAAGAAATAAACCAGAAAAGGAAAACAAAAGAAACTTAAAGCATAACACTAAGACACACATCTGCAACCAGAGCTCAGGAAGCACAGAAAATCCTAATTAAAAGCAACATGGAAAGTTCATTGGAAGCACATCAATCTAAAGCTAAACACGGAACAATTCCGAACTGGAAACAGAACAGCAACTTTATGATGAGGCACGTACAGAGCATACAGCACTTGATCAGAACGCAGCCATTGCCCTCATCACGCGCCTAAAACAAAACAGAAAATGTTACACTGCCATTCACTCTCCCTTGACTTCAGGCTCGAGCAAATATACTCACAATAGAACATGCTGCACTGGGGTTAATATCCCGAATTCTAGCAACGCATGGAGCCAGATATCCCCGATAAACTCTTCGGCGGAGAATGTGGATAGACTTTAGACTATGTAAAACAAACAAATTAGTACGCGCTAAGTTGAAGCAACCCATAGAAACCTTATTACACAAACGTTGTCGTATATTAGGGCTGTCAAAATTGCTCAAAAGACGTTCGAATATTCCCTCTAAAAAAAACACCTATTCGAACTATTCGAATATCTGGTTGCGCATTTTCTCAATGACGCGCATTACGTCAATAACAGGACAAATTAATACAAAGAGACACAACTACTTGTATAGGTAGTTTATTTAAGTTTAAACATTTGACAACGTATTAACTTACACAAAAACAAGTAAATCAACTACTGGCCAAGACCGCAGACCTTACTCTCGCTCGCAGGCACTCTTTCTCTCTCTCTCTCTCTCTCGCCCCCTCACCTCACGCTCTCTGCGCATAACGGTTTAAATGAACAATAAACAAATGTTGAGTGCTGATCAAGAGTTTTGTGCAAGCAATTTAAGGTCACGACTCTTGTCCTAAATATAGCAGGCTTCATTCAGTGATTGAAACAAATATTATTAACATTAATTGAAGTTTTACAGTATATAGAACCGACATTGAACGCTCCGAGCGAGCTGTGCTGTGGTAAACTGCTGCTACAATGGCTATTTCGGGGGAGTCTGGCCACGCCCCCTTGGCGGGCTCTGACGTGTATGATGTAATGCTAGCTCATTGGCGCATACGTTGGAGGCGCCCGCGCCATTGGATGTGCAGTTGCCGCAGCACAGCCAATGAGTGAGCAAGACACTCACTGTGCTATCTGTGCAGCTGGAAAATGCGTTTTACATTTTAAGCTTCAGAATTTTGCCACTCGCAAAGCAGACAGCCGCGCCTCTGCTACCGCGGGCGTATTTTTCCACATGATTCGAATATTAATTTTCACCTTCGAATTTCTGTTTTTTAAAACTATTCGAATATATATTCGAGTTTAGAATATTCGTTGACAGCCCTATCGTATATACATGCTTTCCTTACCTCAATGGTCTCAAATGTCCACTTTTGATTCCCCAACCGGCAACGCACCAGTAAACAACACGAGTCAGTGGTTAGAAGCTTCAGCGGTCTTTAGGACTGACATTACATGTCAACACTCCACTCCAACGCAAGCAGCAGCGGCGGCGCATCAATGGCGTCACGGGCCCCCGAAAGTGACACACACCTACGACTGGCACCCCGTGCTCTTATACATCCATGGTCACAGTCCATTGGCCAAACCTTAAATCACGAAAATAGGAGGGGTAATAGCCCATCCTGCAACACATATATATATATATATATATATATATATATACATATATATATATATATATATATATACACTCACCTAAAGGATTATTAGGAACACCTGTTCAATTTCTCATTAATGCAATTATCTAATCAACCAATCACATGGCAGTTGCTTCAATGCATTTAGGGGTCAAGACAATCTCCTGAACTCCAAACTGAGTGTCAGAATGGGAAAGAAAGGTGATTTAAGCAATTTTGAGCGTGGCATGGTTGTTGGTGCCAGACGGGCCGGTCTGAGTATTTCACAATCTGCTCAGTTACTGGGATAACACACGCACAACCATTTCTATGGTTTATAAAGAATGGTGTGAAAAGGGAAAAACATCCAGTATGCGGCAGTCCTGTGGGCGGAAATGCCTTGTTGATGCCAGAGGTCAGAGGAGAATGGGCCGACTGATTCAAGCTGATAGAAGAGCAGCTTTGACTGAAATAACCACTCGTTACAACCGAGGTATGCAGCAAAGCATTTGTGAAGCCACAACACGTAAAACCTTGAGGCGGATGGGCTACAACAGCAGAAGACCCCACCGGGTACCACTCATCTCCACTACAAATAGGAAAAAGAGGCTACAATTTGCAAGAGCTCACCAAAATTGGACAGTTGAAGACTGGAAAAATGTTGCCTGGTCTGATGAGTCTCGATTTCTGTTGAGACGTTCAGATGGTAGAGTCAGAATTTGGCGTAAACAGAATGAGAACATGGATCCATCATGCCTTGTTACCACTGTGCAGGCTGGTGGTGGTGGTGTAATGGTGTGGGGGATGGTTTTTTTTTCCGGCACACTTTAGGCCCCTTAGTGCCAATTGGGCATCGTTTAAATGCCACGGCCTACCTGAGCATTGTTTCTGACCATGTCCATCCCTTTATGGCCACCATGTACCCATCCTCTGATGGCTACTTCCAGCAGGATAATGCACCATGTCACAAAGCTCGAATCATTTCAAATTGGTTTCTTGAACATGACAATGAGTTCACTGTACTAAAATGCCCCCCACAGTCACCAGATCTCAACCCAATAGAGCATCTTTGGGATGTGGTGGAACGGGAGCTTCGTGCCCTGGATGTGCATCCCACAAATCTCCATCAACTGCAAGATGCTATCCTATCAATATGGGCCAACATTTCTAAAGAATGCTTTCAGCACCTTGTTGAATCAATGCCACGTAGAATTAAGGCAGTTCTGAAGGAGAAAGGGGGTCAAGCACAGTATTAGTATGGTGTTCCTAATAATCCTTTAGGTGAGTGTATATATATTGTGAATTTTAAATCTAAATATTAACCAGAAAAATCATTGTAAGATTGTCTTCCCCTAGTTGTGCAGCCCTATTGTTTCCCCTGATATCAGCATGTTCACAGTTGTTTTTTTACAGGGACCAGATGCCACTGATGAGTCCTGCTGACTTGAACCTGGTAAAATGAAAAAGCAAACAACTTGAAAATTACAGGTACTTTGAACAGGAACTGTTTCAGCAATGGCACAAAGGTGTTTGACTGTTCGAGTCTCTCTGTTTAGATCATTGTGCTCAATAATGTGCCTTTTTGTCCTTCGTTATGTATCTTTGGATTATGTTGTGTTGTAAATAAATCCAAACAATCAAAAAGTCATTCTTTAATCTCTCCTCACATTCTTTGTGCAAGTAGCACAAAGTCCCACCTAATAGGACCATTGGGGGAGGGTCTTTGTCTTCCCAGGTGTGAATTCTTTTCGTTTTTTCACAAAATAAACAGCATGCATAAACGGCATTTTCTCAACTACAAACTTTTACATACATGCTGCTCACATATTACATATAGTTTGTACTGAGTACAGTGTAATCAGACTTTAGCAATGAAAGTGTTACATGTAACATAAATAAGCACAAATGTCAGGGCATGGCAGCTTCAGGGCCCAGAAAGCACCTCAGATCCCAGAGGGTTAATGTCAAACTGTATGGCAGTCAAGACGCATTAAAAACAGACGCATGCAAGAAAATTTGTCCGGAGTTTTACATCATCAATCAATGTCACGTACGTTCACAGTGAGCTGCATTACACACAGGATTGAAATGGTGGCTACAAAGAAATCTCTAGCGTTAATTTTGGTCATGGCTTGTCTTGAAAAACGAAGACAATTTGACGGTCGTCGTAGGAGAAGTCACACTAGAGGACTTTGAGTTAAAGACATTGCCAGAAATTCGTCTGAGGTCAAATTTGATCACAACGATCATGAATCGGCTGTCGGTGAACATGTCAAACTAATGATCAAAGACTTCAGATTTTAGCCTGGTAGATTAGTTAGCCCGAACAGTGTTCCACCCTGTTGCAGTGGGTTCTCCGCATGATCGAAAAGGGGTACAGAATTAAATTAGTCTTTCGACCTCCTCAATTCAATGATGAGCGTTGAACCGTACTCTAAAGACTTGCAGGTTCAAGATGCTAACAATCAAGGCTATCGTGTCTCAAATTCAATCTGAGGATTGGTTTGTCACGATAGATCTCAAGGACGCCTATTTTCATGCCAAGATTCTACCACAACACAGAAAATTCCTCTGGTTTGTAGATTCCTCTTTTATAGACAAAGTGTACCAATACAGAGTATTTCTTTTTGGCCTAGCTCTATCTCCCCGCACATCTACTTCGATTCCAGGGCATTCATGTCCTCAATGACATCGACAATTAGCTCATACTTGCCAAGTCGAGGAATCTGGCGGTTTAGCATTGAGATGTCGTCCTCGCCCATTTAAAAAAGTTGCAAGAAAAGCATCCTTTCTCTGAGCCAGATTACTTTTTTGGGGGTGGTATGAGACAGACAACACTTCGGTAGTCTCTTATAAATCACCAGGGGTCTCATTTATAAAGCGTGCGTACACACAAAATGGGGCTGCAAACGTACGTACGGCAGTTTCCACGCAAAGGTTGTGATCTATAAAAAACAAACTTGACGGGAGAATGTGTGCACCTTTAAGCAAACTTTGAGCCGTGCGTACGCACATTCTGGAGACAAAGGGAATTGGCGACACAGATGGTGAGTTGGAGTTAAATGTCTTTTTGGTCACTTTTAGATAGAAAATCTAAAGAAAATAATACATATACAGAAAGATAATACAAATATAATTTCACTCACCAAGCCTATCACTTGAAGCAAATATCCATCCCTTCTTAAATGTCTGCGCCAGCGAGCGCGTTGGGCCGTTTAGTGAAACTGACGCATATATAGCCTATCTAACGGCAGATGAAGTAAAACCGTAAATCTTTATTATGAGTCATAATCATAAATAGAGTGCATGTTCACAATGACACTTTAAATAAATAAAATAATGATTTAAACTGTTTTACTTTTGATATAAACATTTAGATTAAATATGCCATTCCCATTAATGGAGTTAAACACTTAAACTACATGAAATCATTACTGAGAAGTTACAACATTTTTTTATATTCAATAAATATAAATATTTGTTGTGGATGCAATGCTTTTGAACACTGTTCCTCTGGCATTCTGTGTTTTAATGTTTTACATACATAATTGCTTATCATGATAATAGCAGATTGTCTGAGAAAATAGTTTCGTGCAAATAATGCACAAGATCTATCTGTTTCCATTAAAAATATAATCAATTAAAAATACTATTTGGCCAGTGAGATTGAGAAACTTTCTCTGAAATGTATTTTACACTATTTGATTTATTTATTCAAAAACAAGGCAAGGATAGGCTTATGATTTTTATTAATGTAGCCTAATGTGACAGCACTTCCGTATTTAATATTTTCCTAATATCTTGTATCGTTAAACATGGTATCACGTGGATGAATAATCATATGCAAATGATATGCAGATGAGGATATGCATAGTAAAACTAGGCGTTATAATCTCCATATATGGTTATTTCGGGGAGGAGACGCATGTGCGCACATTCTTCCGCTGACTGGGATTTATAAAGTGAATTTTGCTCAGGTTCTGGCGTACGAACGGTTTTATAAGTCTGAATATTTTTTAGTGTACGCCATTTTTGGCTTTCGGGCGCACGTACACTTTTAGTAAGGATCCTACGCACAGTTTTATAAATGAGACCCCAGGGCGGTCTGCGTTCATGCCCTCTGGTCAGGTTGGTGCAGCAACATTTACGTCTATGTATATTGTGTTGATAGTACCCGTCACCTGTCCTGTTTATGTAACACTTTAAAAAGCAGCAAAATGGTTATATAAATCAAATTTATTATGAAAGAAATGGCAAAATAATGTACATAATTTAGTCCTATTCAGTGTCTACTTAGTGCTTCTCAGTGTTTCTTGTATTCATTTAATGAAGCATCCCTTGTCCCTGTCCAGCAATAGTCTGCAAGCATTGATGGGCTTCATTTGTTCCATCTGAAGTTATCTGCACTATTCACACAAGTACAAGGCATCTCGGTTTGATTTTGCAAAAGGACACATTCCTGTTGAGCAAAAATAAGCACTGACAAATAAGAAAGCACAACACTGTATAACAGGGGTGCAAAACTACAGGTAGGCCTATGTGTGTTGGAGAAGGGTTGTAAGTTGGATCTAAACTCTGCAAGGCTGTGGCCCTCCAGGAATTTTTGAGAGAGTTTTTGTCAGAGTTTTTGCACCCCTGTTGTATGATTTCTAGAACGGATATAGGGCAATTTGTTCAGCAGAGTGATGTATGTTTCATTGTGATTGAATCAGCCATGACTTCTAGGAATATCATGATGCAATTCATACCATGTATGACACAATAACAGCTTCAGATTGCATCATTCATTATTTTGCCTAAAAAGCAAGTACTGTCCAAACCCAGTCATTGATTTATTCATAGATCCAGTCAAATATGTATTTTAGTTATTTCTGGTTTAAATTGAGATCCCTTCCCTTTATTACTCCCTTATCCTCTGCCATTTCCAAGTCATGGGTTGTATATACTGACCAATAGCATATCTTGAAAACTAGAACCAATCAGCAATTTTAAGTATACATTTTTTTTCTTAGTGACTCAGAATTAGTTATGTTTGACTACATTTATTTGAGAAGCATTTTGGCTGTAGACCCGTGTCATTAGCATTAATATTGCTAAAAAGGTAGGAGATTATCAGTTGCCCCCATCCTGCTAGACTTAGCCCCTGAGCTGGTTAAGGTCATTTTGCACCCGAGGCCAGAATATGTTGCGAAGGTGCCATTTTCGAAACGCTGGAACAAGAAAATCTTCACCTTTTGTGTCCAGTCAGGGCACTGAAGATTTACGTTGACCACTCGGGCTTGTGGTGTAAATCCAATCAGTTACTGGTCTGCTTTGGGGTTCGTGGTTGAGGTTCTCCCATCTCCAAGCAGAGGTTATCTCATTGGATTGTTGATGCCATTGCTCTGGTCTATGGCTTCACCTATCGGTATTAGGGCTCACTCTACTAGGAGTATCTCTTCTTCTAAAGCACTAGCTTAAGGTGCACCATTGCAAGATGACACTGCTGCGGCAGGTTGGTCCTCCCCGTAAACATTCATAAGGATTTATAGTCTTGATATGGACTTGAACCTGGGAACTCATGTGTTTTCGGGTTGATTCCCTTACTCTGGCTTTATTGCTTTGAAGTCATGTTTCTAGCATTAAAGCCAAGAGTTCATTCAGAAGTGTTTTCCATTCTTTGCCTTTGACAGCTGGGGTTTCATAAATTAATTATTATTATTATTATTATTTTAAATAAAGCCATGAACTTTTTACCAGGACTGTTAGTTCCCTTCAGGCCTATGAGGTTTGCGACAAACTTCAGCCTCGGAAAAGGTTCATGTTTAAACCTATTTATGTATGGGTTTGCTGCAGGCTAGTCCTTTCCACACATATCCTCTTATTATTATCATTTGATGGTTTACCCCAGGTTTGTCTCTAATGGGTAACCATTCTTAGACCATGGGGCTTGTGTATACTTCACAACCTGATTGCTCAGGCATGCCTTCAGTACGGTGATGTGGGTATTAACGTTCCCATAGCGTCACAACATCATGACGCAGCATGGAGTTTCACGCAGCACCCGGTTCCCTGATAGTGAATGAGCCGCTGAATTCCCTTGCCATACTTCATGCAAGGAAGGAGGTTGTTGGCCAAGATCTAGCGATACATGGCCGGCTCCATCCTCCCCTCAATACGGTGCAGTCGTCATGTCCCCTTTGCAGAAAAGCATCCCCAAAGAATGATGTTTCCACCTCCATGCTTCACGGTTGGGATGGTGTTCTTGGGTTTGTACTCATCCTCCTTCCTCCAAACACGGCGAGTGGAGTTTAGACCAAAAAGCTCTATTTTTGTCTCATCAGACCACATGACCTTCTCCCATTCCTCCTCTGGATCATCCAGATGGTCATTGGCAAACTTCAGATGGGCCTGGACATGCGCTGGCTTGAGCAGGGGGACCTTGCCTGTGCTGCAGGATTTTAACCCTCTGGGGTCGGAGGTATCGCCGGCGATACCAGCTCACTTTTTTTCTTATAAGTGCAAAAGATACTCAAAATACTCTGCTGATTTTGATCTTACATATAAGTGTTATACATCATTCAATCCTGTTAAGTGTCTATTTTTTTGTGTATACTCACAATAAAAACAAAGTGTTCTGCTTTTTGTCAAATAAAGAAAAATAAACATGATGCGCGTTCTGCCTTCTCTCTGTCAGTGAAGTCCATTCTGAAACGCGTCCGAAAACTGAACTGTAACTAAGTAAACACTTGTCACAGAGACACGAGAGATTTCTCTTTATGAAGCTGAAATTCTCTTCTTTTAAATGAAGTAATTTACATAAAAAACAAATTTTCTCATTTTATGTAATCTGTACGAAAAGAGAGAGATGATAGTCGTTCTCGTCTCAGGTCATTAAAGTTAATTTGACCACGCCCACGGAGCGCGCGCTCTATTCAAACACAAATGTTCTGAGGCGATCCACGCCCACACATCAGCTGGATAACCCACCGAAAGAGACTCATATTTACGACGCTGTGAGGAATAATTACGGAGCCCCCCTAGTCCCACTTTGTCAAAAAAAATTATTAGTATCTCGTGGCCTCAAGATAGTGATAGTATCTCGTGGCCACGAGATAGTATCTTTAATTAACTTTAATGACCTGAGACAAGAACGACTATCATCTCTCTCTTTTCGTACAGATTACATAAAATGAGAATTTGTTTTTTATATAAATTACTTCATTTAAAAGAAGAGAATTTCAGCTTCATAAAGAGAAATCTCTCGTGTCTCAAGATACTATCTCGTGGCCTCAAGATAGAGATACTATCTTGAGGCCACGAGATACTATCTTGAGGCCACGAGATACAACGGATCCAGCTGAGGAATAGGTACATTCTTTATTTTCAAGTGCTTTGTTCTAATCGCGATATGAAATAGTGTCTGTAAACAAAAAGACTGTTTGAATATGAATCGCATTTTTGTGTGTGAATGAATGAACAGCTTTTACCTAACTATATTCCAATACTGAGATGAGTAAAAATCGACTGAAATATGTTGAAATAAAATATTTTTGTATAAGCAATGTATTAAACTGCAAATTAACATTTATATGCCCCATAAAAACGATATGTTACATATGAAAGACAAGATGTCGTTTTTACTGTAAAATACTGCCACATCAAATAAGCTTGTTTGCTAAGATGTTGTTATAGTGTTTGTTCGATTGTAGGCTATATTCAAACTAATTAATCCGCAACTGTGAAATATGTATGATAAAATGTATACTTTAGTTTATACAAAAAAAGATTACATTTTAAATATAGTTAAAATTTTAATTGTTGTTGTAATTGTAACCTTTTTATTAAAATAGCAAAAATATATGTACATATAAATAAATCTTAGGTAAATCTTAAAAGCTCTATAAGCCTCCTCTTTAAATTATTTGTATTGTGTTTTGTTAGTGACACATTTGGGATATATTCCCAAACTTTCTGTAAATACAGTATGAGATTTAACTGCACAGTTACTAGAAATGTTTACATTTGATATTATACAATTTGCAAGCACAATTTGAAAAATAAATAAATAATTGGAAATGTGAACCAATTTTGTATTATATAGGCCTATATACAGGTCCTTCTAAAAAAATTAGCATATTGTGATAAAGTTCATTATTTTCCATAATGTAATGATAAAAATTAAACTTTCATATATTTTAGATTCATTGGACACCAACTTACATATTTCAGGACTTTTATTGTTTTAATACTGATGATTTTGGCATACAGCTCATGAAAACCCCAAATTCCTGTCTAAAAAAATTAGCATATTTCATCCGACCAATAAAAGAAGTGTTTTTAATACCAAAAAAAGTCAACCTTCCAATAATTATGTTCAGTTATGCATTCAATAGTCAATACTTGGTCGGGAATCCTTTTGCAGAAATGACTGCTTCAATGCGGCGTGGCATGGAGGCAATCAGCCTGTGGCACTGCTGAGGTGTTATGGAGGCCTTAAGCTCATCCAGAGTGTTGGGTCTTGCGTCTCTCAACTTTCTCTTCACAATATCCCACAGATTCTCTATGGGGTTCAGGTCAGGAGAGTCGGCAGGCCAATTGAGCACAGTAGTACCATGGTCAGTAAACCATTTACCAGTGGTTTTGGCACTGTGAGCAGGTGCCAGGTCGTGCTGAAAAATGAAACGTCCTGATAGCTAGCTGCATTGACCCTGCCCTTGATAAAACACAGTGCACCAACACCAGCAGCTGACATGGCACCCCAGACCATCACTGACTGTGGGTACTTGACACTGGACTTCAGGCATTTTGGCATTTCCTTCTCCCCAGTCTTCCTCCAGACTCTGGCACCTTGATTTCCGAATGACATGCAAAACTGAGCAACAGTCCAGTGCTGCTTCTCTGTAGCCCAGGTCAGGCGCTTCTGCCGCTGTTTCTGGTTCAAAAGTGGCTTGACCTGGGGAATGCGGCACCTGTAGCCCATTTCCTGCACACGCCTGTGCACGGTGGCTCTGGATGTTTCTACTCCAGACTCAGTCCACTGATTCCGCAGGTCCCCCAAGGTCTGGAATCGGTCCTTCTCCACAATCTTCCTCAGGGTCCGGTCACCTCTTCTCGTTGTGCAGCGTTTTTTGCCACCCTTTTTCCTTCCCACAGACTTCCCACTGAGGTGCCTTGATACAGCACTCTGGGAACAGCCAGTTCAGAAATGTCTTTCTGTCTTACCCTCTTGCTTGAGGGTGTCAATGATGGCCTTCTGGACAGCAGTCAGGTCGGCAGTCTTACCCATGATTGCGGTTTTGAGTAATGAAACAGGCTGGGAGTTTTTAAAAGCCTCAGGAATCTTTTGCAGGTGTTTAGAGTTAATTAGTTGATTCAGATGATTAGGTTAATAGCTCGTTTAGAGACCCTTTTCATGATATGCTTATTTTTTGAGACAGGAATTTTGGGTTTTCATGAGCTGTATGCCAAAATCATCAGTATTAAAACAATAAAAGACCTGAAATATTTCAGTTGGTGTGCAATGAATCTAAAATATATGAAAGTTTAATTTTTATCATTACATTATGAAAAATAATGAACTTTATCACAATATGCAAATTTTTTGAGAAGGACCTGTATATATATATAGTCATTGCATTCTTGTGGCTCAGTGACACACCTGAATGAAAGGCTCATTAGTATGCAGCCCCATTATGCGCTCATTATGCGGGCCCATTGTCTTCTCAGGTGTGAATCACAGCAGGTCACACCCCTGCGCCTATTGCCTTTCCAAACAAAAAGTGTCATTTTTAAATTTAAACCAATCTATTGTTTAATGTGAATGATTAGGCAGGATGATTTTCAGATCATTTTGAAGAAAAAACTCTAGGCGACAACATCCATTAGTCTAAAGTCTTGTGGACACATATTTAGTATGTTTTGTGGCCTTATTTCAGAAACTTTAAGTTTTAGTTTTTTCAATTACCACGCATAAACAATATTCTCTCAAAAATACAAACATGTACATACATGTTGCTCACATATTATGGTAGCCCTGTTTGTGCTAAATAGTGTAATTACACCTTTGCCAGTAATTTGTTTATAAGCAACTGAAAAAAGCACAAATATCAGAGTATGTCAAAACATCTCAAGGACCCCAAAAACACCTTAGACCCCAGAGGGTTAATCCTTCATGGCGTAGTGTGTTACTAATGGTTTTCTTTGAGACTGTGGTCCCAGCTCTCTTCAGGTCATTGACCAGGTCCTGCCGTGTAGTTCTGGGCTGATCTCTCACCTTCCTCATGATCATTGATTGCCCACGAGGTGAGATCTTGCATGGAGCCCCAGACCGAGGGAGATTGACCGTCATCTTGAACTTCCATTTTCTAATGATTGCGCCAACTGTTGTTGCCTTCTCACCAAGCTGCTTGCCTATTGTCCTGTAGCCCATCCCAGCCTTGTGCAGGTCTACAATTTTATCTGATGTCCTTACACAGCTCTCTGGTCTTGGCCATTGTGGAGAGGTTGGAGTCTGTTTCATTGAGTGTGTGGACAGGTGTCTTTTATACAGGTAACGGGTTCGAACAGGTGCAGTTAATACAGGTAATGAGTGGAGAACAGGAGGGAAACTAACAGGTCTTTGAGAGCCGGAATTCTTACTGGTTGGTAGGTGATCAAATACTTGTCATGCAATAAAATGCAAATTAATTACTTAAAAATCATACAATGTGATTTTCTGGATTTTTGTTTTAGATCCCGTCACTCACAGTTGAAGAGTATCTATGATAAAAATTACAGACTTCAACACGCTTTGTAAGTGGGAAAACCTGCAAAATCGGCGGCGTATCAAATACCCCCCCCCCCCCCCCCCCCCCCCCCCCCCCCACTGAATATATATATATATATTAGTGCTGTCAAACGATTAAAATATTTAATTGTGATTAATCGCATTAATGTCATAGTTAACTTGCGATTAATCGCACCTTTTTATTTATTCTAAATGTCTCTTTCTTTTTGTCCCATTATTTTTTTTCTCATTTTAATGCTCTTATCAACATGGAAAAGTGGATCGGCTTGCTTTGTGCAAATGTTTTTTTATTGAAAACAACATTGGCATATACAGTGTTCAATTTCACACTAACATTCTCACTTGGAGCAAATAATCTCTCAATGTAACACTGCCCATCAATAAAAGGGTGAAAGAAATTGACGAGGGGGCGGAGAATTCGCATCAGCTGTGTGTGTGCTTGGCCATCATCAAGTGGTATTTCAGACTGGACGTGCTGCGATGATAGCTCAGTTCACAACGACAAAACACATGGATCACTTTGGTCTTGTCAATGGAACCATTTGGCAACTTTTTAAAAGTAAACTTTCCATTCAGAATCTTTTTGGCATCCATTTCGGTGTCTCGCGCTCGTCATCCACACGACGAGCATCCGTCATCCAAACTTAACGTTAACCTACTATTTGGCCGGCTCGCAAGCCCAAACAAGTGTGTGCGGCGTCGTGCCTGTTTTGTTTACAGTCTAGCTAGATCTGCTTGCGCTTTGGTCAACGAAGCAACAAAACGTCCTCGCGCGGCGCAAGCCATTGATATTGAATGGGTTTCATAGCACCGTGGGTTTCATATTGCCTGACAGGCAATACTTAGCATGCCGCGTCCTGTTGTAAAAAGCATGTGAAAAAAACTACAAAGTTTGCTAGGCCAAAAAGACCGTTAATCGCGCGATAAAAAAATTAACGCCGTTAATAACGCATTTAACTGACAGCCCTAATATATATATATATACTGCATGTGTATATATATGGTATATACACTACACATCACATCACATGGGTATTGCCTTTATTACTGATCTACCCCCATCCAATGCTAACACCTGTGTATTTGTGATCGTGGACCGATTCACCAAGGCCTGTAAGCTAATCCCTATCAAGGGCTTACCCACCGCGTTTGAGGCTGCAGAGCTCTTGTTCCAACAAGTTTTTCACTAGTTCTGCTTGCCCGAAGATATCGTGTCTGATAGAGGTCCCCAGTTCATTTCCTATGTTTGGCAAGCATTCTTCAAATTACTCTGAGTTTCCTTAAGTCTCTCATCTGGGTCCACCCACAAACCAACGGCTAGACTGAGCGCAAGATCCAGGAGATCGGGAGGTACCTACGGTCATATTACCACCAGAACCAGGACAGCTGGAGCCGTTTTCTCCCCTGGTCGGAGTACGCCCAGAATTCCCTCCGACAATCCATCACCGGGCTCACTCCGTTCCAGTGCATTCTGAGCTATCAACCTCCTCTTTTCCCCTGGTCTGGAGAACCTTTGGAGGTTCCAGCTGTCAACCACTGGTTTGCAGAGAGCGAGAGGGTGCGGGAATCCGCACAAGTGCATCTCCAGTGGGCAGTGCGAAGACACCAGCGACAAGCGGATAACCAGACCCGGACCGCCATTTGAATATGCCCGATTTATGGTCTTAGTGACGTGCTGACACTACGTCACCTGACCACGCTGTTGCCAATCAAGATTGCCGTTTCCCACTCGTGCTTCAGACCCCGGCGTCACATAGCATTACAACGTCTTTTTTTACCTTCCCACTACTTGAGTAGATGTTAAATGTTTAAACCTGAAAAGAAACCATTCATTCATTCGATCATTCACTCAGATCATTTGATCCATTCATTCATTCATTCATTCAGATCATTCATTCATTCATTCAGATCATTCATTCAGATCATTCATTCAGATCATTCATTCATTCAGATCATTCATTCATTCATTCAGATCATTCATTCATTCATTCAGATCATTCATTCATTCATTCAGATCATTCATTCATTCAGATCATTCATTCATTCAGATCATTCATTCATTCAGATCGATCATTCATTCATTCAGATCGATCATTCATTCATTCAGATCATTCATTCAGATCGTTCATTCATTCATTCAGATCATTCATTCAGATCATTCATTCATTCATATCATTCATTCATTCTTTCAGATCATTCATTCAGATCATTCTTTCAGATCATTCATTCATTCTTTCAGATCGATCATTCATTCAGATCGTTCATTCATTCTTTCAGATCGATCATTCATTCAGATCGTTCATTCATTCATTCAGATCATTCATTCATTCATATCATTCAATCATTCAGTTCATTCATTCAGATCATTCAATCATTCAGTTCATTCATTCATTCATTCAGATCATTCATTCAGATCATTCATTCATTCATATCATTCATTCATATCATTCATTCATTCAGATCGATCATTCATTCATTCAGATCATTCAGATCATTCAATCATTCAGTTCATTCATTCATTCAGATCATTCATTCAGATCATTCATTCATATCATTCATTCATTCATATCATTCATTCATATCATTCATTCATTCAGATCGATCATTCATTCATTCAGATCATTCATTCAGATCATTCAGATCATTCATTCATTCATTCATTCATTCAGATCATTCAGATCATTCATTCATTCAGATCATTCATTCATTAATTCAGATCATTCATTCATTCATTCATTCAGATCGATCATTCATTCATTCATTCAGATCATTCATTCATTCATTCAGATCATTCATTCATTCATTCAGATCATTCATTCATTCAGATCATTCATTCATTCATTCAGATCGATCATTCATTCATTCAGATCATTCATTCAGATCATTCATTCATTCATTCAGATCATTCATTCATTCAGATCATTCATTCATTCATTCATTCAGATCATTCATTCAGATCATTCATTCATTAATTCAGATCATTCATTCATTCAGATCATTCAGATCATTCAGATCATTCAGATCATTCATTCAGATCATTCAGATCATTCATTCAGATCATTCATTCAGATCATTCATTCATTCAGATCATTCATTCATTCAGATCATTCATTCATTCAGATCATTCATTCATTCAGATCATTCATTCAGATCATTCAGATCATTCATTCAGATCATTCAGATCATTCATTCAGATCATTCATTCAGTTCATTCAGATCATTCAGATCATTCATTCAGATAATTCATTCATTCATTCAGATCATTCATTCATTCATTGAGATCATTCATTCATTCATTCAGATCATTCATTCATTCATTCAGATCATTCATTCATTCAGATCATTCATTCAGATCATTCATTCAGATCATTCATTCAGATCGATCATTCATTCATTCAGATCATTCATTCAGATCATTCATTCATTCATTCATTCAGATCATTCAATCATTCATTCAGATCATTCAATCATTCATTCAGATCATTCAGATCATTCAGATCATTCATTCAGATCATTCATTCATTCATTCAGATCATTCAGATCATTCATTCAGATCATTCATTCATTCATTCAGATCATTCATTCATTCATTGAGATCATTCATTCATTCATTCAGATCATTCATTCATTCATTCAGATCATTCATTCATTCAGATCATTCATTCATTCATTCAGATCATTCATTCAGATCATTCATTCAGATCGATCATTCATTCATTCAGATCATTCATTCAGATCATTCATTCATTCATTCATTCAGATCATTCAATCATTCATTCAGATCATTCATTCATTCATTCAGATCATTCATTCATTCATTCATTCAGATCATTCATTCAGATCATATTCAGATCATTCATTCATTCATTCAGATCATTCATTCAGATCATATTCAGATCATTCATTCATTCATTCAGATCATTCATTCAGATCATTCATTCATTCAGATCATTCATTCATTCATTCAGATCATTCATTCATTCAGATCATTCATTCATTCATATCATTCTGTGACTTTAATCTTTAAAAAGCAATTTAAGCAGTAACCATGTCAAATTTGATAAATGTGGCCCGTGCTGGCAAAAGGAGTCGGAATGTGCACAGGATAATTTCGAGCTACAGGCAAAACAAGCGAAAAATTTAGATTTTTTCACAAAAATGTGTTCATTAAGCCCTCGTATAGCGATCCCAATGCTCCAAATAGCAATTTAACATCAAAGTATCTTTATTTGTACATTTTCTGGGAGGAGTACCTTTCCTTGTCCATGAAAAACGATCTTACTCGCGCTGACTGACAGATCCGATGCATGCACACAAAGACACACATATGCTACAGGCCCCGTGCGGAAGGCCAAGTATACAGATAAGACAGTTCTGCAAAAGAACAGGAAAAAGTGATGAGACAGGAGCCACCGTGTCACGTCGCACCAAATCCTCAGCAGATGTGTTTATTCAATGTTTTTTTACATTGTTTTCTAATAAAGCATTAAAGTATATTTCTTTTTTTCCTCTGTTATTCTTTTTATACAAGTGTCAGTTTTCTTTCTTTTTCCCCCCATATTATTCAAAAGAAACATCTCACATTTACACTTTTTTTCCACAAAACTAATACATTTTAGCTTTCCACAAGACTTGTACATCTACTCACATGAGTCAAAAGAATATTTTATGCATATAATATAATTATAAATGACTGAACATTTAAGGACTAAGACTCTGATAAACATATGTACCATACATATTTAACATTAATTTTTCTTTCTGCCTCGGCAGGAATTAACACAGTAATACATCAGCTGGATGTCTGTATGTCTGTGCTCACACGCCACACCGTGTATTTCTCGCGCTGAAAAGGCAATGCCAGCCTAGTTGTCCTGCAAGCTATATATATAACGTTGTATACGAGGCGCAGGCACACAAAGTGAAGTTTCCTGCCGCCAGCAGGTATCTCTCGGCCAGATTGCGTTCGTTAGGCAACATAGACGCGCGCGAACACACAGAAGTTGACGGAACATTCTCGGCCACCGTACGTTCGTTACTAGGTAACCAACAACATCGCGCAAACGCGTCGTGATGGAGAAGGGAAGAAAGCTCGTCTAACATTTTTAGGCTAGAACATTTAATATAATATAGCCCATCGTATACATTATTATTGATGCAGTCAAAAACTCTACAACTACTTTGCAACCAGGCCAGAAGCTTTGGCTCAGTTTGGCTTGCTTACATTACCTGAAACTATAAGGGAAATGTTAGTGGGTATGGGAAGGAATGAAAATGTATTTCTTCATTTTATTTTAAATTATATATTATACTGTATTAATAGTCTTTCTAGTTACATTAAGGCTACATGTATTAAAGTTGAGTGCTCTGGGTAATATTTTATATCCTGTCAAAACATACATTAATAATTGCCATTGCATTTGTATTTTTCAAAGATGTCAGGGAAAAAGCAAAAAGATATTTGTGTACACACACACACACACACAAACAAACACTTTAAACCTCTAATATGTCCATTTGTTCACAATGTCCCACCACACAATAAATCATTATACCATTTCGACACATTCAAAATGCAAAAAGATTTGTTTTTCCAAACTGTTTGAAGCAATGTGTTATATTTTTGTAATTTTTGTATATTTGTAATTTTGAAATATAACATTAAAGAGTAGGCTATATTTGATGTGATGAATTGCTCTGTCATTTATCAGATTTACAAATTGTTATTTCAGTTTGTGCTGGTTAATTATGAACAATGGGTAAATTTGGGGGGGGGGGGGGGCGGGGCTCCTCCCCTAACCGCATGGGATCTCACTCCAAGCTTTTGATAAAACTTGAGAACCCTGCATTTGACTGAGAAAATGCATCTGATCATATGTTTACATAACTTAATAACCAAACACAATTTTAAAGTAAACTCACAATAAACACTATAACATTGTAACTGGAGTCAGTTTGGATCGAATTGAACGCATTTCACAAATCACCTCGTGTTACAGCGTTCACGAAATGGCGGACAGTTTGCATATATTCAACATATTCACAACCCCGAACGTCATTACTCAAAATATCTGCGGCATGAACATACATTTGCATTACAGATCTCGTGTGCATATTATCAAGTTGTTGTACCAATAATACCTGCAAAAGAACAGGAAAAAGTGATGAGACAGGAGCCACCGTGTCACGTCGCACCAAATCCTCAGCAGATGTGAGGGCGCAGGCGCACACAGCTCCTATGTGATAGTCCTCCTTTCACTTTTCATAAAGTCCCGTTTTTCTCACAACAACAGACTATATTCTTACAGTAATCCTGTAATTATTTACTTTCAAGTCCCACATTTCTTACGATTCACATAAGTAACAATAAACTTTTTCTTAATGTATAACAACTTTAAACAAAATGTGCACATACTTTGGGGTGTCACACATACACAGAATTACAGTATTTCAAAATATCTGTCTTGGCGAGTATTCACACAAACATTATCTGTTATGTCTTATGTGAACGTTTAACTGTTTGGGAAAAACATCTGATGTTTAACATTATTTTAGATCTGTGCGGTACAGTAGGTCCTAATATATAGAGATATATCCAGCTGCAGACCCGCAGCACCACCAGTTTCAGAACCCCAGTGCCAGAACCCCAGCGCCAGAACCGGAAGTGAGGGAGGGGCGGAATTATTTACAATGACACAAGCATAGTTATTTTTGCAAGTATTTAGAAATATTTAAAATTGTTGCACCTTTTAAATAATATTTAGGGTATGTTTTTATTACACAGTGAGTCACTGCTCGTTGTATGAACTATGACTATAACTGGTATGTGACAAATAAAGAGTAAGACAGCGCTCGTGTTGTTTGAAGACGTGAGAGTGCGCGCGCGCGGCCAGTGCTAGCTGGTCATGCTCAGCAGTCATTCTATTCTACATCACTCACCGATCAAAATAGGCTTTGGCGGGACAAAAATTTGCTTTGGCGGCCGCCAAAAAGCGGACGATCTGACGGGTTTTAGAAGATTTAATACAACCTGAAACTAAAAAACAGACCCGACCTCTATTTGAGACCGGCCTTATATTTACCCAGACCTGCAGCCACACCAGGCGAGACAATCGTCAATTTGGGACTCGGCTATTATTTCAAGTACGGTACATTTTTATTGTTTCTTTTAAAACAATGCCGGATTTTCTCTCTCTTTTTAGATTTTTGACATTATTTTACATAAAGAAAAATGCATGCTGCACATGTTCTTGTGAAATAAAGTATATTTTATATAAAATGACCATAAGTTTCAAGCATTATTTTTCACCAACATGATTAGGAAGTAACTCTCATAATACAATGAAACGGATAACTATATAGAATTATATTACACAAAATCAATGTTTTAAAATGCTTATTGTACTATACCTTAATGTATCATTATAATACGTATAAAGTATGACGTTCCGTGTGTATTAATGCCATTTCGTGTCTAAGCAAATTACGCTCCAAAACGTTAGGTGGCGTTACTCGGTTTAGAACGTAAGCTCCGCCCCTCACTTCCGGTTCTGGCGCTGGTGTTAGAACGTAAGCTCCGCCCCTTACTTCCGGTTCTGGCGCTGGGGTTCTGAAACTGGTGGTGCTGCGGGTCTGCAGCTGGATACTATTGAATATATAGGCTGTCTGTTTCGTTAGGGTTAATCTAAAAATTGTGGTAGGGCCTATCATGGAAAAAAGTTGAAAATATTTTTCTTATAGATATTTGGTTTTGACTTGGTGTGTGCTAAATTTGGTATTATTACCAGGGATTTTAAGGTATGGTTGCTCGGTGATTTTGTTTTGCAACCTTCAGAAAACTTTAACTCGATTTTTCTCAAAATTGACATTAATGACTCCATCAACTTCAAATAGGTGTAGCTCAGTAATTTTTTTCCCGATTTAAACAAATCATACATCATTGTGAAGATTTTTTAATAGAAGTTGAAAATAACTAATTTTTGAAAATTTGCTCATTGTGACTCATTTTGCAAGCAATGGTCACTAATGGTTTAAAAATTATGTGATAGCTTAAGTTAACTTGTTCTAAAAAAAAGTATTTTTCCCCCCAATTTTCTGCGGATCTCCTAGCCTGGGAAAACCCAGACAACTTCCGGCAAATTTAGATTTGCTCTGCAAGTTAGTCTGGCAAAGAGCTCATTCAAGCCCATTTCTAATCCGTCGAAATCGCGGCACCAATCAGAAACGTTGGGGCCGGCTTTACACGATGACGACAGCACAGCGACGGTGAAGCAGATTTTGTACATTTACAAAGATGGATGCCGCCGTGGAACTAGGGGTGTGACGGTTATAGTTGAACACCGTCATTAGAACTCTATAACCGCCAAAACCATGTTATTAAAATATTTTTTTCATCATAGATAATGTTTAAATACTAATATCAGCTTACGATGGAAACGGAGGCGGAGTTAGTGGTGCTTCGGAGGCTGAGTGCTGGAGATGATTCGGGAGAGGTCTGTGCACCCCCTCACAAGAAGAGAAATCTTGGAGATCTCCTGATTAAACGGAGGTCTGAAATCTCTGCCCCTTTACCGATCAGAGCACGCGCTGACACGGAGTAAAGCCTTGTTTATGCTCGTCGCGTCCGCACGAGCGTAAAGGTGCCCGTGGCAAAAATGACGCATTCGGTGCGCAAGACCGACCCCATTTCGCTTGGCTGTGTCCACGGCTTTTTTTGTAACAGCCCGCGCGGCGCCACGTCCGAGGATGACCGACTTCAAGCTGAATCTTCTCTAGCATGTACGTCTCACCGCACCGGCACGCAGTTTGCGCGTCTAAATTGCAAAGTTCATTGCAAAGTTTTTTTTGCTAAGGTTTTGTTTACTGTGTGTGATTTATTTAATGGAAAGCACATTCACTTCTAGTTGTCTTGCTGTTGATTTTAAATAAACGTAGAGCAAGTAGCTAATCAGTGTCTGCTCGTTTATTCAAACTAAGTTGTTCTATAACAGACGAACGTCGCTCTGCATACTTCATCTCCTTCATCGCTCTGATTGGTTTTAGGTCTATCCAATTGCGCCCAGAGGCATTTGAGCTACGTCCGTTGGTGACGCCCCTTTGAAAATGATTTGTCTATGAAGCTTTGCCAGACCATTACTTAGTTACAACTGAGAATGGTCTGGTTTTAACCAGGCTACGGATCTCCTATACCCCCTTACTGCTCCTTGTAGATCCCTGAGCTCCAGTTTGAAAACCCCTGCCTTGGCGAACCATGTGAATGGGTTTTGGTGAGGATTAGCCTACATTCACTAATCTTTGGACATCCCAGTTTGTGGCAAAATGGAGATATTAGTGATTAGGTTCTAATTTTTGATTAAGTAAAAATCCTGCCAGTGGATGGTGGAAGAGAATCCATTGCATTTGCTACTGGTAATAATCTAAGTTTAGATAAACTGAGTGAAAAGGAAGGGGGGTGAATGAAAAAGGGGCAGTGGTCTGGGGAAAGAGAAAGGTACTGTACATTCTGCTGTGCGCGATAATGAATGCTTTGTCAGGAAGAATCCATCAATGGTCACCAGGGGGAGGGAGCCGTCAGGAAAAGTTATGGTTTGTTGGTTTTTTAACTCACGTGGTCTGCTATAGCAAAGTAATTCAGGAACAAAAACTGTCATGTTATTGTACTTCATCTATTTGTTAAGCTGTCTGGTGGAATAGAGAGAAATATGCCGCTTGCGACACAATGCACAATAAATTTAGGCTGTTTTAAAGACAAGTTCTGCAACATTGCAGAGCTCAAAATGCATAAATACAGTCACACACCTATGTTCATACTGTGATCTGTCCGATTAATCATGCGGTTTTGTCTTTCTTATCTTTTCTCTGAAAAAGAGCATTTAGACCTGCACTGATCTTTTGCTCTCTATTTCTCTTCGTCATCTTTTGCATCTCTCTCTGTTTCTCATATTAACCTCTTTAGCTGTTGAAGCATAGGGACTCCTGACACTCCGCATTTTCACTACAGTCTGTAGACAAAGCTGTAACTGTCAGTCCTTCTCTCTCTCACTCAGTCTCTTCCTCTCTCGTAGCCCTAGGCTATCGTTCTTTATGTGTGTAGTAGTGTTAGCATTTGGAGAGCTCTCATCCCTTTAGCTGTTCTCTTGTTTAGCTAGCCTACTTTCTCTCACTATGTAAACCGAAGAAATTCTTCATGAAGTTCACAGGGGTCATTGTTGCTGTTTTGCCTGGGGAAGAAAAAGACGAAAGTAATAACACAGTGAAAATTTTCACTGCAGCTTTTCAGATTAGAGGGCAAATACATGGAGAGGAAAAGAAATCAAACCCTGGCAGGCTGAGTCTGACCTGTCATGCCATAAGAATGTTCTGTTGACTTGTCTGTGTAGGTCTGGGCAGCGATGTGGCGCTAACAAGAGAAAGAACTGATCTCACTGTGAGAGGAGAGAGAAAAGAGAGAGAAATGTGGAGTAATTGTTCCAAGGAATGAAACTGATTCACACTCAGCGATGTGTGAAATGACACTGGCAGTTGACATGGGCTGCAGTGTTGTTTCACAACATAAGAACACTGCACTATTTTAAAAGCGCTCATCAACACCATAACTGAGTGAAACAGCTTTTTGTTATCAGTAAAAAGCAAATTAGACTACCTACTGTATCAGTTATTATAGTATGAATTGATTTATAGCTAGAGATGAAGCGTAAGAAACTGTGGGTCTGTGTGAATATGATTGTGTGAAAGTGTGTGACCCTCAGGTTTGGAGTCTGAGAGATCCTGAGGCCATTTTAATAGCTTAAAAACATACTTAACATTCAGGTTGATACTTCATGGCTTGTCTTGATCTTATGAAACATGTTTATAAGCAAAATTACAGGTTGCTAACATATTTTAACCTTCCTTTGTGAACAATGTAACCGTACATATCTTTGGGGTCTCAGAGACTGTAAGAAAACTGAAGTGTTCACCTGTGCCCATGTGATAGTAGATAACTAACAAGAAATAACAACAAATAAATGCCACAGTATTTATGATCTATATGTCCAAGTGTTAGTAACTGGAACTTTGATGGCTCGGGCCCTGTAAGGAGCAATCACCATTGTGCCCTTGAGCAAGGCACTTAACCCCAGGTTGCTTTGTTTAGACATGTCCGCTAAAAAGTTATTAATGCACAGGAGAGAGAGATTTATGCATAACCTTTATTTCATTGGAAAACAAAGATGGAAAAGAGGAAGAAATGGAGAGAGCAAGTGAATGTGTGTCCATGTGTAGGTGGGGAACACTTCTGCTGTGTGAAATTTCTATTGCCTCATGATTATTAAAGGTGTCATATCATACGAAATCTAATATTCTTTGATCTTTTGAGAGAAAATTGCTTAAAAATCTTGTTTTCAAAAATCAAAGCTTTCCCTGGTCAAAAAAACTTTTATTGTAACTGAGCAGCAAAACATATTCTGAACTTTCACAACTTAAACAACTTTGCTCAGCAGCTGAAAACAGACTGTTTATTTCTAAAGGTTAGAGAGAAGGTAAAAAAATTAATGGTTTTGGCACAGGAAAATATTATTATATATGAACCCCAGGGGGGAAATTAAAATATCTATGATTTTGACCCCTTTAAATAACACTATTTTGTGTAAAGGGTAAACATTTAAAAAAAGAGTGCAATAATAGTCATTATTCAAGGTGCCTTCGACCGTAAGTGGACTGCGAAGTGGACTTCACAGGGTATTTAGCCATCTTAAGTGAGATTCCAATCCGAAGGTAGTGAACATGTTCAGTTTGAAGGGCACTGCAGATAGCAGAGGGAATAAGAGAACATCGATACATTCACAGGAAGTGGAGAGGAAAAATCACCTAACTGTCATTACGCACGTGTCACCAGTCAGAACTAATGGAGCAGAGCCATTGAAAGAGTTTTTCAATGGCCCTGCGATGGAGGAGTTTACATATGGGTTTTGAGTATTCATAAATGTTGGCATTATTATACAAACTAGAGTATTTGTGAATGTTTATGGCGATGAATGTCAAATTTGCATATTCTATTGTATGAATAGGTATGACAAAGTAAAAGTTGCAAGAAGCAGCTGAGGCTCTGTCATTTTTAATTTTACTTTACCCTCAGGAGTGTTTATTATGCAGCTGTGCAAGAAAGTGCACAAGATGAGACTGCTACAATTCTATTATTAAGACCATGGATTAAGAACACATGCATATAGATAACCAAATCAGAATTTATTTTCATATGAAAGTTACAGTACAGCTTCAAGTCAATTAATAGCTGCAATAGTCATACAAGTATATAATAAACATAAGTTTTGATTGCATTACATTAGATACATAATGTGAGTTTTAGGGGTGGAACGGTAGCTACATGTATTCGTATTGAACCGAAACGGTACAGGCGTCACGGTTCGGTGCACGAATTTACACGGAGAATACGCGGTATAAAAATAAATAAAACTCGCGTGCAAATTAATTAATGTAATGCGGAACTACTGTTAGATACGCGGGTTCTTTAGGGACACATAATCTGTACCATCGGCTTAGCTCTGAACGCGCGTTCACTTCAAACGTTGGCTTTATATGCGCGTCATATTCGCTTTGGACTAGCGTCGAACTAGACGCGATAGACGCTCTATTCGCGTTTGGTGTGACCGCATAATGAACAGGCTGCGATGTCAAGATTGCAATTGTAGCACACGTGTCAAATAATATTGCACTTGTTACTAGTATCAACCATAGGCCAGTAGGTTCGACTATGGAGGTGTAATGAAGACAACACTGGTTAAATGATAAAGTAAATCTTTGTATTTAAATGAACTATTAGAAATAATTGTTGATATTAAGAAAAATAAAAATAAATCAACAAATTGTGAGTTTTTTGCTCAATATCAAACCACAGTTATATGGATTCAATTCAATTCACAATCAATTAACAATTTCACTTGACTCAGTTGTTTGTTCGATTAGTTGGGTGCACCCTCTAGGCTATAAGGATATCCTAGAATACTACACTTTCAATATCAATATCAAATACGACCCCATAAACATTTACAAATGGTCACAATTGTAAATTTGACAGCTCACTGCTCACATGCAAAAATAACTCATCCGAATTGAACAAGATGCATACAACAGTTCAGAAGAAAACAGTTAAATTAATCAGTTCAAAAGACTTGTTTGAACTAATCAGTTCAAAAGGGTCGAATTCGAAAAGTTCAGTTCAAGTTCGTTAGAGGATCCGATTCAAAAGATCCGATTCAAAAGATCCAATTCACTGATTCAGTTCGGAGAATCCAAAGTTCCTTAGAACCATGGAAAAATGATTCTATAGTCCAAGGGAAAAAAATCGGTTGTGCAGGGAAATAAAATACTCTGAGCAGTCTTGCAAAAACGAAACTCAGTCCTGTTTAGAAAAAAAACTAGCAGGCAATCAGAACTCTCCTACCCAATTCCACAGGTGTTCGTTTGAAACTCAAATCTTGCATCGTTCAATGTTCATCTCGCTGGGAAGGCTTGCCATCTTGGGTCGTCACGCTGAAATGAACGCAGTTCCAGCGTAGTACAAAAAAACCCCGACCTGCATATGTAACAGGCAGTATTTAGTTCACAATAACACATTAGATTCACTGCGTTTAGGTTAACAACAGAAAATAGTAGCACTTGTTATCCTGTTGAATATATAGTGCTGCACTTCCATCGTAATTCGACAGCTTAGATAATATTATTCAACTTCAACAAGAAAAATCACTCGTTCAATATGATCAACAACAAAATATGAACATTACGAACTCATATACACATATTCTTACCATTACATTACTTTTTGCTCGTTAAACATCAGATCATATCAGCATTTCATGCTGACAAAGAAATACGATTTCACTCTCTCTCAATTTAACACATCTGTACACAATTATTTGCATTTATGAAAGTTTACACATTTCAAAATGTGTACTCACCAAATCCAAAGAACATAGATTATATAAATGTCTCTTTTTCAATCATCTCTGACGATCTTAACTTTTACAATCAAAGTTATGCTGCTGCTCGTCTCACAGTAACGCAGATAAGTAAAATGGCTTCCCCCATACAGCAACTAACGTGGTGGGGCGGGACATCAACATAAATCTCACGCAATTGGACAATCATTAAGATGTCAATCATCACACTGACATGGATTTCTTTTTTCCGATTTTATCATTTTTCTTACACTCTTTACTAATTTCTGGTTAGTTTTAACAGCTCTTTATTTAATTCCTTTTTATAATTCAATCGTAAAATTATACAGGGTTACATTCTCCCCTCTTAAAGATAAGCAAGTCTCTTTGCGTTTTATCCTTTACTTGACCCTTCAGTAACTCTAGGGCAGCACTAAATCAGTTATAGGTAAATCAGGACTCATTGAATTAACCACTGCCTCACTCAATGACTGGAACAAGTTTTGGACTACTGAGGTAAGGGGATTACCTAACTGTGGGTAATGGAATTTCTTTGGAGGTTTTGGGACCCTGTTTGATCTTCTTAAATTTTGATCTACGCTTGATCTTGCATATGCATTAACTTGTTCTGTTTCTTCTTCCAGATCATGAGCATCCGTGGGCATATCTTTTTCCTCCTCATCACCAGCTGGATCGGATGATGGTAAGTATCCTCCTTCAATTGCATTTCCTGTTGGTACAGTTTCTGGTACTTCAGGATCTGTAGGTTCATACATTTCTGTCACCTCTCCTAAACTTTCATCCAATGGAAGAATGTTAGCTGGACTGTTCACAGGCTGGGGGAATTCTGTTTCATGAGGTAAATCTGGTTCCTGAGGTAAGTCAGATCTCGGAGGCAAGTCTTTTTCTTTTCCATCATCCACTTTTGACTTTGTGGTGTCATATGCATAGGTAATCTTTGTTTTTCCAGTAGGAATTCTACTGAATATGCAAATTTCATCCTCTGAATCCGATTGTTCCTCATTTAACAGTTCTCTCTGTCTTTGGCTTCGTGTCTTCGGCTTGGAGATGTTTACTGGATCAGGAACACTCTCCTCAGAAACACTCTCCTCAGAAGAAGTAAGGAAACCACAAGGTAATAGTAGATCCCTGTGCAACACTCGTAAAGGAACATCCTTATCTTGTGGACAAACTTTATAAACTGGCAGCTCTCCTACTCTTTCCACTACTATATGGATAGTAGACTCCCACTTGTCTGCGAGTTTATGTTTTCCTCTGATTCGGACGTTCCTCACTAGAACTTTATCTCCCACTTCAAGAGTTTACTCTTTCACTCGTTTGTCGAATCTGTCCTTATTCCTCATTGCAGACTTTGAAGCGTTTTGAGTGGCAATTCGGTAACTCTCCTCAAGTCGGGCTTTGAGACTCTGGACATATTTGGAATGCGACTCATGGACAGGTTTTTCTACGGGTAGCCCAAAGGCTAAATCCACCGGTAGTCTGGGTCGCCTCCCAAACATGAGCTCATAAGGCGTGAATCCAGTGGTCTCATTTTTCGTGCAATTGTAGGCATGCACTAACGGTTTCACAAAGTCGTGCCAATGCGACTTATCCTGTTCCTTCAAGGTACCCAACATGTTTAGAAGCGTCCTATTGAAGCGCTCTACGGGATTACCGCGAGGATGATAGGGAGTTGTCCGTACTTTGTGAATTTTTGCCATCTCGCAAAGCTCTTTGATAAGTTTAGATTCAAAGTCGGCTCCTTGATCGCTTAATATCCTCTCTGGGAACCCATAGTGGACAATGAATCCATCCCAGAGGCACTTAGCCACAGTCCTGGCTTTCTGGTTGTTGGTGGGTATGGCAACTGCATACTTGGTGTAATGATCCATCATGACAAGTACATTCTGGACATTACTTCGGTCTGGCTCAATGGAAAGAAAGTCTATACAGAGCAACTCAAGGGCTCGTGTAACCTGGATGTTGACCAAGGGGGCAGATTTCTCTGGCAAAGCTTTCCGCTTCACGCACCGTTCGCAGGTCTTTATCTTCCTCTTCACATCAGCACTCATCTTTGGCCAATAAAAGCGAGAACGGACAAGGTCGAGAGTGCGATCTACTCCCATGTGGCCCATCTGATCGTGCAGGCTCTCCAGCACCATTGCACGGAACTTAACAGGTAACACCAACTGGTAAGTTGTTTGATCGTCCAACTGTCGTCGTCTGTACAGAACTCCATCCTTTACTTCTAAGCGGTTCCACTCCCTCAACAACAAAGAAATGTCTGGACATTCATACCTCACCGTCCGGCATGGCATCTGGCCTTCTTCTAAGTGGCTAATGACTTGGTTCAGGACAACATCTTCCCTTTGTTCACGTTGCAGGTCTATACCAGTTAAACAGGGGACTGCAGACTCATCTTCAGTCAGGTCTTGAGCAAAACAACCAGGAATAACCTCCTGTTCCATTGCCAAGGACTCCACTAGAGCAACAGAAGTTCCACATCCTTGATGAACCAGATGTTTGTCCCACACAGCTTGTACAACAGCACAGTCCATGACAACACATTTATCTCCACCCAGATGCTTGTCGGCGAATTGCTGTATCCGTTCCAGTTCCTTTTGTGATACCATGTCATTGATCAGCTCACCATGGGGACGTCTTGATAACCCATCGGCATCTTGGTTTTGCTTTCCTGCTCTATAGGTCAGATCGAAGGAGAATGTGGCTAATGCTGATAGCCAACGATAACTTATGGCATCAAGCTTCGCGGAAGTTAGAATGTAAGTAAGTGGATTACTGTCGGTTATGACAGAGAAGTGATTGCCATACAAGTAGTCAGAGAATTTCTCGGTCACTGCCCACTTTAAAGCAAGAAACTCCAACTTATGGGCAGGGTATCGAGACTCACTTCTAGAAAGACCTCTACTGGCGAAAGCTATGGCTTTTTTTTCTCCATCTTGCTCCTGATATAACGCAGCGCCAAGGCCTATGGTGCTCGCGTCTGTGTGTAGGATGTAAGGTAAGGTCGGGTCTGCAAAACCAAGCACAGGAGCACTGGTAAGTTTGGAGATAATGGTGTTGAATGCTTCATCACAAGCCGTTGTCCATCGGCTCCCAAATGACTCTTTTGGGTTAAAATAGCTTCCTTTCAGCTCACTGTTCATGGTCTTACGATTCAGTGGGGCATAACCAGCAGTTAATTCATTTAGGGGTTTCACTATCTTGGAATAATCGCGGATGAACCGTCGATAGTATCCCGAAAATCCCAAGAATGATCTTAGCTCCTTTAGGTTCTTTGGTTTTGGCCAGGTCTTAAGAGCACTGATTTTTTCAGGATCTGTCTGGACTCCTGTCTCCGATATGATATGGCCTAGGTACCGGACTGAAGTTTGGAAGAATTTGCATTTTTCTGGGGATAATTTCAACCCATACTCTCTTAGTCTTCGCAGTACTTTTAGAAGCCGTTCTTCATGTTCCTCAGGGGTCTGGGAAAACACTATTAAGTCATCAAGGAACACCAAGACCTCGGTGAGATGTAGATCCTCCATGCACTTTTCCATCAAGCGTTGGAATGTACTTGGTGCATTGGTAATTCCTTGAGGCATCCGATTAAAATCCCAAAATCCTAAGGGACAAGAGAAAGCGGTTTTGTATTTGTCAGACTCCTCCATTTCTATCTGGTAATAACCAGACTTCAAGTCCAGAACTGAGAACCATCGAGAACCCGTTAAGGCAGAGAAAGACTCTTCGAGGTTAGGCAAAGCATAGGAATCTTTCACAGTTTGTGAATTTAGCTTTCTGTAATCCACACATAGTCTCACATCGCCATTCTTCTTTCGTACGACTACGATTGGGGACGCAAACGGAGACTCAGATTCCCGGATCACTCCTGACTCTTTTAACTCTTGCAAATGCCGTCTGACAGCAGCCAGGTCATGAGGATGGATAGGGCGTGCCCTTTGCTTACAAGGGGTTTCGTCAAACAGCTTGATGTGATGCTTGACCTTGGATGTTCGACCAAAATCAAGGTCATGTTGCGCAAAGACATCAGACATATCACTGAGCTTCTTACTAATTCTATCCTTCCACTCTTTGGGAAACGGTGAGTCCCCAAAGTCAAAGGTAATCCCTGCTTCGGAACAGCTTTGACCAGCAGGTACAGATTCCACTTCGCGTTCTTGAGGGATGATACTCTCGATGGCATGCACTTCAGCAACCACAGCATTTGGCTGCAGTACTACATCCCGATGCGACTCATTCCGTAGCTGGACAGTCAACTTTTGCGTTGGGAATGGTGGCACTTGAACTACACCTCTTGAAAAAAGAATACCTCCAGGGAGGGAGGAGTTTGATGGGGGCTCCAGAAGAACACATTCTTTAGTGGATAAGCAATTCACATTTGCTTTTCCACAGAGAGCAACGGTCTGCTGTGCTGGAATCACTACGGGCTCCTTGCTTTGTAGTCTCACCAATCCAAGGCATCCATTGGCATTCTGTTTATGCCGTAATTGCAGAGTTTTGAGCACAGCACTGTACCCGTATCGTGGAGAATGGTGTTCAAGGATATTCAAGTTAGAACATTCAGCATACAAAGAATCAAGCGTATTCATCCCGATTAAGACTTGAGATTGGTTTTCTGGTTTGAAGTCAGGAACGACTAGTGCCAGTGTGGAAATTTCAACCTCAGATCCAACCATGTCTTCTGGAAAAGTTATTGGAATTTCAACATATCCTTTGTATGGAACTGGCTGACCATTTGCTCCACTGACCTCAAGCAGAAGATTCAGGGGCTTGATGGGATGATTGATCAAGCAAGCTTGGTAAAAGGACCAAGGAACTGTGGTCACTTGTGACCCTGTGTCAAGTAAGCAATGACATTCAGTCCCTGAGATTTTGACTTGCGCTGTACACTTGGATCCGACCAGACGCTGAATACGGAATTTGTGGTGTGGGCCTGAATTTTCTCTGGGGGGACAACCTTTAGGTTCACTAGTTCCAGTTTGTCCCACAACTGGAACTGTTAGGCGTTTAAAGAAGCCGCACCAACATGACTGTTCTCTCTATCCCACTCTTGTTGCTTCAACCGCAGTTCGTTTCTTTTCTTTTCAACTAGCCCGGGGTTCGGAGAATTTTCGCAGGTTACAGATATGTGGCCATCTTCACCACATCTGAAGCAGTAACCAGGGCGTGGTCTGAATTTCGTGACAGGACCACCGGTTGACTTAAACGGTTGTTTAGCAATAAACTCAGGAGTGCTAGGAGAGGGTGAAGTCTTATGCTTGGGTTTGACAGTCTTTCTGGACTTCGGGGGGTCAGTGAAGTTAAGTGTTCCTTTAGCTCAGCAATTTGCTTCTTCAATTCAGCGGTCTCAGACAACAATTTTGACTCATGAGGAATTTTGCTTGAAATGGCAGCATCTTGGCTATAAGCATGAGCAGATCTAGGGGATGGCTGTGGTTTCTGCTTAGAAGCACTGATGTGGCTTCTCATGCGCAACCATTTCTGTGCACTCTTGTCTTCTCTGGTTCTAAGGGAACGCAGTAAGTCTTGGAAATCGATAGGGTCATCTCTACGAGTTTCGAGACGAAGCTCAGAAATAAGGATGTCATCCCAGCAGACTCTGCAAAACTGCCGTAGGAGATGATGGTTGCCCTCAGACGATTTTATTCCACCTCCCCTGACTGCCTTGCTCAGAGCAACTTGTAGCCTTTGGAGATAGCTAGATGATTTCTCTCCATCATTCTGAAATGTGTTCATGAACTTTGAGAACAACTCATCACCGTCATCGATTGCACCATAAGCTGCATCAAGCACGTTAAGGTAAGCTCTGGGAGAAGCACGAGGCCCCAAAGACTTGACAATATCAGTGGCAGGAGGTAAGAGACTCTCCATAATTCTCCTTACTCTTTGTAAGTCAGACACAGAAGGGTCATCAAAGAGTAATTCAACATGACAACGCCAAGTGTCATAATCAGATTCATTATTGGGCTGGGGAATTCTCCCCGAGAAAGGGCGGAGCCTAACTACAGCACTGGATGGAATTGCTGCAGCGACTTCGCTCTTAACTATTTGCTCTATATGAGGTAGAGCAGGCTGTGAGAAAGGCAAGGGCTTCATCATCTCCAGGGCCTAATGGAGTTCCGTACAGAGTGTACAAGAGTGCTTCAGGAGTTCTGCGAATTCTGTGGAAATTGATAAAAGTGGCATGGGAAAAACAGGTTGTACCTAGAGCATGGCGCAGAGCAGGTGGAGTCTTTATACCTAAAGAAAAAGATGCTACAAGCATCAGTCAGTTTCGTCCTATTTCACTATTAAACGTTGAGGGTAAGATTTTCTTCAGCATTATTGCCCAGAGATTGTCCACCTACCTGTTAAAGAATGGCTTCATTGACACCTCAGTTCAAAAAGCGGGTATTCCAGGGTTCTCAGGATGCTTAGAACACATCAATGTTATCTGGCAACGAATTCAGTCAGCTAAAAAGGAGAGGAAGGAGCTCCATGTGACATTCCTGGATTTGGCTAATGCATATGGTTCAGTGCCACATGAGCTTCTTTGGGCAGCATTTGATTTTTTCAGAGTACCAATGTCAATAACAAATTTAGTGAAAGCCTATTTTGGAGATTTGCAATTCAGTTTCTCAACTCCAAAATTCAGCACTGCATGGCAATGCCTAGAGGTTGGAATAATGGCAGGATGCACCATTTCTCCACTGGCTTTTACCATGGCGATGGAAGTAATCACGAGGGCATCAAGATGGGTAGTAGGAGGAGAGCGCTTGGCTTCTGGGATGCGACTACCACCAATCAGAGCATACATGGATGACATGACAACCATGACTACAACAGTAGCCTGCACTAATCGGTTATTGGGGAAGTTAACAGATAATATTGAATGGGCACGAATGAAATTTAAGCCCTCTAAATCAAGGAGCATCTCGATAGTTAAAGGAAAGGTAGTAGATAAAACATTCTTCATTAATGGTGAGGCAATACCAACAGTTTCTGAGAAGCCAGTGAAGAGTCTTGGGAGATGGTACGATGGGGATCTAAAGGACACAGTTCGGGTGGGAGAAGTTAGACGACAAGCAGTGGAAGGGTTGAAGAGCATAAACAGCTGTGCTCTACCTGGTAAACTAAAACTCTGGTGCTTTCAGTTTGGTCTACTGCCGAGGTTGCTGTGGCCACTGACCGTGTACGAGGTTTCTTTGACAACAGTGGATAAGCTGGAAGCGTTGGTAAGTTCATACATCAGGAAATGGTTGGGAGTTCCACGCTGCCTCAGCAGAGTAGGACTTTATAGTAAAGGAATATTGCAGCTGCCAGTCTCTGCTTTAACCGAGGAGTTCAAGTGTGCCAAGGTCAGACTGGAAATGACCTTAGTAGAGTCACGCGACAAATGTGTAAGGGAGGCAGCCCCTGTGTTAAAAACTGGTAGAAAGTGGTCAGCAAAGAAATCTGTAGTAGAGGCAAAGGCTGCCCTTCAAATTAGGGATATCGTGGGACAGGTACAGCATGGAAGAGGGGGTTTTGGGCTCAGTTTAGCTCCTCCTAAATGGCACAAGGCAGGCCCAGCTCAAAGGAGGAAGCTGGTAGTCAACGAGGTGCGACAGCAGGAGGAGAGGATGAGGTGTATAAAGGCCATTTCACAGGCCAAGCAGGGAGAGTGGATGAGATGGGAGAGTGTGGAACAACGTAAGATGGGCTGGCAAGACCTTTGGTCAATGGAAGAGAGTAGGATCAGGTTCCTTATTAGGTCAACATATGATGTTCTCCCATCACCGCAGAACCTAAACCTCTGGGTAGGAGAGGATCCCTCTTGTCCTTTGTGTTCATCACCTGCCACATTAAGGCACATTTTGACAGGATGTAAGGTGGCTCTTAGCCAAGGTCGGTTTACTTGGCACCATGACCAAGTACTGCGATGTTTGGCTTTAGCATTAGAAGGCAAGCGTAACATGACCAATAAGTTGCCACCTGTTCTAGCAAAACATTACACGCAGAAGACAATATTCCTCCGCCCAGGCGAGCAACCACCAAGAAAAGGTGTTAACACCAATTCTCGCCCAGGACAACTGGAAGCTGCTAGGGACTGGAAGATGCTGGCTGATCTTGACCAACGGCTTATTTTTCCACCTGAGATTGCCACCACTAACCTACGACCAGATATTGTTTTGTGGTCTGGATCAGCACGCATTGTTCAACTGATAGTTAACAGTGCCATGGGAGGATGCGGTAGATGAGGCATATGAGAGGAAGAAACTGCGGTATGCTCATCTGGCCACTGAAGCAGAACAGCGAGGATGGAGAGTCCAGGTTTATCCAGTGGAAGTGGGTTGTCGAGGTTTTGTGGCACACTCTACAACCCGGTTCCTCAGAGACGTCGGATTCAGTGGCCAAGAGTTGCGTCGCACAGTAAAGAACTTATCTGAAGCAGCAGAAAGGAGCAGCAACTGGCTGTGGTTGAGACGGAAAGATTCTAGCTGGCTGTGTACAGGCCGCCACGCTACGGTTTCTTGAAAACTTGAAGAGTCTGTTGGTTTGTTTGTACACGTTCCTGTGGATATTGCGTGAATGACGGGTGGTTGGGTAGATATTGTGTTTTGCGGTAGGTGGGATGCCATACGGAACAGTTGTCCACTGAAACTGCATATTAACGCACCAGTGGGGCTCGACAGCCTTAGTCAACGGGTTGGCGCGTATGGTTGGGTCGCGGAGAGATTGTGATATTGTGGTTAGGTCTCAGCAGCAGGAGGGATGTAGAGGTCAGTAAGCTGGGCTGAGTTGAGTGGGGGACGGAGGGGGGTGACTCTGGGACGCCAGAGTCACTGTCGAGCCCTCTTGAGGTGTCGTGGGCTAGTCGACGAAACACTGAGGACGGAAGGTGCCCACTTGAAGACCCTAGAGATGTCCCCTACTCGGTTCAATCCAGACGGTTGTCGTGCTGGTCCTGTAGTTGCAGCCGTCGCGTGCACTAACGCGCCAAGTACACTGCTGCCGTTAACGCCGGACAGAAGGGGAGTCACACTACCTTATGGAAAGAAGCGTAAATGGATGGAGAAGCATAGTTTACTGTAAAGCTACGTCTTAGTTTTGCTTATCTTGGCGAAAGCCGAGTACAAATCAGCATGAAGTTTTAACATCTACTCTCGTGTAATGGAAATCTCCACAATAACTTTCTGCACCTCAGCAGGATTGAGCTGAATGTGACTCATGGTGCCTGACAACTGTTTTTCAGACCTTGGTAAGTCATCTTGATCAAATGTTGGCTCATTGTGAATGGAACAAGGACTCTGGACATTCCTCTTAGATGCATTCTGCTCTTTAATGGAATTGAGCTCATCAAGCGCAGGCTCATCTGCATCCACATCATCTGGAATTAAGGAGCTTGAGATCTGCGAGAGTTCCTCACGTAGTAAAGCATTGAAGGATTTTCCACTTTGCTTAGCAATGGTTTTCAGGGTGGATAAGTAAGAGGTTGTGGCACCAAAACTCTCCTCACAAGAGTAGACACTGCTCAGGGCTCTTATCTGATAAGTTAAGCTTGGGTCGTCTTTATCTGTGTAGCTAAGAGGTAGAAAGGGACTTATTGATTCAATAGCTGATCCAAAGTTGTACTCTACAATGGTGTGGTCATGATACTTGGACTCAGGATCGTTAATGGGAAGGACTCTTGCGATGGAACCATGACGTTTTAGAAGATCAAGGACTTTTTCATCCTCAAGAGTGTTAATTTTTCCACTGACTAGGAGAGCATTTAAAACTTTGACACTTTCCTTCTGTACTATTTCCATGTTTTCAAAGTCAATTTTGCCACACTAATAAACTGGTTAATAAACTTAAATTTCTCGTTTGTTGATTTTTTCCTTTTTGGATGTAAAGTATAAATAAAGCTATTAATTACACCTTCTGGCTGGCTCGCCACTTAGTATGTAGCACACGTGTCAAATAATATTGCACTTGTACTAGTATCAACCATAGGCCAGTAGGTTCGACTATGGAGGTGTAATGAAGACAACACTGGTTAAATGATAAAGTAAATCTTTGTATTTAAATGAACTATTAGAAATAATTGTTGATATTAAGAAAAATAAAAATAAATCAACAAATTGTGAGTTTTTTGCTCAATATCAAACCACAGTTATATGGATTCAATTCAATTCACAATCAATTAACAATTTCACTTGACTCAGTTGTTTGTTCGATTAGTTGGGTGCACCCTCTAGGCTATAAGGATATCCTAGAATACTACACTTTCAATATCAAATACGACCCCATAAACATTTACAAATGGTCACAATTGTAAATTTGACAGCTCACTGCTCACATGCAAAAATAACTCATCCGAATTGAACAAGATGCATACAACAGTTCAGAAGAAAACAGTTAAATGAATCAGTTCAAAAGACTTGTTTGAACTAATCAGTTCAAAAGGGTCGAATTCGAAAAGTTCAGTTCAAGTTCGTTAGAGGATCCGATTCAAAAGATCCGATTCAAAAGATCCGATTCACTGATTCAGTTCGGAGAATCCAAAGTTCCTTAGAACCATGGAAAAATGATTCTATAGTCCAAGGGAAAAAAATCGGTTGTGCAGGGAAATAAAATACTCTGAGCAGTCTTGCAAAAACGAAACTCAGTCCTGTTTAGAAAAAAAACTAGCAGGCAATCAGAACTCTCCTACCCAATTCCACAGGTGTTCGTTTGAAACTCAAATCTTGCATCGTTCAATGTTCATCTCGCTGGGAAGGCTCGCCATCTTGGGTCGTCACGCTGAAATGAACGCAGTTCCAGCGTAGTACAAAAAAAACCCGACCTGGATATGTAACAGGCAGTATTTAGTTCACAATAACACATTAGATTCACTGCGTTTAGGTTAACAACAGAAAATAGTAGCACTTGTTATCCTGTTGAATATATAGTGCTGCACTTCCATCGTAATTCGACAGCTTAGATAATATTATTCAACTTCAACAAGAAAAATCACTCGTTCAATATGATCAACAACAAAATATGAACATTACGAACTCATATACACATATTCTTACCATTACATTACTTTTTGCTCGTTAAACATCAGATCATATCAGCATTTCATGCTGACAAAGAAATACGATTTCACTCTCTCTCAATTTAACACATCTGTACACAATTATTTGCATTTATGAAAGTTTACACATTTCAAAATGTGTACTCACCAAATCCAAAGAACATAGATTATATAAATGTCTCTTTTTCAATCATCTGACGATCTTAACTTTTACAATCAAAGTTATGCTGCTGCTCGTCTCACAGTAACGCAGATAAGTAAAATGGCTTCCCCCATACAGCAACTAACGTGGTGGGGCGGGACATCAACATAAATCTCACGCAATTGGACAATCATTAAGATGTCAATCATCACACTGACATGGATTTCTTTTTTCCGATTTTATCATTTTTCTTACACTCTTTACTAATTTCTGGTTAGTTTTAACAGGTCTTTATTTAATTCCTTTTTATAATTCAATCGTAAAATTATACAGGGTTACACAATGCTGGAGTGTGTGTGTGTGTGTGTGTGTGTGTGTGCGCGCGAGAGAGAGGCGCGGGCGCGATCGAGATCAAACAGTGGAAACATAAAAAACATACTCCGTCATTTTGTTCATACAGATCATTAAACCTGCAAAGTGTTTACTTATATTTGTCTACACTCGCAATAAAACACAACATTGTGCTTTTGTCACACTGTAAACTCCTGTCAAATTGTAACCTACAACTGTCACCCAACCAAAATCACACACACTGTTTTAAAAGCAAACCATATTTATCCAACTCCATTTCAAAACAGTCTGTGGGTCCCAGCTTTTGGACATTCATCATATGGGCTCTATGCACAGCGGTATTTCCGGTGAAGGTCTAAGGATGCTGGATTACTTCCGCCGATCGTAGAGTCCAATGCTATACCGAGAATTTATATTGGTTTTTATACTCTATTGCTATACTAAAGAAACGTTAGTCACAAAAACAGACACCTCTCATTTTGTTTATGCTTCTGTGTTTATTATATTAAATAAACATAACTATATATAAAATTACATCTAAACGTATTAAAGTTTCGTTTCAAAGACGAGAGGACAGTACATTTTGAAGACTCTGCCATAATCCCGTTTTCCTCGGTTTTCCTCCGCTTTAAATCTCCCCAACCGGAAACGCAAGAGCATCCTTGCGTCAAACGCGGAAGTTATGCGTGCATATAGCCCATTGCATTGGTTTTCATTTCTTGTCCTCGGAGCACTAATCTTACACATTCTACATTGATTAAAAAATAAAATCGAATGTGTTTTTAATGGTAGTATTATTTTATACAGAAATCAATTATTTATAATTCAGATGAGAATAATGTTACATTGTTAATTGATAATGTTAATTAAAATGAAGGAAAACAAATATATTGATCTGAAAGATAGCAAATTAATTTTAAATTAATTCAGGTACAATTTCCAAACATATCGCAAGGTCTTTTTGTCTTTTTATTAATTTAATTAATAAACTAATTATATAAAACAATTGTCAGTGCACTACAAACTGATTCTATGCCTTTAATAATAAAACTTATTAAAAAATTCAATGCCTTCTGCATTTTTGTTTTGCTTTTCCCTCCATTGTACCGAAATCGTACCGAACCGTGATGTCTGAACCGAGGTATGAACCGAACCGTGACTGTGTACCGTTCCACCCCTAGTGTGTTTTGTATATGTATTTGAAATGTGAAAGTAAAGTAAATTACAATATTATTTATGTTATATTATAATCTGTGTGGCCCTGTCGTTGCCTTTCTTTGATGACGGTGTAGAGAGTTCCAAATGAGCCATTATTGTCAGCGAAGTCAACTTCCAACAGAGAACCCTGTGCTCAGGGAGTAGGGAGCAGTGAACACTGCATAGGGACCCTGTCAATCGAAACGCACCTTCAGCGTGTAAATATACACTCATCAGCCACTTTGTTAGGTACGTTCAAGTGCTCCTTTACGCAAATATCAGCCAATCACATGGCAGCAACTCAATGCATTTAGGCATGTAGACATGGTCAAGATGATCTGCTGAAGTTAAAACTGAGCAACAGAATGGGAAAGAAAGGTGATTTAAGTGACTTTGAGCGTGGTATGTTTGTTGGTGCCAGACGGACTGGTCTGAGTATTTCAGAAACCACTGATTTACTGGGATTTTCACACACAACCATCTTTACAGAGAATGGTCAGAAAAAGAGAAAAAATCCAGTTCTGTAGGTGAAAATGCATGGTTGATGCTAAAGGTTAGAGTAGAATGGCAAGACTGATAGAAAGGCAACAGCTACTCAAATAAACACTTGTTAAAACCGAGGTCTGCAGAAGAGCATCTCTGAAAGCACAACACGTCGAACCTTGAAGCAGATCACACTGGATGCTGCTCCCGTCAGCTAAGAACTGGAAACTACGCCTACAATTCACACAGGCTCACCAAAATTGGACAATAGAAGATTGGAAAACCGCTGTCTGGTCTTATGAGTCTCTGTTGCAACATTCAGATGATAGGTTCAGAATTTTGCATAAACAACATTAAAGCATGGATCCATCCTGCCTTGTATCAACGGTTCATGCTGGTGGTGGTAGTGTAATGGTGTGTAGGGTATTTTCTTGGCACACTTTGGACTCCTAAGTACCAATTTAGAATTATTTAAACAACCACAACCTGAGTATTGTTGCTGACATTGTCCATCCCTTTATGAACACAGTGACTATACCCATCTTCTGATGGCTACTTCCAGCAGGGCAACATGCCATGTTACAAAGTTCAAGTCATCTAAAACTGGTTTCTTGAACATGACATTGAGTTTACTATACTGGCCACCACAGTCAACAGATCTCAATCCAATAGAGCACCTTTGGGATGTGGTGGATTGGGATATTCGCATCATGGATGCTATCATGTAAATATGGACCAAAATCTCTGAGGAATGTTTCCAGCACATTGTTCAATCCATGCCACAAAGAAATAAGGCAGTTCTGAAGGCAAAAAGGGGTCCAACATTGTAAGGTGTACCTAATAAAGTGGCCGATGAGTGTATCTGTGCTGTGTGTGAAAAGTCTTCTACAACAATATTAGCCAAGAGTCTGTCCATATAAAGAGAGATCTGATTGTCTTCTGCTAATCCTTCAGGCTTCAGCTCTCTGACAGATGAAGAAAACATTTCATTTTGAGGAAGAGTCCTGCTATTGGGTGGAGTATAAATAATAGTGACTGGTAACTCCTACTAGTAAACTGTTAGTGTTTACTACAATATAAATGTATCATGTTTTACAGAGAATAGGTTTGATCTCATCAGTGAAGCATGAGATGAGATTCACTGATCAGTCTCTTCTGGAAATCCCTGCTGATTTCTGACTCAACTGACCTAAACAACCTAACTGTGAATTTAAGAAAGTAGTTGTCAGGGCTCACAGAAGGAACAGACTGGATGGTAAGTTATAAAGTTTATTTGTGCAGATGGATATTCAGTCGGAGATGACAGGTAAGGATCAAATGACTTTGAAACATTAAACAGGCTTAGCTGAATGGATAATGTCCCTTTCTCTCTTGCAGATGGGTAGGATGCAGTCACACCGAAGATGGATGGATGGATGGATGGATGGATGGATGGATGGATGGATGGATGGATGGATGGATTGATTGATTGATTGATTGATTGATTGATTGTGGGAAGCTGGTAAGCAGCAGGTTGGTTGACGGAGACTCTGTGAGTCATGTATAGACGAGACCAGACAGTGACTGCAGGGAGAGTGAATGTTTAATAGTCCATGCTGGTGATGTGACGGTGATCATGATGAGGATGATGAGGTGCAGGTGATGATGACCGGGAATGCTGGGAAGTGTAGTGAAGACACAGATGAAGGAGGTGAATGTGACAGTAGTTCACTCAAAAATAAAAGTTGTCATAATTTTCTCACTCCTCACGTTGTTCCAAACCTGTGTAACCTACTTTCTTCTGTTGAACACAAAATATGATATTTTAATGATGAAAAAATATTCATTTTTGGGTGATCAATCCCTTAAACACATGAATGCTAAGTCTGAACTCAATTTTGCGAGTTACAACATGTTTGGCAAACAACCTGCCAATTTAGATAAAAAAAAAAGCTAATCCAGATTCCACTAATTACAAACTCTTTTACTAACACACATATACCTATAAACTAAACAAAGGCAGCTGTTCGGCTACAGGTATCCCATGAGGCTTTGCTACAGTTTTATTTCTGTTGAAAATGAGTTGTAAAAGGAATTAAAAATGGAGGTTAATTAAGAGAAACCTTCTAATCAAAATCACTAATCTGAGTGACTTGAATGTACCACTATCTTGAGAACAAGAGAGGATGCAAGGGTAGGAGTGTACAGCTTGATAGGGACGCAACTAAAGTTTGCAAGGCTTATCAAGTCGCTGACAGAGCTTTAATTTATTCAGTGCTGCCTAAATTACGAAATGAAAGTCGCAGGAACAATACTATTTGAAAGTGACTTTATTAGTGCAAACTCAAGCTGAACAGTCATTGTGTGATAAAGTCTAAATTAAATATCTCATTAATGAAGAAATTGCTATTCTGACCCTCAGTGCCTATAGTCTGTGGGTAATGTTATTAAATGATCAAATGCACATATTGCATGACCGGTTGGTTTGAATCTCATCTAAATTGTGTTGTATAAGGAAAATCACTTTAAATCGTCTATTAAACATTGAAATGGTCAAAATGTTGCTAAATCATTGACTACGTTTACATGCAGCCAATTTTCGGGTTATGGTCGGGTTAAGGTCACTATTCGGGTTTCTGAAACATTAGGAATAACCCGTTTACATGCGTGAGCAGAGAGAGTTTCTCCTGTATACATGGAATTGCAATATCCCGATGTAAACGGCGACGCACGGTTAGCGTCTGGACGTACGGACAACCTTAAGACGCAATATGCGTCATTTCCGATTCTTCTTCCTGTATCCAAAGACAACAACAACAACAGCAGCAGCACGCAGATAATGAATAGTTCGGGGCAGATAGCGATCGCCTTTGTTTGCGCTTTGGTGCTGGTACTGACCTCACTCCAAAAGTATGCTGTGCTGCGTCTCGCCATGTTTACTTCCGGTATACTGCACGCGGGTTTTTGTAAGCGGCGAGAAGTTCCTCTACTCAAAAGACCAAGATTCCTTGCGAATAGAACATGCGCAGAACACAAATCATTATGGGGATATGCCGATACGCGTTTACATGACCAAAAATTCGGGTTAGAAAAGGGGTACCCCAGGTATGATATCCCGGTTTTTAAAATCCGGGATATGAGCATATTCGGGTTTTTGCCGGTGTTTACATGGCCGTGTGTGACCGGGTTATTGCTAATAACCCGGTTTTGAACGGTTTATTGGCTGCATGTAAACGTAGTCACTGTTTACTTTTAATCTCCCAATATCATAAGGTTTGTGTGAGGGTTACTTTTAGGGGATTTTAGAGTTTAGCAAATACCTTCACATCCTTTCTTAGTTGACCTCACTAATATAATAAAACCAGGGTGTGTGCAGTGTTTGTAAATGCATCGCTATACATTTGGGACATCCGGTGTGTGTGTGTGTGTGTGTGTGTGTGTGTGTGTGTGTGTGTGTGTGTGTGTGTGTGTGTGTGTGTGTGTGTGTGTGTGTGTGTGTGTGTGTGTGTGTGTGTGTGTGTGTGTGTGTGTGTGTGTGTGTGTGTGTGTGTGTGTGTGAAAATGGATTTGTGTCATGGTGTGTTGTTTATATTTAAGCATGCATTTGGCCTCAGGATATGGGTCTCACTGACTGTCAGTATTTATCTCTCTTAGATCAGGACTAAAATACACTGATATTATCAGCTTCTGTCTGTGTGTGTGTTTGGAGTCTGATGTGATGTTAATCAGTGTGCAGTGCTTTGGCCCTCATATTCTGTAAAAAGCACTCAAAAACTCTCATTAGATCAGATTCATCCACTGCAATGATGCATGAGAACACAACAGGAACAATCATTTAGGGGAAAAACAATTATTTGAATCAATGATGTGAGTTTTGTGTGAATATGTGTATCATAGTTTGAGTTTGTGAGGATTTTGTGCCAAGGCTGACTTGACTTTCCTCACTCTTGCTTCCATGGGTAATGTGCTTGAATTTACACTTAGGCCTACTCCATCTCACACTCTTGTTCTGACTTTCCCAATGTCCTCGATGTGTTCTCTCTTCTGTGTGTTAACTGTGAAATATTGTTTTATCTTGGATTGTATCTCTCAGTTTATTTTAGTCCCCTAATTGACCCATAATCCCACTTTAATTAAGATCTGGGATTTAGTGGCAGCCTCAGTGCACTTTTGTGTCCAAACTCTAAGCTGATATGAAACCAGACCCTGGGGACGGTTCTGGTGTGAGAAGACATTTTAATGTTGACTAAATAATAATGCAATTATTTGAGACAAAAAGCTTAGATCACAGTTGAAAACTCACATGCAACTACGGTGTTGTGTTCAAGGTGACATGAATTATTTATGAATCACACTGATGAACAGAACTGTTAAAAGAAATTTCATGGTGCAACCGAATAAAATCATAAATCTGGAGGTCTGTTTTGATCTGTTCTCCCCAAGTGCCACGTGCTTAGAATAGCTAATGTTTGTTGTTCTGACGGTAGCCTGTAGGGGGCACTAGAGTGTTTTTGGAATGAGGCTAATGCTGTTTGCTGTAGTTCAGTTGCTGAGCCAATTTATTAAGACAAGGAGAGGGAGAACGGGAGAGAGAGGGAGTAAATAAATGGAACTGCCCCCGTTGCTCCAAGCCAAACATCAAAGTAATCAAGGAAAACAAGCTTTTTTTTTAATGGGATGGATCCAATTAGAATATTACTGCTCCATCGGATCCCTCCACTAGCAGAGAGATGGTTGCTCCTCGCTGGCCTCCTCCATTAATGCTAATAACCTCTTCTTCATGTGCACAGCATACTGTACATGTGATGGGCATAAGACTTCAATTTAAGCCAATTTGTTAAGTCAGACCCCATTTTTACTATGTACTGATCAATCCCATTCAGACTGAAGAACCTTTAATTGCAAATAACCCATTAGAGATATGCATTAGACATTGGTATATCATTAATATTTGGTCTGTTTGTTATCATGTCATCCTATCATGTTTAATTTGCCCTCAGGTTAAATTCAATTCAATCTATGTTGGTTATAAATTCACAATAAAAAAAATTACTCTTTAAACTAACTTAATAAAATTATGGACAGTGGTTCCACACAATCAAATTATTTTGAATCTATGTAAGCTCCTTGTGTTGTGACAACACAACTGAATGAGAGAGAATCTATGTGAAATAGCAATGTCCAAACAAATCAATGGAATTGCTTCCCTGTAACTTAAATCGGTTAAGATTATTGAACATGCTATAGTTTTTTTTAAAAACTAAAAAGTATGTAAATAAAAGTATGTAGGATTTCTAGACTATAGCTAGATATTAGCTAATAATAGCACTTATTAGCATTTAAATGTTAAGATTCATATGCATTTTCAGCAAGATGACTAAGACTTTATCTGAATCAGTCCACATCCTAACCAAATGCTCCCACAATGGTAAGCCACTAATTTAAATGGTTGTAATAATTGCAATGTAATTGAACATTAAACACAATTACACACTATAAAGTCTTCCCCTTTCCTAATTTTCTCAAAAACACATAAAATATCACTTAATTTCAACATTTATTCTCTCTTAATTCAGCTATATGCAAAGCATGCTGGGAACAAACAAGCACCGCCCAGTTTCAGTTAATGCAACACAAATCATTCATGTAATCCAACCCAAACGGATTAAGTAAACTTTAATTTTACATATTTAAGCAGATTGAACACAATCAAATTAAGTTTGGACAAAATGTATAGCAACTGTGTTGCTTAATTTGAAGCAATTTGAACAATATTTTTTTTTCATTGCAATATATTTAAAGCATTCCAGAAAAGACTTTCCGAAATACTAACATAAATGAAAAACTTTGCCTTTAGATTAACTTTATATTTTCTCTGAGGCCATGCACCTTGCCACCTTCTTCACAAGCCATCTTCATCCAATACGTTGGAAATCGTCACATCCGGATTTTTTTGAATCGCGAAATTAAACCCTTTACATTAGTTTAACGATTGATAATTAAGTATAGTGGAAAATTATACAGGTTAAGTTAATTAAACGCAAAACTATAGTGTTTTGGTGGTAAAAGAAAACAGTGCCACAAAACAATTTTTTTGAGTGCAGTGAGACTCAAAGACGTCACACGTAGCAGCAGGGAATGATTCAGCCTTTTTCAGGTGTGCTACTTTTACTCGCACTCCTTCATTACTGCATTTACTCTCTGTTACTCATTTATTTGTTCTTTATCGTGTCATAGTGTTATTATTTCCGCTCATTCTCATTCTATTGCTCTCTTTCCTCATAGGTATGTGGTAACTGTCACAGTAAAACTCGAATGATCCCAGTGGGACTCTACAGTATTCAGGAAGCCAAAGATACTTGCTTTATTTCTAATTCACAGCTGTTAATTTTTATAATTTGCGTTTCTTTTTTTGTCTTTGGAGAAAATTAAGTATTACCTGAGAAATCCCTTTAACCCCTCTAAACTGAGCTGTCAGTCAGACAAATAGGTGATCTAGAGTATTTAGGATCTCTGAGGAAGTTAATTTGTCATGGAGAAAAGTGAGTGCATGATTCAGCTGAGAGTCCTATATGTGTATACCAGCAGGGATCATTCCTTATCTTGATGATTACCAACAGATAAGGAAGGAGTATTGTGTCTTTATACAGTATTTATACCTTCATATATCAGATATTTAATTCCTTTTCAGAAGAATTGTCACACACTCACACTCATCGTTTGGTACATTTTCTGTCTTCTGCCATAGCCCTTCATGCAATGTCGTGTGTTTGACTATATGTGATGAATGTGTGTCAGTACCTCCTGGATTTCAAAGCCCACTAAAATACTCTATAAATTAACAAAAACAGACATGTTGTAGCCTGTTAAAGGGGTCATATGATGGTACATGCACTTTTTCAAGTTGATTGTACTGAAATGTGTGTTGGCAGTGCCTGTACACAACCATCATATAATAATAAAAATCCATCCAGTGTTTTTGTTTTAATCTCCTTATGTGTTTTTCCCAGTCTCAAATCGAGCCGTTCGACCATGTGACGTCACACGGTCGGACGCCCCTCCCACGATTGTTGATTGACAGCAGTGTTTCAACATAGACTCGCCCTGAGCGAGCTGTCATCATTGTCCGCTATTGTTGATACGCTGGAGCAGAATGGCGTCTAAGCGATTGTGGTGTTCTGTTCTTGGGTGTAATAATGAACACAGCAGTCATTTTGATGTTCCTAAATCCGAACCGCTAAAGACACAGTGGCTGAGTTTTGTTTTCAAAAGGAATATTCCCCACAAGCAACGTCACTGCTTTCATGTTTGCGCGATTCGCGAATCTTTTCTCACCACCAGACTGCTTTATAAACGAGGGTCAGTGTAAAGCTGGTTTTGCTAAGAAGCTGCTCCTGAAAAAAGAATCGGTACCAACTATATTCATGTCCCTGCTGCACCTCCAGAAAAGTGTAACATTTTATTAACCTTTATATTAATCTTTGCAAATCGCTTGCACTCTTCACAATGAATGCGGCTAAGGTTTACACTCAGGGTACATTACGGCATGTTTTCTATGTACGACGTTCTCAATATAATTCATAATCCCACGTTTATAATGAACAACGCATTATGGTTATTGTGTTATTACAAACTGAGTACGTATACATCAGTAAACACATAGCGTTCGTACGTCTCACTAAGTTACTCTAACGTTACCCTGCCAGTACATACAAAGATAGATCAAAGTGACATTATGTTAACCAACCATTCAGAAACGTCCTGTTCGAGCCTTAATTGTCGAACTTATTTGCAGCCGTCATCTTGTTCCGGGTCCGACTCCGGTTCAAACTGATACGGTTGCACAGATGTGTCCTTAGAGACTCCCGCTGCCATTCTCTCTCCAAAATATACCCTCAACTGTTGTCAAGGCAACACTCCACGTGCGTTGTCAAAACGCCTCAAATAAAACAGAGGGGCGGAGTGAGAAAAGCTCATTATCATTTAAAGGCATATGCACTGAAACGGCGTCCTGAAAACAGAGTTGTTTTTGACCAGGTAAAATGAGTGTTTTCTTACAATACTAATGATAATTTTTAATTAAAGTATATCACAAACTTTTCATTTAGACCCTAAAGAATCAAATTAACGTGTATGAAAATGGCATTATATGACCCCTTTAAAACAAATAAATGTCTAATACCGAATCTGTGAGAAAATCATAATGTGAGGTCTTTTCTGTGCAAAACTGGAAGGTTAAATTTCCAAATGGTGTAACCTGGCAACAGAGTGCCTCTATCGGACTGAATTATGGGCCATTTGACTGCGTCTCATCATCACACTCTTTTCTGCCCTGTTTTAATTCAGCATCTGCCATTTTACTATAATTTCCTGAATCACCACTATTGACCCATTTAGAACCTGGATAGCAGACTAAAGGAGGTTACTGCAAAAATATATGTTGTCAGTCACAGTTTTTAGAAATCAGATTCTGCACAGGCTGTATGGTTGTGTGTGTGTGTTTTAAATTGATGTTTGATTATGAGTGCAATTTTAATTTCAGTAATGATGACTGAAATTACATTATGATGAATTACATAGGGATTCACATGTACCATATCGGTTATCGGTTGATATGATTACAGATTAATTTTATTTATTTGTGTCAATTGATATGGATATTGAAATATATCTGTTGATATTGTAAATTTAATTGTGCATGCTCATTTCCACCTATTTTTACATTTAGATTACCATGAACAGTCATCTAACACTCATGCAAAGTTAATACTGTACATTAACTTACCTACTGCGCATTTTAATGATGCCTAAATTCACTTGTAGCATTTAAAACAATATATATTTTTTGTGTTTTAACTTTTGAATAAATAGTATTTATATGTGGTATATATCAGTTATCTGCCATTATGTTAAAATGATAATAATTTTAACAATGGCAGATAACTGATATATACCATATATAAATAATATTTACTTATCAGTATTTGGCAGAATTTTAACATCAGTGTGCATTCCTAGCATAAATCATTATCAATGTTAGGCCTCATTACAATATTTCTGACATACATTTCTTACCATACAAGCACACCCAGTTTATTCACTAAATAAACTATTCACCATCATGTTATACCTTTAAATGTGTTATAACTTTAAATGTTCTTTGAAAAGCTATTCACCATTGAAACAGTTCTTAAGTCATAGTGATAACTATGACTTATGCAAAACCTGCAACAGAGAAAATTTGTCATAACTACTGCTGAAGGTGATTCAGATCACAGGGGTCTTTCAAACATTGTGTCTGACACTGGGGAAATTACACCTCTTTCATCATCACTTTAAGAACTCTTCACAGCTGAGAAGGTGGGCTGATGTGACTTAACATAATTTGAATAATGCCATTCATAGAAATACTCAGATCGATGAATTATTAATAAGGTCTGGAACAACAGCATATCCAAGCACTCTCTTTCTTTTCTGTCTGTTCTATCTCTTCTTTTTTCTGTTTCTTTTTGCTTTTCTGTTTTTTCTCTTTAAATACTTGTGACTCTCAGTATACCAATATTACTTTTTTTATTCACATGAACTTAAAACATTTGATACAACATAACTGTAAATAATCTAGTCATATATGCCTTATTTAATCTCTTTCCTTTTCAGATGTAGTATTGAGATTAGTTGGTATTCAGGAAAGTTTTAGGTTGAAGTTTTTAGAAGACTAAATCAATAATTTAAGCTGTGTAAAAGAGATTCGCATGTGATCTGTGTTGTTAATAATTTATTCAGTCATGAAGGGTACTATCTGTTAAAGTAAAAACAAGATACGGCTCTGCAAGTGTGATCGAAGAATTCATATTTTGCTTGTAGGAACATCAGTATATTTCTGACTCGGTAGCAGCAGGGGTGAAACAATCACAGCTTTCACACCGATCCCAAAATCTGCACCAAGGTGGAGGCTAAATATCCATATCAGAGAAGAAAGGCAATTAAAATGTGTGTCTTCTGTTACACTGAACAGCCACATTTTAAAAACACCATGAAATATCCCTCTCAGTTGAACCCTGGGAAAAATTCCCAAATGATGCACATTTCTCAACATACGACAGTATGTTTAGGCAGGAGCGGATTTAGTGGTTTAGGGGCCCTAGGCAAGGAAACGAGTTGGGTCTGTCCTTCTCAAATCAACTTATTTACCTGGGTTTACTTTGTACAGCTTGCACAGAAGTGTTCTCGTTCTTTGTAGTTAATTTTGTTTGAGACAGTGAGCAGTTATGCTGGTTGGTACAGGCCTGATTGTCTTCAGTGGTCCCTATGGTAGCTGTCTACATTTGTCCAGTGTTAAGTCTGCCCTTGTGTTCAGGATCTTGAAGAAAATCTATTATCTTGTAGAGCTATACTTATGCCACACAACTAAGCATATTTAGAAAAACACTGAATGTAGTTGTTGGGGATGTATGACATAGGCTACATCATTAATACCATTGGCAGGCACGTGCAGAGGGAGGCTTTGGCCCTGCCCTTTTTCAAAATTAATCAAAAGTGCCCCTCTGAAACAAATATCAATGATAATATTGTGGTCAATAAAACAAAATGCATTTGATTGTAATTAACATGACAACGTGTAGGCCTACACATGGCCACGGGAACTAGGGGTGCTGAGGGTGCTGCAGCACCCCCTGACGACAGCTGTTTCACTACATTGGAATTTAAGATGACATGTCACATGACTTTAAATAACTTTTTGTTTTTCAACATGTTTTTTAAGAACAACTTCTACCTTTATAAAATTACTCTAAAGAGTATTTCATTTTTATTTGTTGTCGAATATGGGTTTATGACTTTAAAAGAAATTAATATATCATAAGGCAAAAGTCGATCTCGCATGGAGTGAGTGACGTGACACTGGTTGAGGACCAGCATTTTCAGAACTGATTTGACACTCATTAAAGGGGAACTTGGCAACTATTTCAACTTAATAAAACCGTTTAGAAATCATTTGGATGGTTAAATAACCTGTTCTGGTGAAAATGGAAAACCAACCTTGCAACATGGGGACTAACGTCCCGGTAAGTTGGAAATAGGAAGTCTCGTGAGAAGCGAGAACGAGCGAGAAACACAAACTGCTTTATGGGAATTCGACATAATTCTATGATACTGTGTAAGATGTATTACCCACCTCGGGAGACATAGCTCCACACGATAAAGTTGGCCGGTCCCCCGTTCCACTGCCCGCGTTTGGCATCTTGCGTTTTCGCTTTGAAATATTATGCTTTCTATGTGAACCGGCACTCCTGAGTGAGTAGCCTATCATAAGGTAAGATGCAGATTTGTGTGCTGTTCTTTTTAAAATTTATCATGCGTTCAGAGCGTTCTCACATAACTCTGTTCTCATTCATTTGTATGTTCATCTTTTTGTTTGGGTTGTTTAATATTAGGATTTTGTTTAAAAACCAATATCAAACCCCGCCCATTAAGCCCTGTCCCCAGCACGCCCCATGTTCCCGCGGCTATGGGCCTACAAAGGCTATTTTTACGAAGGCTATCTGTCAGTCTGAGGCGTCGTTGCCATAACACATTGCTATCGGTTGCGTGACTTGCGTGTGTCTTGCTTCGGACTTGACTGACGGGGTCAGTCTCTGTTTTCGAGGGTTTAAAACTCCGGGGTAGTGTGGACGGCATCCGTAACCGAAGCAAAAGTTATGCGTTTTAAAACGAAAATGCACTAGTAGCCTAGTATTCAAGTCATTTATTTAGCCTATCTATATATTGATCCACCGTTTACCATTTGATCAAACTATCATAGATGATTAAATGAAGCCCTGGCGCCACCTACAGGCATATTATGTAAAGTGTAGGCTGACAACAACACGAGAAATGGTGACGTGAAAGGACTTTATTATTTTAACATTTTTGATAATTATGCAGCAATAGCATATAATAGTAGAGTACTACTGGTCAAAAATATGGACCCCTTACTACGTTTTATGTTTTTTAAAGAAGTATCTTATGAGCACAAATCCTGCATTTACTTGATCAAAAATACAGAAAAAAAATATTAAGTTAAAATAATGGTTTTCTATTGTAATATACTTTAAAATATAATTTATATGCTGATTTATTATCAATGTTTGAAACAGTTGTCCTGCTTAATGTTTTTTTGGAACCTGTGATACTTTTTTTCAGGATTCATCGATGAATAAAAAGTTAAAAAGAACAGCATTTAATTAAAATAGAAAGTCTATACTATCACTTTTTTTAATCAATTTAGCACATCTTTGCTGAATAAAAGTATTAATTTCTTTCAAAAAAAAGAAAGAAAGAAAGAAAGAAAGAAAGGAAAGAAAGAAAGAAAGAAAGAAAGAAAGAAAGAAAATTAATGACCCCAAACCTTTGAACGGTAGTGTATATGGTACAAAAGATTTCTATTTTAAGTAAATGCTGTTCTTTTTTAACTTTTTTAACTCAGAATCCTGAAAAAAAGTATAAAATGTTATAAGTATTTTAAAATAGAAAGCCACTATTTTAAAATTGTAGTAATAGTTCACAATATTACAGTTTTTTTTCTGTATTTTAGACCAAATAAATGCAGCCTTGATGAGCATAAGAAACTTCTTTCAAAAACATTAAAAATAGTAATGTTTGCAAACCTTTGACTAGTACTTTATATATATGCACCTTTTTTTACATTTAAGCCCCTGCCCCTGAGGAACTCTCTGCATGTCCCTGCATGTTGGTTATTGGCCGATATTGCATTTTTAAAACATTTATTGAACATTATTTTTTTTATTTGTGCATGCTCATTGTTACATTTAAAATACATTTGCTCTCATCTAACACTCTTAAAGTTAATCTTAGTTCACCTAAAAATGAAAATAATTTACTTTCATGTCGTTCCAAACCATGTGACTTTTAGTTTTATTGTTCATAAAAAACTAAAAAATAAAATAAAAAAAACTTTGTGTAAATAGTGTCAAATGAACCTAAATGTTCTAATTAAAATTTTAGATAAACTTTCTAATATTAATAAACCTATAGAAACAAATAAACTTTACATAAGATACATATAAAGTTACTATACTTTTTTTTCCAACAATGTTTTTTTATTGATTTTCCAATAAAACAATCAGTAACCAAATAACAAAAATTATATCACCAAAAGGAAAATAAGTTACAAAAACATTCCAAATATGTTGATCAAAGCAGCAGTATTTAAAATAAAACAAAACAGAACAAAAATATGTCACACTCAAAACATTAATACATGCACCCTCTTATTTCTTAAGGAAATCAATTAAAGGTGCCCACATCTCTTTAAATTGCTGTGCTTTACCTCTTGTAATGTACGTTAACTTTTCTAAAGAAAGACACATTGCCATCTCCTTGATCCAAGAGTGTGCAGAAGATATTTCAGTCTCTTTCCAACTCAAAGCAACCTCCTAGCCTGCAGGAGGCCAAAGTCGATAAGAATCCTCTGATTGTTATTGATAGAAAGATGATCTGGGTATATCCCCAGAATGCAAAGTTTTGCAATGCACGGTATTTGAGTTTTTGTGATGTTACTTAGAGTACAGACAACCATTTTCCAAAAGGTTACCAATTTAGGGCACTCCCATACACAGTGAATTAAAGTTCCCTTTCGAAGGGAACTCAACAATACGTCATCGACGTTATGGGGAACGCCTCAGGCGTGACAGGTGTCTGAAATCACTATCAAATCACGTCAATCACATTGACCGGCGACAGCCCGTGAATCATTAGCGTGAATGATTAACGTGCGACCTGGAAGTATATAAGGGCGCCTTGCAAACATGACAAATCATCTCATCGTCTTCAGGGACTGTTTTGTATGAAACGCTACTCAAGTTACGAGCAAAAGGTAAGATGAAACGCACAGCAAAAGCAGATTGTTTTCGTAAGTGTGCCGACCCGTGTCCGAGATTTCTGACACCGGCTGACACACACGAGCTGTGCGTTTTTTGTCTGGGAGAAGAGCACGCACGGGAGGTTCTCGAGGGAACCCTCTGTGCGAATTGCGAGCGTTTTTCTCTTAAAACGCTCCGCTCTCGTCTGGCCCTCTTCTCGAGTGAAGGGGGCTCAGCATCTGTTCCTCATGGTGCAGGTCCCGCTCGTGCTGAGGCCGAGCGGCGACTTGCATCATGGGGTTCTCAGATGGAGCTCGTTGATCGCCTTGAGAGGGCTGTAAACCTCTCAGATGATTCAACGGCTGACGAGGGCGAGCTGCAGGTCGATGAGGAAGATTTTTCACCGACTGTGCCTGCAGCTGAGGCTCTTCAGGACGCGCAGGAGATGGTTGAGGAGGTTTATGATCAGGAAGATCCTGAACCTCTTCAGCCATCCTGCCCCGTGTATGCTGAGCTGGTGGAGGTTATGGAGCGCGCTGCTGGCAGGCTGCGGTTGCCTTGGCAGCGGGCTAGAGGAGGGACCGCTCGCGGAAGGCTCGATGATCGGTTTCTCCCCGGCCGTACACCACCAGCTCGGGTGAGCCTTCCATTCCTTCCTGATCTGCACATGGAGATCGAGAAGGCATGGAAGAACCCATACTCTGCCCGTATTCACCAACATCAGCGGGCCAGTTTCGCTGATGTTGAGGGGATCAGAGAGCATGGGTACGTGTCAATGCCGCCCATTGACGAGACGTTTGCGAACTATCTCGTGTCTGGGCGGGCAGCGACACTGAAAGCTCCAACCCTGCCATCCAAGCCGCTGAAAACATCGGCTCGTTTGAATGGCAGAGCATACACGGCAGCAGGTCAGGCCGGTGCTGCACTCCATACCATGGCAGTGTTGCAGGCGTACCAGTCCGACCTGCTGGGGGATCTCGACCAGGGGGCAGGGATGTCCCCTGAGGCGGTGGCTGAGCTGCGCCGCACCACAGATCTGGCTATCCGGGCTACCAAGCAAACCGCTGCCGCGATCGGTCAGTCGATGGCGGCGATGGTGGCCACGGAGAGGCATCTGTGGTTAAACCTAGCTGACATCGGGGAGAAAGAAAAGACCTTTCTCCTCGATTCGCCAGTTTCGCCTTCCGAACTCTTTGGCACCTCTGTAGAAGAGGTGGTGGGGAAGTTCAGGGAGGCGAAGGCGCGCTCATCAGCATTTAGGACATGTATACCGCTGAGATCCGCGTCCGCACCCAGGCAGGCGGGAGAGCCTGGCCCTTCACGGTCTGAGGACCGTAGGCAGGGCCAGCGAGCCAGTGTCGCCTCTCGTGCGCCCCCTCCCTCGAGGAGCAGGTCGCAGAGGAGGCGTGACTCCCGCAACAGAAGAGATTTGAGGGAGGTTATCCAGAACAAACGCTCACAGCGTCGGTAGTGGATAACCTCCCCGGAGGGTCACGAAATCTGCCCTCTCTCTTCTGACCCCCAGGCGTTCATTACATCAGGCCTGGGGATGGGCCTATGATGAGAACTATGTTCTGATGGCCCACCTGGGCCTGGTTGGTGGAAACGCTCCTTTCAGGCATGTAAAGTGGCGGTTCCCAGGTTCGTAAAGAACTGTCTGGCGAATCTTCGCCTTGCACGCCGCAGGTGAGCTGCTGGTCTTCTCAAAGAGTATTTTTTGTGATTAAAAAATAACATATTTCTCTTTACAGACCTCGTTCCCTGTATAGAGTTATGGGGCCATGTCAAGGTAATAAGGTTAGAGAACTTTATTGGATTATCAGGGCCCTGAAGTTCCCCGGTAGGTGGCCAGAACGATAACTATGTTAGCCTTCGGGCTGTTAGCCACCTCAGGGTAGAGTAGTTGGTCTCTCTCTTAAACAATTTTATTTAGAGTGTTGACTGATGCTAGAGCTTCAGATAGATCTTAAGTCCGGCCCACGGGACCGTTTGACTTTCCTGAGTATTTCGCCCTTTGAGTTCTGTTTGGGTTTCATTAGGCTGAGCGATTCTGCAGCCTTTTGTATCAAATAATACAGATTTTATTCCTTATTAGGCTGTGGCTCCTCTGAGCCCTCAGATAGATCTATGCTTACAGGTTGGCCCTCACCAGGGCCGCCTCTGTAGCTGGCTTAGGCTGTGCCAGGGATATTAGAGGCGTTCTGCTAAAATTAGCATTTCTTCCTCTGACCCTTCACTTTGTGAATGTAGGTTTTTGGCATCCCTGTATCAGCCTCCTCCCATGGGAGTCGTTAGGCCAAGGCCCGCCCCCTTCTCTGCATTCTGGGGTGACTAGAGTAATGCAGCGTGGTGCAGAGGATGGTTTATAAGGATACGGTAGGCCTCAGTTAGGCCTCCGTGGTATATAAGTCCTTTTGAGCAGGGTCAGGCCGTCTTTCGCTTCACGAAGAAGACTGAGTCTCCTGCCCGACCCTGCCGTGCAGAACTGGCCTACGGATTTAGGCCGCCAGTATGGGCTTCACTTACCTCGCTGAGCTACTGCTCGAGCGCCGGGTTGTAGGTGGGTGGCTTTCATTCAAGCCCCACTCCCCTAGGTTGGGCACAGATACATTTCTGTCACCCCTAGAGCCGCTGGCAGGCCCGCCCCCTGGTAACCTCAGGGTGAGGTGTGAGTATTCCCCTGTGATTCAGGGTAGGTCTGAGTACTTCACTCCCAGTTCTGTTTATCCTACCTCGCACCACTATGGCTCGGGTCGAGTATGAGGTAAGCCTTCACTTCTTCTTTGGTCGAAGTACGCTCCCCTGTAGCCAGAGCATTGCCCTGAGCTGACGCCCATGCATAGATGGTAGGCCCCTGACTAACTGGGGCCTCCGTTGAGGCAGAGTGGCGTATGTTGTACTCCCCTTGTTTTTTAGGGTGCTAAGCTCTCTTGCTGAGTACACTGCCATGGGCAATGTGATTAGGTACCAGGATGCTGTAGGCGCTGTGTAAACAGCTTATCTGCCAACGAAGGCTGCGCCATTAGGTAGTAGGCCTCAGCAGGCCTCCTTGTATGAGCAGCTCCCAAGAGGGCGCTATAGGCTACTTCTCGAGAGAATTGTTTGGCCTTGGTGGTTCGGGCAGTTGACTCACCGGTGGGTAGTAGGCCTTAGACAGGCCTCCTCGGAGGTGAGTCCCAACATTGTGGGACATACTTTATAGCCAGGGGTGCACATAAGTTTTTCAGTGAGTTACTCAGGTGAGTACCAGGAGATGGTGTTTGGTACTCACCCCATATGTAGCCTGGTCTTAATAAGTGCAGTCCTCCTCAGTGTAGAAGCTGTCAATCATGATGTCACATTCCCGGTTTTATAGCATCAAATAACTAACTAAAGACCAAACTTATTTTAAAAAACGAACACTTAAATTTACATCAGCGTGAATAAAACTACCTAAAATGACAGAAAACATCTTTGGAAATAATTATTTTGAAGTGTAATTTGATTGTTTAGTTTCCATCGCGTTCATTAGACTTCATGGTGAGGATTTTGAACAACTCACTGTCAGCGGTATTTTTTAAGTCAAAAATAGTCGATCTCCGAATGCAACTTAACAGGGAGGAGAGTAAAGATGGAAAGCTCCTAAAGCTTAGTTCCATTAAAAATTCACGGATAATTTGTTGTTTTGTCATAAGTGAAAAACAATATTGACCTTGTATTTGAAAAAGGATCCTCATAAGAAACAATACTAAAATTCAGAGTCAGTTCATTCGCATTCGGAGATCGACTATTTTTGACTGACAAAATGCCGGTGTTACTGTTCCGGCGGACACAGCTACAGTGAGTTGTTCAAAATCTTTCTTTTTAGTAAACTCTGTGTACACAAACAATGTTCTCAATGCTGGAGTTCATGTCCCCTGGTGATACTTTGAGCAAAGTTTCATGTTGTGTCGAGCCTTCTTAGTGTTTTAAAAATAGCGATTTTTGTTGCTATCATATACGTGCCCCTAGCTCTCCGAAAACGAAAATACGGTCAAACTTAAAAGTGGCGTTTCCATTCTAATTATGCTTTAAAACGAAAGTTTGCCTCGGGTAGATTAACAAAAAGACCCTAGGTTGCATTTTGGCGACAGTTACGCAAAGGCGCGTAGTAACAGAAGTGGCATTACGCATTCCTGATTTATGTCGCGCATGCGTACCTGCGTACCAGTTATGTGCACCCCTGTTTATAGCTGCTGCAGGTAGCTAGCCGTACTAGGCCTCCTGTGGGTGGGCCCAATAGTTACGTTGGTGTAGTATGGTTCCCAACAGTGTTCCTTTGTAGGAATTGACTTGCTATTAGCTGGTAGGCCCAACCGGGCCTCCCTGATAGGCGAGTCCCCAGCTGGTTGGCCTTAACAGGCCGCCTCGGAACTGTCACCCGAACTCAGCTACCAGTTGCTATCAGGTAGTAGGCCACTCAGGCCTCCCTGAAGGTGATTTCCCATTTAAGATGGTTATCAGGTAGTAGGCCTCACCCGGCCTCCCTGAAGGCGAATCACCACCTACATTGGCTATCAGGTAGTAGGCCTCACCAGGCCTCCCTGGAGACAAGCCCAAGGACAGACAACTGAACAGCTAGCCTGACTTTCTATCGGGTAGCAGAAAATGCTCCCAGATATTATGGCTGTCAGGTAGTAGGCCTCACCAGGCCTCCCTGAGGGTGAGTTCCCACATGCTGTGATTATCAGGTAGTAGGCTCCTCCAGGCCTCCTTGAATGAGAACGGTCAGGTAGTAGGCCTCACCAGGCCTCTCTGACGGTGAGTTTCCACAGGTTGTGGTTATCAGGTAGTAGGCTCCCCCAGGCCTCCCTGAGTGAGTACGGTCAGGTAGTAGGCCTCACCAGGCCTCCCTGAGGGTCCCCACATACTGTGGTTATCAGGTTGTAGGAGGGTTCAGGAAGCTAGTGGCCTCTTGCTATCATTTCAGCTGGCCTTATCAGGCAGCTGCTGAAGGCGAGCTTGCGCCCTGGCTCGACTAAAGTGTTCATTCTCTGCTACTGGTTCCCTCTCGGAACCTCTTTCCTGCCTACAGCCTGGTTTTGCCTACCAGGGGGACCATATGCTCCCCTCATTGAGGGTCACTGTGAGCACGCGGACTCCTGAGTCTGGTCAGACGGTTGTAGGCCTCTCGTGAGGCATCCCAGTTAGATCAGCCCTTAGGCCTTCACAGGCCTCCTCAGTGTTTGTAACACAAGCACTGGGTAGATCCATGGATCGAGTAGAGAAACTCCCCTCGCTGGTAAGGGTTGGAAAGCACTTGCTGAGTCATACTCTCCGGGATATCCCGTCTCTGAGATCCGGGCCGAGTGGTTCACTGCCAGCTTCGCAGTCCCTCGGGTTGGATGCCTTACTTAAGGCAAGTGTCCAGAGGCTCTGTCTTCGAAAAGACAGGAAGTGGCCAGACTAAGTGTCTATGCTCTGACGCCAGGTCAGGCCGTCCTGGTGGCACTTCGGGGTGAGTACGTTCCCCTGAATAGTGACTGGCTGGGGTTCCTTCGGGTTCCCTAGCCACATTCCCTAGAAGGGACCCCTTCTAATTGAAGTTGTGGTCCTAGGCCTTTGAGCAGGCCCAGGTAGGCCTTTTCATTTAACCATGTTTATGGAGGTTTTCCTGTGAGGCTTATAGCTTAGGCTATGACCGTAGGGAATGCTGTCACTGACAGCCTAGTGTGACCTGACGGTGAGTGGTTCTACCGTTTCATTTGAAATTGCTGGTTCTGACAGTTGTCACTGCCTTTGGGCATGCACTCCCCTCAGCATGGCGGAGTGGGTATTTCGTTCCCCATAACGTCGATGACGTATTGTTGAGTTCCCTTCGAAAGGGAACGTCTCAGGTTACGAATGTAACCTCTGTTCCCTGAGAACAGGGAACGAGACAATACGTCTCCCTGCCATGCCTCGGGGCTTGCCTGCCGTACAGTCCCTTCAGACGATAAGGTGATTTGTCATGTTTGCAAGGCGCCCTTATATACTTCCAGGTCGCACGTTAACCCTCTGGGGTCTGAGGTGTTTTTGGGGTCCTTGAGATGTTTTGACATGCCCTGACATTTGTGCTTATTTCAGCTACTTAAAACATACCATTTGCCAACATATAAATTTGCTGTATTCAGCACAAACTCTGCTACAATAATATTTGAGCAAAATGTATGTACATGTTTGCATTTTATAGAAAAAAAATATTATGCGTGGTTAGTACGTTTTGGGGAAAAAAATGTCACCGCAATAAGGCCATTTAACACATACTGAATAGTTGTCCACAAGACTTTTGAGTTACTATTCTTGTAGGCTAGAATTTTTACTTCAAAATGAAGTGAAAATCATTCTGACCACTCTTTCACAAACAACAATATAATTATTTAAATTTCTTACGTCAGTTTTTGGTCAGCACTGCTGTATGCGTGGAAGTGTGAATGGCCATGAATATTAATGTGATTTACACCTGGGTGGGAAGACAAGACACTCCCCCAATGGCCCATCAAGGTGCTGTGAGGCAGCCTGAACTAAGAATGATTCACTGATGAATAAAAAGTTAAAAAGAACAGCATTTATTCAAAATAGAAATCTTTCCTAAGAACGTAAAGACTTAAAGTCATTACTAACACTTAACACATCCTTTCAAAAAAACAAACATAAAAAGACCAAACTTGTTTTTTTTATATATATAAAAAAGTGGACTGCCTGTTGCTTGCCTGCTTGTTTGCCTTGGCTCTCTTCGGAACTGGTGGATGGACGTGTTCATTGTCACATCTGTTATAAAAAAGAAAAAAGCATCAGCATGCTGATAACACAATCAAATAAACTGTATTATTATCATTATCAATCACTAATTGCCATGGATAATTTTTTTTGTTGTAATTTCACACAAGAATAGGTAGCCTACTTTTACATTATGACGATGTAAACACAATTAGGCTAAATTTCATCTGTAAAATATTACGTCTGTGCACTTACTCAGTATGATTCTCGATGATGCAAACACATTCCTAAAAAAAAAAACTAAAAAAAAACTGTTAGCATACATTATCCAAAGTAAACTGATGGACAATTAATGGGTATGGATGCACAGTATGTATATATCTGTTGATGGGCCATGGGACGGAGAAATATCTGTTGATGGGCCATATAGACCGCACGCATTTAGTGATAGGCCTACACGCAATGAACGGATCGTTCGCGAACGACACATCACTACATTTCAAACATTTACACCTGTATTCAGTTATTTACGCATGATATAGTGTCATAGGCTAACCAAAACTGAACATTTAATTATATAAAAAATATATTGTATTTAGACCTCTTTTACCGGAGCCTGAAATATATTTCTCGTTATATAACCTAAGCAGTTATTCGCAAACAAAATAGGCTACATTACGCATAAGGCACTATTTTAGCATAAGTAGTGTCATAGGCTAACCAAAACTCAACATTTTTATATAAAAAATATATTGTATTTAGAGAGTATCACATATTTTACCGGAGGCTGAAATGTATTTCACGAAATCAATAGGCTATACCTAAACATGCAGTTATTCGCAAACAAAATACATAACGCATAAGGCAGTATTTTAGCATGATAATCAGTGTCATAAGCTAATCAAAACTATATATTTAATATACAAATATGTTTAGAGAGTAATATCACATTAAAAAAGTTTACACGAGCGAATGTTAGGGATATTGTGAGGCAATCTTTTCTGTAAGATGTCAAAAGCTATAGGCAAAATATAGTCTGAAAATTCATTTGAGCTCTATACGATCAGAAAAGAAATTATAAAACACTAAACAACTTACTCTGAACTTGTAGGCCTATCCTCGGCGCGGGATCAATTCGTTCTTCAAAATGCAGCCGTTCCTCATCCGAGTTATAGGCTAATCTTCCTCTGAGGAAAAGTGAATTCTTCCTCGCTCTCCAGAATCATCTGAAGAGCCTCTTTGTCGGAGTACCGTGCCATCCTCAAAACGCAATGAATCTATCAGTGAAGAAACTTTGTGTTTTTATGCCATTGATCGCTGGGCGTGTGCTATGCATAACGTTAGATCACCTATTTACCATGTGAAAAGCGCTAGGGGCGTGGCGGCCTCGGCTCATTAAAAATAATGAAGGGAGAACGAAAAAACTGTACCTCTCCTTGGTTTCAAACGAATGACATAAACTGGAAATATTTTTTTTTTTAATAAATTACTTCATTTAAAAGAAGAGAATACAAGCTTTAAAAAGACACATGTCTCGTGGTTCTGTGATAAATATTGACTTAGTTACAGTTCATTTTTCAGACGCGTTTCAGAATGCACTTCACTGACAGAGAGAACGCAGAACGCGCATCATGTTTATTTTTCTTTATTAGGCGAAAAGCACAACACTTTGTTTTTATTGTGAGGTTTCACAAAAAAAATACAAACTTAACAGGATCGAATGATGTACAACACTTATATGTAAGATCAAAATCAACAGAGTAATTTGAGTCTCTTTTGCACTGATAAGGAAAAAAGTGAGCTGGTCGCCGGCGAGACCGCCGACCCCAGAGGGTTAATCATTCACGCTAATGATTCACGGGCTGTCGCCGGTCAATGTGATTGACGTGATTTGATAGTGATTTCAGACACCTGTCACGCCTGAGGCGTTCCCCATAACGTCGATGACGTATTGTCTCGTTCCCTGTTCTCAGGGAACAGAGGTTACATTCGTAACCTGAGACGTTCCCTTCTCAATTAAAGGTGCCCTAGAATGTGAAATTGAATTTATCTTGGCATTGTTAAATAACAAGAGTTCAGTACATGGACATGACATACAGTGAGTCTCAAACACCATTGTTTTCTCCTTCTTACTTAAATATCGTTTTTGAAAAACACCCCTGAAAAATAGGCGAATCTCCACATAACACCGACTGTGACGCAACAGTCGGGATCATTAATATGTACGACTCCAAGAATTTGCATATGCCAGCCCACGTTCAATGCCAGGCAGAACTTTCTGATGTGTAATTGTTCAAGTTCAGACAGGTAATCTTTCTCTCAAAATCGTTCAATACTGTTTATGCATCAGTAAGTCAAGCCAGTGACTAAAATATCAACTTCACATCGTTTCTTTTAGTAGGATGAAAAAAAAAACGTATTTAAATTGTGAATAAATTAAATAAAAAAGCGATCAAAGAACAATCTTTCCACAGCGCGAGTTTATCTGGACACTTGCCAAACTCGTTATGACTTCAATGACGCACGTTACACTGCACAACGAAGCTCTTACTGTATTCACATGATCGTGTTTGCATTGGTGAAAGCATTAGAGAGAGTGCAGAAACTGCATTGCAATGATAAGATCTTTATGCTCGCGATCAACAGACTGTGATCTGCTTGCTCAATGCTCAGTCATTACGGCAACATTGTATGTGATGGGAATAGATCTAAATACTTTAAAAACATCTCACGATTCGTTAATCTCGATAGCTGTAATAGTAAAAACGTATAATAGCTGTAGTAAAATTATTCGAGAGAGTTTCACATGTAATACATAGCTATTTCATATGCAAGCATGTCAGCCAATCACAGCAGAGGCCGGTTACACACAGCAGACACGCCCCTTCAAACAGAGCGTTCAAATCAGAGGCTAAAATCAGGCTAGGAAAAATGCCTTTTATTTCTAAATGATGACTATTTTTGATCTAAAAAACATACTAACATTATAAGGGCAACCCAGGAAACATTATGAAATAATATAAAAAACCATTCTAGGGCACCTTTAAACATTTCAGACATGTGTCTGGAATGTCCGGGGACCATTTGTTAAGCATTTCAGGGGTTATGTCCTCCTCAACCATTTATGTTGCAATAGCTTCATTCTTGTATTAATCGTTTGTATTTGAGCTTTTAAGCATGCTTTTGACCACTCAGTTTCCTCGATATCTTCTTTAATATCCAAACTCCAAGCCCTCATTCTATCTTTACTGGATTCCTTACCATATGAGATAAGTGCAGCATATAATATAGAAATTTGGGATTTCCCATGTCCATGCTTTATCATAATATTCTCCAAACAGGACAGTGGTGGCTCCCGAAGGGCATCACAATGCTTTGATGAAATAAAATGTATCAATTGTAAGTACTTAAAAAAATGTTTTTGAGGAATTGAATATTTCAGACTCAGGTCATTAAATGTTAACAAAATGCCTTTGTCATATAAATCTCCAATTTTTTGCACACCTCTCCCAGCCCAAACCTTAAAACCACCGTCTGCCCTGCCCGGAGTGAACTGATCCTCCAAATAGGAGAGAACTGAGAAATAGAAGGTGTATCACCAATATGTTTGTGAGCTTTGAACCATATATCAATAGTATTCTTTAGGAAAGGATTTGTTGTTTGTTTTTTTAAGGTATTTGGATCTGATGAATATAAGTATAATCTTAATGGGAGCTTAGATATTGTTTGTTCAATAGAAACCCAGGCTGGAGGAGACCGTGTGAAATAAAACATAGCGCATCGAAGCTGAGCGGCCCAGTAGTACCACTGTAAACTCGGCATCTGTAAACCACCCCTGTCATATGGAAGATACAGTAGTCTAAGCCTAAAGCCCTTTAAGTCTAGATTGTCTATTGTTCCAGATAAACCTACAAAGAATCTTGTTAATTTCCTTAAAAAATGTTTTGGCAGTGGGAGTGACTGAAACAGGTATAACAATTTCGGCAGAGTTACCATCTTAATCAAATTAATTCGGCCAATCATTGATATGGGCATTGCTGTCCATTTCTCAATTGATTCACGTACTTCACCCATTAGCGGATCATAATTTGCTTTAACAATTTTATTAATTTGGGGGTTAATCTTAACTCCAAGATATGTAAATCCTTCTCTTCCATTAAAAAATGGCGATCTTATGACTGGGTTACTCCTTTCCTCCTTGTTTAGAAAGAGTATGGAAGATTTTGTGTCATTAATATTATATCCCGAAAACTTACCAAACCTATTAATTAATTGTAATATTGCTGGTATGCTAGTTGATAATTTGGACAAGAAATGTATCACATCATCAGCGTATAGCGATATTCTATGTTCTTGGTCTCCAATAGTAATTCCTGACAGATTTGCTTCATTTCGAATAGATATGGCTAGCGGCTCAATGGCCAGAACAAACAATAATGGGGACAGAGGGCAGCCCTGACGGGTTGATCTTTCTAGGGTTATTTGGCTTAATAAATTGTTATTAGTCTTTATACATGCCACAGGTCCAGTGTATAGTAACTGTATACATTTTAAAAAACTTTCCCCCAATTCCATATCTCGGCAATACATTGAACAAATAGGGCCACGCTATTCTATCAAATGCCTGTCTTGCATCTAAAGACAATAGTCCATTGTCTCTGGCATTATTATTACAGTGAATTATATTAAGGACTCGTCAAATGTTATGAAAGTCCTGACGGCTCCTTACAAATCCATTCTGATCATTATGCACTAAAAAAGGGACGTGTGGGTCTAGTCTTTTAGCAAGAACTTTGCATAATATTTTTGTGTCCACTCCCATGAGACTAATTGGCATGTATGATGAACAATCAGTTGATGCTTTACCAGGTTTTAAAATAAGAGTTATTGTAGCAAGTCTTAAAGTTGGAGGTAGGTTACCAATATCAAATGATTCATTAAACATATTCAACAGCGGAGTATACAACTGCTTCTGAAAATTTTTGTAAAATTCTATAGGCAAGCCATCAGGCCCAGGAACTTTACCTGAATTTACGCTTTTTATAGCTTGCAATAATTCTTGTTCAGTTATATCATTATCCAATTCCTTCCTGACCTCCTCAGTGAGTACTTGAAATTGAAGATGGTCAAGAAAAGCATCTCGATCCACAAAGTCGGCAGAAGATTCTGATCTATACAATGATTGATAAAAGTCTTTGAATGCATTATTAAAGGGTTAGTTCACCCAAAAATGAAAATTATGTCATTAATGACTCACCCTCATGTCGTTCCAAGCCCGTAAGACCTCCGTTCATCTTCGGAACACAGTTTAAGATATTTTAGATTTAGTCCGAGAGTTCCCTTTCGAGGGAACTCTCGCTGCGTCGGAAATCGACACATTGGGGAACGCCTTCGGCATGAAGCGTCTGAAGTCAACTATTCAATCTCGATTGGCGTAGCCTAATCACGTTACTCGTGACGTCGCATGTGACGGAGAGCGGAAGCTATAAAGGGACACCGGAACAAAGCAGCGTCAGCTTCTGGTCTTCAGCAAGCTTTCTGTGTCAACCTGTTTGTCTTATTTGGTGTTGTCTGTCACTCTGAAATATATATATATCATGGCGAACACTAAGGAGAAACTATTCAGTCAGTGTGCGTCCCCTTGCCCGCGTTATTTAAGCGAGGGTGTGTATCAAACACCCTCACACCCTACACACACTCACTCTGTGTAGTTTGTCTGGGAGTGGAGCATGCACAGGCAGCGCTCGAGGGCGCTGTCTGTGCAAACTGTTTTTTATATGAAAGAGCTCCGCTCGCGTTTGAGCCTGTTCAATCAAATAGATCAGGCTCGCGATTCCAGTGCATCAGGTCTCGAAGCAGCGCACCGCTTGTATGCATGGGATTCGCACGTGGGGCTGGCATATAATACTGAGACGGTTGCGACCCTTTCTCAGTGTTTATTTACCAGCTCCACTGGTCTCGCGCACGGTTCGGAAGCCCGCGCTGCGGCTTCTTCCGACCGTGTTAAAGACCCGGTGTTTGATTTATCTGGCTCCGAGGAGTTAGATATTCTCAACACAGGTTCGCCATTTTCCTGTTATAAAAAAAAAAAAAAAAGAGTTGCTGGAGGTTGTAACGAGGGCAGTGGCTAAATTAAATGTTGAATGGCCATTTAATAAGCAGGAAGCGACTAAGAAAAATAAAATGAATGAGCGCTTCCTGCAGACCCAGTCACAATCTTCGTGTCAGAGCCTTCCCTTTTTCACTGATCTCCATACTGAGGTGTCGAGATCGTGGAAAAATCCATGTTCATCTTAATTATTTTCCCCCATGTATATATTTACATCTATTAGGGAATCTAATAAGAATGGTTAGGAGGTGATATGCCTCGGGTAGAGGAATATTTTGCGAAATATTTTCTCCCCGACATTGCGTCACCCCTGATAGCTCAGACACTTCCCTCCAAATCTCGTACTTCGAATTTGTTAGGGAAAGCATATATGGCGGTGGGTCAAGCCAGTGCATGCCTACACACGATGGGGTTAATACAGGCATACCAGGCTGACCTCCTCAAAGAGGTGGATGATAACTGGGAGGTCTCACTCAACAGTACTACTGAATTTCGTAGAGTGGTTGACTTATCTCTCTGTATTATTAAAGAGACGGCCCGTGCCATTGGCCGTTCTATGGCAGCACTAGTCGTCTCAGAGAGACATTTATGGCTAAATCGCTTGGGGATCGGGGAGAAGGACAGGGCCTTCCTTCTCGATGCCCCCCTTTCGCCTTCTTGCCTTTTTGGCGACGCGACAAGAACCGTTGTTGAGAGGCTTCAGAAGGCAGAGCGACAAGCAGATATCCCCAGTTGTCAGTCCAGGTCTCATGGGGTTGCTGCCAGGGGGCAACCTCATGGGACAGCCGCCAGCTCCTCATATTTTTTGAGAAGGTTGCCTCTCGTGCCCCCCCATATAAGGCTTGGGGCCAGAGGAGACATTCTCGCACAAAGTCCTCCATACCGAAGACAGGTCTGAGGACTGTCTCTCGGGTTAAGATGGTCCTGACCAAGAGGTCTTGTCGTAACACGCGGACCCTTATGGGCGTTCCCCCAGGAGGGCGAGTACAAGAGTCTCGCCCCCTTATGCAGCCCTTAGGAAATCGATGTTTGCTTCCCGCCGCTGATGGCGCCTCAGGACACATCGGCTTCCAGCGAACACAAATGGCAGTGTCCGCCCGGAGACGTTGCGGCCCTGTCGAGTTCGCCGCCTCTCAGGAGGTCTGTAGAGAGCATATTTCGGTTAGTTCCTGCCAGTTAGCTGCTTCAGGTCACCGAAGCCGTTTGAAAATTTATAGCCGAGGCCAGTCTCGAGGGACTGGTCCCCATAATGGCATATCTAGACACCCTGAAGGGTCTTCAAAATACAGCCTAGGGGGTCCTGCTTATAGTGGATCTAATATAAAAAATATTAACTACTAGGGGTGGTTCACATGTTGGCCAGCCCCGAGCAGGGTCGGTTCTTGGAACAGGAAGTCTAGTCCCTCTTAACACAGGAGACCTCAACGTGGGCTCTTCTTTGTTTACGGGAGCCTGGGTTCTACAGCCGGCACTTCATAGTTCCTGTGAAGGGAGGGGGAGTTAGGCCTGGGTTTGGATCTCAGGGTACTGGATCAACCTCCGAGGGGGTTTAGATTCAAGATACCGAATGTCAGTCAAACCAGCTCCGAGGACTGGTCTGTCGTGATAGATCCACAAGCTCCTTAACTCCTCGTTCCCTTCTAACCCCATCACAGGAAGTTTCCGAGATTCGCTTTTGGGGGGAAAAGCTTATCAATATACGGTTCTTCCTTTCGGCCTAGCCTTATCTCCTCGCACCTTTACTAATGTATGGATGCTGCCCTTGCTCCATTGAGACTTCAGGGGATCCGTATTCTAAATCATATTGATGACTGGCTCGTTCTGGCTCAGTCAGAAGAACTGGCGATTCAACATTGAGATGTTGTTTTGCGTCATTTGAAGTGCTTGGGGTTGACACTCAATGTGAAGAAAAGTTCCTTAACTCCTCTACAGAGGACTACGTTCCTGGGAGTAGAGTAGGACTCAGTCATGATGCAGGCACAATTGTCTCCTGTTCGTATAAATACTAATTTAACCACAATAAAGAGTATTAGGTTAGGCCAGGCCATCGTTGTCAAACACTTTCAAAGAGTTTTTGGGCCTCATGGCTGCAGCTTCCATCGTAATTCCTTTTGGTCTGCTCCGCATGAGGGCCTTACAGTGGTGGCTCAGGACCACGGGGTTTCTCCGCTGGCGAACCCCTTTCGCATGATCAGAGTTACGCGCAGATGCCTTCGTGCTCTTGTCATGTGGAAGAAACCATGGTTCCTGTCTCAAGGCCCGGCTTCGGGAGCACCATGTCAGAGAAAAACTTTGACTTCAGATGCGTCCCGCACGGGTTGGGGTGCGGTTATGGAGGACCGTTACACCCGAGGTACTTGGAAGGACCATCATCTCTCATGGCATATTAATCGCTTGGAGATGTTGGCTGTATCCTTTGCCCTGTGGCACTTCCTTGTAGACCTCAGAGGCCATCATGTTCTCATTAGGACTTACAATATGTCGGTGGTCTCTTATATCAACCGCCAAGGAGGCCTGAAGTCACGCCCTCTTTCTAGACTGGCGCATCAGATTCTTCTATGGTCCCAGGATAAATTTATCTCTGTTAGATCTATTTATATTCCTGGGGTTGATAATGTGAGAGCAGATATCCTGTCGAGGCAGGGTCTGAGGCCCGGGGAATGGCGGCTCCACCCTGAAGTAGTTGAGCTTATATGGAGAGAGTTTGGCCGAGCGGAGGTTGACCTGTTCGCTTCTCATGAGAACACTCATTGCCCGCTCTGGTACTCTCTCTCACATCCAGCTCCTTTGGGCCTAGATGCCATGGTACAGATGTGGCTGAGGTCACGTCTGTACGCTTTCCCCCCGATCGCTCTGCTCCATGGGGTTCTGGAAAGGGTCAGGAGGTATGGCTTGAGTTTACTCCTTGTAGCTCCGTACTGGCCGAATTCGGTTCTCGGGCCCTTTAAGTCTCCTGGAGAGTCCTCCCTGGTGAGTCCCTATTAGGAGAGATCTTCTTTCCCAGGCCTATGGTACAATATTTTATCCACGGCCGGAGTTATGGAGACTATGGGTCTGGCCCCTGAGGGGGATCAACCCATAAATAGGTTGCCCTTTCCATCGAGGTGGTTAGGTCATCCATTCTAGAACCCCACTCTACTAGGAACTAAATATTTTTAAGAGGTTAGGTACGGCATTGAACCCAGTTAAATACTGCCCACTGGCTTCAGTACTGGCGTTCCATCCTGTTCTCTAACGGGACCTCCTGTTCATGCTTAGGGCCTCTGTGGCGGCCTTAGTGCCCTCCGCAAGCTTCTAAGGGTGAGCTCGTAGGGACATTCCCACTAAAAAACTCCATGTTCCTGTAGATTGGAGGATGAATCCTGTCATCTAGCCTATTGGCATCAGGCTGACGGGTTATCCCTGGCACCCGTCATGTCCTGGGGATGAGTTATATGAGAATACATATAAGAATCTTGAGTCTGCTTCCTGTTCGTCCTACTCCCTGGAAGAGCGGTGGCATTGCCCCCTCTTACTCCAGGGCGTGGGAGCCACTCTATCTCATTTCTGCCTCGACACTGAGGTGCCTGTAGGCAATATCATGATTCTCCGGGTATTCATCATATAAGAATCTATTTGAGTCTGCTTCCTGCTCGTCCTGCTCCCTGGAAGAGTGGTGGTGCTGCCCCCTCTTACGTGATGACGTGGCAGCCACTCTACTTTATTTCTGCCTTGACACTGAGGTGCCTGTAGGCAGTATCATGATTTTTCAGGTAATCCATCCTCCATCGCATGTGTCGGATGGTCAAGGTCGTAGCCTGGGAGGCCCCTATGTTAGGGCTGGTAGGAGTTAAATCTATCTAGATATGTATCAAGGGCTAGGAGCTATCCCCCTTTTTCAATTAGACAGTTGGTTATCTACGGAAACCTCTCATAACTGATATACGAGGTGCGCTCTTGCCTTCACCTCTCATCTAATATTTCTTTACTGTCTGGGGTTCCCATCCATGGGGTCCGTTGAGCCACCGGCTCCAGACCTCCCCTTCTTACACCAAATCTCATGACAATCTAGGTTGGATCTGCCTTCTCATTCCTATCGTCCGTGAGTGTGCCAGATGCTTCACACCAGGGCGTATTCTCTCAGTGTGGCGCAGTGGACATTTCGTTCCCCAATGTGTCGATTTCCGACGCAGCGAGAGTTCCCTCGAAAGGGAACGTCTCAGGTTACGACTGTAACCCTCGTTCCCTGAGAAGGGAACGAAACGCTGCGTCCCTCGGCCACACTGCTCGCGCCCTGAAAACGACTTGCTTCGACCAATCAGAAGCTGACGCTGCTTTGTTCCGGTGTCCCTTTATAGCTTCCGCTCTCCGTCACATGCGACGTCACGAGTAACGTGATTAGGCTACGCCAATCGAGATTGAATAGTTGACTTCAGACGCTTCATGCCGAAGGCGTTCCCCAATGTTTCGATTTCCGACGCAGCGTTTCGTTCCCTTCTCAGGGAACAAGGGTTACAGTCGTAACCCGAGACGTTTTCTGTCCCTCCATTGAAAATGTGTACGGTATACTGTCCTTGTCCAGAAAGGAAATAAAGACATCATCAAAGTAGTCCATGTGACATCAGTGGGTTAGTTAGAATGTTTTGAAGCATCGAAAATACATTTTGGTCCAAAAATAACAAAAACTATGACTTTATTAAACATTGTATTCTCTTCCGGTTCTGCATTCACGAGTCCGCAGTGACGCTGGTGACGTAAGACGCTGCTGACGTGTTCTCTGGTTACTGGTTACCAGAGAACACGTCAGCAGCGTCTTACGTCAGCAGCGTCACTGCGGACAGAACCGGAAGAAAATACAATGTTTAATAAAGTCATTGTTTTTGTTATTTTTGGACCAAAATGTATGTCAATTAATGACATAATTTTCATTTTGGGTGAACTAACCCTTTAATATCTTGTGGATCATTCGTGATCCCACCTGATTGTGTGGTTATGCCATTAATGGCTCTTTCAGATTCTATTTTTTTAATTCTCCATGCTAACAATTTACCGGCCTTTTCCCCTTGATCATAAAAAGCTTGGTTTAACCACAGTAGACTTTTTGCTGCCTTATCACTTGTAAGCTTGTTGTATTGCGCTCTTAGAATTAGTAATTGTTTTTGTTTGCCATAATCCTCATGCTTATTTATGTCTATTTCTAATGATTGTATTTGTTTCTCTAATTTAACCACTTCTGATTTTTTGTTCCTTGCTTCTAGTGCTTGTGAAACTAATAATTTCCCCTCTAATGTATGCTTTAAACGCTTCCCATCTAATTGACTAGTTTGATCAGTATTAATTTAAAAATAAATGTCAATCTTCTTTTCAACATATTTAACAAACTCTGGATTTTGGAGCCACCATACCTGCAGACGCCAGTTAGTGGGAGATATTTTAAGCTTGTCAAAAAATATAGATAAGGAAATGGGCGAATGGTCACTTATAACTATACAGTCATACCAACAGTTTTTTTTTTTGATACCAATTCTTGAGATACTAAAAAATAATCTATACGCGATCTAGATGTATGTATCCCTGAATAACAGCAGTATTCCAATTTACCTGGGTTAACTTTCCTCCATATCTCTGTCAAATTCAAGTCAATTATACACTCACCTAAAGGATTGTTAGGAACACCATACTAATACTGTGTATGACCCCCTTTCGCCTTCAGAACTGCCTTAATTCTACGTGGCATTGATTCAACAAGGTGCTGAAACCATTCTTTAGAAATGTTGGCCCATATTGATAGGATAGCATCTTGCAGTTGATGTAGATTTGTGGGATGCACATCCAGGGCACAAAGCTCCCATTCCACCACATCCCAAAGATGCTCTATTGGGTTGAGATCTGGTGACTGTGGGGGCCATTTTAGTACAGTGAACTCATTGTCATGTTCAAGAAACCAATTTGAAATGATTCAAGCTTTGTGACATGGTGCATTATCCTGCTGGAAGTAGCCATCAGAGGATGGGTACATGGTGGCCATAATGGGATGGACATGGTCAGAAACAATGCTCAGGTAGACCGTGGCATTTAAACAATGCCCAATTGGCACTAAGGGGCCTAAAGTGTGCCAAAAAAACATCCCCCACACCATTACACCACCACCACCAGCCTGCACAGTGGTAACAAGGCATGATGGATCCATGTTCTCATTCTGTTTACGCCAAATTCTGACTCTACCATCTGAATGTCTCAACAGAAATCGAGACTCATCAGACCAGGCAACATTTTTCCAGTCTTCAACTGTCCAATTTTGGTGAGCTCTTGCAAATTGTAGCCTCTTTTTCCTATTTGTAGTGGAGATGAGTGGTACCCGGTGGGGTCTTCTGCTGTTGTAGCCCATCCGCCTCAAGGTTGTGCGTGTTGTGGTTTCACAAATGCTTTGCTGCATACCTCGGTTGTAACGAGTGGTTATTTCAGTCAAAGTTGCTCTTCTATCAGCTTGAATCAGTCGGCCCATTCTCCTCTGACCTCTAGCATCAACAAGGCATTTTCGCCCACAGGACTGCCGCATACTGCCCTTTTCACACCATTCTTTGTAAACCCTAGAAATGGTTGTGCGTGAAAATCCCAGTAACTGAGCAGATTGTGAAATACTCAGACCGGCCTGTCTGCCACCAACAACAATGCCACGCTCAAAATTGCTTAAATCACCTTTCTTTCCCATTCTGACATTCAGTTTGGAGTTCAGGAGATTGTCTTGACCAGGACTACACCCCTAAATGCATTGAAGCAACTGCCATGTGATTGGTTGATTAGATAATTGCATTAATGAGAAATTCAACAGGTGTTCCTAATAATCCTTTAGGTGAGTGTATATTGTATTATGGTTTTCCTAGATTGAGTTTTTTGGGGATCGGATTTTGGCGATCGATCTACCAGAGTGTCCAAAGTACAATTAAAGTCCCCACCTATTAGGCCGTGTAAAGATGATAAAGTTAAAAATAAATTTTCAAAAAATTGGGGTTTGTCTTCATAAGGTCCGTAGATGCTACCCAGATTTAATGCAATAGAAAGTATATTACCCTGAGCAATAACAAACCTTCCTTGAGGATCTTGAATAATATTAGTAAGTTGAAAAGGAATTGTCTTATGGATAAGAGTTAGAACGCCTCGAGCATAATTATTATACGTTGCGTGCAGGGACGTGCACAGGGGGGTTGCTCAGGTTGCCCGGGCAACTGCCCATATGCCCTTCTCGACTCAGGTTGCCCTTCCGAAAAAAAAAAAAAAAAAAAAAATTCGTACAATGGATGCAGAATTTCACGTAGGCCTAGATAAAAAATAAATAAATACATTTTCGCAAAGCCTCATTCACTTCCATTCGGGCACCGAAAGTGAAAGTCAGTAAGGGAAGGGCAAACTGTTTATGTGGCTGCAGCGCTGCACGCAACCATAGACTGCACGCGACCGGTGCGTAAGGCCCCGCAAATTACTTAAGGCCCCGCCTCCATCTCGTGTCATAGCGCGTCAATTAATGTGTACAACATCCATGACAAAATGAAGCGAAACTATCCTTCTGGTCACGAAAAGAGGAAGAAGAAAAAAACCATGAGAGTGAATTGCGGGAACAACAATCAGGTAAACTTGTGTTCTCTCATCTCTAAGTTTGATGTCAGCAAAGTTTGATGTTTTTCAGTCTTGCTAACCTAGCTGGGCAGGCAGTGCATCTCTTGCATCACTTTGTGCCTGACAAAGGTGAGAGTAAAATACAATTATTTATTACGTTTGTTTTTGATAAACGACAAAGTGCAACGGTGTTTGTTTACTGCAGCTCAGAAAACATAACCGCGTCGCGTGTGTTATCATGCGTTCATATGCGCATGCACGAAATGAAACTCGTTTTTCAAGCAGAAATATGTGGAGACCAGACATACTGTACAATACATGCACGTGAATGATGGCACTCCCAATCAGTGTTAATTTCGTTGACGAAAATAACGACGAAAATTATTCGTCAACGACATTTTTTCACAGACGAAAACGAGACGATAACTAAATAAAACCTAGTTTTGAATGACAAAGACTATGACGAAAATCTATTGACATTTTCGTCAACGAATAAAAACTAGACGAAAATGTTAGATAGTGACGATTTGGGAAGCGATCCGTCAGAACTGATGTCCTGCGTGTGTGGTAGATGCGCACATTTGTAGGCTACTGTAACGTGATCTACCCCGCGGTCATAAAACGTTAAAAAATGTGAACGTCTGGGAGAATGAGTAGAGCAGACATATAGATCTCTGAATAAGAGTGACGATGCAAAAAAGAGCTCTATTCGGTGTGGTTTTCTTTGCGCACACACCTAACCCGAAGCGTGCAGTCATGCACAATACACCTACAGCGCGCGAGTAGGCTACTGAATTGAGCTCTCTTTCGTGTCTGAATGGAGAAATACACAACAGTATGTCTAAATGTCCTTTTTGGAGAGTATTCATGTAAACTATGCTGGTTATGTCTTAAACTGTGAGTGTGTCGGATGTGCATCAGTGCAATTGTATCCGCATGTCATTGGACATGATCCGACGTCTTAAAGTGACAGTGGCAATAAACCTAATGCGGTCCGTGTCCTTAATAATGATCAAGCAACAAAAGAAAAAGAGAAAAGCATTCACTGTTTGTTAATAGCTTTAATAAGGATTAATTATATTTAATTCATACAAATAAATATGTCTGCTTGAAAGAATAAAGAATGATGTAAGTAGTTATAAGGAATGAATATATCATTCATTGTAAAGAAGACTGTGTTGTACTTTAGGAAAAGTGGTTTTATTTCATTTTAAGATATTTTTTAAGTAACAGCAGTTAAATCTGTATCTGTATTGCATGTTCAAACTTAAAAATCATTCATATTAATAGGTTAATAGATGTTTTCTCCGGGAGTATATGGGTTTGGAAATTTTAGAGAAATTCTAAATTAACGCATTACAATTGAACTAAACCCATTATATTTTAGTCGACTAAATCTACTGTAGATTTAGTCGACTAAAATGTTATTGTATTTCGTCGACTAAAACTAGACTAAAACTAAAACAATTCAGATGACTAAAATATGACTAAAACTAAATGGCATTTTAGTCAAAAGACTAAGACTAAAACTAAATCAAAATTTGCTGACAAAATTAACACTGCTCCCAATCAAAGTACACATTATAAAACAAGACACTGATTATCTAGTCTCAGTGTAGTTAAAAACTCTAAACAACTGCACTAATTATGCAAGATAGAAAGCAATGTATTGACAATTTGACATTGATTGACTATTGATTTATAGGCTATATTGAATTTAAAATGTTGATTAGCTGGACATACTGGTGTACGGGAAGCCAAAAGGTTAAAAAAGGATTGTATTTTTTCCCGAAATCTAAGCGTTTTTTTTTTTTTATATTACAAGCGAGTTTTTCCATTCAATCCAGATTATTTCTTTTCAAATAAAAAATAAAAATAAAAAAATAAATAATAATAATTCAAAAAACAATAAACAATAATATGAGGAACTCTTTTTCTCATGTGTCTCATCGCTGATCTCCCTCAAAATTCCTATGCATGTCCCTGGTTGCGTGTACAACTTGACCAGGCCATCTTCGTTGTACATGTTTAATTTCAGAAATTGTAAGATGAGCTTCCTGAAGAAAAAATATTTTAGAATGCAAGTTTTTAAGCCTGTTCATAACCTGTTTCAATTTAGCTAACCTATTAAGTCCCCGGACATTCCAATTTGTAAATCTCAAATCAGACAATTTAGAATTTTCCATAATGCTTTAAGAACAAAATTAATGTCCATATTGAATGTGACATAAAAATTAAAACAAGTAAAAAAAAATTTAAAAAAAAAAACGAACCAATCAGAACAAGTCCCCTTAATCCTTGAGATCCCATTCCCTTCCCTTACTTAAAGGGATAGATCACTTTGAAATGAATTTTTGGTATGTTTTAGCTTACCTCAAGGGCATCCAAGATGTAGGTGTCTTTGTTTCCGCAGTAGTTTCAATTTTGATATTTTTAGGTCAAACCGTTCTTGTCTGTCAGTCATATAATGCAGGTCTATGGTAACTTCCTCAAAGAGCATGCACAGAGAAGTCCAAATTAAACATGATTTAATGACTCGTAAATGTAAGTACACATTGATGGCCTAAGACACGAAACGAGCGGTTTGTGTTAGAAAACGAACAGTATTTATATCATTTTTACCTCTTGTAAACACAGCCACGTCCAAGTGATCTGCGGGCGCTTCGGTCTTTTCAGGCAAGCGCCGGAAAGCGCCGGAAGTGATCTCTCGTGCGTGTACGTCACTCATTGTTTACACAGAACAGAGATTGTAGGTAAGACAGCTAAATAAAATGGTACTAATTTGCGCTTATCCGGGATGTTTAAACCGCCGTAAAAGAAAACAATTAAAAAAAATTAAATAAAACAATTGTATGAGTGAAGTACACGCGCGAGAGATCACTTCCGGCGCTTGGCGGAAAAGGCCGAAGTGCCCGCAAAAATTTATAAAAGTGGCATGGGAAAAACAGGTTGTACCTAGAGCATGGCGCAGAGCAGGTTGAGTCTTTATACCTAAAGAAAAAGATGCTACAAGCATCAGTCAGTTTCGTCCTATTTCACCATTAAACGTTGAAGGTAAGATTTTATTCAGCATTATTGCTCAGAGATTGTCCACCTACCTATTAAAGAATGGCTTCATTGACACTTCAGTTCAAAAAGCGGGCTTCCCAGGGTTCTCATGATGCTTAGAACACATCAATGTTATCTGGCAACAAATTCAATCAGCTAAAAAGGAGAGGAAGGAGCTCCATGTGACATTCCTGGATTTGGCTAATGCATGTGGTTCAGTGCCACATGAGCTTCTTTGGGCAGCATTTGATTTTTTCAGAGTACAAATGTCAATAACAAATTTAGTGAAAGCCTATTTTGGAGATTTGCTATTTAGTTTCTCAACTCCAGAATTCAGCACTACATGGCAATGCTTAGAGGTTGGAATAATGGCAGGATGGACCATTTCTCCACTGGCTTTTACCATGGCAATGGAAGTAATCATTAGGGCATCAAGATGGGTAGTAGGAGGAGAGCGCTTGGCTTCTGGGATGCGACTACCACCAATCAGAGCATACATGGATGACATGACAACCATGACTACAACAGTAGCCTGCACTAATCGGTTATTGGGTAAGTTAACCGATAATATTGAATGGGCACGGATGCAATTTAAGCCCTCTAAATCAAGGAGCCAGTAGCGGAGTGGCAATCGGGAGAGTCGGGAGTTTTCCCGGTGGGCCGGTATTGTTTCGAGGCCGCGAGGGCCGGTCTGATAAAATATATTCATTGCAAATTCGCCATGCGCACTTGGGGCCCAAGCGAGGGGAAGAAAACATTTTTTTTTTACATTTTCTATAACGGAGCGTATATTTGCACTAAGTGCCTGTCTTTAAAGCAAAAAGACACTCGTTACGAAACAGCTACAGTGGCGTAGGTCGTAGGGCGTGAAGTGCTTGAAAGCAGCTTTTGATGCGCTCGACCCGAGTTCGAATCCGCCTTTTGCCGAACTCTCTCTTCTCCCTTTTCCCAACACATATGTAAAGATGTAAAATGTATAACCTAACATTAAGGTCTCTAGCGTTATATTTTGCCAACGAAATAAAATTGAAACCATGATATGGCTTTGTGTCTTTATAAAACAGCACAAGACTTTAAGAATAGGCATCCTGTCTGTGCTGGGTGATTACTTTGCTCACGCGATCAGCATGGTTATCTGGTGTTTTCTCCTAAAAGCTCAAGGGTTTATTTCTTGCAAATGAAGAAATTAGGAAAAAAATATTGTAATTGTCCTATATTATAGTGTAATGTAGGCTAAAATGTACTTTTGAAATATTCATTTTCATTTATATAGTACATTTATAGGCTAAATGGATTTTACGTCATAGGAATAATTATATAAATCATTATTACATTATAATAATAATTGTTTGGCATCCTAAAACTCCATTGATAATGTAATGCAGACTGAGACTCTCATAACTAAAAAGATGCCCTCTTTATTGTCCTGGTACAAGTCAATGCTTTTTCTTTGTTCAACGAGCAGTTCATGGGTTGAAGCTCTTAATTTTGATCTCTCAAAGAGCACCAGATTGATGCATTTAACCTTAAAATGTAAAAAAAATTCTTGCGGGGGAGCATGCCCCCGAACCCCCCTAGAGGCACAGAGGTCCACCCAACATAGTTTTAAAAATTCCTATGGGAAAGAACGACCATTTATGAACTTTACTCCAGCATAGTACAACAAAGTTACTTTTAAATCAGTAAAACTGTCAATGCCGTATTAAAATGTCCCTGGACAAAATATACATTTGGCCTGCCTAAGAGGGGACCTACAAGACATTGTGCCCAGGGGGCTCTTAATCCGGCCCTGCCGGCGACGAGGGCCGGTGGTCTACGAAATTTCCCGGTAGATTTTTTGGTCCCACTCCGCCCCTGCAAGGAGCATCTCGATAGTTAAAGGAAAGGTAGTAGATAAAAAATTATTCATTAATGGTGAGGCAATACCAACAGTTTTTGAGAAGCCAGTGAAGAGTCTTGGGAGATGGTACGATGGGGATCTAAAGGACACAGTTCGAGTGGGAGAAGTTAGACGACAAGCAGTGGAAGGGTTGAAGAGCATAAACAGCTGTGCTCTACCAGGCAAACTAAAACTCTGGTGCTTTCAGTTTGGTCTACTGCCGAGGTTGGTGTGGCCACTGACTGTGTACGAGGTTTCTTTGACAACAGTGGATAAGCTGGAAGCATTAATAAGTTCATACATCAGGAAATGGTTGGGAATTCCACACTGCCTCAGCAGAGTGGGACTTTATAGTAAAGGAATATTGCAGCTGCCAGTCTCTGCTTTAACCGAGGAGTTTAAGTGCGCCAAGGTCAGACTGGAAATGACCTTAGTAGAGTCACGCGACAAATGTATAAGGGAGGCAGCACCTGTGTTAAAAACTGGTAGAAAGTGGTCAGCAAAGAAATCTGTGGTAGAGGCAAAGGCTGCCCTTCAAATTGGTGATATCGTGGGACAGGTACAGCATGGAAGAGGGGGTTTTGGGCTCAGTTTAGCTCCTCCTAAATGGCACAAGGCAGGCCCAGCTCAAAGGAGCTGGTAGTCAACGAGGTGCAAAAGCAGGAGGAGAGGATGAGGTGTATAAAGGCCGTTTCCCAGGCCAAGCAGGGAGAGTGGATGAGATAGGAGAGTGTGGAACAACGCAAGATGGGCTGGCAAGACCTTTGGTCAATGGAAGAGAGTAGGATCAGTTTCCTTATCAGGTCAACATATGATGTTCTCCCATCACCACAGAACCTAAACCTCTGGGTAGGAGAGGATCCCTCTTGTCCTTTGTGTTCATCACTTGCCACATTAACCCTCTGGGGTCTGAGGTGTTTTCGGGGTCCTTGAGATGTTTTGGCATGCTCTGACATTTGTGCTTTTTTCAGTTGCTTATAAACAAATGAATGGCACAGGTGAAATTACACTCTATATAGCACACACAGGGCTACCATAATATGTTATCAACATGTATGTACATGATAAAAAATAAAGTTTCTAATATAAGGCCACAAATAACACACTAAATATCTGTCCACAAGACTTTTGACTAGTGGATGTTGTCGCCTAGAGTTTTTGCTTCAAATTGATCTGAAAATCATTCTGCCTAATCATTCACATAAAACAATAGATTGTTTTAAATTGTGAAAAACATTCTTTTGTTTGCAAAGGCAATATGCGGATGGGCGGAACGGCCCAACCCCCTCATGAATAATTAGGCAGTTCTCACCTGAGCAGTCTGCATACTAATGAGCCTTTCATTCAGGGGTGTCACACAAGAAAGAATGCAAGGACAATATATGAAGAGTTCAGATGCAAAAGCCTCTAAACGCCACCTCCGTCAAAAATGAGATAATGACATTGAGTGAAAGCTATCTGAACACAGTACACGTTCAACAAATATATTTGCTTCAAATCCTCGAAATCTCAGCCTCAGCCCATTCAGAAATATCAGTTTGTCGGCAAAAGCCTCTAGACGCCACTTCCCTTTGGCAGCAAAAGCCACTACATCCCGAGAACCAATCAGAAGGCGCGAGCCGCGCGAATCAGTACAGGCTGTTTCAATAGAGCGGTGCGCTGAGGAGACGGATTTTTTGAGACGGCTGAGGAGATTGTTTTGTTTTTGGATTCAGATTTTTTACATTTTTAAGATGGAGTACGATGAAATGGAGGAGCCTGTCCTACTGACATCAAAAGGCAGAAGAGAACGTCGTTTATCTACCTCAAAACTCTTCCCGTTAATTTACAAGGCAAAAGAAAATCGGTAACTTTACAGTGAAAATAGCTTGGTCGCAAGTGTAGCATGCACTCATAACAGTTCTTGGTGCAGTGCTGTAACTTTGAAGGAATTTATTATACTTGAGATATACATTATAATATTACTTTACATTATTTAAGTCTTATAAGCTTCTTATACAAAATGCACAGATATTGATGTTTAAGAATGTTGCTCTGTTCTACTTGATTATACAAACTAAAACTATTAAACTATTTTAATCGCCAATTCTTTTTGCCAATGTGGTTGTACTGTGTGAATCGGGGGGGCTTTTGTCTTTATTCAGACAGGGCAGAAAGGTGACTGCAGAGAAATGGGGTGGGATTTGCAAATAATCGCAGATCTCATTCAGGCCCCCTGTAAAGAGGTGTGTCTACTGTTTAGTTTTGAAATGAATGTGCTCTAATCTTTTTCAGTGTTTCTAGTTACATTTGTATTGATTTTTCAGCTATTTACTATGTCTTGTCCCAAAGAGGTGGATTTAGAGGTTTTTGCGAAAAAAGCACAAGTGGATTTAGCTGTTTTTGACGCAAAAGAAAATCTAATTTGTTAAAAATCACTGAATTGACTCAAGTGACATTTTTGAAAAAAAGTTATTTTATTCAATGACTAATAACCTTATCAGTACCTTTAAAATGAAACTACTGGACGTGAACATAGGAGCCTGATAAAAAATGCTCATTTAAAGAAAATAAGTCTGACGGATTTAGAGGGTTTTGCATCTGAACTCTTCATATATACACTGCCGTTCAAAAGTTTGGGGTCAGTGAGAATTTTATTTTTATTTTTTGGAGGAAAGAAATCAATACTTTTATTTATCAAGGAATAATTAATTTGATCGAAAGTGACAGTAAAGACATTTATAATGTTACAAAAGTCTTTTGAACTTCCTATTCATCAAAGAATCCTAAAAAAAAACTAAAAAAAACTGTACAACTGACAGACCAACAACTGTTTCAACATTGATAATAATAATAAATGTTTCTTGAGCATCAAATCCTCATATTATACTGATTTGTGAAGGATCATTTGACACTGAAGACACTGACACTGGTGATGCTGAAAATTCAGCTTTGATCACAGGAATAAATGACACTTTACTATATATTCACACAGAAAACAGCTGATTTACACTGGAGATAATATTTAATACTATAACTGATTTTTGTTGTATTTTTAATCAAATAAGCGCAGCCATGGTTAGCAGAAGAGAATTCTTTTAAAAGTATTTAAAATCGTACCGACCCCAAACTTTTGAACGGTAGTGTATATAAATAAATAAATGTTTATACACACACACATATATACAAACAATCAAAATATAAATGAAAGCCAAAAGCACATTTTTAGTCACACCTTTTAGCCATCCACATACCATTTTTAGCCATCCACCGCGGTAAAAATTAACCAGTCACATTTCAAAGTCGTTAGTCGCTTAGTAGGCGACTCCGTAATTTTTTGGTCATACAGATAAGAGTAGAGTAGCTTACATCGTTCAAAACTGTAAACTTGTATTCATATTAGGCTAACGACAAAAACAGTAGGCTATATCTGTCGTCTCTGTCTCCGGGAACTGCGAGTCACAAAAATGAACCGAAAGCCACTTCAGCTCAGTCACGATAAGAAATCGGCTATGTCTAAAGCCTTTAAATGTCTAAATATTTAGGCTAATAAATGTTATCTGATTATAGGCTAATCCATATGAAAACGAGAGGTACAGAGGATCTACTCAAACATGTAATGTAGCCTAAGCGCTTCCCAATGAGAAAATGACAAGACAAGGGTGAAAATCTCGCTCTAATTGAATGTAGGCTAAATCGCCCTGAATTAAAATGTAAAAACAGATCAAATAATGTATTTGTCAAAATGTTGCGATATTGTTTCATTTAAGTTCATAATTATTCTATAAATGTTATTTAATTTAGCAGCATTACCACGAAGCACCGTGTTTCGATATTTATTTGAATACAAAATAAAAAAAAAACTTAATTCACAAATTGCATGCCTGGTTGTAAGGATCCAAATGGTTGTAAGGATCCAAAAAGTCTACAGATCCCTGTAGACTTTAATATTGAGTTGAACATTTTGTTCATGACAACAAATTAACAAGCGTTTTTTCAGATTATATTTAGTTTTGCTTGGAAAAAGCTGCCCCAAACCAGTTTTATTTCATCAATTATTGAAATAATGAAATATTTAGTAATAAACTTTTATGACAGAAATATCACTAGGCTACATGTAATTCCATTTAATTCCTTCATTATCAACACTGTCTAGAATAGCGATTTAAGTGTGAATTGCGACTTCTCTTTGTGTTAAGTCAGCCTCAGACTCCGATAGCCTGTGGGGGGTTGGAGGGACAGTTGCTGGACAAATGTGTTAATGTTCCTCTTTCATATGGAGAGTGTCGGATAGCCAGCCTGATGAGCAGGCAAAATTATTGTAAGGATAAATCTGTGTCCAAATGTAGGCCCCATATCTTATTAAATTATAAATATTGTAGTTTATTTATTGTAGCCTATTTAAAGTTTTTTTCACACAAAATTTCAATTGAAGTTATTGTAAGGTGAATTCAACAAGGCATGCTGTGTCTTTGAAGCAACAATTAAAGGCTAAATAATTTTTTCGTGATTTGTGTGGCTGACACGCAGCGACATACAGTATTATCAGCTGTATGATGTGTTTTTACCCTGAAATGTTTAATTTCGAGAGAGACCCGGCGCGCGCAGCGAGGGAGACTAAATAAACTTGTTAAAAAGAGATCCAGCGCGAGAGAGGCAAAGAAAAACGCATGTTTTTAATTTAATTATGTTTCTTTGGACAATTTTCGTTTTGTACTGTTTTAATTGTTTAATTTAGCTGTAATTTCTTTGGCAATACAAATTTAAAATGTCGCAAGAATAAGATTAGCCTAGTGTTTCTTATTTTGCATCGCAAAAGAAATAAACTCTAAACCCGATGCAACCCTGTTTTAAATTTAAAAAAACTGTCCCGACACTTTATTTAAACCTTGAAATGTTCGAACTTGGTTTCAAACTTAAGTAATTTTTGTGTTCTTTTACATTACACAATAATTTAGCAGACTAAAGACGAGCTTCTTCATTTTCATTTTCTGATGCAATCGGCTGACAATCTTCCTTCAGTTTTTGTCGTTTGTGCAGCGGCTGCGGTTCTACAGGAATGTAGCAAATTTATGTTGTAATGATAATTAAACAAAACTCTTGACTTTAAATAAGTAAACAGTTATAAACAGTTACCTATTTAAGCATCAAGGTGGTAAAATATAAACGCTGTAGGCCAACATCGGTTAACAACATGTATGCTACATTGAGATTCGATCTCGGGTCGAATTAAGCTCCTCGAAGCTCGTGTTGTTGCGTTGATCACTGAGCTACCGTCTGTACGCTGTTAAAGTTGTAAAGCCTCATTGATGTAGCCTAAATGTTTTTATTGCAATGTTTTATGTTGAAATGTTTTCATTATTTATTCAATTACATTTCAGTAGCCTAATTTCAGTATTGTGATTATGAATTATTTTAACTACTTTCACTTGTTGAATTCATCTGCTACCAGCTTTCAATCGCTCTGAATCAGCCGCGGTGCGGCAGCAGATTACGCATTAGAGAGAATAAACCGGAATAAACAAACACTTTTCAGAGTCTATGATTGTAGCGCCTCTTAGCGGTAAAAGGCAGCAAATACACCACACATTTTACCGCCGCGGTGGAACGGCTGATGTGGGCATTGTCATGGCTTGCCTCGACATTTGCGTTTGAATAGCGCGTGTCCTCAGTGGGCGTGTCAGATTAACGCGTAATGAAGTGTAATGAGCTGGGAAAAAAAATACTGACAGCACTCTCTTTTCATACAGATTGCATAAACTGAGAATATTTGTTTTTTATATAAATTACTTCATTATGCTTCATTATCGACCAGATATTGTTTTGTGGTCTGGATCAGCACGCATTGTTCAACTGATAGAGTTAACAGTGCCATGGGAGGATGCTGTAGATGAGGCATATGAGAGGAAGAAACTGCGGTATCCTCATCTGGCCACTGAAGCAGAACAGCGAGGATGGAGAGTCCAGGTTTATCCAGTGGAAGTGGGTTGTCGAGGATTTGTGGCACACTCTACAACCCGGATTCAGTGGCCAAGAGTTGCGTCGCACAGTAAATAACTTATCTGAAGCAGCAGAGAGGAGCAGCAACTGGCTGTGGTTGAGACGGAAATATTCTGGCTGGCTGTGTACAGGCCGCCACGCTAAAGTTTCGTAGAATTCTTGAAAAACTCGAAGAGTCTGTTGGTTTATTTGTATAGTTTGCATAGTAATTACAGTTATTACGTTCCTGTGTATATTGCGTGAATGAGGGTTGGTGTTTGGGCAGATATTGTGTTTTGCTGTAGGTAGTATGCCATACGGAACCGTTGCCACTGAACCTACTTTAACGAAGACAGTGGGGCTCGACAGCCTTAGTCAAACGGGTTGGCGCATATAGTTTGGGTTGCGGAGAGATTATGAGATTGTGGTTAGGTCACATGTGAATTACGAGGAAGGAGCAACCTCAGCAGCAGGAGGGATGTAAAGGTCAGTAAGCTGGGCTGAGTTGAGTGGGGGACGGAGGGGGGTGACTCTGGGACGCCAGAGTCACTGTCGAGCCCTCTTGAGGTGTCGTGGGCTAGTCGACGAAACACTGAGGATGGAAGGTGCCCACTTGAAGACCCTAGAGATGTCTCCTACTCGGCTCAATCCAGACGGTTGTCGTGCTGGTCCACTGGGGAGACCACACTAGTTGCAGCCGTTGTGTGTGCTGACGCGCCAAGTACACTGCAGCCGTTAACGCCGGACAGAAGGAGATTCACATCACCATATGGCAAGAAGCGTAAATGGATGGAGAAGCATAGGTTACTGTAAAGCTACGTCTTAGTTTGTGCTTATCTTGGCGAAAGCCGAGTACAAATCAGCATGAAGTTTTAACATCTACTCTCGTGTAATGGAAATCATTTACAGCATCAGTCAGCTGTAGTTTCACTCTTTCTATGTCATCTTTGGCGGTCCCTATCCGGTCTTCAGCCTCCGTTAGTCGCTTATCATTAGCAATGATATCCGCTTTTAGATCAGCAAAACTTCTCTGCACAGCAGCAACAGAGCCATTCATCTCAGTTATACGTTTCTCCACATTGTCAAGCTTATTCCCAAAGTCATCTACAGCACTTATCTTTTTGTTAATCGAAGAAACAGTGGTACGTAGAGACTGCAGCTCACTTAGCACCGCGGCTAGGTCGGCCTGTTGTGCATCGGCTATGTTGTTAGCAGCATCAGCGGCTAACACATTTGTGGTAGTTGTTCTGTTTCTTTCTGAGCCGCGTGGTTTTGGTCCAACCCCACAGTCTTCCATGGTCGATTGTTTAGACATCGTGCTGACCCGGTTTAAAGCATAAATAAGTAGGATTTTCAAGATTTTTTGCAAAGTCGCGGAGAGCACTCAAACTAAGCTGCCATCTCGGTCCACGGTCCCACAACGCCCCCAACCATATGACTTTAAAGTAGACCTATGTCCCTTTTTACAAGATGTAATTTAAGTGTCAGTTGTCCCCAGAATGTATCTGTGAAGTTTCAGCTCAAAATACCACACAGATCAATTAAAATACCATGTTATAAACCATTTTTGAGTAGAAGCAAAAACACGCTGTTTTCATGCATGTATCTTTAAATTCAAATGAGCTGCTGCTCCCCAACCCCCTATCCAGAATAGTGCTGTGCCTTTACAGCTTGTGCCTCAGATACTCTAACTAACAAAAGATACTTAAACTAACAAAACATTTGTTTGGTTTTGATTATTGTAGCAACTATGAGAATGAACCAAACACAATGGAAGCTTTCATACATAATCACACGAAAGAGGCTTCACATTCCAGATTCAAGTCACCACACCCAGAGAGTCTGCAACCAAAAAGGACTTTTTGTTGTTTAACTAAAGGAAGAACGTTGTCAATGTCTTATAATTTGGCAAGACAGATCTGTTCAGAAATGGTGAAACAAGAGGCCCTAACAAGAGGTCACCTGACCCCTGCGACTAACAGATTACGCCTTTCTTAAGGACCAAGGTCCCATGATATGGACAAAACAGCCTTCAGCCTGAACTATTCTGACCTCAGACTGGAATGGCTTAAACCCCATAAACTCTACACACTAACACACTTTACATATCAAAATCCATAAACTCATCCCAGAACAATTCTCGATGGACTTATATTCAAACATCATGCAACTACACAATTCTATGTTGTTCCTACAATATATGTGTGTGTCTCATATGCTTAGATGCCATACAATTCATAATTGTTATAAATATTAGGTGTGTGAATGAAAGTGTGCCGTGCTTCCTGTCAGCAGGATTGTATGTTTTTAATTCAAAAGATGGCTCGATTGAAATCTGTGTAAAATGTTTTGTATTTTTATAATAGTAATAATGTCTAAACTGTGGCCTCTTGTAAACACAGAATCTCGCTCTTGTGTTCTCGTTCTCTTGCTCTTGTGCTCTCTCTGGTTCTCTGGGGCTCTTGCCCTCTGCTCTCTGGTGCTCTTGCTCCCTCCCTCGGAAAAGGTCTCGGCAGAACAAGTCGGGTGGAGCAGACGATGGTTATACTAACCATGTAGACGCATAGAGACAAATGACCCAAATCAAAATCAGGGTTTAAAACATCTTCATTCAAGCCATCTCAACTCGTCTCACTTTCCTTTCTTTTCCTTAGTTTTCTTTTCTTTTCCGTTAAAAATCTCAGTTCTAAGTTAAGTTTTGCTGCAAAGTTTCGTTTAAACGTTTCGACTGCAACGCGCTTCCAACTTCAAAGACTTTCATCCGTCCGCCAACACACCACGTGATTGGCTGCCCAAGATCTAGCAGGCACGAGGAGACCGCCAGCCAAGCAACGGACCCGGGAAACCCCTTTACACCGACAAAAGGGAATCCCCGAAGCAAACGAAGACAAGCAAGTAGCCTTCAGACTCTTAACTGAACTGGTGCATTAATATAAAATTAAATTCGCCTTATTCACCTGGCGGCCATTTTGAAAACGCGAACGCGTTGAGGGGTACACAAACCCGGAAGTTTGACTCCGACGCAGCAACACCAGCAATGGAAACTCCAGTGTGGACCACCAATCTTTCCTGTCTGCCCGAATTAACGATGCAAAATGTGGAGCAGTTAGCCAGTACTGACTGCAACATCCCCTGGGCTGTGTTAATTAAGGGATACAGTAACTGGATCGAAGGTTTTATCCACGACATTGAAGGTATGAATGGACGCCGATTTACCTCCGTTTCTACTAGCCTGTGGCAGCTAGGGGTAGTAAGCTTAGCTGTGATATGGAGTTGTTGACTCTGTACTATGTTAGATTTTATTTAACACTTAACATGTCTTTAATCGACAGTTAATAGGAGCCCATCACACATATTTGTGAGGGCTAACTTAAGTCTTTTCCCTCGGTGCGGAAAAATGTACCTTTCCCTGTCTGACTGAAAATAACATGTTGATTTTATCTCATTAACATGTTATCTGTTGTTGATGTAATATCACATAAGCCTCATTGATATCTACTCAAATATTATCTTGTTTCAAATTAGCAAAGCCAGACAGGGCTAGGTGCATGTTGCTATTGCTTGTTGTAAACAATGATAGTGTAATGACAGTATAACTATCAGGTATCACAGCTGTAAACAACCTACCACTACCAGCATGTAGCTGTAATATTTTCATAGCAGATCATTTAAATGCCAGATGTACCTAATTCACTGCACACTCAGTGTGTGTGTGTATATATATATATATATATATATATATACACACACACACATATACATATATTTATATTTTTATATATATATACATACACACACATATATATATATATATATATATGCCATATATTTGTTAATAGCAACTCTGAAGTGTCAAGTGTCTAAAGTTTGATTATCTTTTCAGGTGGAGCTGTCACTTGAGCAGCCATTTATAAGGGAGACGCAGTGCAACTGCAAAGCTGGCTTGGGACAGTGCAACCATCTCATCGGGCTGCTCTACACTCTCGCTCACTTTGCCAAGATGGGCTACACATCTGTCCCCCCAACAACGAGCAAGACATCACTGATAATCTGTTTATGTATATAGTTCTCTTTTGTTAATGTTTTTAAATGGTTTGTTCCTAATGTAATTTCTAATGTTCTGACCTGTTCCGGTTCCTTTTCCATACTTCTATGTACATGGTTACCTTTACAAACCAAGACTATTGTGCCTATCATTGTTTTTTGAACGGCCTGTTTTCTGATGTTCTGGTTCCTTTTCCATGCTTACAGTATACAGGCAGGCCATTTTACATTATTCCCCCGTATCAACTTCTATGTACAAAGTTACCTTTACAAACCAAACCAGTGTGCCTATAAATGTTTTTTTAATGTTTTCTGACATTCCGACCTGTTCTGGTATCGGTATATTAAATTATAAAGTTATAAAGGACATCATCCATGTGTAATACAATTGTACTTTATTCTTTAGATAGATACACAGATGGATACACATCCAGTAGCTTACACACACATACACGTAAAACAATCAAATCACTCACAGGTATGTAAAAGTAAAGAGCATGAGAAGTGATTATAAGGTCTGACAGGGACTGATCCTGTTACACACTGACCATGATAAGGTGCTATGGTAACAATACAAGTTCACATATTTGTATAGATTCATAAAGAAGAACAATAACGATGGTTAAGGATTTGTATAGATCTAATCTAACATAGTACACAGTCAACAACTCCATATCACAGCTAAGCTTACTACCCCTATCTGCTACAAGCTAGCAGAAACGGAGGTAAATCGGCGTCCATTCATACGTTCAATGTCGTGGATAAAACCTTCGATCCAGTTACTGTATCCCTTAATTAACACAGCCCGGGGGATGTTGCAGTCAGTACTGGCTCACTGCTCCACATTTTGCATCGTTAATTCGGGCAGACAGGAAAGATTGGTGGTCCACACTGGGGTTCCATTGCTGGTGTGCTGCGTCGGAGTCAAACTTCCGGGTTTGTGTACCCCTCAACGCGTTCGCGTTTTCAAAATGGCCGCCAGGTGAATAAGGCGAATAACCTGCCTAAGAAACGATAGAAGGGTTAAATCGATGATTGATGGTTCGTTCAGGTCACGTCTTTTAAGTGCATATAGAAACGTCTCGGTTACGGATGTAACCCTCGTTCCCTGAGTAGGGAACGGAGACGTTATGTCGGATGACGGAGAATGGGGGTTTCGCCAGAAAGCCTATCATCTTCGAGTATAAAAAAACGAGCCAATGGCAAGAAATGCCATGGGTCTGCGGAATTTGCATAATGTATCTCCGCCTCACCGCGTGAGTATTTAAGGAGAGACACCTGCAACAGCAGATCATGTCTTCGCTGAGGAGCCGAGACTGAACTCAGGCGTCTACCCAGCGGTACAGCGGAAGTGGCAGGGAGACGTAACGTCTCCGTTCCCTACTCAGGGAACGAGGGTTACATCCGTAACCGAGACGTTCCCTTTCGTAGTCACTCCGAGTTACGTCGGATGACGGAGAATGGGGGTCCCCGTGTAATCACGCCACCTTCACAGCTGTCTTCCAGTGCCCTGCGAAGTCTGACCTCCCTGTCGTGAAATAGGCACGGACGAAGGAGTCCTACTTAACACAGGAATACCAAGGTACACTGGGAAGCATATCTCAGGGGAGATATGCCGCAGCATGCCTACCCGTAGGGAGGACTTAAGAAAACACATATGGCCCGAGGGGGCTACATATGGAGGAACACTGGAGTGACCAGCCCGTGGGGTGGCATCTACTTTCAACTCCAGGAGTGGCAAGGTGGCTTGCCGAGGGAAAGACACACGCTCAAGAGAGGCTTACAGTGGAAATACACATGTTAGGGGTTACTCAGAGGAGGAACCATGCACACGGAGGCACCTAGCCGACGCACAGGCAATAGACACTGGCGCCAGCGTCAACAGTGCTGGAGGAACTCAGGGCTTCAGAGGGGAAGGCTCACCTGAGGAAATATCGCACGTATCCAGTCCGTGGAGTGGCAAGCGAGACACCTAACAGCTCCCATGTTAGCTTGAAAAAGACAGTACATGGGCGGAGACTGGCTCCACTCGGAGATTGTAGAATCTGGCGAATGTGTTAGGTGTCGCCCAGCCTGCAGCTCTGCAGATGTCTGTTAGCGAGGCGCCACGGGCTAAAGCCCAAGAGGACGCCACACTCCGGGTGGAGTGGGCGGTCACACCAAGGGGGCATGGTCGACCTTGCTGCTGGTATGTCCATTGCACATGGCGCCCCAGCCCGTGGCAGAGGCATCTGTGGAGACGACAACATGCCTGGAAACTCATTCTAGGGGAACTCCGGCCCGTAGAAAGCTGAGGTTCCGCCACGGGGTGAAGGTCTGACAGCAGGTCGGAGTTATTGGAACTCTGAGCGTACCGCGATGCAATTGCCCACCTCGGGACCCGATCGCGAAGCCACAGCTGAAGCGGTCTCATATGAAGCAATCCGAGTGACGTTGCCGCGGCTGCGGATGCCATATGCCCCAGGAGCCTCTGAAAAAGTTTCAGTGGGACCGCACTCTTGCCCTCGAACTGTCGAAGACAAGTCAGCAGTGAGTGTGCGCGCTAGCTCGTAAGCTGCGCGGACATGGCGACCGAGTCTATCTCCATACCGAGAAAAGAGATCCTCTGCACGGGGCAAAGTTTGCTCTTCTCCCAGTTGACCCGAAGGCCCAGACGGGCTAGGTGCCGGAGCACAAGGTCTCTGTGTTCGCAAACCTGATCTCGAGAGTGAGCTAATATTAGCCAGTCGTCGAGATAATTCAGGATGCGAACCCCGTGTTCGCGTAGGGGAACAAGGGCTGCCTCGACGACCTTCGTAAAGACGCGAGGAGACAGAGCCAACCCGAATGGGAGAACCGCGTACTGGTATGCCTGCCCCTCGAAAGCAAACCGAAGAAACGGTCTGTGTCGAGGTAAAATGGAGACATGAAAGTAGGCGTCCTTCAGGTCTATCGCTGCAAACCAATCCTGTGGCCGCACGCGTTCGAAAATGCGTTTGGCCGTGAGCATCTTGAACGGCAGCCTGTGAAGGGAGCGGCTCAGACGCGCAGATCCAGGATTGGCCGTAACCCACCGGTCTTCTTGGGGACAATGAAGTACGGGCTGTAAAACCCTGACCTCATTTCGGCTGGAGGGACAGTCTCGATTGCACCCTTCGCCAGCAGGGTGGCAACCTCCGCTCTCATGATAGGGGCATTGCCACCGACCATAGTAAACGGACTCCCCTGAAGCGGGGAGGAGACCGTGCGAATTGGATCGCATAGCCGAGCCTGATAGTTCGGGCGACCCAGCGGGACAGGTTGGGAAGCTCTAACCAAGCTCCCAAGAACTGAACCAGCGGAATCATCCGAACCACAGACGTCCCCCCGGAGGGGCAGCGAAGTGGAGTGACCGGCCCAGGCGTGGGTGGCATAGCGGCCCGGTGCGGGGGCACGGTCATACTCCGCATCCTGACAGAGGAGACCAGGGAAGGACCAGCGTTCCACGGCGGTCTGCTCTGCCAGGGGTCTGGCGACAGAGGGGGACGAGAGTGGTGTGGTCCGGAGACGGCACACACTGTCATCCGCGCCCTCAGAGACAGAGGGGGACGAGAGCGGCGAGGCCCGGGAGCGTCGCGCACTGTCGTCCGGCCCTCTGAGGGCTCAGAGATGGGATGCAGCTCTTTGGTTTAGAAAAGATTCTCCCCCAGCCCTCCACTGGGGGAAGGAGTGGCCCTGCAACCACTCCCTGAAGTACTGCAACCCACATCTGAGCTGCCCGTAACGGGAGCGCCGCAAGCCTGGCGTTAGCGGGGCTGCGGGGCTGGTACGGGCAGGGGCGCCTTCCTGCGACCACCTCCACGGCGCGGCCCGGTGCTGCTGGGGGCCGGGCGGGAGGGGGCGGAAGTCGCAGGAGGGCGCATTCGGCAGCAAGCGGACTGAAGCGTCTGAGCCGGCGGCTGGAGGCAGCAGAGCCACGGGGTCAGACAAATAGCCACAGTCCACTTCTGGGCGGCCGAGAACTGTTGGGCAGAGTCCTCGACCGCGCCGCCGAAGAGGCCAGCCTGGGATATGGGGGAGTTAAGGAAACGTATTCACTCAGCCTCGCGCATCAACCAGGTTAGCCAGAGATGTCTGACCACCTATGTGGACATCACCTGACTCAGGGAGCGTGCGGTCACCTACGTCGCTCGTAGAGCAAGGTCGGTGACGGCAGGCAGCTCAAGGATGAGCCCTGAATCAGCCCTACCCTCGTGCATGTCATTGAACACCCAGAAGGATGGCAATAACACGCAGTGAGGTGGCAGCCTGCCCCGCAGCTCTATAGGTCCCCGCCACCGGAGTAGACAAGAACCTACAGGCATTGGAGGGGTGCTTAGGGTCGCCACGCCAGGTGGAGGCGCTGTGGGGACACATAAGTGTTGCCACAGAACACTCCACAGGGGGAACCCCAGTGTACCCTAGGCCGCGGCCTCTACAAGGGCAGAGAAGGCGGAAGAGGCCACTGAGCAGTCGCGAAAAGTCAAAAGAGACTTCCACGATCTCATGATCTCTTCATGCACGTCCGGGTAGAAAGGATTTGGGTTCGCCACCCCCAAAAACCAATCATCAGCCTTAAGTGCTCGGGACATGGCAGAAGGTTCCACACAAGCCCGATACTCGCGGCAGCCCGGGAAGCATAGCTGTGCACTCTGGATCAAACTTGTTATGCTAGCACATCCGAGGACGGCAGCACAGACGAGCCATCATCTCTAGAGGACTCCAGCTCACCTTGTGATGCGGTGATATACATGATTTCATCAGCCGGGGGACCGAATGAGACCGCGGGCCCGCGGGCGGGCCGGCGAACTCACCCGGGACCACGCGGGTTGCAATGTGAAAGACGGGGTGTGGACCGAGGAATTTTCGTCGGCTTAGTTCCAAACCTGCCGTCTTAGGTCACCCTGGCCACCAGCCGAAGTATTATCTCACGTGGAGAAAAATAGATCAGGGTGTGGATGAGGGGACTCTCACTCTAAAGAGCTCATCGAGTCTCGACTGTTACATTGCGATGGTCACGTTCCCAGTGAGAGAACGTGACACACCCACGAGCGCTGTCTGAGCGCGCCCAAACACTCAAACAGCGCTCGCGCCCATCAGCTGAATCTATCAGAATACCACACTCAGAAATACACGGGCAGATCGTCTTTAGAAAGACGCGTCTTTAAAAAGACGTGCCGCGTGCAGCTCTTTAGTGAGAGGAAAAAACTCCGCGGATGTTGAAGCGACCAGGGAGAACACACAGACTGGCAGACCACTGCTCAGATCGCAGGCAATGTGAAACTCGCTGGATACCGCCGTCACACCAACACCGGAGAGCTCGCTCGTCTCGAAGAGATGAAGTCACTGAAGAAACTCAGGATTTGGCTTGTGGAGTGAAGAGATGCTCTTGGCTCCGAAGCGAAAACATGATCTGCTGTTGCAGGTGTCTCTCCTTAAATACTCACGCGGTGAGGCGGAGATACATTATGCAAATTCCGCAGACCCATGGCATTTCTTGCCATTGGCTCGTTTTTTAATACTCGAAGATGATAGGCTTTCTGGCGAAACCCCCATTCTCCGTCATCCGACGTAACTCGGAGTGACTACGAAAGGGAACTTGGTATCTCACCATCTGACTCCTAAAACCCATTCTTCCTCACTCTCTTTCTTTCTGCAACTCGTATGAATGTGTGTGTGTGTGTGTGTGTGTGTGTGTGTGTGTGTTAGATATTAGTTTTATGTGTTAGTCTTATAATCAATAAGGTATTGTTTGTGTGTGTTAGATATTAGTTTTATGTGTTAGTCATAGGCTAATCAATAAAGTATTGTTTGTATTTGAAAAGAGAAGCATTACTTGTGTTATGTGCTTACAAATTTATTGTCTTGAACTGCGATCTAAGCTACTTATGCTTTTACCCTTGAATTATTTCTTAATGTAGCTGTTAGCTGGGAATTAGTCTTTCTTGGCCAGGAAGATATTATATTTCCTAGAATTAATAATTGTTTATGCTTTCCGTTCATTGGATGAACTGATAAAATGATCATACTATTGATTCTGCTACAGTAAATTCTGAAAATAATTAAATTATTAATTATTGATCATAATCCGTTATGAATAATTAGTTATATTTATACGGGCGTATAAACGCTACATTATCATCTCTATCGCGATAACGCTCACGTGCGATCACGCAGTTCTTCATCATCATGAAAGTTATTTCATGCGTTTTAAAGCTATATCAGTTTAAACTTCTGATACATGGTTTTCTGAGTGCGTACATCCAAAGCACGCGCACAGAAAACTGTCTCTCTGACGACGTGTCCCATGAGTATTAAACTAAGTTCTCTTTCACTCTTATTGCGCTTAAACTGTCAAATACACAAGTTTATGTCAAAAACACACACAGTTCACACGAACTGTCATTAATGTCTGTGAACGTAAAAAGCAGGGAAAGAAATCGCATGTGTATATTAGATCTGTGTATTAAAGTGAAAGCAACGTAATATAGGCTTTACAGTACCTACTGCTGCTGTATATGGTGTTATTATGAATCAAACAACAAAAAGAAACACAGAAAATCACTCACTGCTCTCGACTGAATAACTTTAATAGCTTTAACCCTTTGATGCATACGATCACACCGGTGTGATTATTAGAATGTTCAGTGAGTCACATGATCAACTGCTAAATTCAAAATGTGCTTTAGCACTTTGGCTGGCACTGAGCCAAAGACGAACGTGCTCAGCTCTTTTCATGTGTCACATTTATTCAGTTTTCAACCATATAATGTTTATTTTTGGTTTCAGACAATTAAGTTCACGTAAGTACTAGCAAAACAATACATTTATAGTTTGTAAAAGGCATACTGATGTCTATGGAAAATTTACTCTATTCTTCTCCCATTTTACCGGCCACTTACTTTCATGTATTTCGGGAGAAGTGGATGAATTTACGTGTTGTAAATTTGACAGATATGATTCTCTGAATTGCGGTGCAAACTAACATGGCGGCGCCCATCGCACTGTGTAGATCGGTTAATGTGATCATTATAAACACATTCACTTACATGTATTTGAGAATTAAAGGAAATAAAAGCAATATATCTGTCACACAGCGCTATTGTGGCTGCGGTGTGTCACATGACAAGCATGACGCGTCGCAATGGAAATAAATGTAATAATTTAAATGTATGTGTAAAAGGGTTGATACGAATACATTTCTTAAGGCTGGACACACCAAGCCGACGGTCGGCCATCAGGCAATGTCAGGCCGTTTTGTACGTACTTACACTCAGGCGCAGAACTCACATGCTAGTTGACAGTCGCCTTTAGTCTTTTTAGTGTGTTAAAGTGCAGCTTTTTGGCCGAGACGCAGCCGACGAGAGGTGATAACATAGTCAGCTTTCGTCACCGCTAGTTCTTTGGTGTCGGCATGGTGTGTCCCGGGATTTACATGAATGCTGTTGTCAAATGCTCTGGCAAGGAGATAAACATGGCGGACTGTGTACAGCGTGCAATTTTTTCCCCAAACCACTTCACCAGAAATCCCTGCAGCTAATTTCATTGGTTAAGGTTACAGTGACGGGTATGTTTAGGGATCAGTGTTTGGTGTAAGCAATCTGTGATTGACATGACCAATAAAATCTTAATAATTGGCTGAAGGGCGGAGTTTCCGCTGAACTAGTTTGGGGGGAAAAATCTCGCATGTAAAGCTCACTCAGGGGAGGAACTAAGCTAATAGGGCAGATTCTGTGCCAGTCGTGGACAGGACCTGTTCCAATGTAACGTCACATTGGAGCACATTCCTGAATGGCTCATATTGAGACGTCCCAGTACGCAGATTGTGTCAGGAAGGGCATCCGACGTAAAACCTGTGCCAAATTGTGTGTGTGAAGTGGACCCTGCAAATGAGTGGGAATAACGCTAAGAAAGAGAGAGAACGATAATTTGAGAAATGTCTCTTTTGTATGTAATGTGGTACAAAACTGTTTTTTATTCCACAGAAGAAAGAACATCATACAGGGTTGGTGAGTAAATGATGAGAGAATTATTATTATTTTGGGGTGAATTATTTCTTGAAATATAATCTTGGATGTTCATTTTTTTTATATTGTACTTTATTAAATTTTGAAATTCACTTGTAGGTCATAAAAAAGGTATTATTATGTTTTTTGTTTAGTTTCTAATGAAATAGAATAGAATTTTAGCCATTTATCGATATTTTGGCCATAACATGAAAGTAATTTTCAGCTTATCAATACTGGCCAGGATTTTTATATCAGTGCATTAACTGTATGTTAAATACAAATAATTTATGAATAACACCTCCTCCACCATATTAATCAACTTGATACAGAAAAATAATGCAAGAAATATAAGTAAGAAATATAAGCATACGCAATTATCCAATATTGACTTGTACTGATAAATACTGTAGAAAATAAATATGTTATTTCGGCTAACAACTGACCTGACAGATGGAAATATATTCAGTGTTTTACTCATGTTCGAGTCTTATTTAGTTTACGGGGATTGATTAGCTCTTCGCTCTCATGTGGTGGTGGTGGTGGTGGTGGTGGTGGGGGGGGGGGGGGGGGGGGGGGGGGGGGGGGGTCTCTTCACTACAGTATCCTCTGAGATAACACTACCAATTAATCTGCGGTTTCCTGACATTCAGCCTTCAAAGCTGAGAGGCAGGAGCTTTTATTCCTAAACATCAAAGACTATTATTCTTTCTTTTCTCTCTTCAAATCAACATCTAGCCCCAGGATCTAGCACCATCCCCCTCTCCACCCCTCCCTTATGCTGTGAGGAGCAGGGGTTTGACTCAGATCATAACACAAGCAGCAATGGAAGCCTAAGACAACAAGAGGAGCTGTTGCTCACACAGCAGAGATGTCAAATTGTTTATTGTCTTTCCTTTAACTCTCCCTCCCTCTTCATTCTCACAGCCCTAGTCAATCTCTGGTTATTGCTCAAAAGCTGGTTATTGTGAAACAGCAGCAGCAGTATATATATATATATATATATATATATATATGTATATATGTGTGTGTGTGTGTGTGTGTGTGTGTGTGTGTGTTTCTGCTGCTGTTTCACAATAATACAAAACAAAAACAAAAGAAACCACCACAGCTCTCTCTCTTTCTGGATGGAGGATATGCAGGCTGTGTGCACTATGAGATTTAAAAATGTATGATCCACATGCACAATTGGGAAACATATTTTAAATATAAGAGCTCCTGTTCCCAACTGAGATGGAGAGCTGTGTCTACTCTATGAAAGAGAGAAAAATGTGTAATAAAATGGGCAAGGAGAACAAATTTTCCCAGAGCACCGAAAGCAATATTTCTTTCACATTATTGATGACATGCACACGACACATCATAAGAGCCTTCAAATTCCACCCTCCAAAGCGGTCTTGCATTCTGGACTTACCGCTTCCTTCTTTCTTCCTTTTGAATATTTTTGCTATACATTTCTGCTCTATTCCATCCATTTAGACTGCAAAACAACTTTGCATAAATATAATGGCCTAAATAATAATAATACTAGTAAATTGATTGATTATTCTTCTTATTATTAAAATAGTTATTGGTTGCCATTATTAAATATTCATATTACATATCGTGCATATTCTATTTACCTTTTTTATTTTCTACTCATTTAGTTTTTGTCAAAAACAGAAGTAAAAAAAAAAACAGCTCTTCATGCATATCAATTATTGAAGAAATACAATTAAAATAATTTCTAGCAATAGTTAATAAACATAGATCTAACATTTTATGCCATTTTAGTGTAATAGAAGACTTGTGACCCTGTCTCAATCTCTCAAAATCTCAAAATCACTGCAAAACTGGCCCAGCATCAAAGCCTGTAAATTTTCTCCCTGTGTTTTTGTTTGATCTAAGGCTGAATTGGGTTGCAGATGTTTAAGGCTTGCATGGCTTATTAAAGCGTTGTACAGACAGAATTTTGTGTTGTAGCTGGACTACAAGATCATGTCGATACACCAGTCTTCATTGGTTTGGTTCTAAACCTCATCTTACAGCATTTTAAGCTGAGCTGGCAGGCTTATCAAAGACAGGCTACGGGGTTGGTACAGTAGGGGAAGTCAATAGATCAACAGCTTAACTTGCTCTTGTTGGAGTTACACTGAACTCTGTTTCCTGTTTGGCTGCTGGAATTTTTGGAAGTTTATTTCAGACACTTGATAGAGTGCAGACCAATATACTGATACACTGATCACAGGGTTGATACTGACACAACTGGCAGACGTTGACCGATTGCTTGTGTCAAAGGTGCAATATGTAAGATTTTTGGATTAAAATATCCAAAAACCACTAAAACAACTTGTGTACTTACATTATTCCAAATGCTTCCAACAATGTTTAAATCCAGAGAAATCAGCAATTTTAACCAGTGTAATGGCCCGTGTCATTGCTTCGGCTGTCAGTGACGTCATATCCGCGCTACCCTTGATTTCCGTTTCTCATAACAAGTGTCTCATACCAGCCACCGAGCGAACGCACAGAGTAACTGTCACACGGGTGGTTGCTGGCAAACAGGCAAGGAAGACGAATATAATACACCACAAAGTTCATTAAAGCGGTCATATAATGCCATTTTCATACAAGTTAATTTGATTCTTTAGGGTCTAAATGAAAAGTTTGTAATATACTTTAATTAAATTCTCATTAGTATTGTAAGAAAACTAATTTTACCTGGTCAAAAACAGCTCTGTTTTCAGCATGCCATTTAAGTGCATTTGTCTTTAAATGATAATGAGCTTCAGTCACCCCGCCCCTCCGTTCTGTGGGGCGTTTTGACACAACACACGTGGTGTGTTGCCTTGACAACAGTTGAGGGTATATTTTGGAGAAAGACTGGCAGCGGGAGTCTCTGAGGACACATCTGTGCAACCGTATCAGTTTGAACCGGAGTCGTACCCGGAACAAGATGACGGCCCCAAAGAAGTTCGACAATTAAGGCTCGAACAGGATGTTTCTGAATGGTTGGTTAACGTAATGTCACTTTGATCTATCTTTGTATGTACTGGCAGGGTAGAGTAGTGAGATACGAACACTGTGTTTACTAGGGGTGGAACGGTACACAGAAGTCACGGTTCGGTTCATACCTCGGTTCAGACATCACGGTTCGGTACGATTTCGGTACAATGGAGGGAAAAGCAAAACAAAAATGCAGAAGGCATTGTATTTTTTAAATAAGTTTTATTAATAAAGGCATAGAACCAGTTTATTTGTAGTGCACTGACAATAGTTTTATATAATTAGTTTATTAATTAAATTAATAAAAAGACAAAAAGACCTTGCGATGTGTTTGGTAATTGTACCTGAATTAATTTAAAATTAATTTGCTATACTTCAGATCAATATATTTGTTTTCCTTAATTTTAATTAACATTATTAATTAACAATGTAACATTATTCTCATCTGAATTATAAATAATTGATTTCTGTATAAAATAATACTACCATTAATAACGCATTCGATTTTCTTTTTTAATCAATGTAGAGTGTGTAAGATTAGTGCTCCGAGGACGAGAAATGAAAACCAATGCGATGAATGTCCAAAAGATGGGACCCACAGACTGTTTTGAAATGGAGTTGGATAAATATGTTTTGCTTTTAAAAAAGTGTGTGTGTGTGTGTGTGTGAGAGAGAGAGAGATTTTGGTTGGGTGACAGTTGTAGGTTACAGTTTGACAAGAGTTTACAGTGTGACAAAAGCACAATGTTGTGTTTTATTGCGAGTGTACACAAATATAAGTAAACACTTTGCAGGTTTAATGATCTGAATGAACAAAATGACGGAGTATGTTTTTTATGTTTCCACTGTTCGATCGCGGCCGCGCCTCTCTCTCTCACACACACACACACACAAACACACACACTCCAGCATTGCAATCTTGACATCGCAGCCTGTTCATTATGCGGTCACACCAAACGCGAATAGAGCGTTAAATTCGCGTCTAGTTCGACGCTAGTCCAAAGCAATAGGACACGCGTATAAAGCCAACGTTTGAAGTGAACGCGCGTTCAGAGCTAAGCCGATGGTACAGATTATGTGTCCCTAAAGAACCCGCGTATCTAACAGTAGTTCCGCATTACATTAATTAATTTTCACGCGAGTTTTTTTATTTTTATACCGTGTATTCTCCGTGTAAATTCGTGCACCGAACCGTGACGTCCGTACCGTTTCGGTTCGGTACGAATACATGTACCGTTCCACCCCTAGTGTTTACTGATGTATACGTTAGTTCATTGACAGATTGATGTTACAGTTAATGGTCATGAAAAACTTTTTTTCACGATTTGCAAAGATTAATATAAAGGTTAATAAAACTTTACACTCACTTCTTCTGGAGGTGCAGCAGGAACACGAATAGTTGGTACCGATTCTTTTTTCAGGAGCAGCTTCTTAGCAAAACCAGCTTTATACTGACCCTCGTTTATAAAGCAGTCTGGTGAGAAATGATTTGCGCAAACATGAAAGCATTGACGTTGATTGTGGGAAATATTCCCTTCGACAACAAAACTCAGCCACTGCGTCTTCAGCGGTTCGGATTTAGGAACATCAAAATGACTGCTGTGTTCGTTATTACACCCAAGAACAGAACACCACAATCACTTAGAGGCCATTCTGCTCCAGCGTATCGACAATGGCGGACTATGATGACAGCTCGCTCAGGGCGAGTCTGTGTTGAAACGCTGCTGTCAATCAACAATCGTGGGAGGGGCGTCCGACCGTGTGACGTGACACGGTCAGACGGCTCCATTTGAGACAGTGGAAAACATATAAGGAGATAAAAAAAAAACACTGGATGGATTTTTATCATTATATGATGGTTGTGTACAGGCACTGCCAACACACATTTCAGTACAATCAACTTGAAAAAGTGCATGTACCATTATATGACCCCTTTAACAATAATCCAACAGAAGGGCGAACGGGAAGCAACACACACTTAACATAGACGACACCCGGACAATGAACAGAACACAGGCAGGAACTTAAATACACATAGATGATGACTAAATGACGAACAGCTGTGATGATTGTGTATGTGTCCATGGTGACAGATGAGTGGCGGCAATTAAGAACACGGAACACGAGACAGAAATGAGGACAAAGTCCTAGAACTGAATACAACTGAACAGAATGGTGACAGTAACTTTATAACATAACTTTCAACACACTCAAACGTATTTTTCATATGATTGTTTTGACCAAATAAAACAGCGCTGCGTTACCCCACAATTTTAATTAGTCAAATAAAGTGACCTGTATGAGTAGTAATTCAGCACTTGTGGCTGTTTCTTTAAAGTGAAATAAAATAATGTGAATTTAAGTGATCAAACGTAACTGTAACAACATTCACGTTCAGGGAAGAAGGAAGCGGGTGTTAAACGTTACTTTAACCCTCTGGGGACCAAGGTGTTTTTGGGGTCCTTGAGATGTTTTGACATGCCCTGACATTTGTGCTTTTTTCAGTTGCTTATAAACATATTACTGGCACAGGTGAAATTACACTCTATTTAGCACAAACAGGGCTACCATAATATGTGAGCAACATGTATGTACATGTTTGTATTTTTGAGAGAATATTGTTTATGCATGTTTATTGATAAAACTAAAAATTAAAGTTTCTGAAATAAGGCCACAAAACACATACTAAATATGTGTCCGCAAGACTTTTGACTAATGGATGTTGTGGCCTAGAGTATTTGCTTCAAAATGATCTGAAAATCATCCTGCCTAACCATTCACATAAAACCATAGATTGCCTTAAATTGTGAAAAACATTTTTTTTGTTTGAAAGGCAATATGCGAATGGGCGTGAACGGCCCAACCCCCTCATGTATAATTAGGTGATTCTCACCTGAGAAGACAAAGATGCATTCATTTCATTCAGGTGTGTCACAAGAAAGAATGCAAGGAAAATATATATATACATATATACACACACACAGACATATATATATATATATATATATATATATATTTATATATATAAATAATCAAAATATAAATGAAAGTCAAAAGCACATTTTTAGTCATACCTGGAAACAAATCCTGTTCAAATAGGTTATATGGGCCATTCAATAGAATTGGTTCAAAGTTAGAGTTGGAAACATCTTGAAAAGAAAATTGTCTTTTTCCATAAATCTCTTATAAAGTATTATTTTTTAAAGTATGCCAATACATTTTATTATACATATTTCAAAGTTAAGGATTCATTATTTTGATATAGCCTAGCTGGAACAAACACTATAACAGTTGATAAGTTTATTTTTGACAAAACATACTATATATTTAACATATGAGCAGAAACTGCTAACAAAAGCTTATTTGATGTCTATTTTAGAGTTAAAACTTTATAATCTATCCTAAACTAGTCACACACACACACACACACACACACACAGAAACTTGATTCACATTTAAACAGTAGGCTATTTTTGCGTTTACAGACACTAACGTTATCATATATCGCGATTAGAACAAACCACAAGAATAAAACACTTACAGTTCAGCTCGCTCCTCGAAGTGAAAATAAACCAGCACTTGTTCTGAGGTAGGTAAATGTCCCAGGATTATTCCTCACAGCCGCGCAAGACGACAGTACATTAATCTGACTAAATGTAGTGTGTTTACTGAGTTTGTGTGGGCGTTTACACGTCTCAATGTGTTGCTTCAGATCATTAGCGTTTGAATAGCGCGCTCTCCGTGGGCGTGTCACATTAGCGGAATAATGAGATGCGAGAAACGATAATGAGAACGGCTGACACATCTCTCTTTTTATATAGATTACAGAAACAGGGAATATTTATTTTAGTTTTAAATTAGATAATTTAAAAGTACAAACTTAAATGATCATAAACATATATTGCTCATGTCTGGGTGAATAGTATTAGCTGAGTTTTGTTTAAGTTTAAGAGACGTGCTCCAGAAAAAAAGTTCACGGACACGGAGAGGCAGAACGCACACCCTGTTTATTTTCTTTATTTTACAAAAGCACAATATTTTATTTCGATTGTAGGTGGGCACATAAAAAAGTAGACATTTAACAGGTTTTTTTTTATGTTTCATAACTCTGTATGACCAGAAATGATGGAGTAGTTTAAGTCTATTTTTCTGCTATGTGAAAAAAATCTGCCAAAACGCACGGGTGCGTTCTTGGTCCCCAGAGGGTTAAATGGACTGCATTTTATTTAGCGCTTTCACAGACCCAATGGCCACCAAAGCGCTTTACATTTTTGCCTCACATTCACCCATTCACTCACTGACGGCGGTGTCAGCCATGCAAGGCGCCATCCAGCTCGTCGGGAGCAGCTGGGGTTAGGTGTCTTGCTCATGGACACCTCGACACATGGTCAGGTGGAACCGGGGATTGAACCACCAACCTTCTGGTTTGTAGACAACCTACATGAACCACTGAGCCACTTTAATCGTAAAATAAACAACAAAACGGAAGGAGCGTCAGCGGCCGACTGTGGCATATAAGCATAATTAAAGTCCCAGGCTCTCTGCCCCACCCGGTGGGAACACTATACCCACGACGCCATAGTAACAAGTGCCTGTCCATGTGAAATCTCTGCTCACACTAAGACGAAAGCACCTGCGCCCATGGAGTCGAGCCGAGGTCAAGGTCATAATACCTCACTAATGTGTGCAGCGAGGCAACATCTTGCCACATCACAAACATATTGGAGGAAAACTCCTGATGATATTGTTTTAGAAGCAGCCATAGTCCTAGTCTCTTGGTCTGACGCCTCACAGTGCCACGAAGGAAACGTTACTAGAGGGTGTCTCCCCAAGGATACACCACTTAACCCCCTGGGGTCGGCAGTCGCGCCGGCGTGACGAACTCACTTTTTTTCTTATCAGTGCAAAAGAGACTCAAAATTCTCTGTTGATTTTGATCTTACATATAAGTGTTGTACATCATTAGATCCTGTTAAGTGTCTATTTTTTTGTGGATACTCACAATAAAAACAAAGTGTTGTGCTTTTCGCCAAATAAAGAAAAAAATACATGATGCGAGTTCTGCGTTCTCTCTGTCAGTGAAGTCCATTCTGAAACACGTCCGAAAATGAACTGTAACTCAGCGAATACTCAAGCAGGAATACAGGCACAAAGGCATGAAGCTTGAATTCTCTTCTTTTAAATGAAGTAATTTATATAAAAAACAAATATGCTCAGTTTATGTAATCTGTATGAAAAGAGAGAGATGTCAGTCGTTTTCCTATCAGCTCATTATAGCTCATTAGGTTTTAATGTGACCACGCCCACGGAGAGCACGCTATTCAGACACAAATAATCTGAGGCAAGCCACGCAAACTTGTCAACGTCCACAACAGCTGGATAAAACACATCAAGTTAAATAAGAATCATTTACTTTACGTCGTCTTGCTACACTGTGAGGAATAATACTATCTAATAATCCTGGAAAAACTTACCTCAGAAGTGCTGGTAGTTTCATTTTGAGGAGAAACGGATCAAGCTGATGTGATAGTAGGTTATTTATTCTTAAGTGCTTTGTTCTAATCGCGATATGGAATAGTGTCTGTAAATGGCAAAAAGACTGTTCAAATATGAGTCGCGTGTCTGTGTGTGTGTAGTGCTTTGTTCTAATCGCGATATGGAATAGTGTCTGTAAACGGCAAAAAGACTGTTCAAATATGAGTCACGTGTCTGTGTGTGTGTGTGTGTGAATGAATGAATGAACGGCACAGACACATACAGGGAGTATACCAGGGCGACGCAGCGTCTCGTTCCCTCTTCAGGGAACCAGGGTTTCAGTCGTAACACGAGACGTTACCTTTCAAGGGAACTCGAGCTGCGTCGAGACGCTGTGGGAACACTATACCCACGACGCAGACACTACAGCTGTACAGCGCGCGCGTCTGTGCCGTTCATTCACACTCGACCAAGCTTTGACCAAACTATATTGCTATAGCCTACTGAGATGAGTAAAAATAGACTGAAATATGTTGAAATAAAATGTCTTTGTATAAGCAACAAACTGCAAATTAACATTTATATGCTAATATATACACACGATATGTTACAGACTAAATATGAATGTTTAGACAATATTTCGTTGATACGTTTTTGGATAGATCAGTATTTACTGTAAAAAAAAGACTACTGCCACATCAAATAAGCTTTTGTTTGCCAATTTCTGCTCATATGTTAAATATATAGTATGTTCTATAGAATATATCTATCTATCTATCTATCTATCTATCTATCTATCTATCTATATATATATATATATATGTATATATATATATTCATTCTACAGAATTGGTTAAAAGTGAGATTTTGAAACATCTTGAAAAAATTTGTCTTTTTCCACTGTGTACCACTAGAAAGAATGCGAGGACAAAATAAATTATATATATATATATATATATATTTATTTTGTCTTCGCATTCTTTGGTACCTGTGTGAAAAGCTCATTATGCAGCTCATTATACGGCTCATTATGCAGGTCATTGTCTTCTCAGGTGTGAATCAGACCATTATTCAGGATCCTTCATGCACCCCCCACCCCACTGCATATTGCCTTTCCAAACAAAAAGTGTCTTACAAAATTTAAATCAATGTATTGTTTTGTGTAAATGATTAGACAGGATGTTTTTCATTTTGAAGAAAAAACTCTAGGCGACAGCATCCATTAGTCAAAAGTCTTGTGGACACATATTTAGTATGTGTTGTGTGGCCTTATTTCAGAAACTTTAAGTTTTAGTTATTTAAATAACCATGCATAAACAATATTTTCTCGAAAATACAAACATTTACATACATGTTGCTCACATATTATGGTAGCCCTGTTTGTGCTAAAGAGGTAAACCTTTAATAGAGTGTATTTACACCTTTGCCATTAATATGTTTATAAGCAACTGAAAAAAAACAGAAATGTCAGTGCATGTCCAAACATCTCAAGGACCCTAAAAACACCTTAGACCCCAGAGGGTTAAAGGGACGTGGTAAGCAGCTAAGGCCGCCATATACACCTTTAGTGTGGAGGGGGACAGACCCTCAAAGAAACGCTCCTGTAGGAATTCCAGCACTGCACCCACTGGGCAGATAACTGGGTATGCACCCAAGCCATTTAAAAAAATATCCACTTCAAGGCGCAGATTTTCCTCATGGAGGGAGATCTGAAGTAGAGGATGGTCTCAACAACCTCGGTTGAGAGACCTGAACTTATAAGCTGGGTCCCTTCAGAGGCCAAGCCCAAAGTTTCCACAATTCTGGGCGGGGGTGAAGGATCAACCAGGCCAAACACAGGCATCATTTATAGCCGATTTATGTGCCAAGAAAGTAGATGGTCCTGCCACAGACCTTGCGCCGTGTGACCACACATGATCGCCCCCCAATCTGGTAAGGAAGCATCTGTCGTTAGCATTACGCGACGAGAAGAAGCCCCCAACACTGGGCCTTGGGCGAGGAACCAAGGTTTCTTCCACATGAGTAAGGCATCGCCGCGTGACCTTGATCATGTGAAACGGATTTCCCCTCGGAGAAAACCCCTTGGTTCTGAGCCACCACTGCAGGGGTCTCATGCACAGGAGGCTTAGTTATTATGTTGGACGCAGCTGCCATGAGACCCAACAGTCTCTGAAACTGTTTCACAGTGAGTGACTGGCCTAGTTTTACCCCATTTACCAGCCTAGAAAACCGAACTGACTGTTCTGCGACCCTCCTCCTCGGATCGTTGGGGAATGCAGACACCTCGGCGCCCTGAAGCGGCAAACCGGCAGGGAACAACCGAACTGACTGTTCTATGACCCTCCTCCTCGGATCGTTGGGGAACGCTGACACCTCTGTGCCCTGAATCGGCGACTCGGCAGGGAACAACCGAACTGGCAGGACTGCGGCCCTCCTCGGCGGGTCACCCCCTTGAGGGTGCTGAAAAGAAACGGGCACCATGTAATGAGGTGGAATCTGTTTCTCCCCAGAGGGGACTGCCCTCAGAAGTCTGACGGCCTCGGCGTCAGGACTTCTTCTTAGTCGAAGCCTTCTTCGAGATAATGACTGTCCTCAGATCTGTCTTATCCCAAGACGACTATGGCTGAGACTACTAAAGGAACCAGCCTCTCGTGACTGGTCTCTAGTATAGCTTGAGAAGCCAATCCAGTGTCCTGAAACGGATGACCGGCAGGAAACAACCGAACTGACCCCTCTTAACCCTCTGGGGACCAAGAACGCGCCCGCGCGTTTTCCTGTTTTTTTTTTCACATAGCAGCAACATAGACTTAAAATACTCTGTCATTTATGGTCATATAAATAAAATCAATACATGATTATAAACTATAGAGGGTCTTCTTTTTTTGTGTACACTCACATTAACATCAAAACCTTGTGTTTTTTTTTTTTAATAAATAAAATAAACAGGGTGCGCTTTCAGCTCACTCTGTCTCCGCAAAAATCTTTCTGAAACATGTCTGGAAAATGAATGGAAACTCCGCTAATACTTATCACACAAACATGAAACATACGTCTAAAGAACGCTTTAAATTTCTACTTTTAAATAAAACAATTCACATTTAAAACAAATATTCTCCTGCAGTGTAATCTGTATGAAACTAAAGAGAAGTACAGTTTCTCCTGTCTCAGCTCATTATCGTTAATTTGTTCACACCCACTCGCAGAGCGCGCTATTCATAAGATAATGTGTTGAGGCCATTTGCAAAATAGATAAACGCCCCCAGGCAAATGCTGTAAACACACTATATATTTTAGTCAGATTAAGATTCGTCTTGCGTGGCTATGATGAATAATCCTGGGACATTTACCACAAAACAAGTGCTGGTTTCACTTCGAGGAGGAGCAACAGATTCAGCTGAGAAGTGTAAGTGTTTTATGCATGTGCTTTGTTCTAATCGCGATATAGAATAACGTTAGTGTCTGTAAACGGAAAAATAGCATAGCCTACTGTTTAAATGTGAATCATGTTTCTGTCTGTGTGTGTGCTTTTGTTTTTGTGATATATGAGGACACAAATGTGTATAATGACATGCATATTACACTGGTATTACAACTTACACGTGATATATGAGGACATTGCATGAGTCCTCATATTTCAAATAGCTTAAAAAACATTAAAAAACAATGTTTTTTTTTTAATGTAAAAATGCAGCATGTCTCCTGTGATGGGTAGGTTTAGGGATAGGGGCAGTGTAGGGGGATAGAATATACAGTTTGTCCAGTATAAAAGTCATTACGCCTATGGAATGTCCTCATATATCACAAAAACACAGCTGTGTGTGTGTGTGTGTGTGTGTGTGTGTGTGAATGAATGAATGAATGAATGAACGCACAGATACGCACTGTTACAGACGAAATAAAAGAACATTTCGTTGACTAGTTTTGGATAAAGTTTTTCAAATCAAATAAGCATCAAATAAGCTTCAAAATAAAGACATCAAATAAGCTTATGTTTTGTCAATAAACTAATCAACTAAGATGTTTGTTCCAATGCAAGCTATATCAAAATAATGAATCCTCAACTTTGAAATATGTATGATCAAACTAAGACATTTATGGAAAAAGACTATTTTCTTTTCAAGATGTTTCCAACTCTAACTTTGAACTGAAATAAAACCATGTCCATATGGTGAAGGGTGTGTGATAGAAGTGTCCAGACGTATGCACCCTGTATTTTAAAGAAGAACATTTAATTATTTGCGATACATTATTCATTCACAAAGAATTCAGGGACATTATTCATGTCCCTAAAGGTTGGAGTTTTCCTCATTTTTTTAAATTAAGGCATTAAGATTTTTTATTCCTCTTTTTAGTCAACTTTAGCATGGGTGTTTTCACTTATTCTAAGCAGTGTGTGTGTGTGTGTGTGTGTGTGTGTGTGTATATATATATAATTAAAAAGCAATTTTAACCAGAAACCAGTTCTTTGTTGTGTATCTTTGGATTATGTTGTGTTGTAAATAAATCCAAACAATCTAAAAGCCATTCTTTTTTAAATCTCCTAATTCTTTGTGCAAGGCTCCTCGTAATGATAGGGCCTGGTAGCCCCTAATAAGACCATTATGGGAGGGTCTTTGTCTTTCTCAGGTGTGAAATGCCATACATATTAATGAGAGATCACGCCTCCTCGCATAAAGCTTTCTCAAACAAAACACGTCATACACATTCTAAAAGACTTTATTGACTTATCTGAATGAGTAGTCAGGATGATTCTCACATACTTTTGGAGCAAATATTCTAGACTATGTGATACAATTTTCAAAAGTCTTGTGAAGAAATAATCAATATGTGTTTTGTGGCCTTATTTCAGAAACTTTTATTTTTAAGTTTTTCAATAACCATGCATAAATAATATTCTCTCAAAAATACAAACATGTACATACATGTTGCTCAAATATTATGGTAGCCCCGTTTGTGCTATATAGAGTGAATTTACACCGTTGCCATTAACATGTTTATAAATTACTGAAAAAAGCACAAATGTCAGTGCATGTCAAAACATCCCAAGGGCCCCAAAAACCCCTTGGTCCCCAGAGGGTTAAACCCTCCTTCTGCGAGTCAGACACTGAGACTAGAACTCGCTGGAGACCGCTGCGCCCCAAAGCACACAAGGTTGTGGGGTTGGCAGAACGGCCCCCGTGGGCACCGAAGGAAGATGGGCACCGTATAATGAGTTGTTATCCATTTATCCTCCGGGAATTCACCATTTATTTCCTCAGAATTAAATGACTCTTCAAAGATCAGATGAGTACATATTTAATTTTCTCAAATGCAGCCAAATATCAACCAGACAAGTAAACACGGTCTGGATGAAAGGCTGAATAGTATACACTCACCTAAAGGATTATTAGGAACACCTGTTCAATTTCTCATTAATGCAATTATCTAATCAACCAATCACATGGCAGTTGCTTCAATGCATTTAGGGGTGTGGTCCTGGTCAAGACAATCTCCTGAACTCCAAACTGAATGTCAGAATGGGAAGGAAAGGTGATTTAAGCAATTTTGAGCGTGGCATGGTTGTTGGTGCCAGACGGGCCGGTCTGAGTATTTCACAATCTGCTCAGTTACTGGGATTTTCATGCACAACCATTTCTAGGGTTTACAAAGAATGGTGTGAAAAGGGAAAAACATCCAGTATGCGGCAGTCCTGTGGGCGAAAATGCCTTGTTGATGCTAGAGGTCAGAGGAGAATGAGACTGATTCAAGCTGATAGAAGAGCAACTTTGACTGAAATAACCACTCGTTACAACCGAGGTATGCAGCAAAGCATTTGTGAAGCCACAACACGCACAACCTTGAGGCGGATGGGTTACAACAGCAGAAGACCCCACCGGGTACCACTCATCTCCACTACAAATAGGAAAAAGAGGCTACAATTTGCAAGAGCTCACCAAAATTGGACAGTTGAAGACTGGAAAAATGTTGCCTGGTCTGATGAGTCTCGATTTCTGTTGACACATTCAGATGGTAGAGTCAGAATTTGGCGTAAACAGAATGAGAACATGGATCCATCATGTCTTGTTACCACTGTGCAGGCTGGTGGTGGTGGTGTAATGGTGTGGGGGATGTTTTCTTGGCACACTTTAGGCCCCTTAGTGCCAATTGGGCATCGTTTAAATGCCACGGCCTACTTGAGCATTGTTTCTGACCATGTCCATCCCTTTATGGCCACCATGTACCCATCCTCTGATGGCTACTTCCAGCAGGATAATGCACCATGTCACAAAGCTCGAATCATTTCAAATTGGTTTCTTGAACATGACAATGAGTTCACTGTACTTAAATGGCCCCCACAGTCACCAGATCTCAACCTAATAGAGCATCTTTGGGATGTGGTGGAACGAGAGCTTAGTGCCCTGGATGTGCATCCCACAAATCTCCATCAACTGCAAGATGCTATCCTATCAATATGGGCCAACATTTCTAAAGAATTCTTTCAGCACCTTGTTGAATCAATGCCACGTAGAATTAAGGCAGTTCTGAAGCCGAAAGGGGGTCAAACACAGTATTAGTATGGTGTTCCCTTTCAGTCGCTCACGTTCGACGTAGTCGACGTGTCGACTGATTGGGATCACGCTTAGAGAGACCGTCATCTTCGAGTACTATTAAAACGAGCCAAAGAAATTGGCGTGCGTGAAATGCATCACACACTCCGCCCTCGCGCCGCGGGTATAAATACGGAAGTGGATGCACGCACTAGTTGTCTTTCACTTCGGAGCCAATCGTCTTTGATGTCTCTGAAGAGTGCTGTTGTTTACAACGAGCGAGTGTGTCGGTGTTCTTCTGGAAAACTCTCCCAGTGCTGGTGGTTCTACAGCACGAGTGCAGCGGTGATCGCGAGCTTTGATCTCTCAACTGCTGTTTACAGCTACAAATTTCTAAAGGTTTGTGTGTGTTGACGGCTGGTTAGAGGGCAGAAAAGTGAGTGCTTCACTGTTTCAGTTCACTGTTCAGTGTTGCCGCGGTCATTCCCCTGTGTGCTGGTGACGGGTCCTATTTCCTGAAAGAGCAACACGGGTGCGTTTGCGTCTTTTTCACAAAAAAAAAAATTTTTTTTTGAAAAGATGTCATTCCACCTGTGCGTTTCTGGATGCGGTCGTTCCCTTTTCCTCTCTGACGGTCACAATTGTTGCATCACGTGTTTGGGCTTACAGCACGCTGAAGCAGCTTTTGTGGGCGGTACATGTTCCCATTGCGGGAATACGACTGTCGCGGTGTTGAGATCGAGACTCGCCTTCGTCCGCGAAGCGCGAGTCCCCATTACCATGCCCCACCACCGGGTGCCGTGTGGGTAACCATTCCCTGTGGGCTCCTCACTCCTCCATCACACTGTAGCCGATGGAATTCCTGTTGAACGTTCTGGTCCCTCTTTAATGGACCGATCAGCCGTTTCAATTGGGGTTCCCCCAGAGGATAAGATGTCGATAGCAGCACCGGAGGGTGAGCTGACCTCTGGAGATGATGACTCGGCTGTGTTTTCTCCCTCTGGGAGTTTAACACTGCCCGAGCCAGATCCAGAAAGGTCAGCTATGCTGAAACGGGCCACCGAGGCTGCCGGGCTCGAGTGGAACCCTCCACCGTGTCCCGTCCAGTCTTGGTTGGAGGATCCCGAAGTGCATGGAGAGCTTACCAGGTTGTGGATGGCACCTTTCTCTCCCAGAAACTGCCTGAATAGCTTTTCCCCCTCACTACCCTTGATGGAGGAGCGGTGAAGGGTTGCGAGGTTATCCCTCCAGTGGAGCGGTCTGTCGCGACATAGGTGCACCTGTGTCCGGCGGCCGCTACCTTTTGGGGGGATCCTCGTCTCCCCCTAAGGCCTGTGGGTTCTCGTTCGTTCCGACGGGCAGAACTTACAGAGCCTGTGGGCAAGCCGCCTCCTCTTGCGTGCCATGGCGCTGCTACAGGTCTGTCAGGCCAGGGCACCCATGGACATGCACGAGGGTAGCCAAGACCGTGCGCTCATAGGTGAGCATCGCACTGCATCTGACCTCTCCCTCCGGGCACGAGTGTCGTGGCATGCGCGATCGGTCTGGCGGTGTCCACCTTAGTGGTCCAGGAGCGCCATCGTTGGCTCAGCCTGGTTGATATGGCGGATGCGGACAAAGTTCGGTTCCTGGTCTCCCCAATTTCCCAGGTTGGGCTGGTCGGCGACACGGCGGAGAACTATGTCCAACAGTTCTCTGCCGCCCAAGTGCAGACGGAGGCCATCCGGCACATCCTGCCCCGGCGGCCCGCTGCTGCCTCCACCCCGCCGCTGGTGGCAGTTCCTCCGCCTGCTCGTCGCCGAGGGTGTTCCCCTGCCGCCGCTCTCACTGGGCCTCCGCAGCAGCCTCCAGCCAGGCCTCGGCATGGAGCCGGCCGTAGCAGGGACGCCCAGCCCGCTCCAGGCGCTGCCAAGCCAGGTGGCAAGCCACAGCGAAAGCATTCCGGAGCGGGCCGCTCAGGGATGGAGGAGGATGCTCTGGAAGTTTTTCAACAATCCACTCCCTCCCCCCGGGTGAGGGCCGGGTGGAGTCTTTGTTTGTGCGTGTGTCTGTTCCTCCGCTGCTCCCAAAAGAAGCGGAGCAAGCGGTACCCACACTCCAAAGAAAGAGCGAATTCCTCTGTTCCTGGGTTCCAAGAGGGCGAGTCTGGCGGTGTGCGACCCTGTAAGCCTTGCACCCCTCAGCCCCATCTTGTTCGCCAGCACGGCAGCTGGGTGCGGTTCGAGGACCCGGTCATCCGCCTTCTCACGCATCCCTGGCCGTCTCGTGGAGACAGGTAAGTGTTATACACCACACTCAGACCCTGCTCCGGGCCGCCTCCGGGCCTTCCGAGCCGGGTCCCTGTCCTTCACCTCGCTGCCCCACCTCGGTTACGTCTGTGGTTCCCTGGCCCCTGGCACGGTGTGTGTAAGCCTGAAGATGCTTCCTACCGCTCCAGCTGGCCCCGAAACTACCAGCAGACTCGGCTTGCGATTCGTTTCGCTTGGCTTCGCCCTGGCTCAGTGATATTCATCATACCTAGGTGTTGAGCTGAGATGCTCCTAAGATTAGTGATATTTATCACACCTACGTGTTGAGCGCTGCTCCTGTCCTGTGTGCGCACGTCGCAGTCCTACTGGCTAAGGACGCGATGTTGCCTCTCCTCCAGCCGATATGAAGGCCGGTTTCTATAGACCCGTACTTCATTGTACCCTAGATAGGTGGTGGGTTTTGGCCATCTTGGACCTGTGTCAATTGAAACGGGCCCTTTTTCGAAAGCCTCCATTCAATTACTACACAGAGATGCATTTTCAAATGCTCCGTCCCCAAGGTTGGCCTGCAGCATTCGACCTGAAGGACAGTACTTCAGATCTCTATCCTTCCGCTCCACAGACCATTCTGTGTTCTGGCGTCGAGGGTACGAAGTATCAGTACAAGTCCTACCCTTCGAGTGCTCCATAGCCAGTTGGGTCTTCAGGTCAACTGGAAGAGAGTAATCTCGCCCTCGGGCTGAGTATCTCTGTTTCAGTTCAGGAGAAGGACTCGGTCCAACACGTCTCTTCAAGAAGAGTGTGTTAGGCTAGTGCTAGAAGTGAGATAGGGTTCCACTGAAAATTTCAGAGGCTCCTGGGGCATATGGCAGACGCAGCCGCTTGGCTTCCTCCATATGAAGACCGCTTCAGCACTAGTTTTATGATCGAGTCCCGAGGTGACCGTGGCAGAGTGGCACGCCCTGTGTGATAAAAGATCACCCCGGCCTGCCGACAAACTCTCAGCCCGTGTTCAGACCTTCAGGTCCACTAACACCGACTGAGGGGCCATGTACAAAGGGCATGCTTTAACGGAGGCCTGAGCGACCTCCGACTGCATTAGTATTTGTTACCTCGAGTTGGCAGTTCACCTCGCTTTGAGCCACCGCTGCTCAGCGAGCTGGTACTGGTCTGAAAGGACAACATCGCGACCGTTGCGCTAAGCTTCCCTCGCATGTCACAACTCGCCCGTCACCTCCTCCTTGGAGTCAGGAGCTTCTGAGGTCGCTTCATTCCACTATAAAATTCTTCCAGCCTGCTCAATCGTGCCGCCAACGAGCCTCACGACAGCTATGGCCAGGGAGAGTGGAGACTCCAATCCCCTGGCGGTCCAGCTGGGTAGGGACCACTTCGGGGCCACACAGTTGCATCTGTTGCCCCTCCAGACTCGTCCCTCTGCCAGTTGTGTTTCTGTCTGAGTGGACATCCCTTGGATAGACACTGGCTTTCAGCTGACCCCGGGGCCCAGCAGAAATGCGTTCCCCAGTGAGCCTTCTAAGAAAGCGGCTATGCGATTCATTATCGCTTGGCGGTGCTCAAGTTCAGTGATGTTCATCACACTCAGGTGTTGAGCAGAAATGCTCCAGTGAATTATCAAATCTAGTGTTGAGCAGTGCTCCTGTCTTGTGCGTGCATGTCGCTTGCACCTACTGTGCTAAGTCAGGAGTGGAACAGGTCTTGATAGTTGCCCCTTTTTTGGCCCAACCAGATCTAGTTCCCTCGACAGCCTTCCTGACTTCCCCTGAATACATTCAGGGACGGGGCATGATGGCACCCGCGTTCAAAGAACTGGACGGGGAGGTTCAGGTCACTATCACAAGGATATGTGGTAGTGACCATCACTTCTGCAAGCACCCCCTTAAGATAAGTCAGTTGTGCTTCGCTAGTTAGAAGTGGAACCTATTCGTTGAATGAGTCTTCTCTCCGTGAGGAGATCCTGAGAGCGTTCGGTCATTTCAGTGCTCTCTTTCCTGCAAGTTGGGTTGGAGTAGGCTGTTCCTTCACCCTCAATATGATACAAATATCATATGCAGAAGTATGGGAAGCACGTCCTGATCGTCAGGTTCCTGAGGGAGCAAGGGTCATCCCTGCGCCCCTCTTTTTCCTCTTGGGCCTGTCTCTGGTGCTATTGCAATCAGAGACCGCCCCTGAGCCACTGCAGGCAGTGAGTTAAAAATTCTGTTTTTTACAGTTCTCCTGCTCGCAGGGTCTCTTCTAGAGGGTAGGGACTTGCTCGCTTTCGGTCAACGACTTGTGCCTGGAATTCGGGCCGGGTAACTCTCACTAGCTGAGACCCCGGCCTGGATATGTGCCCAAGGTTCCTACCTCTCCCTTAAAAGGACCAGGTGGTGAGCCTGCAAGCGCTGCCTGGAGGAGGCAGACCCAGCCCTGGCTTTCTCTGTCCGTCCGCTTCATTGCGGGGTTACGTGCACAGAACGCAAGCCATAGGACCTCAGATCAGCTCTTATCTGTTAAGGAAATCAGCAGAGAGGGAAGGCTGTTTCCAAGCGAGGTTGGCCCACGGATGTGGCTGCCTTCATCTTGGTGAATTCCCGAGATGCACATGTCCACTTAGGTGGTGAGCTCCTCTTAAATGAGAGTGTGCTCCTGCTTAGGCGTTGACACAGAGTGCTTCGCTGACAGATATTCTAGAGTTGAGGGCTGGGCGACACCTTAGCCGAACCGCTGCTTCCCGTGGGCTCCCTTCACATGAAGCCAGTTTCACTGTAAGCCCGGTTCGTTGTGTTGGCTTGCTGCGCCATTCCCCTCCTATGGACTGGATACGTGCGCAATTCTTGCTCCAGTTGAGTTCCCCTTTTTTAGCCGAACCCTGTCGAGTTCCTCCATACCCTTCGGCAACGGACATGGCGGAATGTCCGAAGCCAGGCCTATCACTCGTATGCACTGGTGGAACCTGTGTTAGGCTGGGTCCATATGCTGTGATCCCTACGGCGATCCCATATGTGTATTCTTCCAAGGTACGGCTCCCTGCGGCGAGCCCGTGTCTTCCCTTGGCAGAGCCTGCTCTGCCGTCACTGTCCGGTTTAATCTCCCCCCTGTCATAGGCTGGAGCCACCCCAGTGACATTCCATATGTTGTACTGCCCGGTCATCCGCCCAGTTCATATGTGTATTCTCCACATGTTACCTCCCTTCGGGCAGGATGTGGCTTCCACAGCATCCCTTCCTTCCATGTTCAGGGAACGCTTTCCCAGTGGTCCTGTAGGAACAGCAGTGACTTCCCTGGCCTAAGCCCTGTCCCTTCCCCGCCTAATTGCGGGGGGATCTGGAGGCTTTTGTCTAGGCGCTGGAAGGTGGCAGCACTGGATGGCGTTTTTATTGGGATCCCAATCAGTCGACACGTCGACTACGTCGAACGTGAGCGACTGAAAGGGAACGTCTCGGTTACGTATGTAACCCTCGTTCCCTGAAGGAGGGAACGGAGACGTAGTCCCGTAGCCACTATTGCTGGACCACCGCTGACTCCGAGTTACGCTCGGCTCCTCAGCGAAAAACAACTAGTGCGTGCATCCACTTCCGTATTTATACCCGCTGCGCGGGGGCGGAGTATGTGATGCATTTCACGCACGCCAATTTCTTTGGCTCGTTTTAATAGTACTCGAAGATGACGGTCTCTCTAAGCGTGATCCCAATCAGTCGACACGTCGACTACGTCTCCGTTCCCTCCTTCAGGGAACGAGGGTTACATACGCAACCGAGACGTTCCTAATAATCCTTTAGGTGAGTGTATTTCAGTCAGGACCACTTTGAGAATGAAATTTATTGACAATCTTTGGATTTGGCGAGAGGCTTAGGCTCTAAGGTGCTCGAGCTGCCATACTAGACAGCTTGAGATACATCCTTGAGACACAAATTCCCCAAGCCTTTTAATAACCAAATGTTTCTTAGCATATGTTTACAGAAGGAGATACAATGAATATGTACATAGAGTTTCTATACAGAATCCACTGCTTTATTATGAAGATGCTAGGAGCTGAAGGGGTGGAGGTGGGTGTAAATGTCTGTGTGACAGACTGTGGAGCATTCGTTGAATGAGCTTAAATACTATAGTTGATTAGAGTAGGTGGAATAACAAATCATCTGAGCATCAGATGATATTGTTTAGCTATCAGTGGTCTGCCTGAACTACTCTTGAATTCCGTTCGATCACTCAAGCTCTATTAATACAGACATTTAACTCCATAAAGATCAGGGCCCGTATCCCTAAAGATTCTGAGAATCCTCTCAGAGAGCTCCTAACTTAACCTAAAAATTCCTTGCCAGGAGTTTTAGCTTAGAAGTGATTCCAGAACATTTTCAGTGAACTCTGAGCAAGGAATGGATGGAAAATCCTATCTTAGTGAGGAGGTGTGGTTGACCCCGTTGCTAGGTATGAGTCATCATTTCAAAAGCCGTGATTGGTTGATCCTACAAGTTTGATGAAAATGAACTTTTGGTGATAATGAGCAAAGGATGTACCCTCAAATCAATAAACATAATTATACACTCTAATCTTATGCAGAATGTAATTGTAAATAATATTTCACATTCAAGAAAATATCTGGAAAATGAATAGTAAGCTGTAGGGGTTATAGCCTAACATTAGAATCTAAAATATGTGAAAACTTAAGCTCATTAGACCCTGTTCAAATAATGATTCGTGTCTTATTTGCTCATATTAATATCCTAGCTGGTGTAGCGACAACGAGAATGCAACCCACACGAGTGAAGCGTTCGTACATAATCAAACACAAGGGGTTGCATATTCCAGATCACCCGAGGCTATGAGCCAAGAAGACCTTTTGTTGTTTAACTAAAGGAAGGACGTTGTCAATGTTTTATAATTTGGCAAGAACAGATCTGTTCAGAAATGGTGAAACAAGAGGCCCTAACAAGAAGTCACCTGACCCCTGCGACTAAACAGACTAGCCTTTCTTTAAGAACCAAGGTCTCATGATATGTTGAACAAGAACAGACTTCAGCAGGAACTATCATTACCTCAGACTGGAATGTCTTTCTCCAGAAACGGAAACCCCAGAAACTTTACACACACACATAAGGACTTTCCTCCAATTCTCCAATACCAATAAAACTCATCCCAGAACAATTCTTGACTGACCCACAATCAAAATCATGTAACATAACATAATTATATATTGTGTTTACAACCCCTGTATGTGTCTATTCTGCTTAGATCACATCTAAGTCATGTAATTGTTTTGAATATTAGAGATACTGGAATGAAAGTGTCGTGTTTCCTATCATTATGCTCGTATGTTTTTAATTCAAAAGATGGCTCGATTGAAATCTGTGTAAAAATGTTTATGTTCTTAATATGGAAATTATGTCTAAACTGAATCCTCTGTTTCGAGCTGATGAGTAAGCAGACCACAGATAGCACATGATTCACGATGAGAGAAAGGGGGGGGGGGGGGGGGGGGATAGAATAGACCCCCCTCTCAAATAACCATATAGTATCTTATTGTCCGAATTCCAAATTCCTCCAGGAGGCGGGACAAACATTTTGAGTTTAAAATCTTAGACCCGAACACAGAATCGCGCTCTTGCCCTCCGCTCTTGCCCTCTGCTCTTGCCCTCTCTCTCTTGTGATGCGCTCTTGTGATGCGCTCTTGTGATGCTCTTGCCCTCTGCTCTCTTGCCCTCTGCTCTCTTGTGACTCTCTTGTGATGCTCTCTTTCGGCAGAACAAGCCGGGTGGAGCCAACGATGGTTATAGTAACCATGTAGACGCAGAGACAAATGACCCAAATCAAGATATGGGTTAAAACAGATTTAATTCAAGCCATCTCGACACTTTTCTTTCTTTTCTCTTTTCTTTTCCGTTAAAAGTCTCGGTTCTAAGTTAAGTGTTGCTGCAAAGTTTCGTTTTAACGTTTCAACTGCAAAACCAGCTTTCAACTTCAAATACTTTCATTCATCCGCGCCAACACACCACGTGACTGGCTGTCCAAGATCTATCCAGGCACACGAGAAGATCAGCCAAGCAACGGACCGGGGAACCCCCTTCACGACAAAAGGGAACCCCAAAGCAAGGACAAGCAAGTACCTCCAGACTTTTAACTGAACTGGTGATTTTAATATCAAATTGAATTACCCGCCTAAGAAACGATAAAAGGTTGAAATTAATTATTGATGGTTCGTTCAGGTCATGTCTTTTAAGTGCATATAGAAACTTGGGATCTCACCATCTAACTCCTAAAACTCAGTCTTCCTCACTCTCTGTCTTTCTTCAACTTGTATGAATGCGTGTGCGTGTGTTTGTGTTATATTAGTTTTATGTGTGTTAGTCATAGGCTTATAATCAATAAAGTATTGTTTGTATTTGAAAAGAGAAGCATTACTTGTGTTATGTGCTTACCGATTTATTGTCTTGAACTTCGATCTAAGTTACCTATGCTTTGACCCTTGATTTATTTCTTAATTTAGCTGTTAGCTGGGAATTAGTCTTTCTTGGCCAAGAAGATATTATATTTCCTAGAATTAATAATTGTTTATGCTTTCCGTTCATTGGATGAACTGATAAACTGATCATATTATTGATTTTGCTACAGTAAATTCTGAAAATAATTCCATTATTAATTATTGATCATAATCCGTTATGAATAATAATTAATTATATTTATACGTGCGTATAATCGCTACACTGGCATATTTTGTACTTTCACTCCCATATGGACTCCATTGAAACCAAGATGGCCTATCTCAAGGGGCTGTCCTTAATGAAGTAGAAATTGCAACGTTACAACTCAGTGTGGTCTTAACGAGGGTAACACGGCTCAGCTTTTATCAATGTCTGTGATTGCTGGCTGGTCTATTTATGAAGGCTTGTTAACAAATATCCTACAAACACAGAAAATGGAGAAAAAAAGGAATCGCAAGCCGAACTGGACTGAGGCGCAAGGTTTGTTGCTGGCCCAGTTGGTGAACGAACATAAAGGTATGTTACGAGGAAAATTTGGCCCAACTGTCACTAGCCAAGGCAAGAGGCGCGCCTGGGACACAATATCCCAAACAATCAATGCCTCTTTTCCACTGGTGGTGCGGACAGGCGACGATTGTGAGAAAAGGTGGTATGTGCTGCAGTCCAAGGCAAAAGATGAGATTGCAGCACACAAGTGGGAATCCTCACTCACAGGTGAGCAAAATACTATAGCCTACTACATAATCTGGCAACTTGCTCCTGCTGGCAAAGTTAATTTACATGCCTAAGTACTGTGTTCATTGACTGTTTCTTTCTAGGGGGTGGACCACCTGCAAAGCGGCTGTCCCAAGTGGCCGACACTGTCTTTCAAGTCCTGGGACACTCTGAGGTCAGTGTCACCGGGCTGCCAACAGGCATTGACACGTCAATGATGCAGGCCCTTGAAATGCAGCAAAGGTAGGACACAGGGTTATTCATATCAACAGTGTTTATTCATTGCAGAAGCCATTTCATGTGTTATCCATGCTCATTGTATTAAATTAATTTAATCAAAACAATAATTAAACTAGGCCTATGTATTTCTTTAGCATGGAGCCATCACAAGAACTGGGCCCATCAAGTTTGCCGACAAGATTGCCGCCTGAACCATCTGCAGCTGCTTCTCAGGATAGCCCGGCGGATCAAACACCATTCCCATCCGCAGCACCTGCTCCATCAGCATCCCTGCAGGAGAGAAGATTGCAACTCACAATTGATGTGTTTGAACAACAAAAAAAAGTCCTTTCCCTTCAGGAGGAGTACTACCGCCTTAAAATTGAACACCTAAAAAATAAACCATTTAGAGATTGTGTTCTGTGTCTTGCATTTAACAATTGCAGGTGATGTGCAGTAAAACTGTGGTAGTTCTTAATACCATCACAAGTTCTCAAATGACATGGGGCTACAGCTTGCCTGAAATGTAAATTTGTGAAGTTTGCCCTGTAAGGCAGTCCACTCTGGGCTAGGTTCCCCTGTGGAATGTGAATATCTTCTTCACCACCATCCTCATCGTTGTCTTCATCCTCATCCTCATCGCTATCCTCCAGAGGTTCTGCAATCTGTCTAACCTTGCAAATATTGTGTAATATTGCACAGGCTATGATGACTTTGCTGACTTTTTCAGGCCTCAGCCGCACCTCTCCGTGGAGAACATGAAAGCGCCTCTTAAGCTGGCCTATGCCACGCTCCACCACCGCTCTTGTTGTCTTGTGGGCCCTACAATAGAATACAGACCTTTAATTATTTGATGGAAATATTGCACTACTTGGATGCTCTAACATATTGCTTGCATTTCATTTCCATGATTTTTGTATTGTTTGGCTTACCTGTTATAGTTTAGTTGGGGCCCTTGGCGTGGCTGGAGGTAAGGTGTAAGGAGCCATGGTTTGCATGGGTAGCCACTGTCCCCTAACAAGTGGCAATTAGCTGGCACATAGCATCTCTCAAAAAGCTGTCTGATGCCACTCTCGGAGAGCATTCTCACATCATGTGTGGAGCCTGGCCATTTAGCCACAATGTCCAAAATCTTACAGGCCGCATTGAACACTATTTGCACATTGATGCTGTGAAAATTCTTCCTGTTAACAAAGACAGCCTCGTCCTCTGATGGCGCAATTATTCTCACATGTGTTCCATCAATTACACCCACAACGCCAGGGAATCCTGCAATGTCCATAAATGCCCTTTTATGTGTGTGTAAAGTGCGGGCATCCAGCGGGAATGAAACAAATTGTGTCACAATATTAGGTTGTGACAAAGCTGTCAGTGTTTGGGTGATGACTCTGCTGACGGAGGATTGGGACAGACCCAAGTCATTACTGCTGCATTGTTGCATTTTCCCTGTTGCCAAATACCTCAGGGTTGTGATTACTTTCTTCTCCGGTGTAATAGCGTTGTGGCGTCGAATTGGTGAAAGTAATTGCATCTCTAAGGAGATCCACCACAAACATGAGATTCCTGCACGATCCAATCTGTAGCGTCTCAATAATTCCCTGTCATCCAGTGTTTGCAGGACATCTCTCCTGCCTCCTCTGTTGGCCATTTTGTGCAACTCCTAAGCCACTAAAAGTCCTCTTCCCTGCTCTTAGCAGATCTCGCCTTAGGAGCCCTTTTAAGCGCTAGGAATCTTGAGGAATAGCTTTTATATTAACTGGGATTTTCGTGTCACTTTTAGGGGAAATTCTAAGAAAACGTCATGACTCTGAGAATTTTTTTTAGAATTTGGCCGCTAGGAGCCACTTTTTGCACAAAAATTCTTTAGGGATACGGGCCCAGATGAGTACATATTTAATTTTCTCAAAAATTAAATGCAGCCAAATATCAACCAGACAAGTAGAAATGGTCTAGGTCAGTGGTTCCCAACCTTTGGGCCGCGGCCCACTAAGGGGCCTCAGTGATCCTCCAGGGGGGGCGCGAGATAACTTCAAATTAGACAAAATTCATTTTAAATATATTAATATTTAAAATTGGGGTGGACTTGCAGTATTGATTCGGAGAGGAAGGGGGCCTTGGAGTAAAAAAGGTTGGGAACCACTGGTCTAGGTGAAAGGCTGAATATAGTGTAATAATATGGACATAAAATCAGAAGAGTATTTAACATTTAATTTCATCAAAATTAAATGCAGCCAGAAACAAGCAGACAAGAATACATGGTCTGAATGACAGGCTGAATATTCATATTATATCCTCAAACACAAAAATAACCATAGCCTAAATAATAGTATGCAAACACACATTAGTTTGCACAGAATCATAAGAGAAAGTGAGAAAGGGAAATCCCCATCTGCTCAGTTCCCTGCGCATATATACTATATGATCTATAGACTATACTCAACAAAATTATAAACACTTTTGCTTTTGCCCCCATTTTTCATGAGCTGAACTCAAAGATCTAAGACTTTTTCTATGTACACAAAAGGCCTATTTCTCTCAAATATTGTTCACAAATCTGTCTAAATCTGTGTTAGTGAGCACTTCTCCTTTGCCGAGATAATCCATCCACCTCACAGGTGTGGCATATCAAGATGCTGATTAGACAGCATGATTATTGCACAGGTGTGCCTTAGGCTGGCCACAATAAAAGGCCACTCTATAAATGTGCAGACCCTTAATCTACGCGCTCGTCAGCAAATGCGAGATCCAAGCCACTAGACTCTTATGCAGTAATCAAAGATCGAGTCACAGAATCTTTATTGCAGACCCGTAATCTACGCGCTGCCTCGGCAAACGCGAGATCCGAGCCAAAGAATCTTTATTGACTTTCTTCCCTCGAGAAGAAAGCCAACAGGAGCAGAGCTAAAACTCTCGATAGTGCATATGTTACACTTCGTGAATTTATGAATGAACACTGTCAGCCCCCTTTTACTAGAGCTGACCGTGCATGCCCCACTCCCAAACAAACAACACATAAATCGCGTGTGTCCCCACTCATAATGAAGCGAGGGCAGCGATTCAAAAAGCTGTTTTCTCGCCATTATACTCCTGTCTAGATAAATACATTATGCTTGTGGACAAACAACAATAAATAGACACAGACAGTTTCACACAAAGCGCTTGCTGAAGACACAAGCTAGTGACTGTTTTTTCCAGGTATGCTTTATAGTTTCCTGGTTGATGACGTCACATGACGTTCCGTCACGCCATTGGACTGATTTCATACGTGCCTCATGACGCAATCACGCAGAGGCGTTCCCACAGCGTCTCGACACAGCTCGAGTTCCAGGGATCTCTAATACATTAGCTTATCCATGAACACAATTTCTGCCTGAGTCTCATCGGATTGCTTTCCATCGGCTGTGGAGGTGAAGACGACAACTCCCATGATTCTACGGCCATTTGCGGGGTCATCAAGCGACACCTTAGGCCTCGTTTACACTGTCAGTGAAATGTGACCCAATTCCGATTTTTTACTCGTATGCGACACAGATCGGATGTGTTCTATGACAGTGTAAACAGGAAAAAAACGCATGCATTCGGATATTTCGAGATCGGTTTCAGGCCTCGTTCATATGTGGAAATAAATCAGATGTAAATCGAATATGTGCCAATGCGACTGTCATGTAAACAGGCAGATCGGATTTTCCAAGGCATTAGGCTGCGTCTCCGCAGTTTAATGATGAGAGAAACCCAGACGCGCACCTGCGGATGGACGGATGGCCCGATGAAACATTGTGTCGTCGTAGGAGAGGAATGTGGACACACGTTGACACAACATATCAAAGGTTGGCTTGCTCATCCTAAAATTTCGGACCCACTGCTCCTCGTTAAAGCCCGCCACGATCTCATGAAAGTGCGTTTATTGCACGATTTTTTTTTTACGTAGCATTTACGCCAAAAATAGTTTTTGCGTGCATGATACGCACTTTATGGCGTTTAATACGCACGTTTACAGTGCGTATCATATGCAAGCAAAAACTATTTCTCGTGTATAAATGGCATGAGAAATAAAATTTGTGCTATAGATACTCACTTTTATGAGATCGTGTTGTATGTTCCCACCTGTCCTGAGATCTCGCTGCGCGTTCGTCCATCTGAGCAAGAAGACCCCTTTAAACATGCGCGATGTTTCAGTCAAGTGTAAACACATGACTCGGATATGGGTCACAATATAAAGAACGTGTAAACGGACGGTAAAAAAAATCGGATATAGGCAACAAATCAGAATTGGGCATCAAGACCTGCAATGTAAACGAGGCCTTAGTTATTGTTTTGAATAAGAGACCTCTAGCGGCGAAACTTACATACTGTGCCTTCAACATCTCTAAACCCTAATGTTCCACAGACATGGGGGACGACTGATGAGATTGTACATGATTTACCGAAAGACCAAAACCTGCATATTGCCACCACTCAGAAGGTCAACTATTGATAATCTCTCTCGCAACCTTTCAGATGTGCATCATCAATGTCACACACAGGATGGTGACCTATGACATGAGGTGAAAAGGCCCAGGCGATCGTACAGCTTTGTGATCCATAATGCATAAACATGTCATTCAAATACGGAAAATGCATAAACGCCTTCTTTACAAACCAGAAAATATCTCTCTTTTTTTTTTTAGAGACAGGCTGAATTCACCAGACAAATAAATACATAAATGGACTGATAATGAAAAAGACTTTGTATTTGTACTTAGCACATAGTTTTAAGTTTTACTTACATGTATGAGCATTGGTCTATATTATATTGTAACAATGTTAAAGGCTCAAAGAAAAAGGAGGCAGGAACCAGCGAACATTCAACAAAAAACTTTAATCACAAAATAAACAAATAACAAAACAAAATTAAAGTGTCCGCCCCTCAAGGACGACTGCCACATAAACTAAAACAAAAACACCAACCTAAATGTTTAATGTTATATTATATTATATTAATAACCATTGAAATTTGCAATTGCAACTATTCCATTTTGAACACTATCTCCCTATCTATTCCACATTTAGTATTCCAGTCTTGAAGCTAATAACCCCCTCATAAGCCTCAAAGGGCAAAAACTCCAGCACTATATGTTCTGATTAAATCTGATGACAAACTACTCTAAGTCATATTGAAGACTAGTGGATGTTTGACATTTTTGGCTAAGGTCAAGCTTTGCTCTTTCTCTCTTATAACACAGAGATTCTTTCTTGTTAGGCAAATTGTTCTGTGCCCAGGTTTCTGCCCGCTAATGGTGGGGGTCACCCAAAGAACATCACGTTGTACTCTGTGTGAATACAAATGCGCGTCTATTGTGCTCTTAAAGGGGCAGGGCGCTTATTCTGTGGCAGTGGGGCTAATTAAAGGAATGGCCATTAACCTATCCAGCACTGAAATTTGATTATAGACACACATACATACACTCAAAATAATGTAGGAACTGTTTTTTCATTTCCGTGTCCATTGTAAACCTGAATTGTGATGCTAAGCATGAGACTGTTTATATGTGTGTGTGTGTGTGTGAGTGGTGGGAGTTGTCTGTGAAGACAGATGACGTGATTGTGGTATCACTGTTCTTTTGTATCATCTCTCCAGGGCATTTACAGCCCTTCATAGCCTGTCTAAACCTGTTTATTAAACTAATAATATACACAAATCATAATGACGATTGAATTAAAGTGTATATGTTAGCTATGACACAGGTGCTTGTGATACATATTATATGTGAATGGATAAATACACACACCAGTTTATTTGAGCAATATAATGCAACATATTTTACCATTCTCATCTTCGAACACATTAATTGTACTTTACTACTGAAGTATCTTCTTTCTCTTCTAATGTAGCCCCAGGCTGTTGTACATAAACTCTATAACATTGTGTTAGAGCTGAAAGTAGCACTGCATGGGAGTGCTGAAGGTTTGTGTATGGAAGGGTTCCCAATGATAACCTTGTAGTTTATAAAGAACAATTAGTCTCTTTTGACTTAATTACAGTTGATTGATGCAAATAGAAGGAGGCACAGAAAAAAAGAAAGGTGCACTAAACCTTGAGAGTGAAGAAAAGACGGGGAAAAGAAAAAAGACAAAAGACATTTAAATGCCTGACTATTACCATGACTACAAACTCATGTTCCATGCAGTTTTTTTTTTGCAGTCAGTCATTAAATAAATGTCATTAGCTCGTATGTCATTTCAAGCCTTAATTTAATTTTATGCAGTTGTTAAAATATGATGATGCCTGAAAATGAACATAGCTACTTGTTAGTTGTTTTGCATTCACTCTATCATAAAATAACCAAGCACACAAATTAAGCATGATTGCAATTATAATTTAAAAATACAATATTTACAATTACTTTGAGTTCGTTTGGAACCATTTTGTTGGTGCAGCAAAAATAGACAAAGCAGAATCAACTGTTGTCTATTTGCTATAAACAGCAGTGTTTCATTCAAGCATGATTTTTGAACAAATCAGTGTGAATGATTCAGTGACTCACTCATAAAGACAACACTTGTTATAGTTTCTGAATGACTCAGTGTTTTTGAATGGTCGATCGCATAAATTATTCAGTGACTCACTTATAAAGACAATCAGTTTCGCCACCTGTTGGTGTGTCAAAAAAAAAACCCATACTAATATTGACAGATAATGAGAATCTTCTGTCAAAGGCCAAGCGTAAAAGGCTTTACATTTTTATCTCACCTTCAGTTTCCTTTTAAAGACAGCAGAACTTACGGTATTAGGGAAGACCATCAAATGTTTACCTCTTAGGAACACAAACCCTTAATCAGACAAGCGTACCCGCAGGCTGCTTCAACCTGCTTCCCACTATCAGAGAGCTGTATCCTACACAACACATAATATGATGAAATGTGTTTAATATTGTTTGTACACATCTCAAAGATGGCAAGGGGACTTTCCACTGCGGCTGTATCCAGAAGAATTCACGGCTCAGCTTCTACTGACAGTAATATTAAGTGCGGCAGCTGTGGCAATATGGAATATAAATGAGCTTATTTTACACTGCAGAGTCGTAGAAAGTGACGCACAGACTTCTTACTCTGCAATAAATCATTCGTATTCAGACAGCTGTGTGCTCTTAGGGCATTGTTTAATACTATCTGCATTGGTGGAAGGAGAGTAAATTGGTTTACATTGCACAAAAAATGTGCTGTAGATGAACACAGCGACGTGATGGAGAGAAATGCAATACATTTGACTTATACATTAACAATAATGAACTTGAGAATCGGAAAACACGTGTGCTGACAAGGGACTTATGATAAAGAAAATGCAGTGAGAGAGATTGAAGGGGAGAGAGAGAGAGAGAGAGAGAGAGAGAGTTAAAAGAAGAGAAAGATGGGGGGTTGGTGAGAGTGAGCAAGGGGGGTTAGAAAAGAATGGAAAAAATGGGGTGTAATGAAAGAGGGGAGAAATCCCAGGCAAGCAGTAAATGGTCAAGTGTGATTTTTTCTGGAATGCCATTCTGGTCCCTTCTTGGTACCTCAATAAAATAACACTGAAATACAATCTACATGCCAGAGGTTCTTTGAGCTACGAGAGTATAACTTCTTTAAGCAATAGAAGGCAGTGGATAAAAAGTCAATTTTGGGGAGCTTTTCTTTCCTCTCTACTGTTGTTGCATGAAGAGGAATAATGAAACCGTTATGACTCTCCATTTATAGTTGCATGCTTATAGGTGTGTAGATTATATGCATTTGTGATAGTGTTGAGTTTGCATAATTAAAGCTGCAGTCCGTAGATTTTCCTCTTTGTCGCCATCTCTGTTTGAAGTCTGCAATTGCAGTCATTCGCGGAATTATTAATTTTACTTGAGTTGTACATCGGCATGAAACAGCGCGGATGAACACAATGTTGTGAGGCGATTGCGCGTCGTGGCTGTCGGTCACAGCGCCGGTGTGGATACTGGCATTCAGAATCACACATTCTACTTTTTGGAAGTACAGGATGACCAACATAAGAATTTTCACCGGAAAATGTCCTCTGAACAAGTAACATTCACTTTTGTTCAGATCAACTAAGGGGAAAAATGCATTGCACTGTCTGCAGTAAATCGCGCTGATTAAATCTAACGATCGCTTATCATGTCGAACCGTGCAAATAATAGGCCTACTTTGTTCTCAAATTATTAATGTTAACAACATCAGCATTGCGTGATTTAATATGTTTTATGGTTACCTGTAGTTCAGAATTCATATTCTCCATAATAGCTAAACGAGAAAGGCACAACAAAGGAAACTCCATAACTGTGTGAAATAAGTAAACAATTGTGGTACTGTTACACGATTGAACTATTGAAATGTCTTACTTGTCCAGCAGAAAAAAGCGTCTCTTCTTCCGTTTTGAACCCCTTCACGCACTTTTCAAAAGCCCTGCCGATGTTTATCCTTGTGTTCACATGAGACGGTTGCTGTCTTTCTCTAGCCACTTTAAATCCGAAGTACGAAGTCTTTTGGGTTTTATAACTGGTGAATCTCTAGTTGACACTGATGATTGTCGTTTGGATCTTTCTGGATCCGCCATAAGTTAAATTATGTAAAGTGCTGCGAGAAAAGGCTATACATCTCTACATCTCCACACCGTCAACGTCCTCACGCGCAGTATAGCCGTCTAGCCGAAACTCCTTCTTTATGTGTACAGATGTGACGTAATGACGCAAAGACATGCTAGAATTTCCCGCGGAACCCCACCAGTACCACTGGAATTAAAATCATTATTACAAGCTAACCGTTTTGAATCGAGCTACGGCAACCAGATAGGTTTGAACACTGGCTGAATATGTTTTTTTTTTAAATAATTATTTTGGATTATTTTTAACTTGAAAAAAGTTACGGACTGCAGCTTTAAACTGTTAAACTGTAGCACAATAAAGTTAACATTAGTAAATGCATTAGGTATCATGATTTTTTTTCTACTCATGGTTAACGGTAATGTCACGGTGTGGGTTTTGTGTTTTGTTCCTTGTTCTTGTCTGTCATGTGATTCCCTGTTTGTCATGTTATCCTGCCATGTGTCTTGTCTTTTGTCATGTTGTTGCTCAGTGTCCACAGGTGTTCCTCGTCTATGTCTATTAGTCTCCCCAGGTGTCTCTTATTAACCACGACCCCTTGTTATCTTGTTTAGCTTGTTTGTCTGTGTATTTAAACCCCTGTGTTTCAGTTGTTGGCTGTCGGTTGTTGTTTAATGTTACTACTGTCTTGTTCTGAGTTCCCTGGATTTCCTGTTTGTTTCTGTTTAATTAAATGTGCTTGCGATTGGATTCACTCTCTGTTTCATCCTTGCTGCCGCGTAACAGAACAACCGACCGCCAATGAATCCAGCAGCACGGATCTCGTCTGATCTTCCCAGCATGGACCGGGAGTTTGCTGGGAAAACCGCGGCCTTAGCCCTGAACAGCCCGGATTTGTTTCAGTTTACCTGGGGGTTTGCTGCACTTGCTGCCTCATGCACCCTAGGGAATGAGGCTATAAAATTGTGTTACCGGCTGGGGGCTAAGGCGGTCAACCCTAGGGAGCTCCCCGATCTCTCTGGCCTGGATTGGAGAGAGGCACTCTTCAGTTGTCTGGAGAGCTTCAGCCCGGGGTACGCCAGGCCTTCAACACTGGTCCCAGTTCCGGTGGTTCCGAGTCCGGTGGCCCGGAGGAGGAGAAAGGCCTCCTCAAAGACCGTCCAGCCAGAGACCGTCCAGCCAGAGACCGTCCAGCCAGAGACCGTCCAGCCAGAGACCGTCCAGCCAGAGACCGTCCAGCCAGAGACCGTCCAGCCAGAGACCGTCCAGCCAGAGACCGTCCAGCCAGAGACCGTCCAGCCAGAGACCGTCCAGCCAGAGACCGTCCAGCCAGAGACCGTCCAGCCAGAGACCGTCCAGCCAGAGACCGTCCAGCCAGAGACCGTCCAGCCAGAGACCGTCCAGCCAGAGACCGACGTCAGCCACGTCCAGCCAGAGCTTCACGTCACTTCTGCCCAGCCAGAGACTGTTCACGTCACGTCTGCCCAGCCAGAGACTGTTCACGTCACGTCTGCCCAGCCAGAGACTGTTCACGTCACGTCTGCCCAGCCAGAGACTGTTCACGTCACGTCTGCCCAGCCAGAGACTGTTCACGTCACGTCTGCCCAGCCAGAGACTGTTCACGTCACGTCTGCCCAGCCAGAGACTGATCACGCCACGCATGCGCCGCCTGAGCCCTCAGTGACCGCAACACTGGCCATTATGGCCACAGCCATGTGGTGTGTGTGGGCTACGCACACCCTTGAGCCAGAGCCCGCTGATCCTGCGCCAGAGCCCGCTGATCCTGCGCCAGAGCCCGCTGATCCTGCGCCAGAGCCCGCTGATCCTGCGCCAGAGCCCGCTGATCCGGCGCCAGAGCCTGCTGATCCTGCGCCAGGGGCCGTTGATCCTGCACCAGAGCTCACTGATCCTGCGCCAGTCCTGTCCAGCGCAGAGTTTCCTTCGCCGCTGGTTCTGCTTAGCTCAGGGCCCTCTTCACCGCCGTGGCCGCCCGAGGGGTCTTCACCGCCGTGGCCGCCCGAGGGGTCTTCACCGCCGTGGCCGCCCGAGGGGTCTTCACCGCCGTGGCCGCCCGAGGGGTCTTCACCGCCGTGGCCGCCCGAGGGGTCTTCACCGCCGTGGCCGCCCGAGGGGTCTTCACCGCCGTGGCCGCCCGAGGGGTCTTCACCGCCGTGGCCGCCCGAGGGGTCTTCACCGCCGTGGCCGCCCGAAGGGTCTTCACCGCCGTGGCCGCCCGAAGGGTCCTCTCCGCCGTGGCCGCCCGAAGGGTCTTCACCGCCCTGGCCGCCCGAAGGGTCTTCACCGCCCTGGCCACCTGAACTGCCTGCTCCACCCTGGTCGCCTGCACAGCCTGGTCTGCCCACGCTCCATGGCCCAGGTCCACCATGTCCTGGTCCCGTTCCCCTGTGCGGGCCTGGCCCTCCATCCCTCCCCCAGACCGCCTCCGCTTCACCACCCTCCTGAACTATTGTTTTTTTGTTTTTATGGGCGTATGGGCAAATACGGCTGACAATTAGCATACAGTTTGGATTGGCCAGTGCCGCTGCTAGCCATTTTGGTGCCCTAAGTATAATTCCTTTATGATTCCCCCCCGAGAAAACGTTTGTTATTGCCAGTTTAACTTTTTTGGGGGGGGAGGGGGGCACCATCGTCACTTTATAGAGCAATTAAATACTCTTGTTCCGCCTGTTTTGTTATATACATGCCTAAAAAGTGCCTAATAATATTTCTATACTGAAATAATATCGGCATTATAATTATTATGACTATGGTGATTTATTTTTCATTAGGCTATTTTTGGTGCCCCCTCAGCACTTGGTGCCCTACGCACAGCGCGTGATGCGCGTGGTGGGAGCGGCGGTGCTGGGATTGGCGGTATGGTTCCGTTTTGGGCGAGAACTCCCTGCGCATCCATGAAGCCTAGCATGGATAAGAGCAGGGAGAGCAGCAATAAGCCCCCTTAGGGTAAACAGAACAGAACCAACATGAATGTATGCAGATATCATTAATTCAAGATTTTAAAGTACAACATCATTCTAGAATTTATTCTGATTCAAGGGGAATCAGAATGCCAAATCCTGACTGGGCGAGAGGAGGAGCTGGGGATGGAGGAGGGTGATGAGCTCCTGAGAAATGCTATAGCTGCTGATAATAGTGAAGGAGCTAATATATGTATACAGTGATAGGCGTCATATTTCTATAGGTAGATGTGGATCAGCTGAGAGTCAGCTGATGTGAGCTTGACTAACGTGACCTGCCAGAACTGACGCTATGCTTGATTTATTGTTAGTTCACAAAACCCAATGCATAATGTAGACAAATTGAACCTGGTTGTAAAGTGTTACCAGATTTGGTTTTTGTTAATGTTCCTGTAACTCAGCTGGTAGAGCAATGAATTTGATTCCCAAAGAATGCATGTTGCTTGAATGCATTGCGTGGCACTTTAGATAGAAACATATATGAAAAATGCATAAATTTAAAAGTAACAGTTCACCCAAAACTGAACATTCTATCATCATTTACATACTTGCATGCATAATTTACATATTTACCCTCATGTTGTTCCAAACCTGTGTGATTGTGGAACACAAAAGAAGATATTTTGAATTATGTTGGTAACCAAATAGCTTTGATTGCCATTGACTTATATTGTATGGACATTTCTCAAACGTTAGAGTGTATGGAAGATAGTTAGAGGTTACGGAATACAATCCCAAATTTATCTCCGCTTGTTTAGCAGCCTGTTTAGTGTGTGCAGTGTCAAGCATTTTCAAGTAAGCTATTTCTATTTATTAAGAGACAAATTCATGGAAAGATTGTTTTTGTAAGACTTGTAATGAAGAGTTTAAAAATAATAATGTGTCTCAAGTCTGGTCTTTTTATATCATAGAATAAAACATACTGTAAATACCACTGTAACACTCACTAAAAAGAAAGAGGTGGAGAAAGAGAGAGAAAAAAAATCACATCTCACAGAAGTGTGAGATTAAATTTGCACCATCAGACATGTGTGATATAGAAGTTGGCATAAAAGTAACTGTTTCCCTGAGGAGAGGGAGCCAATATCATTAAGATTTACACAGCAGGGTGCTGTGGCTCACCTCTCCTCTCCCTAAGAGTACGTTGCTGTAAATAAGATCTGTTTAAAACAGAAAAACCACGTTTAGAAGAGACAGGAGAATGAATTCTGTATTAGAAGTGGAAATGTGCTAATTTTTACAAAAGCTGTAGGGAGAATGTTAAACAGAAGTGACAACTTATATTCAAACATAAAGGATTTCATTTCTAAAGGTCTTTAAAAAAGTGGATTTCAACCTTCATGTCCGGGTCACCAACAAAAAAAAAGTTTATTTCAGATGGCATTAACTATTAAAGGGATAGTTCATAGAAAAAAAGATTTTGTCATTAATTAACCCTCATGTCATTCCAAACCTGTATGACTTTTGCTTCTGCAGAACACAAAGGAAAAATATTTTGAAAAATGTTGTCCATACAATAAATGTCAACTGCTTCAGGACAACATTAGACCACATTGCCTTTCATTATATGGGGGGATAAAACGTTATTTTGTGTTCATACAGGTTTTGAATTACATAAAGGTAAGTAAATTATAACAGAATTACATTTTTGGTTGAACTATCCCTTTAATTAACAATGTATATTATGTATAACATAATGAGAGATGAATTTGAAGCTCAGTGGCTAGTAATATTATTAAAAAATGAGATAATGGTAAAATACAAAAATGCCTTATGAAAAGAATGAGATTTGTTTCAGAAACTTTATCCTGTAGTGTACGATTCACAGAGGCAATACTAATTACATCTTCATATAAGGGCAGATTTCTATGAAAGATCAATATAAAAATTGTTTAATCTCTCAAACAAAGGAAAGCGTCATTGGAGCTGGAAGCTATAACTCGTTGCAAAGAAATAAGACTGTTAATTTAGCCAGCAATAAAAACCAAAGGGCTTAGAGAAACGGATTTTTTCCAGGACATTAATCATGAAAATTTAATGGATATCAAATATTTAATACAGTGGAATGTACAACTTGTATTACTATGGCTCTCCTCAAATCGATCATGTCGGGAAAATCCATAATTAAAATTATGCTAGCGGGAGCAAATCATTAACATTCGGCTTTTCTCTTTCCTCTAGAAGAATGAAATGTACCAGCGCCTGCTGATGTATAGCCTATTACAGAAAAGGATAAATGATTACTCTCCTTATAAAAATGACTACTTAATTATATTGGAGTTATTCAAAGTGTGTAATATATCTTGAGATACTGAGTTCAACATTCGCTATAAAAAAAGTTAATTATGGTTGGGAGCTGGTAACAATGTTCTTACCTACCAAATTCAATTTTGTTACTGAAAGGAGTTAGCCATAGCATATCTGAAAACCCTAGTGTTTGTGTTGGTTTGCATTTTAAACTTGTGCTATACGCAAGAACATTTCTAAAGTAATTAATTTATCAAATTGTTAAAGGGCTGATAAATTAAGAACCTTTTGAAATGATCTCACTTAGTCTTAATATTGCATGTAACTACTTCATCTTCCTGTATGCAGGTTTAGCCTCTTATAAGTGAAACATCAAAAAGTATGTTTCAGCATTTCACTGCTCTATATATTTATTACATGATGTGGGAAAGAGCACAAGAGTATGAAAGAAAAAGCAAGGTTCAGTTACCCTGGGGAGATTCTTCCATTCTCTGCTCTTATGGCCTATAACACAAGGGGCACCAGATGCTCCAGGTGCACCCTATGAAGGTATATAAGCAGCTGGCATGCTGATACCAGTGTACTGCACAAAGGACCAAAGTTTATTTATATATTGGTGGTGGTACTGGGCAGGGGAGAAGATCATTTTCATTAATTTGATAAAAAAGTAATATTAATTAATATAAAATACATTTAGTTGTAATATATTTCAAAATATTAATTTCGGTGAAGACAAATCTTCAGCGGTCATTATTAGTGTTACATGATCTTTCTGAAATCATTATATTATGCTGATTTGGTGCTCAATAAACAAAGGTGCTGATTTTTTTTTTTAGTTGTGCTGTTTTTTTTTTCAGGATTCTTTCAAAAGAACAGCATAGTACATATAAATATTTTTAACATGATGAATTATTGCTGAATAAAACTATTAATCTCTTATAAAAAAAATAACTGACACTTTTGTAAGGTAGGAAATTATTTAGGAAATATGATATATTATATGTCTGCCTTCTGGATATGTTTGATATATTGAGTATTTAGCTAAGAAGTGCAGGGACCAAGGAAGCCCAGAGCCAGTTATAGCTCTTTATTTGCACTGTGAAGTGCACACATGCACAAACCAACCTATCCAACCCTTTCAAATTATTACTAAATAACACCTGATCTATAAGTTATAAGATGTCCTTTGTTTCAAGTTCCGTAAAGATCATATTTCATGTCATTTGTTTCAGAGAGATGAATCGTTGAGAGTATTATTTGACTATGAATGAAGTTCATTGACTTTCAAGAAAACTAGCAAGTGAGGGAGAGCGAGGGATACTGCTATATCTTTAAAGACCAGCAATGGCTGTGTACCCATGTGTCATCTCAATATAGAGGTGACTTACTTTAAAAATTCCTATTCAGCATTTCTCCTGCATTGAAGCAGTTCTGATAGGAACCTAGCACTTCAAATAGACTCCAAGGGAGTAGCATTCCAGGGCCGTTTTGTTCTTATGTGACTGATTTAAATAGATCAGTACTTTAAATAATGTGTTATTGTAACAAACTACTCCGAGACACGAAGTTTGAGAATCCAAATACAGGTTTTAATGGGAAAATCCAAGATCATAAACCGTATAACAGGCAGTGATCAAAAGAACAGGGTAATCAATCCAAACAATGACAAACAAATCCAGAGGGTGAGACAGGGACAGGGAAACCAGGACATAGACAGATAACAAAAGCCAGGAACCTGGAAACCAGTGGAAACGCTCAGAAATGCAGTGTTACATGTACAAGACTTCTCAGGGAATGAATGTGAAAACCAGGCTATTATAGGGTGAGTTAAACAAGGTAATGAGAGACAGGTGGATGCAATCAGGGATGATGAGTCCAGGCAGAGAGTTATGGGAAATGTAGTTTCAGTAGGGAAATGACAATAGTCCGGGGTGGAGTGCCCTCTGGTGGTAATGATGGGCACTCTCACAGGTAATGGTGACATAGCCCTCCCTCAAAAGAGCGGCTTCCAGACGCTCCAAAAATTGTCCAGGAGGGAGGTGGAGCGGAGGCGGACCCGGCGGCAGGATGGAGGGCCAGGGCCGTGGAGCGGAAGAGGGCCTGGAGACTGAGGCGGATCATACTGAGCAGGCGGCCGGGGTGGAGCAGGCCGGGCAGGTGTCCAAGGTGGAGCAGGCCGAGCAGGCGTCCAGGGTGGATCAGGCGCCGACGTTTCAGGGGGCCAGGGCGGATCCGACGGTTCAGGGGGCCAGGGCAGATCCGACGGTTCAGGGGCAGAGGTGGCCATCTTGTCTGAAGACACAGGTGTAGAGGCGGCCATCTTGTCCAAAGTCACAGGCGTGGCGGCGGCCATCTTGTCCGAAGACACAGGCGTGGCGGCGGCCATCACGGGACGAGACTCTGGAAGGGCGGCCATGACGAGACAAAAGTCTGGAAGGGCGACCATGACGGGACGAGAGTCTGGAAGGGTGGCCATGACGGGACGAGTGTCTGGAAGGGTGGCCATGACGGGACGAGACTCTGGAAGGGCGGCAGCCATGATGGGACGAGACTCTGGAACGGTGGCGGCCATGACGGGATGAGACTCTGGAACGGCTGTGGCCATCTTGGCTGAGGGGTCACGGGATGGAGTTTATGTGTGTGCCCACACACACAAAATAGCCGTGGCCATGATGATCAGCGCTGTATCATCCGGAGCTGACTCAGGCACGGCGGCCTCGACGTGAAGAAGCTCAGGCTCGGCAGGCATGACGTGAAGAAGCTCAGGCTCGGCAGGCATCTTCACAGGACATGGTGGTGAACTTAGTGGGCCAAGCTCCGCGGCCACCGGAGCTTGGTGCATACTGCCCCCTCCCAAAAAATGTCTAAGGGGAACGTCCTCCTCAAACTCCCCGACAGTGAAGGAGGGAACGGGTATAATCTAGGAACTCGCTCAGTGATCCTCGAGGACCATTACGGATTAAAGTGGATTTTAATGGGTTGTTGAGTCCATAACTCAATGAGAGCATAGTCTGGGAGGTTAGTGAAATTGGCAATACCTAGGAAGTCCTGAATGTGGTCCTCGAGCGAGCGAGTTCCTTGGCGAAGGTGGACGAGACGTATTGCTGGATCCATAGTGGTGAAGTCTTCTGTAACAAACTGCTCCGAGACACGAAGGTTGAGAATCCAAATAGAGTTTTTAATGGGAAAATCCAAGATCATAAACCGTATAACAGGCAGTGGTCAAAAGCACAGGGTAATCAGTCTAAACAATGACAAACAAATCCAGAGGACAAATCCTGAGACAGGAATGGGAAAACCAGGACACAGGCAGATAGTGATGTTACGTCTGACACCTACGCTCCGAAGCTTGTTTCAAACTCGAACGGTCCTTGCAATGAACCACTTCTTCGGAGCTTATTTAATTACGTCACTAGTCACGTGAAAATGATGTCTGAAGCAAACACACTGGTTCACTCCTGTAGTGAACCACCTGACTGCTTTGACAGCCCAATCCAGTGTTGACAGGTTTGAAACCTGGCGGCTGTATTTCTTATAAAAGTGAAGCCAAACCATGGCAACACCGTGGGTTGTAGTAGTCGGTGTTTGGATTGGCGTTATTGTTGAGGAGCCAGCGAGTTGTGATGGAGCCAGCGAGAAAGAGAAGTCGTTCCCAAGTTTGGGAACACTTTAAACTTATTTCCCCGAATAAGGTTAGTTCCTTGACATTTCTGCATACAAATATTTTTACATATGTAGTGAATGATATGGAGAAAGACAGAAACTTCAAAAAACCTCTGCTACATTATACAAGTACAACCAGTTACACAAGCACATCCTTTTCAACATACAAAAATATCAGTCCCACCAGTTAACAAGTTATAGAGTTCTGCTTCCCACAGCTAAACAAGATAAAGCTTTCACACATGATACTGCCCTGCTAAAAAAAACTATAGAAACCATTACAGAAATTCTATTGGATTTAATGGTTTTCATGGGAATTTTATTGGTTGTAATGGGAATTATAGTGGTCTCTGTGGGTCTCTACTGATATGTGATGGGTTCTATTGGTGGGGGCATTACATCATAATGGAATATGTCCCAAACACACTCCAAAAAATAATTCAGTTTCAGATATAAACAGAAACAGAAACACTCAGTTTCAGATATTCTCATGTTAATCTTGAGTACCTATAGAATAGTATTGCATCCTTCATATCTCCAAAAAGTCTTTAGTTTTATTATATTTATGAAAGAAAGATAGGCTGTACCCAGTCTTTCCGGAAAAAAACGAGCGGGTCGAGGTATGCTGTGTGGGCGGAGCTAAATAATCACGAGCGTGCGAAGCTTTTGCGTTGAGAGCGTCTGGAAGCTGTGACATCCCAAAACAAACCATGGCTAACAATCAGATTCAGCCATACATTTTTGATCCCGAATCAGATCCCAAGGCTAAAATTGAAGATGAGCAGCAGCAGCAACGACTACAGCAGGACGTCTCTGTGGTGTGTACTGGAACTGTATAACTTATATTTGCTTAGCGGTTTTTGTGACTAATTTTCACTTTAACTAAACTTTATGTCGTCATATTTATTTTTTTCTTTAAAGGTGTACATGTGGGAAGTGTAGTTTGATGCCGACTGAGGCGGAAAACGTTTGCTGCCAAGAAATAGAACCGCCCAGATAGCAATGAGTCGGCGGACCACCGTCGGTTCTCCGGCGGCAGTAGAAGCGTCAGAATGGCGACATCGCAAACACGTTGGACGGCGCACTGCCGGCGGCAGCCGCTTTTTAAAAGCGGCAGCCGCCTTCCTACCGCCTTCGTTAAGCGGCCGGCCCGCGGGCCAACCGCCGTTCCGCCGCGCTTTATATTGAAGGCCGTCCTTCCGCGGCCCGCCGGAGGCAAACGCTATTTTCGAGCGCTCTGCCGCCGCTTATTCTGGCTATATATATATATATTATTTTATTTATAGCATGCAGTTTATCAAGAATAATGATTGCTCAAACCAGACAAATTTACAATTGGCATTTTTATTCCACATTTCAAAGTACAGTAACTGTCATTTAAACAAGATGTTTCAGATCACTGAAACATAACAGAAAAATAAATAAATCAATATACTAACATGCAGGTTTCCAATTCAATTTTGGTTAAACAGCCTTACAAGCAAATTACAACACTTACAATAAGTGTTCATATAAAAAGGACAGCTCTAGAGTAACAAATTACCAGTAAACATTATGACAAGTAAAGAGGATATTTGATACCAAATAATGTGCAAGATACCAAATAAAAAAAAGTATAACTACATTTACAAGCCATTTCTAACAATATGATAAGTGGTAGTAATTTATAGTAAAGCTCTGGAGTAGAATAGGCCATTATAACGGCAATGCTGACCTGTGGCACAAGGATTTACAAGCTTTATTTGAAAAAGAAAAAAAAGAAAGTAATTTCTACAGTGAGTGAGTGTAGTCTGACACTTCTGACTTCTTTAGGGGTCTTGATTCTACTGACTGCAAGATAAAGAAAGGATTCCAGTTGTCAGTGATTCTGGGGTGTCAGTAGTCAGTCTAGTTTTAAGTGGTCGGCTGTGGGTCCCTCTCAGCTGTGCGGCGCCTTTTTCTGCCTTCACGGTCAGATGCTCCTTTCAGGTAACGCGTAACGTTAACCTGGACTGCCTCATCAGTGCATCCTGGGTTGCCGGGTCCTTCCGGATGGCTAATATAGAAAATACAGATCTGTCATTTAATTTGAATTGCATGAGGACAATAGGACATACACATCATGTATCCAATAAAAAAATCCGATAAAAAATATCCAACTTACTTTGAACAATGGTCTTCAGGAACATGTCTCTAAAACATGCTTTATCCCCTACACCAAGCTGAAAATCCAAAAAAGTGTTACAAATTACATTTCTCTGAAGCTTCTCATAAATAAATAAAAAATGTGAAAGGCTAAGGATTCAGACTGTAATATATGCAGTATACAATCTTAAATTTTACTTTATATCTAGGTCTACTACATGTACAGGTAGCCCCAGTGGGAATGGGCTATATGCACGCATAAGTTCCGCATTTGACGCAAGGATGCTCGTCAGTTTCCGGTTGGGGAGATTAAAGCGGAGGAAAACCGAGGAAAACGGGATTATGGCAGAGTCTTCAAAATTTACTGTCCTCCCGTCTTTGAAACGAAACTTGCATAAGTTTAGATGTAATTTTATATATAATTATGTTTATTTAATATAATTTAAAAAAGAAGCATAAACACAACGAGGTGTGTCTGTTTTGTCAGTTTTTGTGACTAACGCTTCTTTAGTATAACCATGGAGTATACAATTCAATATAAATTCTCGGTATTGCATTGGACTCTATGATCGGCGGAAGTTATCGAGCATTCTTGACCTTCACCGGAAATACCGCCGTGCATAGAGCCCATTAAACCGACAGCCACAGGTGCTGTTTGCAAGTTGTACCTAATTGCTCAGTGCAAGCAAACGTCTTCAACATTGTTTGTTGAACTTGCTTCACCTGCTCTTGAAGTAAGATTTTACAATTCGTGTTTTTATATGTAATATTGTAGTGTTTATTATAAATGATTTATCTGTGCACTTCATTATTCTTTTAAAATTCATGTAGCCTTATAATCTTTAATCAAATACGTTACCCTTCCCTCCCCCCTCGAAACGACTTCTCTTCTCTTCCGGTCATGTGCTATGGCGCGAGGGCGTGGCAACTCCCCTCAAACCGTGCTATGAGCAGAGATGGAGAAGAGGAGCGCTAGAGTAAAACCCTGCCCTCCGTTCAATATACTGTTTCATTTTTAAATACGTCACAACACTGGAGAAAAGTCGTTTGTAACTTCCGGTTCATGCCGACTTCAAATAGAAGCAATAGTTTCCAAGACAAAAAAACTTCACAAATAACATCACTTACTTGTACTCAAACTCTTGGCTCTGTGAAGTGGAGTCTGGATTACTGGGGAGAAACCTGGTTGCGAGAAAGAGGAAACAGAAATTTGAAAATCTAACAAATGGTATAGTTTAGTGGCAGGATCACAAATCCAGCATAACAGCAATAGATTTTACATACCAGTTCAGCATTTTCCTGGTTTTCTGGAATCGATGCATCTTTCTAGAGTTTTTTTTCTTGAGACTTCCAAGATTCTAGAGTAGGGAATAATGAATGAAAGAGTCAGTTATCCACAATAAACAGAAAATAAATTACACAGATGAAATACAGGAAAATCAAATACACAAGTCAGACCCATTTACCTGCTCCCTTCATGAACTTAAAATGATGTTTCTCCCAGGTGCTGTGTGGAGGTGTGCAGAGGATGGCTAAATTGTTGCCTTCGTCTTTTTGCTGAGGTTAAATGGGGGCCAATGGCACATGCTCTCGCTGAGCCACTCTTGCGGAACCACTGCAAATGGCAGATCCTCCTCGTTGATAAACTGAACAATGTGAACCATCTAAAATAGAAGAAAATTTTGCATAAAGTATACTTTTTGATTAATTTCCAGGCAAAATCAATAATATTAAAATGCTCACCCCTTCAAAAAAACGAGTCATTTTCACAAGTGGATCAACAGAAAACCATGTTCAGACAAACACAATCATATACATATACACACATATATACATATACACACATACATATATATATATATATATACACACACACATAGTTATTTTTGTAAGAAAACACCAAAAGTTAAACTTTCTAGATGTAAAGCTTTCTTTCTAGATGTAAAGCTTTGGCGCTCTACTGTAGCTAGATACATTTCAACATGTCGAACATGCTTGAATTCAGTGAGTAAAAAAGGCGAAGCAGCATGTGTTAGCTAACACTGTAAGTTAAACTAGACTAGCAGCATGGTTGTCGAATCAAACAAAACATCATTATGTTTAGTTAGAAAACAACACAAGTTATACTTTTCAGTCTTTCTTGTTGTAAAGATTTTGCTAACGTTACCATTCCCACGTGGGCGGGAGAATTGTCCTTCAGGATTTGGTTACGTAAGTTAGTTAATTATTCGACTGACCAATACGATCTTAAACCACATACTGTAGTACTCACACTTGCATAAACATACGTAAATATAGTTAAAAGAAGAAAAGAAAAAACTAACGCCAGGAAGAAACTAAGTAACGTTAGCTATGTCAGAAACATGACGAAAACTTTGTAAACAAGGCTAACTTACTAGCTTGACTAGTAAGGCAAGAACATATTTGAAAAAGATGAACTAAAAATGTAAAAAATGAACATAATATTGCGTTACACAAAAAGGAAAAATGTACTTACTTTAAAGATCGTAGTCAATGACTATAGGATATCGTCTCCAAATACTGAAATCGTGTGACGAGTGGCCACTGTTGTGTTGGTAAATCTGCTTCCGTTTTTTAGGTACTGCCCCTCTCGGCCGGTGGAGGTACTTCTCTGTTTGTGCTTTAATACTTTCTTAAACATTTGTACAGATTGCAAAACTCGCAATTGCAAATTAATCCCTTACCTGTAAAAGGTAAAATAAATTTAAAAAAACGAGCTTGTAAAAAAATGAAAGACATAAACGAAATTTCCTGGGGTGACAGAGAGACAAAATATTTCTAAATATTTCACTTTATCTTTCAGGTCAAAACAGGGATTTTCATGTTTATTATAAATATTACCATGGTTTCAAATTAATAAAAAAAATCTAAAGCATACCCATGCAAGCTTTTGGCCAAGTTGCAGATGTCTTTCACTGTTCACTGATTTCAGGCATTGGTGAAAAGTCTAACTTCATCCATTTATTCTGCTAAATTGTTCATACCATGAATGAAATATTTATTTTAAAACCTAATCACAATCCGAAAGATATTTATTGCCAAGTAAGTTTTACAAAAGGAATTCTTTTTGGACTATTTGTGCATCTCAATTGTGCATAAATCAAAGAAATGTAAAGAATTGTCACCTTAAGTGAATAAAATAATTCTATATATTTTACATAGGCCTATCACTGAATCGCTTCAGAGTTTCAACGTAATTTAAATGTATTTTCCTAAACCTTATCATGGAATCAGACTGAGTCAAATCTGTTATAAACCCTAATGACTTTGGAGCAACAACAATAACAAAATTTGATATAATTCACATAATAATTACAATCGCTTTAAATGTGAAAGTTAAAATGCTGTCAGTTCCACTCATGCCAATGACATGGCTGGTCGATTTCAATGCGGCTTGCCGCCAGCCGGCCGCGGTTCATTTAGACGGCGGCAACCGCCAGAGAGAATAAAGTCGGCGGCCCGGCGGCTGTTCGCCGGCGGCATCTCGCAAGAAATGGGAGTGACGTATTCGGCGGCAAACGTTTCATCTCCGCCAGCGGGGCGCACCTATAGCCGACAGTTTGGGGCCGGCGGCAAAAAGAAGCCGTGCCGATATTTTTTGCTATCTGGGCGGTTATACTTTTGTCTTGAAATGCATTGTCAGAGCTGAGAGAGGGGACCCAAAAGCGAAAGCAGGTAATAATGTCTTTAATAGAAATTAGGCAATTGGCCGCATGGGCTGGCAAACAGAAAGTCTCTCAATAATAAAGAACATAAGCAGGAAATGGCCCGAGACCGGGAAATACAGGTCCGTAGATGAGAACAGCGAAGGCAAACAGCAGCGGCCGTAGCAGGTGTACTCACGGGACCAATCTCAGCGTTCAGTAGCAGGAGAGCTGGGCAGAGCACAAGTTTAGCACAAACACACAATCGTAGAATGTAGACGAGTAGGCAATGAAGACCAGATGGGGCAAGACAAGACTCGGAGATAGAGAACGATCACAAACGTGTACAAAGTTAATAATCTGGCAGAGGACAAAGGAGAGAAGGGAACCAGAAGTAGAGATGCTAATCAGAGAGAAAGAGAGGACAGGTGTGGAAACGAAGATACTGATTGCATAGGGAGATGAGGAACAGCTGAGTATGAAAGAAAGCGCATGTAAGTGTGTGTGTGTGTGTGTGTGTGTGTGTGTGTGGCAGCAGGGGAAGAAAGAGAGAGAGGAAAATACCAGGATCATGACATTATAATGTGTAAAGTTGTAGTTTGTAAGACTTAATATGATAGCATACAATATCAGCTTACTAAATGTACTTTAGCACTGTCTACATAAAATATTTTACACATTATTCCTTCACCTTCATTTATAAACTTTGGGTAGCCTATCATTATATAACATTTGCTGATTACATTATCCAACCAGTGTATTGCTGTAATATGATGTAATTACATGCATGCATAGTAACTTCCATAAAGCCGAGCACAGCGCTTTGATGGGCATACTTTCGCTCTCTCGCTCTAGGCTACAGGTGCGCGCGCGCACTTCCAGGACAAGTTCCCTTATGGTGTGTTCACACCGAACGCGAATAGAGCGTCAAATACGCGTCTATCGCGTCTAGTTAGACACTTGAATCTTCCGCTCGAGTTCAAATTTTTTAACTTGCGCGGAAGACGTTCGCGGCAAACGCGCCGCCCAATCCGCGTCTTTGCATTGACTTTGTATGTAATCTACTCACGCAAATAATTAAATTCGCGTTCGGTGTTACGTCTCCCCATTAATAGGTCTAGAATCAATAGGGAAAGTAACATATAAGTATTAAATTGAGTTCAATAAATAACAAAAAAAAGAAAATAGGTTCAGTTACTGATAACAACTTGTGTTGAGATGAATCAGACAGAGACAGATTTCGTTGAATGATTTTTAGTAGGTCGCAATAGTAACCCAATGGTTTTACAGTTTGAAAGTGAAGAAATAAATATTTACAGAATATACACAAATGATAAGACAAAACGTAGAACACAGGAGAAAGGGACAATGAGCGGTGCTAAAGCAAAGAAATAAACATAACAAAACCCTCTAATCTTGACCCCTTTGATATTCCTAAACTATCAAAGAAATACACGAAAATAAACAATTTTCCGGCAACGAATCGCCGACTAAACTACACTAAATAACAAACATAAATACATGAGGTAGCATCCGCTCCTTACCTGGGGTCTCATTTATAAAGCGTGCGTACGCACAAAACGGGGCTGGAAACGTACGTACGCCAGTTTCCACGCAAAGGTTGTGATCTATAAAAAACGTCTCAGGTTACGACTGTAACCATAGTTCCCTGAGAAAGGGAACGAGACGATGCGTCAACGACACTTTGGGAACGCCCCCAGCGTGAATGCGTCTGAGCATCAATGTCAACTAGTCCAATGGAAAGAATGAGCGTCACGGGCGGGTGACGTCATGACCAGGAAGGGATAAAAGCACATCCGGTGCAAACCGGCATTAGCTTCGAAATCGCCGAAGCAAGCCGATCACAGGGATGCAGGAAGTATGGCAGGGTGACGCATAATCTCGTTCCCTTTCTCAGGGAACTATGGTTACAGTCGTAACCTGAGACGTTCCCTTTCGAGGGAACTCGCGATGCGTCAACGACGCTTTGGGAACGAGAATACCCAAAACGCCAGAATTCCAAGTACCTGAGTGTTAGTCTGTTGTAACTAAGCACTAAGCACCTGGGGCAGCATCCAGGTCTAAGCTGTAAAACCTAACGAATGTGAGCGGTGAGGACCAGCCTGCCGCATCACAAACGTCTTGAAGAGAAACCCCAAATAGTAAGGCTTTAGAGGCCGCCATACCCCTCGTAGAATGAGCTCTGACCACCAAAGGACACGGCTGGTCAGAGTACTCGTATGCAAGTGCAATAGCCTCAACTATCCACTTACTAACCGTCTGTTTAGAAACAGGAAGACCTTTCTTAGGTGATCCAAAGAAAATAAATAACTGATCGGACTTCCTCCATGAAGATGTCCGATGAACATAAGTATCCAGTGCTCGCACTGGACACAAGAGGTTCAGCCTTTCCTGGTCCGCAGATGTAAAAGGAGGAGGGCAGAAAGCCTGCAGCACAATAGGCCTCGGAATCAAGGTCGGCACCTTAGGGACGTATCCCTGTTTTGGATATAAGAATGCCTTGACCATCCCAAACTCAAGGCAAGTGGGGGAAACCGAAAGGGTCTGAAGGTCTCCAACTCTCTTAAGGGACGAAATAGCTAGCAGAAAGATAGTCTTAAAGGTAAGAAATTTCTCTGAAACCGAATCTAAGGGCTCGAACGGAGCCCTAGACAGGCCTTCTAGTACTATAACAAGATCCCAAGCTGGCACCCTAGTGCGAGTTGCAGGCCTCAGCCTCAATGTGCCACGAAGGAAACGTGTAATCAGGGGGTCTCGACCCAACGATGTACCCCCCACCAGGGCGTGGTAGGCCGCAATGGCCGCCACGTAGACCTTGAGCGTGGAAGGACATAGACCTGACGTAAAGCGCTCCTGCAGGAACTCGAGTACTGTGTTCACAGAACAGTTAACCGGATCCCACTGATGTCGGTGACACCATACAGAAAAAACTCTCCATTTAAGCGCATATAATTTCCTAGTAGCTGGAGCTCTGGAGCTTAGAATGGTCTCAACAACCTCAGTTGAGAGACCACTCTCTATGAGTTGGGCCCCCTCAGAGGCCAAACCCACAGGTTCCAAATCTCTGGTCGGGGGGGAAATATTGTGCCCCCGGCCTGAGACAGAAGGTCTCTCCTGATCGGGATCTCCAAGGGAGGACCGTCTAAGAGATGGATCAGGTCCGCAAACCAGATCCGACTTGGCCAGCGTGGTGCTACTAGCAGTAGGCTTATTCCGTACTGGCGGACTCACTCCAGAACTCCGGGGAGCAGAGCAACAGGGGGAAATGCGTACAGACGTAGCCTCGGCCACGTCTGCACCATAGCATCCAGCCCCAGGGGGGCTGGGTGAGTAAGGGAGAACCAAAGTGGACAGTGCGTCGTATGCTGAGACGCAAACAGATCCAGCTCTGCTTGGCCGTAAAACTCCCAAATGTTCTCCACCGCCTCGGGGTGGAGTCTCCAGTCCCCTGGCCTCAGCTCCTGCCTCGACAGGATGTCTGCTCCAATATTCTGGTCCCCAGGAATATACACTGCCCTCAGGGAGAGTACCTTCCCCAGAGACCACAGGAGGATCTGGTGCGCCAGCTTGCACAGCGGACGCGAACGCAGACCCCCCTGACGGTTCAGATAAGAGACCACCGATGTGTTGTCTGTACGGACGAGCACATGATGGCCCCTCAGGTCAGGGAGGAATTGCCTCAACGCATTGAAGACAGCCATCATCTCCAGGCAATTTATGTGCCAAGAAAGATGGTGACTCCTCCACAGACCCTGAACCGAGCGGCCTTCCATTACCGCTCCCCAGCCGGTGAGGGAAGCATCTGTCGAGATCGCAACTCGATGGCAAAGAGCTCCCAACACCGGACCCTGGGTTAAGAACCAGTGTTTCCTCCATATAACCAAGGCGCGGAGGCACCGCCGCGTGATCTTGATTATACGAAGTGGGTTTCCCCTCGGGGAGAACCCTCTGGTCCTGAGCCACCACTGTAAAGGTCTCATGTACAGCAGGCCAAAAGGTATCACGTTGGACGCTGCTGCCAAGAGACCCAACAGTCTCTCTAACTGTTTTACAGTGCGTGACTGGCCTAGCCTCAGCTCTTCTGTGGCTGTCAGGATAGCAGCTACACGAACGGGCGATAGAGCGACCTGCATCGTCACTGAATCCCATACCACACCAAGGAAAGTGGTTCTCTGTACTGGAGAAAGCACACTCTTCTTGGCATTGAGCCTCAACCCCAACATCTGCATATGAGCGAGAACGACACCTCGGTGCCGAACCGCCAACTGCTCTGATTCCGCCAGTCGTCGATGTAGTTCAGAATACGTATGCCCTGCAGCCTGAGCGGGGCTCGAGCTGCATCTACGCATTTCGTGAACGTGCGGGGTGATAGAGCTAGGCCGAATTAAATGCATTTTCTGAGAATTTAGATTTCAAGTTTTGACTGCAAATGTCACGTCCAAAACGCTGGAATTCCCCAATTTTAAATAATTTATCCTCAACTAGTTTTGTGGTCTAGGTCTACGTATTTCATAATGTTAACTTCAAATAATACTAATAGTAATTTAAAGATGTGGTGGCATTGGATCTGCGATTTCGGTTTCATATTGCGTATCGTTACAGCCCTAGTCATTTTAGAATGTTAAGTTCTACTTATTTTGGTGAAAGTAGCTCAAAAGTAATACAGGAGTAATGTAACGCATTACAATTCTGAGACAGTAATATTGTAAGGTAATGAATTACTTTTAAATAACAGTAACAAGTAATATATAATGTATTACAGTTTGGAAGTAACTTGCACAACACTGATGGTGAGTTAGTGTTCGACAAACGCGGCGGCGCGTTCATTTAGATTAATTTATTTTTCTCATTATTACAGCTAAAATAACTTAATAGGCGACTCCGTAATTTTTTGGTCATACAGATAAGAGTAGAGTAGCTTACATCGTTCAAAACTGTAAACTTGTATTCATATTAGGCTAACGACAAAAACAGTATATCTGTCGTCTCTGTCTCCGGGAACTGCGCGTCACAAAAATGAACCGAAAGCCACTTCAGCTCAGTCACGATAAAAAATCGGCTATGTCTAAAGCCTTTAAATGTCTAAATATTTAGGCTAATAAATGTTATCTGATTATGTAGGCTAATCCATATGAAAACGAGAGGTACAGAGGATCTACTCAAACATGTAATGTAAGCGCTTCCCAATGAGTGACAAGACAAGGGTGAAAATCTCGCTCTAATTAAATGTAGGCTAAATCGCCCTGAATTAAAATGTAAAAACAGATCAAATAATGTATTTGTCGAAATGTTGCGATATTGTTTCATTTAAGTTCATAATTATTCTATAAATGTTATTTAATTTAGCAGCATTACCACGAAGCACCGTGTTTCGATATTTATTTGAATAATACAAAATAAAATAAAAACTTAATTCACAAATTGCATGCCTGGTTGTAAGGATCCAAAGATCCCTGTAGACTTTAATATTGAGTTGAACATTTTGTTCATGACAACAAATTAACAAGCGTTTTTTCAGATTATATTTAGTTTTGCTTGGAAAAAGCTGCCCCAAACCAGTTTTATTTCATCAATTATTGAAATAATGAAATATTTGGTAATAAACTTTTATGACAGAAATATCACTAGGCTACATGTAACTTAAATCATTTAATTCCTTCATTATCAACTCTGTCTAGAATAGCGATTTAAGTGTGAATTGCGACTTCTCTTTGTGTTAAGTCAGCCTCAGACTCAGATAGCCTGGGGGGCTGGACAAAGGTGTTAATGTTTCTCTTTCATATGGAGAGTGTCGGATAGCCAGCCTGATGAGCAGGCAAAATTATTGTAAGGATAAATATGTGTCCAAATGTAATGAATGGCGTAATGATATGACGCAGCGCCTGCAAATAGTTCCGTTGTGTTGACGGAAGGTGGCCTATTTTCAGGCGCTGCGTCATATCATTACGCCTGCTGCTCTCATGGTACGGCAGTAAAGTTTCTTGATTATTACGCAGGAATGAGAGTATAGTTCCTAGCCATATCAGCCTAGAAAATCGCAACTTTACATTTTCAGTCGGTCTTAGTGCACGATGTAACTACAGAAGAGTCAAGTTTTAAATAGGAAAAATATCAAAACTCTTTGGTCATTTTTTTTTTTAGAAATGCTAATGGTCTTGTCCACTTCAATGATGTATGCTAAGCTATGCTAAAAGTGGTACTGCCAGAACCGGAGATCGGCTGAATGGATTCAAAAACGGTAAAACTCAACAGTTTACCTCTGGGGGAGTTGTAAAATGAGCCTATTTCCAAAAAAAGTGGAGTATCCCTTTAAACTACATGAAATAATTACTGAGAAGTTACAACATTTTTTTATATTTAATAAATAGAAATATTTGTTGTGGATGCAATGCTTTTGAACACTTTTCCTCTGGCATTCTGTGTTTTAATGTTTTACATACATAATTGCTTATCATGATCAGTGTTGGGCAAATTACTTTTAAAAAGTAATTAGTTACAGTTACTAGTTACTTCTTCCAAAAAGTAACTAAATAAGTTACTCAGTTACAAATTTTAAAAGTAACTAGTTACTTAAGAAAGTAACTTTTGCGTTACTTTCAAGTAAAATTAAATTTTAAATGCTCAAATGTGACCCCACCTCTACCCCTCTTTAACGGAACTTAAAATACATGTGCATGTTCAATTATTTATGATAAATCTGAATATTATAATGAAATGGACACTTAATACAATACATTATTAACAGAAACATGAAACATTGTACACACATCTAAAAAAAATTATGTTGCTGTGGGACAAAGTGAGACTAGCCTCCAATCAAATGCCATGTATGTAGATATTATGTTTATATAGTGGATCAATGCAAATAACACAATAGATGTTTTGGAACTTTTGATATTTATTGCCCCTCAACAGGCCACACCTGGGCAAAATTTAATTAAGCTTGTTAAGCAATATACCAAAAAGACTGACTGGCTTGTGTTGTTCCTTGTGTGTCCTGTCCTGTCCGACTATGCGTTATGATGATGGGTCGTTCGCAATTCATGAGCGTTAGCCGTTAGTGATGATGGGTCGTTCGCGAATGAGCGTTAGTGATGATGGATCGACTCGTTCGCGAATGAGCTTTTGATGGGTCGTTCGCGATTCGCGAATGAGCCGACTCTATGAGCCATATCTCGCATATCTGAAGAGCCGACTCTATTTTTACAAATTTAGCCTATAGAAATTAAATAATTATGTAATAAAAATTGAAATATTATAGTCAAAGTCATTTAAAGAGCCGTTTGTGAGCCAAAAGAGCCGGCTCTTTTCAGTGAGCTGAGTCAAAAGAGCCGAATGCCCATCACAACTATGCGTGCTTTCGAACACCCGCCCAACTCTACCTCTAATTGGCTTACAATGACATTTTACTCTACCTCAGCCAATCGTCAGCATTTATGCGCTTGTCTCGTGCTCTGCCCACTAACCAAGGAAGAACATTAAAAAAAGTATTTGCCTCTTGCTCAGAGATCTAGTTGGTCTGATGAAAAAAAAAAAAACAGCTTCATCAGTTATAGTAACGCGCCGCATTTTTTGGCAGTAACGGTAACGGCGTTATTAAGATGAGAAGAGTAATCAATTAGATTACTCGTTACTGGAAAAAGTAATGCCGTTAGTAACGGCGTTATTTATAACGCCGTTATTCCCATCACTGATCATGATAATAGCAGATTGTCTGAGAAAATAGTTTCGTGCGAATAATGCACAAGATCTATCTGTTTCCATTAAAAATATAATAAATTAAAAAAACTATTTGGCCAGTGAGATTGAGAAACTTTCTCTGAAATGTATTTTACACTATTTGATTTATTTATTCAAAAACAAGGCAAGGATATAGGCTTATGATTTTTATTAATGTAGCCTAATGTGACAGCACTTCCGTATTTCATATTTTCCTAATATCTTGTATCGTTAAACATGGTATCACGTGGATGAATAATCATAAGCAAATGATATGCAGATGAGGATATGCATAGTAAAACTAGGCGTTGTGAGCTCCATATATGGTTATTTCGGGGAGGAGACGCATGTGCGCACATTCTTCCGCTGACTGGGATTTATAAAGTGAATTTTGCGCAGGTTCTGGCGTACGAACGGATTTATAAGTCTGAATATTTTTTAGCGTACGCCATTTTTGGCTTTTGGGCGCACGTACACTTTTAGTAAGGATCCTACGCACAGTTTTATAAATGAGACCCCTGATGTATATAAATAAACTCAAACTCTAACGTGTTGTATTATGTAGATCACGTGACAGACTAACTATCCCTTCTTATTGTGTCTGGGAAGATCAATGTTGTACGGCAAAGTCACGCACCAAAATAAATCAAATAATACAAACTTAGAAAAATAAAAGAAAAAACAAATAAAGGAAAGAACACACCATTAGGACCCGTATAAGGAAATTCCGGCGCATCTGACGTCACACACGCCCATACTCGAAAAAAACTTTCCGAAACTTATGACAAACCGGAATTGTTGGCATAGAAATACTCCATCAAACGTACAACTTAATTTTTGAAACTTTGTCCATGTTTAGCATGGGAGTCCAACTCTTTAACAGTGTAAAAAACTCACTATGCATGAAATAACATCCCCCCCCCCCCCCCCCCCCCCCTTTAAGAAGCCAGTTCTATTCACTCAATCCTTAGGAATCCAGTTTCCCAGAACACTAGCTAAATTAACAGGCTTATTTCTTTGAAATGAGTTATAGTTTCCATCTGCACTGATGTTTGCCTTTTTTGAGAAATTTTATATTGATCTTTCATATCTCAACTTTTATATGACGTATTGTTGCATGGTACTAGAAAAGTATAAAAATACCTTGCTGTTAAAATTTTTATTTTCCTCATTTTATTAGTACCAATACTTTAAGAATGACAGTTTTTTTTAATAATAGCTCATTTTCCTGAGTTGCAGGCCGATGTGTGACAACAGTTAAAGCAGCACTGTGTTTCTTCTCCCTGCAGACACACTACTAGACATGCCAAACTTTTTACTTCTCATATACGCTGGTATGTAAATGTATCTATGCAGCGCAGTACTTCTTAAGCCCAATTTATACTTCTGCGTCGAACTCACGCCGTAGCTACGTCGTAGGCTGTGTGTAGCACGCTTACCCTTCGGCGTACTATGACGTGCACCTCTCGAAAAATGTAACAACGCGTCAATTCTACGTGGACGCAAGCGCTGTGATTGGTCTGCTAGAACCCCTCCCTCGGGTTTCACATGCCTCCTCTGCATGTGTAATTGTGCGTCAACGCAGACAACGATGCAGAAGTATAAATGAAAACCAACGCGTTGCCTACAGCGTAGAGGCTCCGGCATAGGTCCGACGCAGAAGTATAAATCAGCCTTAAAGGCTTAAGTTACTATTCTTGCATGCCGTCTTGTATGTTATGTCCAGTAAAGGTTGGTTTAAAGCGCTTAATTAATGACATTTGCTGATTTTCCATGACCTAATCTAAAGTGAGAACTATTTATGGTTAATAAGTTGTTAACAAAGCATTATCTAACTCTTTACATATGAGCTAGTTAAACAATAACACTTTGTTAAATATAGCTGCAAGCAGCAATACGGGGCCAAGCCGCTGAAGGGGCTGTAGCGCAATATGGAGCCAGAAGAGCAAATACAGCAGAAATAGAATGTACATGAAGAACAGATAGGTTCAGAAGTACAGATAGGATGAAATCAAAATGAACAGAAGGTCTGATGAGAATGAACACAGAATGAAGTAAAAAAAAACAAGCTTATTTCTAATCCAAGAGTAAGAAAGATTAGTACAGCTCTTACCCGGATAATAAAGGAATTGAAATGACAAGTTTATACACAATTTTAAAGTTGTCCCTCATAGGACTCGAACCCACTATCTATGGGTCGGGTGTCTGTCACTCATCTCGTTGCGCCACTTGGCAGACACGCACCTACACAGCTGCCAAAATTCAATAGTTTCAAGAGAGAATCAAGTCAAAATTAAGAATTTTGAAGAAAATGCAGAGCATATTGTATTTAAAAAGTTTAATTAAATCATCCAAAATTGGTCAGATTACTACTACAAGTGTGGCAATTTTCCTACTTGTGGTTTATAGGGCTGCCATTGACAACCATTGTGGAAGAAGAAGAACAATGAATTGTACATAAAAGCACTGCAGTGAGATGAGATTCAGATGAGATCATTCTTAGGCACAATGCCTGGAACAGATGCAACTTCTGCATATTTTCCTGCCACAGTACCTCATGCGGTCTGGGCACGTGTCACACTGAGTGGCAAACCCACGACGCTGAGCATCGGGATCCGTGGTGTAACACGTTGAGCTAATCACTCATGCATGTTCACCAGCCTGCTGAGGAGAGGTTTCAGTGTGAGAATGAGTTCACAAAAAAGTTCCATGACATGTTAACCAGATTAGCATGCTAAGCTAGCTTAATGCTAATTTAGCTTATGACGTGGTACATCCAATCGTGGCAAAATAGATATCCTCGGATTCGACATAATGCAAGGAATCGATAGACACCAATTTTATGATTTTGTGACAAACTGTTCACAAGTTACAGCCTCTGAACCAATGTTGGGTCGAACTTGTTAAATTTGCGACATCATAACTTTTTTTTTCCAGTATAGCAAAAAAATCGGGAACAGTACTTCTGTGCGGCTCGGTCCGAAGATCATTTGAGCAAATTTTGGACAATTTTGGACAAATTTTGAAGGGAGGAGTAGGGAAAAAACTGTTTTACATTCGCTCCAATATGGCGGCCAGTCACATTGTTGAAAAATAGCATATGAGATATCGTTGAAATCGGCATAAGCCAAGGAATATGTTGACATAAAGAAATCAAATTTCAAGCAATGTTAGCAAAAGTTATAAGCGTTTTAAAAAAAAACAATGATATCTCTGGAACACTAGGTGGCGCTGTGATCAAACTTCTCAAGTACCTTCGGGCCATGCTAATGATGATCAATACCAAATTTGGTGAAGAAATTTCAAATAGTTTAAAAGATATTGCAAGTTATGACAAAATTTAAAATGGCGGACACGTGGTACATCCCATCATGGCAAAATCGATATCCACGGATTCGGCATGATGCAAGGAATCCATAGATACCACTAGGGATGGCTCGATACCACAATTTTGGCTTCGGTACGATACCAGAACCTAATACCTACTCGATACTAAATCGATACCACAGGTAAAAAAAAAAAAAAACAGTCTCAAAATTTAAGTGACACTTAAAAAACACTGCTTGAAATTCTCCACTACCAAATGTGCAAAGAAAATGTATCAAATTGTAAAAAAATAAAATTCAGTCAGGGAACATACAGTAGGTTAAATTTTGATTTTGAACCCCCCCCCCCCCCCCCCCTGAAATTATACAATTAAAATAGGTTAATATCTATAATAATAGATTCACATATAATAATAGAATAATGAAATGACATGTAAACCATTAGCTGTCATGCATCAACAGAGTTCTCTTACGAGAGTATCTCTCGTACTGCGTAATAGCTTACGCTAGGGGAAAAACTCTTTTCCGCGAGATATTGAAGCCAAAAATTATCCTTAATTTTTTATTAATGTAAAACGCTTTGCAGCAGCAAGCAGACATAGGCGAAACAGCTCGCGCGCCTATTGGTTGCTCTGCAGCAAATGCAGCAGCCTATCGAGAGAGACTCTGCGTGACGTAATGACCAATGGGGGCAATTCGCGCCCATATCGTCACGTCCCGCCAGAAGGGGCGTGGTCTCACCCTATAAATATGCTCGTTAGGCTGATACAAGCTGATTTTTACCTCTTCAGCGAAGCACACGCATAGCTGGATCCGGAGTGAGAAGCCGCGCCGTCGAAGCAAGCCTTTCAGCGGGACGAGCTCTGGAGTCGCTGGCCTCGCCGCCTTCAACTGCCGTACCTGCTGCGCTTTCCGGCATTCTATATCCTTTCATACTCTGTGTGTATTTACTCTGTTGAGAGTGTTTGCTCGCTTACTTGAAGCGACTCACACTTCTCTCACAAAAAGAGCTGCGTCTTTTTAAAGATGCCTTCCTGTGGCTCGTGCCGCGCCCCGCTCAGCGATGGAGACCGGCACGTCATCTGTGTTTCCTGCCTGGGTGAGGATCACGCGGCTCTCGCGCTCGCTGACGGCGGATGCCCTCATTGCGAGTTTTTGCCCATGGTGACTCTGAGGACTCGCCTGGCATCATTCTCCGAGCCTTCACCGCAGCCCGCCGTGGTGCCGCGCCGCAAGAAGCGCCGCGCGCTCCCGAGCTTTCTCCAGCCCGCCAAAGCTCGCCGGTTCGCCCGCCAGCTTCGCCGGCTTCGCTCGAGTCGCTCACTGACGGACAACGGCCACCGCCTGCCGCCGCGTCCATCCATGAGTTTGACGAACCCACCGAGGCGTGTTCTCTTCTGGCATCCGATAGTGAGGATTGGGCGAGCTCCGTGGATCTCCCCTCCGCTAGCGTTTCCCGCCAGACCACTGGTAAGAGAGCCGGCATTGAGACTGAGCTGATGCGTCTGCTCTCTCAGGCCGTGGGAAGCATCGGCCTCGATTGGGAGGCGCCCGCGCAACCGCCGCGCAACCGCCGCGCAACAGGCGAGCTCTGTGGACCTCCGCCTTCTGTCCGCGAGTCGTCAAGGAAACGGGCCAGCATCAAGACCGCGAGCCCTAAAAACCGCGGCTAGCTTTCTTTACGTTATAAGAAATCTACCCCGCTCCCCATGGGGGCGTGCGTCACCGGCAAATGAGAAAAGAGTGTGTTTTAGTCCCCGCCGAGGCCGGACTAATCTCCATTTCTCAAACATTTCTCAGCTCCTAGTTTGAGCGGCTGAAAATGTCATTATTGCAGCAATGAGCCTGTTGTATAACACGCACACCTGCATACAAACGCCGACACACACAAAACTGTGATGACACTCTCTTATCTGCTTGCGCTAGTGTAGTTCTCCCTGTGGCCCAGTGGCAGAACCTGAAGCTTTCACGCGAGAGACCCGTGTTCGATCCCGGCTCTCGCAGCAGATAAAAATTTAGTCTCGCCGCGGCCAGACTTCCACCGAAACTTTTCGCTCGTTCAGTTCCAGAAAATGCGACTGTTCCAGTGTATTTTGCAGTAAACAAGCTGGTACCACGGCCCGCTTGCCTGCACATAAAGGCCGTTTCCATGGCGACCCAGAAAAATCATCTAATCATTGTATTTCTGGTTTTCCGGCCACAGCCGATGGTGTTATAAGTGTAATAAAATGCTCACAGCCCAGTGTTCATTTCTACACACAAACACAGCCCGCCACGGTACAGGGCTCGCACAAATGAAATCGACGCATGTCAATTGTGCATTAAATGTAGTGAATGTGCCCACAACCCAGTGCCCACAAACACTACCACGGTTTCTGTAAACGAAACCAACACAAGTCTTCCTAGCCTCCTAGGAAATCGACGGTGTTTCAGTCTCGCCGTGGCCAGACTTCCACTGAAATTTTCGCTCGTTCAGTTCCAGAAAATGTGACTGTTCCAGTGTATTTTGCAGTAAGCAAGCCAGTACCATGCCCGCTTGCCTGCAAACAAATGCTGTTCCCACGGCGACCCAGATAAATCACATAAATGGTGTATTTTCTGGTATTCCGGCCACAGCCGATGGTGTTATGAGTGTATTGAAAATGCCTACAACCCAGGGCTCATTTCTACACACAAACACAGCCCGCAAAAATGCAGGGCTCGCACAAACAATCCGGCCACGGCCGATGGTGTTATGAGTGTTGTAAGAATGCCCACCCAGTGCCCATTCCCACACCCAGACACAGCCCGCCACGGTGCAGGGCCAGCACAAATAAAATCGACTCAGGTCGATTGTGCAAACAATGTAGTAAACGCGCCCATGTCACCATGCCCGCTCACACTACATGCTGCGTGTCCCTTGGTTTCTGTAAAAACGAAACAACACACATTCAGTCGGCCATGACAGACAATGTTTTCAGTGTAATAAATGTGCCCGCAGCCCCGCACCCACATTTTCTCACAGACACGCCGATTCCTACGGGATCTCCCCCGCTCGCTTTTTCTGCACAATCTGCCATAAAAAAGCTGAGCGCGGCCAGGCCGCCCGCTGTGATCAGCGCGCCCCCCGCCCCGAACGCTGTAAACACGGTGTTGTGTTCCCAGTATGCCCGGGCTCTCGAGCTGCCGTTTTGTCGCGGCCGGAGCCCGGATTTCATTCTGCCTCTAGCTATTCACGCAGATGCGTGGTCAAAGCTTCCCGGGGTATCAGAATGGGTGCTGAACACTATAAAGAGAGGCTATTCGCTACAATTCGCTCGACGCCCGCGCCGTTATACGGCGCGTGTCGAAACTACGGTGAAAAACGAAGTGTCTCATCTACTTCGTGCCGAGATAGCGAAACTACTGAGCAAAGGGGCTATAGAACCTTTATCTCAGGCTCAGAGCGAAGGGGGCCTATACAGCAGATATTTTCTGGTACCGAAAAAGGATGGGGGTCTCAGACCCATTTTAGATCTACGACAGCTGAACAGAGTGCTTGTGAAACGCCAGTTCAGAATGCTTACGACCAGGAAAATCCTCGCGCAAGTGCGCCACGGGGACTGGTTTATGTCGATAGATCTGAAAGACGCCTATTTCCAAATACAAATAGCGTCCCATCACAGGCGATTCTTGAGATTCGCCTTCGAGGGCCAGGCATATCAATACACAGTCCTGCCGTTCGGCCTGTCCCTAGCACCTCGTACATTTACGAAGTGCATGGACGCGGCGCTCGCACCCCTGAGACTTCAGGGCATGCGAGTCCTGAACTACTTGGACGATTGGCTGATTCTGGCTCGATCACGATCGGAGCTCATAGAACACAGGGCCGCATTACTCGAGCACCTCGAGGAGCTGGGCCTCACAGTCAATTGGGCGAAGAGCTCACTGTCTCCCAGTCAGAAAATTTCCTTTCTGGGAACCGTGTTGGACTCGCTGTCCATGACAGCACGCCTGTCACCAGAGCGCGGGCTAAATATTCAGCACGGCGCGAAATCCTTCCGCCACGGCGCGATAGTTCCGCTCAAAAGGTTTCAGAAAATGCTAGGGCCGATGGCCTCAGCAGCCTCTGTACTCCATTTGGGCTTGCTCCGCATGCGCCCACTGCAGATGTGGCTGAAAGCGCGGGTTCCACCCAGGGCATGGACAGCGGGTCTGTTTCGCCTCAGGGTCGACCTTCAGTGTGTTTCAGCTCTGGAACCTTGGAAAATAACCGACTGGTATCAGTCAGGTGTGAGTCTGGGGACCGCTTCGAGTGTGAAGGTGGTGTCTACGGACGCCTCCACCTCGGGGTGGGGAGCGCTGCTCGAGGGCAGACCGCTAGCTGGCCTGTGGTCAGAACGGGAAAAGCTCCTTCACATAAACTGCTTGGAGATGATAGCAGTCGACAAAGCGCTACGGCGTTTTTGTCCCCAGGTAACAGGCCACCACGTCTTGGTCCGGTCGGACAACATGTCAGTGGTGGCATACATAAATCGCCAGGGCGGCGTCAGGTCATGAAACCTTCACAGGCTGACGGAACGCCTCCTGGTCTGGGCTCAGCACAACCTGCTCTCACTGAGAGCAGCGCACGTGCCTGGTCACCTGAATGTGGGACCAGACAGACTGTCCAGGAACAATGTTCCAGCAGGGGAATGGTCGCTGCACCCGCAGACGGTCCAGCTGCTGTGGAAAACGTTCGGCAGAGCACAGGTGGACCTATTCGCGTCCCACGAAAACGCTCATTGCCCGGAGTTTTTCTCGAAAAGCAAGGACGCGCTGGCTCATGTTTGGCCCCGCTGCCCCCTATATGCTTTTCCTCCTGTCTCGCTCCTGCCTCAGGTGTTGGAACGAATCAGGGAGAACGGATGCCCAGTGCTGCTCGTAGCTCCGCTCTGGACAAACCAGACGTGGTTCCCTGCCCTGATGCAGCTGACCAGCACTGCCCCATGGCCTGTACCATTGAGGAGAGACCTCCTCTCTCAGGCGGAGGGCTCGATTTGGCACCCCGGAGTTGTGGTCCCTGCACGCATGGGCCATCAACGGGTACCCGCTAGCCTCCCAGAAGGAGTGTTAAACAAGATCGCGCAGGCTAGAGCTCCGTCTACCAGGCGGCTCTACTCCTCAAAATGGTCTGTTTTCTCTGCATGGTGTCAAGCCCAGAGCTTTTCACCTGTGGAATGCGGGGTTTCGGAAGTACTTTCCTTCCTTCAAGAGCTACTGGATAAGGGCAGGACCCCATCCACGCTCAAAGTATATGTGGCGGCCATAGCAACGTTTGCAAAACCGGTGTCTGGCCAGTCGCTGGGGAAAAACGACTTAGTCGTGCGTTTCCTTAGGGGAGCTCGGAGGCTGAACCCTTCCAGGCCCCCTTCAGTCCCGACGTGGGACCTTTCCACGGTCCTGGAGGCCATGAAAGGCGCCCCGTTCGAGCCAATCCAGCTGGTGGACATGAAACACCTGTCGTTCAAAACAGTGTTTCTCATGGCTCTCGCTTCAGTGAAGCGCATAGGGGACTTACAGGCGCTTTCAGTAAGCGCGTCGTGTATGGAGTTTGGGCCTAATGACTCGAAGGTCATTCTCAAACCAAAGCACGGGTATGTCCCGAAATCCCTCAATACACCGTTCAGGGCCCAGGTAATTTCCCTGTCCGCCCTTCCGGTTCTCAGTGAGGAGGAGGATGCGAGTCTCCTTTGCCCCGTCAGGGCATTGAGAGCTTATGTGTCATGCTCGTCTGTTTTCAGACAGACGGAGCAGCTTTTTGTTTTGTTTGGCGGGCGTTCCAAGGGACTCGCCGCCTCAAAACAGAGCCTATCCAGATGGATAGTGGATGCCATTGCGCTCGCTTACTCTGCGAAGGGCCTACAGTGCCCCTTGGGTGTCAGGGCGCACTCCACGAGAGGCGTGGCCTCTTCGTGGGCATGGTCGAGCGGGGTTTCCCTGCAAGATATCTGTACGGCCGCGGGCTGGGCCTCGCCGTCTACATTTATAAAATACTATAACCTGGAGGTACCCGCCTTACAAGCTAAGTTTTTGGCGGTCTAAAATTCAGTGCTATCTGCCCCGCTGTGCGGCCCAGATGCTGAGTTTACTGCAGCCCCATGAGTGTTGACACACGTATGGCCACCCAGATCAGGCTGAAAGCTTTCACCCTGGCTGCGCATTTTATTGTCATATGATAGCCCCGCTGGGTGCTTTTTTATAGGGAATGACGCTTCCAGCCTCTCTTCCTCCACTCTATGTGAGTTTATGGTGATTATGCACTACATGAGCCCTGGGCTTCGGCCCCCGGGACTTTGGTGTTGGATCCCTGTACGCACGGCGTGTTGCATTGTGTTCCCCTAGCGTAAGCTATTACGCAGTACGAGAGATACTCTCGTAAGAGAACGTACTCGGTTACTAACGTAACCTCGGTTCTCTCTAGAGAGGGAACGAGTACTGCGTATCTTGCCGTGCTTGGAATACGCTCTGGTTCGCTTCAGCGATAAAAACCAGCTTGTATCAGCCTAACGAGCATATTTATAGGGTGAGACCACGCCCCTTCTGGCGGGACGTGACGATATGGGCGCGAATTGCCCCCATTGGTCATTACGTCATGCAGAGTCTCTCTCGATAGGCTGCTGCATTTGCTGTAGAGCAACCAATAGGCGCGCGAGCTGTTTCGCCTATGTCTGCTTGCTGCTGCAAAGCGTTTTACATTAATAAAAAATTAAGGATAATTTTTGGCTTCAATATCTCGCGGAAAAGAGTTTTTCCCCTAGCGTAAGCTATTACGCAGTACTCGTTCCCTCTCTAGAGAGAACCGAGGTTACGTTAGTAACCGAGTACGATTTATCAACATTTATTGCATTTATTCATCTTGGTTTGGTTACTGTTTGGGTTCATATTAGTTTAATGCATTGCATAAAGTAATGTTAACATGCTAAAAACATGTATTAGTAAATTTAATTTTCTAGGTCATTTAATTACTGATTGATATAGATTGATAAATGCTATTTACTGTTAGGTCAGGTTACCTAATGAATGTTGACAAATGTAGCTTAATTGTAATATTAGTAATATTCATATTACTATTACTCTCTCTCTCTCTCTCTCGGCTTATTCCTCTATGGGTCGCCACAGCGGCAGAAATATGCCAATTCATTTTACTATCACTAATACTAAAATTAATATTATTCACATTTTTATTCTTTATTCATTCAAATTCAATTAATATATGTTTGTTTGAAAGTGCAAAAATGATGAGACCTAAACTTAATTGGTTCTAGCGTGTCATGCAAGCAGATTTGAGCTTTCGTGTTTACCGTATCATATATAATTGATAAGCTCTTATGTATGTGCGCTGTTCAATGTTCAATAAAAGTCTAAATTAAATAAGTTGAATGATGGACTAACCTGTCGATCTCTGAACTCTTTGAACAAGTCAAGATGAGCAACTGACAAGTCAAGTGCTATAGGCAGATTTGATGTGTTGCCTCCCCGTTTGCAGAGTAGTGAATTGAGATCTGTTTCTTTACTTTTCTCATTACTTTTGTTGGCAAAGTAATGCCTTATTTCACTCATACTGCTCTCTCTATTTATTAATTTCGGGCGTGTAGAAATTTGAATGAGCTTCGTTTGATCCATCGTTCGTGTTCCTCTGTTGTCACCGTTTGCCGGTTTCGCATGACCCGCGTCAGTTTAGGTAGCGCACTGCCGCCTAGCGGAGAACTTCGAAACAGCAGCGCATCAAATACCGAATTGAACAAAATTATGATATTGTACCGTTTGAAATATAATATATACCGGTATTTTTGCAGTACCGGTATACCGCGCATCCCTAGATACCACAATTATGATTTTCTGACAAACTGTTCAAAAGTTATTAGCCAAAATAGCAATTTGTCATATCTCATGTCCCGTAGGTGGCGCTATTCCCAACTTTGGTATGGGACCTCAGAACATGCTTCCGATGAAGTGTACCAATTTTCGTTTCGATTGATCAAACTTTGGCCGAGATACAGCCTTTTAGCCAATTTTGGGTGGACCTCATTAAGTTTGCGACACCATAACTTTTTTTTTTCCCAGTAAAACAAAAAAATCGGGAACAGTACTTTTATGCGGCTCAGTCTGAAGATCATTTGAGCACATGTTTGGAGAAAATTGGACAAAATTTGAAGGAGGAGTAGCGAAAAAACTGAATACTGTACATTTCAAAATGGCCACTACTGTAATGGGCAGGATCTTAATGTAAGGTATTGGGTGTGATCAGCATGATGAGTGGAATCAGGTGTACTAAGTTTCATGTTTCTAGATCAAAGGGTTCAAATGTTATAACCATTTCAATGTAAAAATTTTGAACTGGTGGTGGCGCTATAGAGTTGGTCCTAGAGGGTCAAAAATTGGTCCAATTACTATTCATTAGCATCACTACAAGTGTGCCAAATTTCATCATTTTCCTACTTACGGTTCATAGGGCTGCCATAGACTCCCATTTGCGGAAGAATAAGAAGAAAAACTTACAATTACAATAGGGGCTATCCCCTTCGGGGCTTGGCCCCTAATTACAGTGACAATGACTGAAGAACTCACTATTTGCATATAGTTAATGTATTAACTACAGTGTATAAACTATTAACTATTAATAAACTATAAACTAATACTTTGCAAATGATCTATAAGCAGTGTTGTGGGTAACGCGTTATAAAGTAACGCGTTAGAGTACTCTAATTACCTTTTTCGTGATATGTGTAACTTAACGCGTTAGTTTTGTGCGTTAAGTAATCAGTAACTTCGTTATTTTTTTAAAAAGTAATCCGTTAATTTAAGGAAAGGAAAAATCCCGACTGCAGCCTGTTTTTTGTCCGACAGTAGTATGCCTAGGTCTACTGTGCCACCTGCGGATGTATCAGCGGAGCCGAAGCGCTGTAATCATAAAGTCAATGGCTGTGATACATCTGTGCCCTGCTCCCCCCTGTGTGTGTGTGTGTGTTTTTTTTTTCCGAACTCCCGGCAAGATGGCAGAGAGGACAGCGTTTGCAGTATGGAAGTACGCACATTATTTTCAATTTGTCAACGAAAAGGAAAAGAACATAACGGTAAAATGCACACTCTGCGTTGGTGAAAAGCATCTGTCGACCGCCAAAAATTCTACCTCAAATTTAAAAAAACATCTCACATCCAAACACCAATCTAGCACTCTGGTAGCAAAGCCTGCTGAGGAGGACGACGGTGGTGCACCAGCTCCAAAGCAACAGCGTTTGAGTTTTAACTCCGCTAAAACAGTCCCCATCAGTGAAGTTCACAAACATGTGGCCGGTTATGTAGTTGAGGAGATGCTTCCAATTACAACTGTGGAGTCTCCATCTTTCCGTAGATTAATCAGTAAAATCCCAACTACACGTAACACAGAGGGAACAGTGCCTGACCGCAAAACATTTGCAAGCTATCTGGACAAATCCTACACAGACATGGAGAAAGAACTGAAAAAAACGTTTGAAGAACTGGAATTTGTTTCTACCACGGCAGATTTGTGGACAGCTAATAATAAGAGCTTCATGGGAATGACGGCACACTGGATACATCCATCCACTCTGAAGCGGGGGAAAGCTGCAATCGCATGTAGGCGGGTGAGAGGACGGCACACGCATGATGTAGTTGCAGGGGAGATCGAGCAAATTCATACGTCATATGGCCTTGGTGGGAAAGTGACAGCCACTGTCACTGACAATGGATCTAATTTTGTTAAGGCGTTCAAGGTGTTTCACAAAAGGGCCTCGGACTCAGAGGAGGAGGAAGATCGGAGTGAAAGTGTCACTTTCGAGGATATAAACGATGTGCTGTCAAGCTCTGATGGTGATGGCATGATCAGTCTCCCTCGTCACCACAGATGCGCGTCTCATACGCTAAATCTGATATCCACCACTGACATAGAAAAATGGCTGTCTTCCAACAGTGACACAAGAGCAGTATACAGGAGTGTTATTGCTAAATGTTCGGCACTCTGGACCAAAGCGAGCAGATCAGCATATGCATCAGAAACTGTGGAAAAATTCAGCAGGAGAAAGCTGCTGGTTCCCACGACGACCAGATGGAACTCCTTTTATGAGGCTTTGTGCAGGGTCATGGACATCCCCATCACTGACCTGCACAACTTATGCACCCAGCTGGGCATCAGGTGCATTACTGACAGGGAGTACCAGTTTATTAAAGAGTATTGCGTGATTCTCAAACTGCTGGCCATGGCCCTAGATATTATTCAAGTGGAGGAAAACTGTTTTTATGGAACTATCCTGCCGACACTGGGGGCCCTGATGGCAAAAACGGTGGATTTAAAAGACAGTCTCTCCCGGATGACATCTGGCCTGCCTGATGTTATAGTTGAGGTAAAATTGTTTGTTCGTCTGTTTTTTGTATTTGCTCATATCTTACAAGCTTTACTAAAACATTGTTGCTAAGATTTACACTGCATGTTTTAAACTAATTTCGATATGCCTGCCTGTATCTTGCAGCCCATGAAGACACGCTTTGCATCCACGCTGGACAGCAAGGAGGCCCTGCTGGCTGCAGTCACCATTCCTAAATTTAAACTGCGCTGGATAAAAGATGAGACTAAAAAGGACGCCGCCAAGGTGCTGCTTGCTGCCGAGTGCCGTGCGCTGGAGCATTCGCTGCTTGAGGAACTGCCACCTGCACCCGTCAGTGGAGGAGACGACGTCGAGACCGACTTTTTTTCATTTACAGAGGACAGACAGGTCTCAGAGACGTTGGACACTGAAATTGCTGAGTATTTTAAGTCAGGTGTCGAGATTGATATGTTGAACAAGTTCCCCAGGATCAAGACAGTGTTTCTGCGCTTCAATACCCCACCACCCTCCAGGGCACCCGTGGAGAGACTTTTCAGCCTCGGGAGTCTCGTTCTTACTCCCAGGAGAAATCGACTGTCGGACAAACATTTCGAAAATCTGCTTCTTCTACGTTTTAATCACTACTTTGAAGAGTAAATGTAAGAGGAGAGGACTATGTTAAAGCGAATTTAGGTGAGTCACAAACGTTGTTACACTTTATTAATATTTAGTTCGGCTATTAAGCGATTTTTCATTTGCCTGTGTGGCAGTGAATGATTTTATTCGGTTTGTAATCATTTTTGTTTGACAGACAGCTGTTAATTTCTGTTAGATCGTTGACTGGTTGTTCATGTCTAACTGCATTAGAGTTAAATAAAAACTCTAACTGCATTAGAGTTAAAGAAAAACTCTAACTGCATTAGAGTTAAAGAAAAAATCAGGAGTTATCTTGTTGTATGGTGCTCATATAGCCTAGGCTACCCGGGCTGGGAAGGTGTGAATTTTGATTAATATGTTCTGTGATAATAAATAAATAAAACGCTATGTGGAATAGCCTATTGATGACTGTCTTTCCTGTTATTGTTATCCCGCAGTGTTAATTTAGTCGGATGACTGACGTTATTCATTGCCAGGAGTCACGACTTCTAGGTGCATTTAAAGGGGGCAGTGTCTGTCAATTAAGCTGCAGCATGTGTGAGGCGCTGCAAACGGCTTTTAATTTTTGGTAATGCATGAGTACTCTAACGCGTTACTTTTATGAATAGATAACGCTGTAACGTAACTGATTACTTTTAATTGATGGTAACGTTGTAACCTAATTAACTACTTTCCAAAGTAACTATACCCAACACTGTCTATAAGTGATTTGTTATTGTATACTTATTATAAAGTGTTACCCAATATTTTATGTTTACCTTATGCTCCCCGTGCAGTGAGAGAAGAAAGTTCCCTTTCAGTCGCTCACGTTCGACATGACGACGTAATTGGGATCACTTCAGGGAGCCCTATCAACTTCGAGTGTCTACAGAACGAGGCAATGAACGTCACGCGCCACGTGCCCCGCCCCGCAGCGCGGGTATAAACAGGAAGCGGGCGCACACACTCATTGTCTTTCGCTTCGGAGCCGAGCTTTCGTTTTGACTCTGCAGACTGCTGCATCGTTGAAGACTGCTTAAATGAAATACTCTGTTCCAGTGCTGGTGTGAAGGCGCGATCAGCGGTGGCCGCGAGCATTACAGCTCACAACTGCTGTTTTCACAGCATTGCTTGTGTGTGTGTGTGTGTGTCTGTATGTGTCGGTCTCGGTGGGCGTTCCTCTCGTGAGTGTGTACCTCGATTACACCGCGGCTATCCCTGGGTGCTTCAGCACTGAGAGAGTATTTTTTTCTTTTTTATATTTTTCGTTTTCAACTAAAAGAGCAACACAAGTGTGACCCTGCGTCCTTTTCAGGATGTCATTCCGCTTGTGCGTTTCTGGATGCGGTCGTTCCCTGGCGCCAGCAGACGGCCACAATAGTTGCCTCTCGTGTTTGGGCATTCAGCACGCTGAGGCAGCTTTTGTGAATAGTTCATGTTCCCATTGCAGGAATATGACTATGACAGCGCTGAGATCGAGACTCGCTTACCTCAAGGGAGTTGCAGTCCCCTCGCCTATGCCCCTATCTAGTGTCTATTCTGGACCTCAGAATAGACCTACTTCTGTGCATGGTCAGGGTGATCTGTGGATTACCGTGAGGGCTTCCCCGCCGAGCCAATCTCCGTGGGTCCCTCACGCCTCACAAAGCGCTGCTGCCGTTGGAGCCTCCAAAGGAACGCGCTGGTCCTTCTCATGGACGACCAGCCATGTCCTTTGGAGCTCCACCTGACGACCAGATGTCTATCGCAGCATCGGAGGGGGAGCTTCAGTCCTCTGGAGATGAAGATTCGGCTGCGTTACCCCCTTCGGGGAGTGTAGCGTTGCCCGAGTCTGATCCAGAATGGGCAGCTATACTTTCCCGGGCCGCCGAGAAGGTCGGGCTTGCGTGGAATCCTCCACCACGTCCCGAACCTTCTCGGTTGGAAGATTGGTTTCTCGGGGCAGGCCGTGCTGGTTCTCAGCGCGCCGCCCCGGTACCATTCTTTCCGGAAGTGCATGAGGAGCTTACTAGGTCGTGGACGGCGGCGTATAGTGCCAGAAGCCGTCCTAGTGGCTCCTCCCTCCTCACCACCCTCGACGGCGGAGCAGCTAAGGGGTATGTGGATGTCCCGCCGGTGGAGCATGCCGTCGCGATGCAACTGTGTCCGGCGTCCGCTTCCTCCTGGCGGGGCAATCCATGCCTCCCGTCCAAGGCGTGTACGTTTTCGTCTGGTCTCACGGCGAAGGCTTACAGAGCCTGTGGACAGGCTGCTTCTGCCCTCCATGCCATGGCGCTTGTGCAGGTCCACCAGGCCCAGGAGCTCATGGACATGAACAAGGGTGGTTCTGACCCAGAGCTCCTCCGTCTGCTCGTCGCCAAGGTCGACCTCCTGCGGCGTCCTCCACTCCCGCTAAGCCTCAGCAGCCACCATCCAGGCCTCAGCGTGGAGCAGGCCGCAGGAAGTCGACCACGCCCATCCAGGCCGCTGCCAAACCAGGAGGCAAGCGCAGGTGCAAACAACCCTGAGACGGGCGACCCAGAGGTGGACCAAGTTGCTCTTCAGGAGGTGGTGAAGGCACCGCTCCTTCTCCCGGTGGAGGGCCGGGCGGAGAATCTTTTGTTTCCTTTTCTTTCTGTTCTGCCACTGACCCACGGGCCAGTGGTACCCCATTTTCAACAAAAGAGCAATTTCTGAAACCTCTGGGTCCCAAGAGGGCGCGCTTGGCGGTCGACAACGCTATGCCTTGTCACCCTCAAACCCCTCTTTCTTCGCCAGCAAGCAGCAGTGGCTGTGTTCCGGACGCACTGACGCCTCCACACACTCACTCTGCCCTTCGACGGAAGCAGCACCACACACTCAGACCCCACTCCGGGCCGCTATGCCGTCCGAGTCGGGTCCCTGCATTCCGCCGTGCTGCCCCACCCCGGGTACGTCTGTGGTGCCGTTGGTCCCGCTTGTGCAGTGTCTGGGAGCCTGGCTAGCGCTTCCCAGCCCGTCTCGCTGGCTCATCCGTACTGTCAGACTCGGCTATGCGATTTAGTTCGCCTGGCGTCCCCCTGTGTTCAAGGGCATTCTTTTCACCCGTGTTCTGGCGGACAGTGCCCCTGTGCTCAGGGCAGAGATCGCAGTCCTACTGGCGAAGGACGCGATCGAGCCGGTCCCTCCAGCCCGATATGAAGACCGGCTTCTACAGGCCGTACTTCATTGTACCCAAGAAAGGCGGTGGGTTACGGCCAATCTTGGACTTGCGCGTCCTGAACCGGTCCCTTCACAGGCTGCCGTTCAAGATGCTTACACAGAAACGCATTTTCAAATGCATCCGTCCCCAAGATTGGTTTGCAGCGATCGACCTGAAGGACGCGTACTTTCATGTCTTGATTCTCCCTCGACACAGACCGTTTCTTCGCTTTGTGTTCGAGGGACGGCCATATCAGTACAAAGTCTTACCCTTCGGCTGGCCCTGTCGCCCCTTGTCTTCACGAAAGTTGCGGAGGTGGCCATTGCTCCTATGTGCGAGCGTGGTGTTCGCATTCTCAACTACCTCGACGACTGGCTTATTCTCGCCCAGTCGAGAGAGCAGTTGTGCGAACAGGGACATGGTGCTCAGTCACCTCAGCCACCTAGGGCTTCGGGTCAACTGGGAAAAGAGCAAACTCACCCCCGGGCAGAGGATCTCTTTTCTCGGTATGGAGTTGGATTTGATCAACATGACAGCGCGCCTCACCGCGGCCCGCGTCCAGTCAGTATTGAACTCCATGAGCACGCTCAGACGCAGAACAGTGGCACGCAGACTTGTGTGTCCTGAACCGGTCCCTTCACAGGCTGCCGTTCAAGATGCTTACGCAGAAACGCATTTTCAAATGCATGAGTCCCCAAGATTGGTTTGCAGCGATCGACCTGAAGGACGCGTACTTTCATGTCTCGATTCTCCCTCGACACAGACCGTTTCTTCGCTTTGTGTTCGAGGGACGGCCATATCAGTACAAAGTCTTACCCTTCGGCTGGCCCTGTCGCCCCTTGTCTTCACGAAAGTTGCGGAGGTGGCCATTGCTCCTATGTGCGAGCGTGGTGTTCGCATTCTCAACTACCTCGACGACTGGCTTATTCTCGCCCAGTCGAGAAAGCAGTTGTGCGAACAGGGACATGGTGCTCAGTCACCTCAGCCACCTAGGGCTTCGGGTCAACTGGGAAAAGAGCAAACTCACCCCCGGGCAGAGGATCTCTTTTCTCGGTATGGAGTTGGATTTGATCAACATGACAGCGCGCCTCACCGTGGCCCGCGTCCAGTCAGTGTTGAACTGCACGAGCACGCTCAGACGCAGAACAGCGGCACCACAGTTTCAGAGGCTCCTGGGGCATATGGCATCTGCAGCCGCGGTAACGCCGCTCGGATTGCTTCATATGAGGCCGCTCCAACACTGGCTCCACGATCGAGTCCCGAGATGGGCGTGGCAGAGCGGCTCGTGCTGGGTCCCGCACTGTCGCCAAACTCTCAGCTTGTGGTCGGACCCTTCGTTCCTGCGGGCAGGTGTTCCCCTAGAACAAGTGTCCAGGCACTCTATGGTCACCACAGATGCCTCTGCCACCGGCTGGGGGGCCACGTACAACGGGCATGCAGCTTCAGGTCTGTGGACGGGGCCTCAACTGCATTGGCACATCAACTGCCTCGAGTTGTTAGCAGTACATCTTGCGTTGGGCCGCTTCAAAACGCCGCTACAAGGCAAGCATGTACTGGTCCGTACGGACAGCACTGCAACCGTTGCGTACATCAACCGTTAGGGTGGTCTACGCTCCCGCCGCATGTCACAACTCGCCCGCCATCTCCTCATTTAGAGTCAGAAGCATCTGAGGTCGCTTCGTGCCATTTATATTCCTGGCCTGCTCAACCGTGCAGCCGACGAGCTCTCACGGCAGCAGGTGCTACCGGGAGAATGATAACTCCATCCCCAGGTGGTCCAGCTGATTTTCAGGCGCTTTGGGACCGCACAAATAGATGTTTGCCGCCCCGGACACGTCTCACTGCCAGTTGTTCTATTCCCTGACCGAGGGGACCCTCGGCACGGATGCCCTGGCACACAGCTGGCCCACGGGCCTACGCAAATATGTGTTTCCCCCAGTGAGCCTTCTTGCACACACCTTGTGCAAGGTCAGGGAGGACGAGGAGCAGGTCTTGTTAGTTGCGCCGTATTGGCCCAACCGGACCTGGTTCCCCGAACTAGTGCTCCTCGCGACAGCCCCTCCTTGGCCCATTCCTCTGAGAGAGGACCTGCTCTCTCAGAGACGGGGCACCCTATGGCACCCGCGTCCAGACCTCTGGAAACTCCATGTCTTGTCCCTGGACAGGACGCAGAGGTTCTAGGTGATCTACCCCCAGCGGTAGTTGACACCATCACTTCCGCTAGAGCCCCCTCTACGAGGCGCCTCTATGCATTGAAGTGGAACCTATTCGTTGAGTGGTGTTCTTCTCACGAGGAGAGGAGAACCCCCGAACTTGCTCGATCAGAGCCGTGCTTTCCTTCCTGCAAGATGGGTTGGAGCGAAGGCTGTCTCCCTCTACCCTTAAAGTGTATGTTTCCGCTATTGCCGCACATCACGATGCAGTTGAAGGTAAGTCGTTGGGAAACGGCAAAAGCACGACCTGATTGTCAGATTCCTGAGGGGGGCGAGGAGACTAAATCCTCCTCGCCCGCTCTCTATACCCTCTTGGGATTTGTCTCTGGTCCTTTTGGCTCACCCTTTGAGCCTTTGCAGTCAGCTGAGTTAAAAATTATGTCCTGTAAAACAGTACTCCTGGTTGCATTGGCCTCCATCAAGAGGGTAGGGGATCTGCATATATTTTCGGTCGACAAATCGTGCCTAGAATTCGGCCCGGCTAACTCTCACATGATCCTGAGACCCCGGCCAGGATACGTGCCCAAGGTTCCTACCACTCCCTTCCGGGACCAGCTGGTGAATCTGCAAGCGCTGCCTTCCGAGGAGGCAGACTCAGCCCTGGCTTTTCTCTGTCCCGTCCACGCTCTGCGCCTGTACGTGGACAGAACGCAAAGCCTCAGGACCTCAGATCAGCTCTTCGTCTGTTACGGAGGCCAGCAGAAGCGAAAGGCTGTCTCCAAGCAGAGGATGGCCCACTGGATAGTGGATGCCATCGCCTTGGCTTACGAAGCCCAAGGCGTGCCTTGCCCGCCCGGGTTGAGAGCCCACTCCACTAGGAGTGTCGTTTCTTATTGGGCGCTGGCACACGGCGCCTCGCTGACAGATATCTGTAGAGCTGCGGGCTGGGCGACACCTAACACGTTCGCTAGGTTTTATAGCCTACGTGTTGAGCCGGTTTCTTCCTGTGTGCTAACTTCAACCAGCCGGTAACACCGAAGTTCCCGCTCTAGTGTCGGCTTGCTGCACCACTCCCCTCCACGGAGCAGATACGTGCGCTTTTAGCTCCATTCGAGTTCCCCACTCAGGCGAACCCTGTGAGTTCCTCCGCACCCCTTCGGCAGTCGGACGTTGCGGAGCGTCCGACGCCAGGCCTAGTGCTCGTATGCTTGTGTAACTTGTGCTAGGTTGGGTTCCATATGTGGTAATCCCTGCGGCGATCCCATATGAGTATTCTTCCACGACCAACTCCCTGCGGTGAGCCTGTGTCTTTCCCTTGGCAGAGTCCGCTCTGCCATCACTGTCCGGTGTAGCCTCCACCTTCTTAGGCTGGAGCCACCCTAGTGACATTCCATATGTTGCACTGCCCCTACCAACCAGTCCATATGTGTATTCTCCACGTTACCTCCCTTCGGGCAGGATGTGGCTTCCGCAGCGTCCCCTTCCCCTGGAAAGGCACGCTTTCCCAGTGTTATCCAAGGGTTCCACTGTGTGGGTTATAACGGAGCAGCAGTCCGAACTCCCTCTACGCAGGCCTTCCGCCTCAGCCAGTTCGGGGTCTGAGAGTCTTGCGTAGGGCGCTGGATGTGGCAGCAACCGTGGCGTTTTCCATGGGATCCCAATTACGTCGTCACGTCGAACGTGAGCGACTGAAAGGGAACTTCTCGGTTACTAATGTAACCCCCGTTCCCTGATGGAGGGAACGGGAGACGTGACGTCCCGCCGCCACGGTTGCTGACCATCGCTGTACGGCCGTCACAATCTCGGCTCCTCAGCGAAAAACAATGAGTGCGTGCGCCCGCTTCCTGTTTATACTCGCGCTGCGGGGCGGGGCGCGCGACGCTTCTCACCCACGCCAATGTTCATTGGCTCGTTCTGTAGACACTCGAAGTTGATAGGGCTCCCTGGAGTGATCCCAATTACGTCGTCACGTCGACGTCACGTCTCCCGTTCCCTCCTTCAGGGAACGAGGGTTACATTACTAACCGAGACGTTTTCTCTAAGCCAAACATGAACACCCTTCTATCAATAATAAAATGAATAAATTAGGTGTCATACAGAGCTGAATGGAATGTGTGTTTTCTTGTTGTCTGTGTTGTGTCCTGTGGAGAAATCACTCCATTACTGGCACCTGGAGATCCGTAAATCTGCGTTCCTCTCTCTCTCTCTCTCTACAGCTCATGCAGTAATGCACAGCTGTGTGTAATTGATGACATATTTTGGCTGGCTGAGATGATCTAATTAGGGTTGTAATTCTCCATACAGTGTGTGCATGAATCATATAAACGCTATATTTATGATGGTGATTAGAGCTTGAGAAAAATGGCATTATTTTCTCTCCTATAAAACACTTGAACCTTTCTAGTTAAACTAGTTTAACTAGAAACTAGCACCAAAAAAACCCATCAAGCATAGCTGACAGCTTTGTGTTGAGAAAAGCATCTCATTTTGTGTGTCATCAGAGAATGACGCAAAATGCTCATTTCAAACCTTACACCCCAGACCAGCGAGCTAACTCACACAATGTAGGCCATGGAACTGTAATTGCTCTATAAAACAAAAGTAATACTCAATAAAGCAGAAAACACTACAGCCATTTACTGCATAAAACTGAAGGATTACTGTCAGGATAGCAGGTAAACATGCCGTTACTTTTCAGTGTACAGTCCCAGTGGCAGTGTAACAGCTCTGGGCTCATAAGATAAAAAGCTCCTGGCTATTTATTAATGTGAGCAGATAAATGAAAGTACAGAGATGTTATTCAATAAAACATAATTACGTGTTAAACGTTCACAGTGGAGGTGCCTGTAAGGCTGATGTAATGATTTGAAGTGAATTCTACATGCTTCTTTGGTTTGTTTTGTGTTTCTCTCACTCACTTTCTCTCTCTCTCTCTCACACACACACACACACACACACATATAATGGTTGTGTTCTTCTGACATCTATCTACATTGAACTCTTGGCATGATGCAGAGACCTGAGAGGTAATTACGTTTGAGATGTTGTTCTCTCTCGGCATAGCTGACTCTGTGAGAGAATAACAAGCCAGCACAACAGTCGCCTCTAACTTATGGTCTGTCTTCTCACATTCAGGAAGAACCATGATTCAGCCTGTCAGGAGGACCGATGCTGAGATTTCATCTTGCTTGAATGCTTGAGGTTTTGAGAATAAATTTATTTTTAGCAAATGTTGTAATTGTTAATGATTTAGAGCCTTGGGTTATTGTGGATTATGTAAAAAAGAATAATAATAATATTTTAGGCATTTCACAATCATCACAAATCCATCAGCAGTTCAGAGCAAACCCAGCTGGCACAGAGAATTGCCACATACACAGCTCTGTTCATGAGCTCTTTGCTTCTGTTGCTAATGTACACCATTTTTTATTCCAATGTGCCTTTGCAGAAATCGTGCTCGTTATTAGGTCCTAAAAAGGCTTAACATTTACTTCCAACTTCATCTCAAATTTAATTGCTGCTTTAAATTTTTAGGCCACTTTAAATACAAGTACTGATTAATAATTTAATGCTAAAAGTCTGAAAATTAAAAGAAAAATGGGTGGTAATGAGACATTGTGTTAAATGGATGGAAGCAAATATTTTAGTGATGGATTTTGTTTTTTACAGTGTAAGCAAAGTTATTTCAACATAACTTTTTGTGCTGTGTTTTATATTCTATTAAATAGTATTTCTCGCTGTAAAAGCTATTAAAGTCTTCATGAAAGGAAAAGTTACTTTATCTGTTTTATATATGCCGTTTATATCTGTTTTTATCGAGCGGTCCAGTCTCTCTTGTGAAGCCAACACGGAAGTGAATTAAACTGCAATTCATCGACTGGCCGCTAGAGACAGGCTCCAAAAGGGAGTCAATTCCATATATCCCCATAGGCCATAGGGTGCCCCATACAGTCGGCAACTAGTCATAGTTGGGGGTGGTCTGGCGTGGCGAGGGTGGAGTCGGCGGGGGGGAAAACACCACGAACATTGTGTGTATTTGAAAAATTACAAAATTAACTGCAATAGGTTATGATTGCCCTTATTTAATTAAAAACTGGGTCAATGACCCAACCAAATGACTGGAGGTGTCGTTTCCAGACATATTTTGTTCTTGAATCTCCAGGTAAGACATCGCGGTAGCTGTAGCGGTAACATTAGCCTATAACTCAATCAACTTTCGTATGCATACTATAACTCCATAAAACCTTGTCACTTACCAATTGTACAGGTCCTTCTCAAAAAATTTGCATATTGTGATAAAGTTAATTATTTTCCATAATGTAATGATAAAAATTAAACTTTCATATATTTTAGATTCATTGCACACCAACTGAAATATTTCAGGTCTTTTATTGTTTTAATACTGATGATTTTGGCATACAGCTCATGAAAACCCCAAATTCCTGTCTCAAAAAATTAGCATATCATGAAAAGGGTCTCTAAACGAGCTATTAACCTAATCATCTGAATCAACTAATTAACTCTAAACACCTGCAAAAGATATCTGAGGCTTTTAAAAACTCCCAGCCGGTTTCATTACTCAAAACCGCAATCATGGGTAAGACCGCCGACCTGATTTCTGTCCAGAAGGCCATCATTGACACCCTCAAGCAAGAGGGTAAGACAGAAAGAAATTTCTGAACAAATAGGCTGTTCCCAGAGTGCTGTATCAAGGCACCTCAGTGGGAAGTCTGTGGGAAGGAAAAAGTGTGGCAAAAAACGCTGCACAACGAGAAGAGGTGACCGGACCCTGAGGAAGATTGTGGAGAAGGACCGATTCCAGAGCTTGGGGGACCTGCGGAAGCAGTGGACTGAGTCTGGAGTAGAAACATCCAGAGCCACCGTGCACAGGCGTGTGCAGGAAATGGGCTACAGGTGCCGCATTCCCCAGGTCAAGCCACTTTTGAACCAGAAACAGCGGCAGAAGCGCCTGACCTGGGCTACAGAGAAGCAGCACTGGACTGTTGCTCAGTTTTGCATGTCATTCGGAAATCAAGGTGCCAGAGTCTGGAGGAAGACTGGGGAGAAGGAAATGCCAAAATGCCTGAAGTCCAGTGTCAAGTACCCACAGTCAGTGATGGTCTGGGGTGCCATGTCAGCTGCTGGTGTTGGTGCACTGTGTTTTATCAAGGGCAGGGTCAATGCAGCTAGCTATCAGGAGATTTTGGAGCACTTCATGCTTCCATCTGCTGAAAAGCTTTATGGAGATGAAGATTTCATTTTTCAGCACGACCTGGCACCTGCTCACAGTGCCAAAACCACTGGTAAATGGTTTACTGACCATGGTATTACTGTGCTCAATTGGCCTGCCAGCTCTCCTGACCTGAACCCCATAGAGAATCTGTGGGATATTGTGAAGAGAAAGTTGAGAGACGCAAGACCCAACACTCTGGATGAGCTTAAGGCCGCTATCGAAGCATCCTGGGCCTCCATAACACCTCAGCAGTGCCACAGGCTGATTGCCTCCATGCCACGCCGCATTGAAGCAGTCATTTCTGCAAAAGGATTCCCGACCAAGTATTGACTATTGAGTGCATAACTGAACATAATTATTTGAAGGTTGACTCTTTTTTTTGTATTAAAAACACTTATTTTATTGGTCGGATGAAATATGCAAATTTTTTGAGACAGGAATTTTGGGTTTTCATGAACTGTATGCCAAAATCATCAGTATTAAAACAATAAAAGACCTGAAATATTTCAGTTGGTGTGCAATGAATCTAAAATATATAAAAGTTTAATTTTTATCATTACATTATGGAAAATAATGAACTTTATCACAATATGCTAATTTTTTGAGAAGGACCTGTATGTATGCTTCACTCCAAACTATTAATCCTTTTGTAAAACGGTGATCAGTCGTACGAAGTTGCCGAGGGACTGTGCTGACAGTTATCCCTAACTCACAGACTGCAGTCTGTATTGAGTGTAGACCTCGAACTACTCCATAGGTTCACGGCTCGCGTCATTACGTAGCGATTGGCCTATCAAGCGAGCCTTCAGCTGATATCACTAATGTGAATGAGACATCCCTTATGAAAAACAACAACTATAGGAATTTTGTAGTATTTTAGGACAAAATGTTATTGTAATCCTATAGGAATACTATAGTATTTTGGGACATACTATAGAAGTACTATAGAGATATTACAGATCGAAACACCGCCATCATTTCTAGCCGATTTATGTGCCAAGAAAGTAGATGGTCCTGCCAAAGACCTTTCGCCGAGCGACCACTCATGATCGCCCCCCAACCTGTGAGGGAAGCATCCGTCTATAGCTACGCGTCGACAAGAAGCCCCCAGCACTGGGCCTTGGGCGAGGAACCAAGGTTTGTTCCACATGACTAAGGCACGTAGGCATCGCCGCGTGACCTTGATCATGCGAAACGGATTTCCCCTCGGAGAAAACCCCTTGGTCCTGAGCCACCACTGCAGGGGTCTCATGTACAGGAGGCCAAAAGTTATTACGTTGGACGCAGCTGCCATGAGACCCACCAGTCTCTAAAACTGTTTCGCAGTGAGTGACTGGCCTAGTTTTACCTAGGCCAAAGAGAAGAACCCGATATTGGTACACTTCACCCCCGAAAGCAAACCTCAGGGACTTCCTGTGTGGAGGACGGATGGCTACATGGAAGGAAGCGTCCTTCAATCTATCATGACAAACCAGTCCTCGGACTGAATCTGTGACACAATCTGTTTGAATGTAACCATCCATCCTTCTTTGGAACAATGAAGTAACGGCTGTAAACCCCTGACTCCCTAACTGGGAGGAGGAACCCTTTCTATAGCCTCCTTTCACAGAAGAGTCTGTACTTCTTGCTCCATACCCAGAGCCTGCTCGGGGTCCACCACGTAGGGAGGGCCCCTAGAAATATAGGCGGAAGAACCGAACTGAATTCTGAAATCATTATATTTGGCAGTAGCTTACACGCTGCCAGAAAATCTACTAAAGGGACCAGTCTCTCGAGACTGGCCTCTGGTATTGGTCGAACAGCCACTTCGGTGCCCTGTAACGGCGAACCGGCAGGGAACAACCGAACTGACTGTTCTACGACCCTCCTCAGAGAATCGTTCGGGAACGCTGACACATCGGTGCCCTGAAGCGGCGAACCGGCAGGGAACAACCGAACTGGCAGCGCTGCGACCCTCCTCAGAGAGTCGCTTCCTAGGAATGATAACATATCCAGAGCCTGCTCGGGGTCCACTACAGTAGGGAGGACCCCTAGAAATATGGGTGGATGAGAACCGAACTGAATTCTGTAACCCTTTTCTATAGTGAGCAGGTCCCAATGAGATATATTTGGCAGTAGCTTACACGCTGCCAGAAAATCTACTAAGGGGACCAATCTCTCGATACTGGCCTCTGGTATCGGTCGAACAGCCACTTCGGTGCCCTGTAACGGCGAACTGGCAGGGAATAGCCGAACTGACTGTTCTACGTCCCTCCTCGGAGGATCGTTCGGGAACGCTGACACCTCAGTGCCCTGAAGCGGCGGACCGGCAGGGAACAACCGAACTGGCAGCGCTGCGACCCTCCTCAGAAAAGTCGCTTCCCAGGAATGATAACATAACCAGAGCCTGCTCGGGGTCCACCACCGTAGGGAGGACCCCTAGAAATATGGGTGGATGAGAACCGAACTGAATTCTGTAATCCTTTTCTATAGTGAGCAGGACCCAACGAGATATATTTGGCAGTAGCTTCCATGCTGCCAGAAAATCTACTAAGGGGACCAGTCTCTCAAGACTGGCCTCTGGTATTGGTCGAACAGCCACTTCTGTGCCCTGTAACGGCGAACCGGCAGGGAAAAACAAACTGACTGTTCTACGACCCTCCTCGGAGGATCGTTTGGGGACGCTGACACCTCAGTGCCCTGAACGGCGAACCGGCAGGGAACAACCGAACTGGCAGCGCTGCGACCCTCCTCAGAGACTCGCCCCCCAGAGGGCTGCCTCGGCACACGTGAGATCCGAGATCGAGTCACAGAATCTTTATTGCAGACCCGTAATCTACGCGCTGCCTCGGCAAACGCGAGATCCGAGCCAAATCGATAGTGCATATGTTACACGTCGGGAATTTATGAATGAACACTGTCAGCCCCAATTTACTAGAGCTGACCGTGCATGCTCCACTCCCAAACAGACAACACATAAATCGCGTGTGTCCCCACTCGTAATGAAGCGAGGGCAGGGACGAACACACGATCCAAGGCTGTTTGCTCTCCATACTCCTGTCTAATATATATATATATATATATATATGCTTGTGGACAAACAACAATAAATAGACAGAGACAAGATCACACAGAGCGCTTGCTGAAGGCACAGAAGCTGTTTTCCGGTGTGCTTTATAGTTTCCTGGTCGATGACGTCACCCGCCTATGACGTCTCGTCTCTCCATTAGACTGATAATACACGGGCTTCACGACGCAATCATACAGGGGCGTTCTAACAGCGTCTCGACACAGCTCGAGTTCCCTTGAAAGGGAACTCACAAACAAAGCATTCAATGAGCCTATAACAGAGCCGGTTTTTCTTTTTTTTCAAATAAAAAGTCACTCACACATACAAAAACAAAAAATTTTATGAGCCAATGACTGCCCTTTTTTTATGTTCCAATCAACCACCTGTGCACGCGCACACACAAATACACACAAGTGCATGTAAACATTATAGCTATTTGATTTGATTTTATTTTTATTTTGAACATGTAAAAGAAACAATAATAATAGTAATGCAATGAAAACGAATGAAAAAACAAAACAAAAAAAACAAACAAAAAAAACAGAAAGCTATGACTATGATTATTGTTTGTTCTTACCTGTTTATTCTTACCTAAAACTTTGAGTTACTGAAATTTTATGTTTTTTGTTTGAAGTAAATGATAAATGATGTACTACTTTGCCTATTCCTTATAGCATGATCATATTTGCATATTTTGGCATCTTTTTATAGTTTCACCTAACACAGATATTTTTTAATTACAATTTTAACTTGTGATAAAGTAAAAAAAAATAAGAGGTTAAATTCGTTATAACAGTGGTTTATAGAGTTCAGCAGCCAGCAGCCATATCACCCTGTAGCCCAAGACTGGTTGCCCACTGAAGCTAAGCAGGGCTGAGCCTGGTTAGTACCTGGATGGGAGACCTTCTGAGAAAACCAGGTTGCTGCTGGAAGAGGTGTTAGTGAGGCCAGCAGGGGGCGCTCACCGTGTGGGCCCTAACGCCCCAGTATAGTAATGGGGACACTGTACTGTCAAAGAGCACCGTCCTTCGGATGAGACGTTAAACCGAGGCCCTGACTCTCTGTGGTCGCAAAAAATCCCAGGATGTCTTTCGAAAGAGTAGGGGTGTATCCTGGCCAAATTTGCCCAGTGGCCTCTGTCCATCATGGCCTCCTAATCATCCCCATATATATATACCAATTGGCTTCATCACTATGTCTCCTCTCCACCAGTAAGCTGGTGTGTGGTGGGCGTTCTGGCGCAATATGGCTGCTGTCGCATCATCCAGGTGGATGCTGCACATTGGTGGTGGTTGAGGAGATCCCCCCCTTCTATGTAAAGCGCTTTGAGTGCCAAGAAAAGCGCTATATAAATGTAATGAATTACTATTATTATTTATTAGTTCAGCCTATATGCAGCTATTGTGTACTATAGCCATATATATGAAAATGTCATGTATTTCAATGTCAAATATTGGCCCAATTTACCTGAATTCACTCTATTTACCATCTCTCCAGTAAATAAACTTTGAACACATACAGTACTCAGCATAAATGAGTGCACCCCCTTTGAAAGTTAACAAATCAAGTAATTACTTTTTACATAGAAGTAGAGTTGCAAAGGGGCGGAAACTTTCCAGAAACTTTCCATGGGAAGTTAAGCTAGGGAATTTTGGAAATATTCCAAGTTGGAAACTTATTGGGAATTTTGGGGTTCCCTTTCGTTGTCACTCCGAGTTCCGTCGGATGACGACGAATGGGGTTTCGCTTAGAAAGCCTATCGACTTCGAGTATACAAAAACGAGCCAATGGCAAAGAAATGCCATGGGTCTGCGGAATTTGCATGGCGTAAGTCCGCCTCACCTCGTGGGTATTTAAGGAGAACGCTGGCAGCAAATAGGCATGTTTTCGCTTCGGAGCCAAGAGTATCTCTTCACTCCACAGCCATTTCTGACTTCACTCTACGAGACGAGCCACTCTCTCCGGTGTTGGTGTGACGGCGATCTGCAGCGAGTTCACATTGCCTGCTGATCTGTGCAGTGATCTGCCAATGAGTGTGTTTCTCCCTGCTCGCTTCAACATCGCGGAGTTTTTTTCTCCTCTCACAAAAGAGCTCGCACGTGGCACGTCTTTTTAAAGACGGCTCGCCTGTGCATTTCTGGTTGCGGTCGACTCATTTCCGATTTTGATGGGCACATTCTCTGCTCTGCGTGCTTGGGCTTGATCACGCTAGAGCAGCGTTTGTGGATGACTCACGTTCTCCCCGCGGGAACGTGACCATCGCGTCATTACGGTCGAGACGCAATGATCTCGTTAGAGAGAGAGTCCCCTCATCCACACCCTGATCTAACACTCTCCACGTGAGGTGCTACTTCGGCTGGTGGCCAGGGTGACCTGAGGGTGTGAGTGTGGAACAAATCCGCCGACTGTTTGTCCATGGACCACGCCCCCCTCTTCAGTGACGCAACCCGCGAGTGTTCAGGGGATTCCCCCGGGTCTATTTTCGGATGCCCCGCGGGTTTCCCTTGACGCTCCAGAATGGGATCTGTTGTCCATCGCAGCATCACAGGGCGGGCTAGAATCTTCAGGAAGTGAAGATTCGACAGTGCTGCCACTTTCGGGTGTGCATATGGCATTTGTCGAGTCAGATCCTGAGATGACGGCCATGCTTTCCCTGGCCGCTGCGAGCATCGGACTAGTGGAACCTTTCACCCTGTCCTGAGCGCTCGCTGCTGGGCGATTGGTTTTTGGGTGTGGTCCACTCCAATACCTTTCTTCCCGGATGTGCATCAGGAGATCTCGAAATCCTCGAAGACCCCCATGTCTTCCAGCGATCCCTCGTTGATCTCCTCCGCCCTTCCTTCCCTCGACGGGGCCGCTGCCCATGGGTACGCTGGGGTCCCCCCGGTTGAACGCTCTGTTGCGATGCTACTGTGTTCTCAGAGTGCTTCCTCTCGGCGCGATCCTAAGCACCCGTCCGAAGCCTGTAGTTTTTCGTCTACACTTGTGGCGAATTTCTATAGCGCTACAGGACAGGCAGCCGCCTCACTGCATGCCATGGCCAATCTGCTGGTCTACCAGACCCAGATGCTCACGGACATGCACGAGGGCGGGACTGACCCAGGGCTCTTCAATGAGCTGCGCGCCGCCACTGACCTTGCTCTCCGAGCGACGAAAGTGGCCGTACGCTCCCTGGGTCAGGTGATGTCCACCATTCTGTGGCTGAACCTGTCCGATGTGCAGGATGTCGGGCGGACCCATCTGCTTGACACCCCCATATCCCAGGTCGGCCTCTTCGGCGGTGCGGTTGAGGGCTTTGCCCAACAGTTCTCAACCGCCCACGAGTAGACTGAGGCTTATTCTGCCCCGACGGCCCCGCCGTCCGAGCAGATCCCTCAGTCTGCCCACCGCCGAAGGGGGGGCGCCACAGTCCTCTCCAGCCCCGCCCCGCTATACGCCGGGTTAAGCGGCACTCTTGAGATGGGCTCCTCAGAGATGGGACTCAGTTCTTTCCAGGAGCTGGTAGCAGGGCCACTCCTTTCCCTGGTGGAGGGCCGGGGAAGAATCCTTATTTTCAGAAAGAACTGACTCTCCCGTCTCTGAGCACACAGAGTTCTCGGACGACACGGTGCGCCGCCCCCGGGCCGTGCACCCCTCGTCCTCCTCTGTCCCAGAGCCGGATGACAGTGCGCGCCGTCCCCGGACCATGCCGCTCTCATCCTCCTCTGTCGCCAGACCCCTGGCAGAGCAGACCCCGTGGAACGTTCGTCCTTCCCTGGTCTCCTCTGTCAGGATGCGGTCTATGACTGTGCCCCCACACCGGGCCGCTATGCCGTCCACGTCCGGCCCAGTCATACCGCTTCGCTGCCCCACCGACGGGAAGTCTGTGGTTCGCGTGACCCCGCTGGTACAGTTCTTGGGAGCCTGGCTAGAGCTTCCCAACCTGTCCCGCTGGGTCGCACGAATGATCAGGCTCGGCTACGCGATTCAGTTCGCGCGGTCTCCTCCCCGCTTCAGGGGAGTCCGCTCCACTATGGTCGGTGGCAATGCCCCTATCATGAAAGCGGAGGTTGCTACCCTGCTGGCGAAGGGTGCGATCGAGACTGTCCCTCCAGCCGAAATGAGGTCCGGGTTCTACAGCCCGTACTTCATTGTCCCGAAGAAAACCGGTGGGTTACGGCCAATCTTGGATCTGCGCGTTCTGAACCGCTCCCTTCACAGGCTGCCGTTCAAGATGCTCACCGCCAAATGCGTTTTCGAATGTGTGCGGCACCAGGATTGGTTTGCAGCGATCGACCTGAAGGACGCCTACTTTCATGTCTCCATCCTCCCTCGACACAGACCGTTCCTGCGGTTTGCTTTCGAGGGGCAGGCATATCAGTACGCAGTTCTCCCATTCGGGCTAGCCCTGTCTCCTCGCGTCTTCACGAAGGTCGTCGAGGCAGCCCTTGTTCCCCTCCGGGAACACGGGGTTCGCATTCTGAACTATCTCGACGACTGGCTGATCCTAGCACACTCTCGAGATCAGCTTTGCGAACACAGGGACTTGGTGCTCCGCCATGTAGCCCGTCTGGGCCTTCGGGTCAACTGGGAGAAGAGCAAACTTTGCCCCGTGCAGAGGATCTCTTTTCTCGGTATGGAGATCGACTCGGTCGCCATGTCCGCGCAGCTTACGAGCGAGCGCGTGCAGTCACTGCTAACTTGCCTGAGACAGTTCGAGGGCAAGAGTGCGGTTCCACTGAAACTTCTTCAGAGGCTCCTGGGGCATATGGCATCTGCAGCCGCGGCAACGCCGCTCGGATTGCTTCATATGAGACCGCTTCAGCTTTGGCTTCGCGACCGAGTTCCGAGATGGGCATGGCATCACGGCACCCTCTGAGTACCAGTTACTCCGACCTGCTGTCAGACCTTCACCCCGTGGTCGAACCTCAGTTTTCTACGGGCCGGTGTGCCCCTGGAACGAGCTTCCCGGCATGTTGTGGTAACAACAGATGCCTCTGCCACGGGCTGGGGCGCCATGTGCAATGGACGTGCTGCCGCGGGCTCCTGGACAGGATCCCACCGCTTATAGCACGTCAATTGCCTCGAGTTGCTGGCTGTACGTCTTGCTCTGCGCCGCTTCCGAGCCGTGCTCAAGAATCAACACGTACTAGTCCGATCAGACAATACCGCCACTGTAGCGTACATCAACTGTCAAGGTGGTCTGCACTCCCGCCGTATGTCGCAACTCGTCCGCCACCTCCTCATATGGAGTCAGAAGCATCTGAGGTCGCTTCATGCCATCTATATCCCCGGAGCCCTGAACTGTGCAGCCGACGAGCTCTCACGGCTTCAGCCCCTCCCGGGAGATTGGCGACTCCATCCCCAGTCGGTTCAGCTGATTTGGGACCAGTTCGGGGACGCACAGATAGATCTGTTTGCCTCTCACGACTCGACCCATTGCGCCCTGTATTATTCCCTGACCGAGGGCACGCTCGGCACGGATGCACTGGCACACAGCTGGCCGCGGGGCCGCAAATATGCGTTTCCCCCAGTGAGCCTTCTTGCGCAACTCCTGCGCAAGGTTAGGGAGGACGAGGAGCAGGTCACTCTGGTCGCGCCGTACTGGCCTACCCGGACCTGGTTCTCCGAACTTGTACTCCTCGCGACAGCACCTCCTTGGCCGATTCCTCTGAGGAAGGACCTCCTTTCTCAGGGACGGGGCACCCTATGGCACCCTCGTCCCGATCTTTGGAACCTCCACGTGTGGCTGGACGAGGCAGGTTTGAGTACCTACCACCAGCGGTGGTGGCTACTATCACTTCCGCTAGAGCGTCGTCCATGAGACACGTCTATGCGTTGAAGTGGATCCTCTTCGTCAACTGGTGCTCTTCTCACCGAGAAGACCCCCGGAGATGTTCGATCAGCGTCGTGCTTTCCTTCCTTCAAGATGGGTTGGAGCGAAGGCTGTCTCCCTCCACCCTCAAGGTCTATGTCGCCGCTATTGCCACACAGCATGATCTTATAGAAGGTAAGTCGGTGGGGAAGCACGACCTGATCGTCAGGTTCCTGAGAGGAGCGAGGAGACTGAATCCTCCTCGCCCTCCTCTCGTACCCTCTTGGGACCTCGCAGTGGTTCTAACTGCCCTGCGGAGTGCTCCCTTTGAGCCTTTGCAGTCAGTCGAGCTTAACTTCCTGTCTATGAAGACAGCACTTCTGACTGCATTGGCCTCCATCAAGAGGGTAGGGGACCTGAACGCATTCTCCGTTGACGAAGCGTGCCTGGAATTCGGGCCGGCTTACTCTCACGTGATCCTGAGACCCCGGCCTGGATATGTGCCCAAGGTTCCTACCACTCCCTTCCGGGACCAGGTGGTGAACCTGCAAGCGCTGCCCCCGGAGGAGGCAGACCCAGCCTTGGCACTGCTCTGTCCAGTACGTGCTCTCCGCATCTATGTAGACAGAACGCAGTGTTTCAGGACCTCAGACCAGCTCTTTGTCTGTTATGGTGGGAAGCTGAAGGGAAAGGCTCTCTCCAAGCAAAGGTTGTCTCACTGGATAGTGGACGCCATTGCTTTGGCATACCAGCAGCAAGGTCGACCGTGCCCCCTTGGTGTGACCGCCCACTCCACCCGGAGTGTGGCGTCCTCTTGGGCTCTAGCGCATGGCGCCTCGCTAACAGACATCTGCAGAGCTGCAGGCTGGGCGACACCCAACACATTCGCCAGATTCTACAATCTCCGAGTGGAGCCAGTGTCCTCTCATGTACTCGCTTCAACCAGCTAGTACCGGACCCGCTCAGGTGTCTTCGCTTGCTCGCCATTCCACTCCACGGACTGGATACGTGCAATATTCTCCTCAGGTGAGCTTCCCCGAAAGCCCTGAGTTCCTCCAGCACTCCTGACGTCGGCGCCAGTGTCTATTGCCTGCGCGTCGGCTAGGTGCCTCCCCGTGTGCATGGTCCCTCCCCTGAGTGACCCCCACATGTGTATTTCCACTGTAAGCCTCTCTGAGCATGTGTCTTTCCCTCGGCAAGCCACCGTGCCACCCCTGGGGTTGAAATATTTCACCTGCGGCTGGACACCTGTAGATTTAAAAATCTTGCTTCTCCTTATTATTGTTTAATTTCATGGAAACAGACACCAGTTATTCTGCCAAGATATTTATTTATTTTACCAATTTATATAAGGCATAAGGGAGAGAGTGACAATGGACCGGACAAAGATCTTCCTTCCAGCATCTCGCTCATTTCTCTCTCTGCCCTAGACAAAGAGCTTCAGTTCTTATATGTTGAATAAAAAAACTGCATTACCAGAGAAACATGTGGTTCCCCTTAACAGAGAGGTCCCCCTTAACATAGGAATGCATATTTTACTTGGTGGAAAAACACTATACATTCAGTCTCTCAACACGCACCCAAAGTCTCTCTCCCCACATATGTTCAGAACAGTATGTGAACAGTAGAATTCACAAAATACAATGATTACATATGATTATGAATGCATATAAAAAGTACAAAACAGATACATAATACTACTGTTATGAATATCAATAAAAAGTAATAATAAAACTAAAAACAATATTAAATGATGAGATTTAAGTCTTCAGTCCCTCCACTGGAACTACGGCCGTCAGTTCCACACCATCATTCCCAGGTTGCGACCCTATTGAAATGATAGTGAGGAGGAGAAATAGACCAAGTCATAGACATAAAGGACAGAAGAATGGAAACAGAAAAGAAAAGAAAACAAATAACAAAAAAAACCAACCCATGTTATGTCCCCGCATACTATGTGTCATTTAACCCTCTGGGGTCTGAGGTGTTTTCGGGGTCCTTGAGATGTTTTGGCATGCTCTGACATTTGTGCTTTTTTCAGTTGCTTATAAACATATTAATGGCACAGGTGAAATTACACTCTATATAGCACACACAGGGCTACCATAATGTGTGAGCAACATGTATGTACATGTTTGTATTTTTGAGAGAATATTGTTTATGCGTGGTTATTGAAAAAACTAAAAAATAAAGTTTCTAATATAAGGCCACAAATAACATGCTAAATATCTGTCCACAAGACTTTTGACTAGTGGATGTTGTCGCCTAGAGTTTTTCCTTCAAATTGATCTGAAAATCATTCTGCCTAATCATTCTCATAAAACAATAGATTGTTTTAAATTGTGAAAAACATTTTTTTGTTTGCAAAGGCAATATGCGGATGGGCGGAACGGCCCAACCCCCTCATGAATAATTAGGCAGTTCTCACCTGAGCAGACTGCATACTAATGAGCCTTTCATTCAGGGGTGTCACACAAGAAAGAATGCAAGGACAATATATATATAAATAAATAATTATTTATATACACGCACACACACACACACACACACACACACATATATATATATATATATATATATATATATATATATATGTATATATATACAAACAATCAAAATATAAATGAAAGCACATTTTTAGTCACACCTTTTAGCCATCCACACATAAAAATAAACCAGTCGCATTTCAAAGTCGTACGCGAAATGACCGCCAGGTGGCGCAAAGGGACATTTAGCAAAACGTAAGTGGGGCTAATGTCTATTAACAGTAGCCTAAGGATGAAATACTACAAGTTAGGGTAATTTCCAAATAAGCCTACAACAAATTGTTGGTCATACAGATAAGATATAATCTTTTAAAACTGTAAAAGGCTAAAGTAGGCCTACACTCACAGGCTAAAGACAAAACGTTTTCTCGCTCATGTGAGAAACAAACGTTTGGGCATTTTTCAGTGAGAAAATGCATAGCCGAGCGGTAGAACTTACGGTTCGATCATCAAGGTGACATGGGTTCAAATCCCGCACAAACATGGTCTGCTGTAAATTTTATATTTATTATTGCAGAGAGATTTGTCTAGCTCTAAAACTCTGTTACGACTTTGCATCTGTATAATAATAGGCTACCAATAGTAATTTCAAAAGCAGTTCTGTAAAAAAATAAATTATATATAGCCTATATATATATATGGCTATATATATTTTTTTTATATATAAAAAACCCCCCGATTTCTCACGCTGAAGTGTCAACCCGGTCGGTCAAATTCCTGAAAGATATAGTTTATCTATAGATCTGTTGAGCCACTCGTGATCGACTAGTTATTATACCGCAAATTAGTTAAAATATCCCGTAATCTATCTAGAGCGAGCGTGCATGCGAGACATTGTGCTCCAAACCGTGCGCGCGCATGGCAGAGAGGTCTGTTCTCTACAACCTAGAGTTTTTAAAAACATGGTTTTAAGTAAAGTGTGATTTGCCAGGGGGGACTGGGATTTCCTTCTGGTCTAAACATCCCTGCTTCTGCTGAATTGTTTGAATCCCCACACCCCTCCCTCCACAGCTAATCAATGCTATAGGCTACTTCATCAATATCAAATATATAAAATAGAGATATTCAACAGGCACGTTTAAACGACAAACAATAAAATCAAAACCAGCGTTTCAGTTGTTCATTAGTTCCAGTGGCCTTAATGCATGCACGGCTTTTCAAAATTTCACAAAGCGTGTTGAGATTATTTTAAATGAAATATTGAAGTTTATAATTAAGTGTTTTGGCACACCACGCCGAGTGGCCCTATGCATTTTTCTAAAGTCGGGTTTTATTCTGGCATGGTGAGTTAGTGTTCGACAAACGCGGCGGCGCGTTCATTTAGATTAATTTATTTTTCTCATTATTACAGCTAAAATAACTTAATAGGCGACTCTGTAATTTTTTGGTCATACAGATAAGAGTAGAGTAGCTTACATCGTTCAAAACTGTAAACTTGTATTCATATTAGGCTAACGACAAAAACAGTATATCTGTGTCTCTGTCTCCGGGAACTGCGCGTCACAAAAATGAACCGAAAGCCACTTCAGCTCAGTCACGATAAGAAATCGGCTATGTCTAAAGCCTTTAAATGTCTAAATATTTAGGCTAATAAATATTATCTGATTATGTAGGCTAATCCATATGAAAACGAGAGGTACAGAGGATCTACTCAAACGTAAGCGCTTCCCAATGAGAAAATGACAAGACAAGGGTGAAAATCTCGCTCTTATTAAATGTAGGCTAAATCGCCCTGAATTAAAATGTAAAAACAGATCAAATAATGTATGTGTCGAAATGTTGCGATATTGTTTCATTTAAGTTCATAATTATTCTATAAATGTTATTTAATTTAGCAGCATTACCACGAAGCACCGTGTTTCGATATTTATTTGAATAATACAAAATAAAATTAAAACTTAATTCACAAATTGCATGCCTGGTTGTAAGGATCCAAAGATCCCTGTAGACTTTATTGAGTTGAACATTTTGTTCATGACAACAAATTAACAAGCGTTTTTTTCAGATTATATTTTGTTTTGCTTGGAAAAAGCTGTCCCAAACCAGTTTTATTTCATCAATTATTGAAATAATGAAATATTTAGTAATAAACTTTTATGACAGAAATATCACTAGGCTACATGTAACTTAAATCATTTAATTCCTTCATTATCAACACTGTCTAGAATAGCTATTTAAGTGTGAATTGCGACTTCTCTTTGTGTTAAGTCAGCCTCAGACTCCGATAGCCTGTGGGGGGGTTGGAGGGACAGTTGCTGGACAAAGGTGTTAATGTTCCTCTTTCATATGGAGAGTGTCGGATAGCTAGCCTGATGAGCAGGCAAAATTATTGTAAGAATAAAAGAGATCCAGCGCGAGAGAGGCAAAGAAAAACGCATGTTTTTAATTTAATTATGTTTCTTTGGACAATTTTCGTTTTGTACTGTTTTAATTGTTTAATTTAGCTGTAATTTCTTTGGCAATACAAATTTAAAATGTCGCAAGAATAAGATTAGCCTAGTGTTTCTTATTTTGCATCGCAAAAGAAATAAACTCTAAACCCGATGCAACCCTGTTTTAAATTTAAAAAAACTGTCCCGACACTTTATTTAAACCTTGAAATGTTCGAACTTGGTTTCAAACTTAAGTCATTTTAGTGTTCTTTTACATTACACAATAATTTAGCAGACTAAAGACGAGCTTCTTCATTTTCATTTTCTGATGCAATCGGCTGACAATCTTCCTTCATCAGTTTTTGTCGTTTGTGCAGCGGCTGCGGTTATACAGGAATGTAGCAAATTTATGTTGTAATGATAATTAAACAAAACTCTTGACTTTAAATAAGTAAACATATATAAACAGTTACCTATTTAAGCATCAAGGTGGGAAAATACAAACGCTGTAGGACAACATCGGTTAACAACATGTAGGCCTATGCTACATTGAGATTCGATCTCGGGTGGATTGAAGCTCCTCGAAGCTCGTGTTGTTGCGTTGATCACTGAGCTATACCGTCTGTACGCTGTTAAAGTTGTAAAGTCTCATTGATGTAGCCTAAATGTTTTTATTGCAATGTTTTATGTTGAAATGTTTTCATTATTTATTCAATTACATTTCAGTAGCCTAATTTCAGTATTGTGATTATGAATTATTTTAACTACGTTTCACTTGTTGAATACATCGGCTACCAGCTTTCAATCGCTCTGAATCAGGCGCGGTGCGGCCGCAGATTACGCATTAGAGAGAATAAACCGGAATAAACGAACACTTTTCAGAGTCTATGATTGTAGCGCCTCTTAGCGGTAAAAGGCAGCAAATACACCACACATTTTACCGCCGCGGTGGAACGGCTGATGTGGGCATTGTCATGGCTTGCCTCGACATTTGCGTTTGAATAGCGCGCGTCCTCCGTGGGCGTGTCAGATTAACACGTAATGAAGTGTAATGAGCTGGGAAAAAAAATACTGACAGCACTCTCTTTTCATACAGATTGCATAAACTGAGAATATTTGTTTTTTATATAAATTACTTCATTTAAAAGAAGAGAATTCAAGCTTTATAAAGAAAAATCTCTCGTGCCTGTGTGACAAGTAATCGCAGAGTTACAGTTAATCTTAGGACGCGTTTCAGAATGGACTTCACTGACAGAGAGAACGCAGAACTCGCATCATGTTTGTTTTTCTTTATTTGGTGAAAAGCACAACACTTTGTTTTTATTGTGAGTATCCACAAAAAAAATAGAAACTTAACAGGATCTAATGATGTATCACACTTATATGTAAGATCAAAATCAACCGAGTATTTTGAGTTTCTTTTGCACTGATAAGAAAAAAAACGAGACAATCGCGCCGGCGCTATAGCCGACCCCAGGGGGTTAATGTCTATGTGTATGCATTTAAAATGAACCCCAATCATCTAAGGAAAGAAAAAACTAATAAATCTTCTGCCAGTGCCTCGACTCGTTATGAAATTAACTCCTCAAGTTCCTGGCTCCAAAATAACAAACTAAAATAAACGTTGATGTTAAAGGATCCTATCCCTTGGGGTTGGAAATCAGTAAACGGGTGTTCATTGTTTGTGAAGTTGTGTTTTGTAAGTATTGTAGTGTATAAAATCTCCTATCTCACACCGTATTTCCCATTCTCGGTTCTATCCATATGGTTAGTAATAACCAATTTTACAGGTTTGGTACTTGTCTTCCTAGTAACACATAAGATGAGTTTTATTACTAACAGAAACACAAAAACTCCTACCATAATCAAAACTATCCATTCCGACCATGATAAATTCCCTGGAATTCGTGCTTATTTCCTCTCAGACATCAATTTAGCTACTCCATTCGCTACTATAACATGACCCATTGCTTGAAGTCCCTCCTCTTGAGCTGCCTTAACACTCCCTTTAACTCTCTTAACCATTTCAAAGAGTTCATAATTCCTCTCCTCCACCAAATCATTATTCCACCACTGTGGATCTAACTGCAACAATTGCACATGTGGAACATGAATTCCACCCAATTGAAGAGGATAGAGAATCTCTACACAAAATGGATCAGACGGAATTGGACACAACTTTCCTCCGTATATCATATTTTCACTCATTCCATCATGTAATATACACCACTGTGCTTCTGACACCTGCCATGCACCTGTGGCTTGATCTAAAGGAACTACTTCCCAAACTGCAGATCCATTAAGAGATAGACTAAACATTGTAGAGCATGAGCAAATTACCCACTCATGTTCCTCAACACAACAGTCTGTGGTAGAAATCATTGGTGTTTCGCCTTCAGCCCAATATCCATTCCTTCCTAATCTAATTACTGAATTTCCTTGCCTAACCCCCATTGATTGGAATCGTCTAACTGTCATAATATTGCGCTTCCCATATTGAGGCCATACCATAATCAAAGGTAATGTTCCAGAACCTGACAACGAATCTTCATTAATTGCGATTTTAACTAATGGAACATGTTTAGCAGAAGTCAAATTAAGTTGATTACCGAAAACCACTAACATAGATTCTGCTATTCGCTCAGGAACTTGACCCATTCGAATAACTTGAATGTCCTCTACCATTTGATCCTTTAAATTCTGTGCCAAAAATAAACACGCCGCACGATGTGTCTCAAAATTAGACGATTTCACTAATGCATCTGCCAATTCCTTCGCTGCGTTATTAAGATGCTGACCCGCTGCTAAAATATGTAGAGAACCTTGAAGAGCCTCAGTGAGTCCTTTCCCAGTCATTGTTCCCACCCATTGAGTGTATTCGCTTAGTTGGTTCATCTGAGCAGTATTGCTAATTGAATTGACAGATCCAAATACCCCCGCTATATCTCCCCATATACTCCGAGGTGTACGATTTCGACTTTTCAGAGGATCTTTAGAGGTATAATATTTAACTTCTTTCTCCAACCAACTCCTTATTTGTGTGAAATTTCCACAGTAGGACTGATCAAAAACAGTAAGAAGAGATATCAAGTTATAATTAATGCGTTGTCGCACCATGTGAGCTTCATTTATCAAGGTTTTGGTTTCTTTTGCTAACAAGATACCATGAGCTGGTGCAATAGTTGTACTTGGGCATGTTTTAGCTTTGTTTGTCTTTTCCGCAGAAAGATAAAAACACCGTCCAATTTCTCCAGTTTCTAGTTCAGTCTCACAATATTCATTTTCATCTTCCGAATGCCAAATTCGTACGTAATTTCCCTTGAATCTTGTTGTTCCCGAGGTTGTATCCCTTAGAAACCCCTCACATGGCAACACTATGGGATATATACAGCCTTGAGCTAATGAATCCCATATTGTAAGCATGTGAGTACGATTCACAATGAAGTTAATTTCCACATTAGTAGACGTTATGAGGTTTAACCCCACAATTTCACATTGTTCTTTTGAACAAATTTCTCGCCTTTGAGCACTACCAGAATACCCCCCATCTTTCACCGGCCAAATTACTCTGCTTTTGTAACATTGATGGTGAAAGTCACATCCACCGTAGATGCCCTCACGATATTTAGCAAGCTCTTTATCATTACGTGGCACCCAATCCCATAATCCCCATTTGGAAATAAAGGGTAGAGTAAAATGTTGGCCAGATTTCAGAGTTGCATTCCGAGTGATTCCTTGAACTCGAGGAGTCCATAAAGCTTGGCTTCCTTGGTAAATGCCAAGTAAAATTAAAAACAAGCATACCATTGTCGTGGTGTATCGAGAATAACTTGCGACCATCTCTAACCAATGTCAATGGAATTGATTCCTGAAATGGAAGCAGAAAAATAATTATTCATCACTCCTTTTCCTAGTCTTTAAAGTTAATGGATGAACAGTGCTCAATCTCAGGCCATAAGCCGTCATCACTTTGTTCATTCACTAAGCAAGGTTTAACTTGTGACCAATGATACCATCTATCTGTTCCTACACCCTTCCCTTTGAGGCAAACACTTGTATCAGTTGTTAAGAGTATCTCATATGGTCCCTCCCACCTAGGTTCTAAACCTCTCCTAACAATACGTTTGACCATAACAAAACTGCCTAACTCAGGAATGTGTGGAATGTCAGTAGTGGTGTGTTTTTCATCCCATTGCTGTTGAGCTTCTCGCACTTTCTTATTATTGTCTTTGGTAGCTTTGTCCAGCATTGTGAGATAGCGTCGTAACTTCTCTTGGAACAAAGTAGAATCTCCTCCTGTTCCTGCAGGTGGCGGAGCATCAGGAGGTAGAACCATTGCTCTTCCAGTCATCAGTTCAAAAGGAGTTAGTCCTGTTACTCTGTTTGGAGTTGCTCTCAGGTTCCACAGAATAGCAGGTAATAACTTATGCCAACCTTGACCAGTCTGCAGAATGGCTTTGGTTAAAGATGTTTTCAACGATCTGTTCATCCTCTCTACCATCCCTGAACTTTCCGGATGGTACGGAATGTGGAATTTCTGTTTGATCCCCATCAATTTCATTGCTTCCTTCATCAGTTTTCCAGTGAAGTGAGTTCCATTGTCAGAATCAATTTCATATGGAAGACCCCAGCGAGGAAAAACTTCTTCAACCATTACTCGTGCCGCCGCTTCAGCAGTGCAAGTTTTCGTAGGGAATGCTTCCATCCACCTAGTAAATCTGTCCATGATTACTAGAATGTATTGGTACCCTCCACTGGGTGATAAAGGTCCTGTGAAATCAATTTGGAGGTGTGTCCATGGACCTGTTGGTCTGGGTGCATGTGACATTCGCACCTTTACAGATTTTCCCACATTTGCTTTCAGGCAGATCAAACATCTCCTACAATAATCATCAATGTCTCTCATCATCCGTGGCCACCACCAAGTCTCGCTGATTTGAGCTTTCATTGCTTTTGCTCCAGCATGCACTTTTCCATGATACAGCTGCATTAGTTCTCTTCTTGTTCCAATAGGCATCACCACTTGTCCTGTTGGGATTCTCCAGATACCTTGATCATCCTCTTTCGCTCCCGCTTTTATCCATTGTTCTTTCTCTTCATCTGTCTCAGTTTGATATGAAAGAAGATGGAGCTCAGGATTGTCTTTGCTGTTTTCCTCTACCACGGTAACAGGAGTAAGAGGAAGTAGAGCTGCTTCTCTAGCTGCTGCATCCGCTGCCGTGTTTCCTTGACTTTCTTTGGACTTGTCAGATTGATGTGATTTTACTTTAATCACGGCTGCTTCTCTGGGTAAGTGACATGCTGCAATCAAGCGACGAATTATGGAAGCATGTTGTATTTCGCTCCCACTGCTAGTGATAAGTCCACGTTTTTTCCACAGGGCAAGGTAGTCATGGACCACGCCAAAAGCATAACGACTATCTGTGTAGATGTTGACTCGATCTCCTTCCGATAGTTCAAAAGCTTCCGTAAGTGCCATGAGCTCAGCTACTTGTGCTGAATATTGCCCAGAAAGAGCTCCTTTCTTCACAACAGTTCCATCAGCTTCCACCACAGCCCATCCGGTATGTCGTTTTCCATCAACATAGTAACTGGATCCATCAACCCATAACTCCTTGTCTGGATTTTCAAGAGGTATTGGATTAACAGGACCAAGACTTTCTTCTTCTACTTGTTTTTCACACTCGTGTGGTGTTCCCTCATGTGGTTCTAGCATCATTGTTGCAGGGTTAAGGGATGTGTCTCTGATGATTTACACTCTCAAATCCTTGTTCAACAAAGTTGCTTCCCACTTTGCTCTCCTTGCGTCGGTTATGGTCTTGATGTTTGTGTTGATCAACAGCGTCACTATACTGTGTGGAGTGTGCAATATGATCGTTTGTGCTCCTATCAGATTTTCCACAGCATCCACTGCCCATGTGGCACCATCGAGAGCTTGTATACATCGTGGTTGACCAATCATTGTGACAGGAATCTTTGTGGAAAAGTATCCAACTGGTCTGTATCGATCACCTGGTTTTTGACACAGTACTGCTGAGTAGGTCTCATCTCCCACCCTGGTCCACAAATGAAATGGCAATCGTCCATCAGGAAGCCCCAAGGCTGGAGCTGAAGTCAGTTTTTCTTTCATAGAAGTAAACGCTTCCTCAGCTTCCGATGTCCAGTTTATCTGTTCCACTCCAGGCTTTCCTCCCTTGTACAGGTCGATGAGAGGGCTAGTGATGCTCGCAAAGTCAGGTACATACTGACGACAATAGTTAAAAAGTCCCATCACCTTCCGCATTCCTGTAACTGTTAGAGGTTTTGGAAGTTGCCGTAATGCCTCTACACGCTCTGTTGTCATTCTCCTTCCCTCAACAGATATTTCTTGGCCCAAGTAGATAACCTTAGTTTTGGCCAGCTGTGCTTTGTCGGGGTTGACTTTGAATCCTCCTTTCCCAAGGGCTTGTAGGACAACATTCAGAGCAAATATATGGCTCTTTTCGTCTGGGCTTGCAATTAACAAGTCATCCACGTATTGGAGGCACACACTTCCTGAACTCTCAATTTCAGCTTTTTGCTCAGTTAAGAACTGATCCAAAGTTCTATGAAATACCACAGGAGAAAGATTAAGACCTTGTGGGAGTCTGTTCCAAACATACTGTTTTGCGCCCACTGTGAAGGCCAATTTCTCTTGGGATCTTTCATCAATAGGTATAGACCAGAAAGCCGACAGTACATCCAGTACCGTGAAAATTCTTGAATTACCTGGAATATCATTCAGAATGGTGGCAGGATTGGCCACAATAGGATGCGGTTTTGGTGTTACACTGTTAAGTCTTGTGTAATCAATGGTTAATCTCCATGAATTATCAGATTTCTTGACAGGCCAGACAGGACTATTAGTGGTAGATGAAGTTTGTCTGATGATCCCTTCAGCTTCCAAATCTGCCACTATCTCTTCCACGGCTTGTCTTGAGGGTCGGATAGGGTCGGATAGGGTATTGTTTATGAGGGGCATGTATCGGCCCCTCAATAACAACGGGGTCAATGTTGGCTTTGCCACAATCCAATTTGTGTTTAGCCCAAACATCTGGATATAAACTGCACACAAGACCCCACACACCATCTGTTCCCCAATCTCTGATGATTGGTTTTGCTGCACCAACAGAACTTAAATTACATGTGCGATCTTCGTGTGGTATTATCCCAGCTGTTGTAGCGATTTGACGACTGTCAGTGAAGATGATCGTGTTCAACAATGGAAGAATGTCCATGCCAATAAGGCTTCCTTGTGAATTCGGTCCCACCCAGAAAGATGTCCATAAGACTTCATCTTCATGTATTTGCAGTGGAACTTGTATACTTTTGCGAAATGTTGTGATACCTCCTCCAACTCCTTCAACTTCCATAGTTTCATCTGTTGTAGGTAGGTTCAGATCTGTTATTGAAATGGCTGCTCCAGTGTCGACCAGAATGTCGCATGGGTGGCCCCCTATTAATGCATTGATGAAAAGGCGATTGTCTCTTTTCTTGCTAATACAGGGGGCCGCTGATTCCTATTGCGGACGCATAATTCTCTCAATCAGCTGACGGACTTGTGCTTCAGTCCACGTCTTTCCTTGAGAGGTTTCATCATGATTTTTCGCACTGACTTGTTTAAATGATGGACCTTGACCTTCTGCTCCACCTCCTTTAGCCCAACAATCTTTTCTTGATTGGCCACGCTTGCCACAGTTGCTGCAAACAATCATCCTATTCTTTGTGTCCATGTTGTATTGAGCTGTCGCCACTCCTCTTCGATTTGACTTGTTTCCCTCTTCCTTGTTTGATCTCATAGCCATCTCTAGACGGCCAGCCCATTGCATAATTTGGTCAAATGTTTCGCCTGGGTTAACTCCAAGTGATAAGGCTTGTTGGTATTTAGAGCTAAAGCCATCCACAAGTGTGTCAGTGAACTGTACATCATCTCTGTCGGGTTGTTTCTTAGCACAGAGGGCCCATCTCTCATAAGCATTCCACTTACGCAGAGCATATTCATCTGGAGATTCATCATCCTTTTGCTTAATCAATGTCACTGATGTGAATGGAATTTTACCGCTTCCCAAGATTTCTTGGATTTCTTTTCGGAATACATCTAATGCTTGCCAAAGACCCAGGGGTCGTCCCTGGCCATCAACCCACAAGTCTACCCATTGGGCTGTTGTTATCGACGATGGCAAGCGTTCCCATCGGTCTCTTGGGCTTTTAGCTTTCACAATGGTGTGTACTGTATATCTCTTAATGACATTTGATGTGCTTCAACCAGAGAGTCTAATTCTCGCCAAAACTCTGTGTTTGGATCTTGCCTCTTCAGAGGAGGCAAAGCTGTGAGAATGGCTTGCCGTTCACCTGGTGTGAATGGTCTCTCTTCTGTCATCATTTCTGATTGTAATTCTTCCCTTTTAATCACAGGTGAAGAAAATTCAGGACCGATCTTGTCAACTGTGATCATGTCATCATCTCTTGTCTCATCATCCCAGTCAGATCCATAATTACGAGCTGGTGTACATCGCAGCATGTCTCTGGTTGGCTGGGCTGATTTAGATCTCGTTATTATGGGAGCTGCTTGTGCAGATGCAACATACATTTTGTCAACTGGACCTCCATTTGATCTTGAAGCTTGAAGCTGTGTCAGAGGTTCAGATGAACTTGTATATTGTTCAGGCAAAGTTGGATAGATTGGTTTGTAAGGAGGAGGCGTTACAGTTGTCACGGATTTCACTGGTGCTTGTGAATATTTCCTTTCAGCTTCAGTTATTATATTTGTCCAATCTGGATCAAATGAATCATCACTGGTTGTATTTTCTTTCTCTGAACATGTGATAGACATGATTTTGTTCAGCTTATTATATGCTTAAATTTGAGGCTTCATTGCTTCAACAAGTGGAACTGGACCACCATTTATATCACAACAAATTCCACCTTGTTTCACAATCCAATGAGCTGCCAGTATTGGGAATGCTTTTGACTTGATCTTGTCTTTTTGGGACTCGAACCAGCTTAACTGTGCATCCATAGATGCATTGATATCCAGTCCTTTTTTCAAAAGTTTAGTTTGTTTCTTGTCCTTTCTGTCCAGATACCAAGCAGATATTGTTCTGCTGTTACAGACACTTTCTGCCATCTTGTAAAGTATTCAAAGTCTGTGCACTCAGAACAGCTGGATTATGGGTATGTATGTGTGTGTATGTATGTGTGTGAATTCTAGGGGGGGCTATGTATTATGTGTGCGTCTATGTTCAGAAACTGCAGCCTATGTGATGCGTCTGTGTGTGTGCTCAGAGCTGCAGGCTGTGTGTGCGAATTCTAGGGGGGCTACCCTGCTTCTCTCTCCCCCTCTTTCCCTTCTCCAACTGTATATGTGTGTGTGTGTGTGTGAAGGTATAGAGAAATTCTGAAGGAAGGGGCTGCTTCTCTCTCTTTCCCTCACTCAAACAAAAGAAAAATTTAAAGAGAAGTTAACTCCAATGTTTTTCAGTATTTTGTTTTGTTTTTCAGTTAACTCAGAACTATTTTCTTTCTTTTTTAATATTTTTATTTGATCTCAGATTAATTTCTTTGTTTCTTCTTTTTTCTTTATTTTTTTTTCTCTTGAAGTCTTCTCAAATCAGTATCCTCAAATATTTGAACAGCTTTACGGTCAGATTCAGAATGCCCGCGATCCTAGCTAGTTACAAAGGGCGCCTTTTATACTTGTATTACTTCAGCGTGTTACAATGTTTTAGATATTACCCTGCCATCGTTTTTACAGTATCGCCACATTTAACCGCTTTAATAAATCAAGTATCGCTTGTGTTACTCTTTCCTCGTCTCCTTCTGAGAACGAATCTTCAGTGTGTTGGATGTTTTAGGGATTAATCTGCCATCGTTTTAAAACAGTCCCGCCACAATCCAACCACGTCGCAGATGCAACCAAGCAAATTTTCTAACTTAACCGTCTTATAGCTAATTCTCCCAAATTTCTGACTAGATGGCCTTCTTTCTAAAAAAGATCCATCTCCATCCCAGCATATCAAATATTGTTAGAGATGTACTGATCAGATAACAACTTAAATAAGTCAATTAGTTCAAATTAAATTTTTTTTTTTTTATATATATATATATATTTTTTTTTCCTTATGTCTTATATTCATTGGCAAAACAACTGGTACTTCAAATAACAGTTCTTTTCAGCAGTTTCAGTCACTGTCTCTAATCATCAGGCAGACTCAGAACTTTTTAGAAAGGAAAAAGTCTTACTTGCTATGATTGAGACAAATGCCTGGGTATGCGATCCTGTTCCTGTGACGCCAAATTGTAGATTTAAAAATCTTGCTTCCCCTTATTATTGTTTAATTTCATGGAAACAGACACCAGTTATTCTGCCAAGATATTTATTTATTTTACCAATTTATATAAGGCATAAGGGAGAGAGTGACAATGGACCGGACAAAGATCTTCCTTCCAGCATCTCGCTCATTTCTCTCTCTGCCCTAGACAAAGAGCTTCAGTTCTTATATGTTGAATAAAAAAAACTGCATTACCAGAGAAACATGTGGTTCCCCTTAACAGAGAGGTCCCCCTTAACATAGGAATGCATATTTTACTTGGTGGAAAAACACTATACATTCAGTCTCTCAACACGCACCCAAAGTCTCTCTCCCCACATATGTTCAGAACAGTATGTGAACAGTAGAATTCACAAAATACAATGATTACATATGATTATGAATGCATATAAAAAGTACAAAACAGATACATAATACTACTGTTATGAATATCAATAAAAAGTAATAATAAAACTAAAAACAATATTAAATGATGAGATTTAAGTCTTCACACCCCAGTGTTCTCCATTTGCATCCCTCCAGGTCATATGTGTGTTCTCTAAGTCCCCCCCTCTGGGTTGGCAGTAATTGCATATTCCCCTAAAATCTGGGATATGCTCCCCAGTGTACCTTGGTATTCCTGTGCTAAATAGGAGTCCTTCGTCCGTGCTAGTCTCACGACAGGGATCTCAGATTTACGCAGGGCACTGGAAGACAGCTGAGAAGGTAGCGTGATTAGACTGGTATCCCCATTCGTCGTCATCCGACGGAACTCGGAGTGACAACGAAAGGGAACGTCTCGGTTACGGATGTAACCCTCGTTCCCTGAGTAGGGAACGGAGACGTTCCGTCTTCCTGCCACTTTCCGCTGTACCGCGGGGATCGCCTGAGCTCAGTCTTGGCTCCTCAGCGAAGAAACATGCCTATTTGATGCCAGCGTTCTCCTTAAATACCGACGAGGTGAGGCGGAGTTACGCTATGCAAATTCCGCAGACTCATGGCATTTCTTTGCCATTGGCTCGTTTTTGTATACTCGAAGTTGATAGGCTTTCTAAGCGAAACCCCATTCGTCGTCATCCGACGGAACGTCTCCGTTCCCTACTCAGGTAACGAGGGTTACATCCGTATCCGAGACGTTATTTATACAAACTGTATCATATACAAACATAAATATAAACACTTTGTATGGTCATAAACAGACATGAATGTAATGTATTTGTGAGTAGAACGTCAATCGTAGAGTAGATTTTTTTTCAACTATATTTAATTTCCCGGTTAACCCTCTGGGGTCGGCAATCACGCCGGTGTGATCTGCTCGCTTTTTTCCTTATCAGTGCAAAAGAGACTCAAAATACTCTGTTGATTTTGATCGTACATATAAGTGTTATACATCAATCAATCCTATTAAGTGTCTATTTTTTTTGTGGATACTCACAATAAAAACAAAGCGCGTTCGTCAAATAAAGAAAAATAAACATGATGCGCGTTTTGCCTTCTCTCTGTCAGTAAAGTCCATTCTGAAACGCGTCCGAAAAATTAACTGTAACTCAGTCAATATTTGTCACAGAGATACGAGAGATGTATCTTTATGAAGCTGAAATTCTCTTCTTTTAAATTAAGTAATTTATTTAAAAAAATTATATTTCCAGTTTATGTAATCCGTTTGAAACCAAGGAGAGGTACAGTTTTTCATTCTCCCTTCATTATCTTTAATGAGCTGAGGCCGCCATGCCCATAGAGCTTTTCACATGGTAAATAGGCGATCTATGTATCGCACACGCCGCACGCCCCCCGATCAATGCCATAACAACACGAAGTAACTTTCTTCATCAGAATCACTGATAGTTCATCGCGTTTTGAGGATGGCAGCACGCTACTCCTTCAGAGGATTATTTACAGCGGGGAAAAATTCACCTTTTCCTCAGAGGAATTTGAAACTCACGACGAACGGCTGCATTTCGAAGAACGAATTGACCCTGCCGATGATACAAGCTCGGAGTAAGTTCTGTAGTGTTATATAATTCCTTTTCTGATCATAGAGCTCAAATGAATTTTCAGACTATATTTTGCCTAGTTTTGACATAGGAAATATTACCTATACGCTTGTGTAAACTTTTTGAATAACTGCTTAGGTTATAATGATTTAGTGAAATAAATCGATCCGCAAGTTTTGTTTGAGTACTTCAGTGGTCTAGTGGCAGATGTTTTGCCAAGCGTGTCAGAGGTTACGGGTTCTAATCCGCCCTCGGTATAGTTTTTTTTTCCCTCATCAAAACCGAATATGTTCATCAGTGGTTACAGTCAAGCAGTTGTGTGCATTTTATTTTGTGATTTCACCGGAATGAATAGTGTCCGCCGCAACGGCGATAGATTGAAGAGCGCGTCCGAGTGAAGACTGCGCGCGCGCCGCCACAAGAGAACACTGTATCCATGACACTGATAGCAGCGGACACGAGCGCTTAGCTTGAGTTCAAAAACAAAACATTTTAGCGCTAGATCTCTTATTTAAGAGCGGATTAAATGAATGCTCTGCTAGTTAACTGGAGATGTTTTATTTGTATTAGGTACATCCGTGCCTCAATGTTTCCAAAAGTGGTGGGTACAAAATGACTCATGACGAAATCTGGTGGGGACGCGTACCCACCGCCCCCACCGAAATCGACGCCTATGCAAATATGTGATACTGTCTAAATACAATATATTTTATATATATAAATGTTCAGTTTTGGTTAGTCTATTACCCAGGCTGCCAAGGCAACTGCAAAAGGCTGCAAATATAAATGGACAAAGCATCAGTGAGATGTACCGCTACCTAACTAACCATCAGCCTTCAGAAATCATTCTGATATGATTTTTTTTTTTAAATCAATGTTGGAAACAGTTGTGCTGCTTAATTTTTTTTAACCTGTAATAGTTTTTTTTAGGATTCTTTGAATATTTTTTTTTTTTATATATAAAAAAAAACAAACAAGTTGGGTCTTTTTATGTTTGTTTTTTTTAAAGGATGTGTTAAGTGATAGGAATGACTTTAAGTCTTTACGTTCTTAGGAAAGATTTCTATTTTGAATAAATGCTGTTCTTTTTAACTTTTTATTCATCAGTGAATCATTCTTAGTTCAGGCTGCCTCACAGCACCTTGATGGGCCATTGGGGGAGTGTCTTTAGTCTTCCCACCCAGGTGTAAATCACTTTAATATTCATGGCCATTCACACTCCCACGCATACAGCAGTGCTGACCAAAAACTGACGTAAGAAATTGAAATAGTTATATTGTTGTTTGTGAAAGAGTGGTCAGAATGATTTTCACTTCATTTTGAAGTAAAAATGCTAGCCTACAAGAATAGTAACTCAAAAGTCTTGTGGACAACTATTCAGTATGTGTTAAATGGCCTTATTGCGGTGACATTTTTTTTCCCAAAACGTACTAACCACGCATAATATTTTTTTTCTATAAAATGCAAACATGTACATCCATTTTGCTCACATATTATTGTAGCAGAGTTTGTGCTGAATACAGCAAATGTATATGTTGGCAAATGGTATGATTTAAGTAGCTGAAACAAGCACAAATGTCAGGGCATGTCAAAACATCTCAAGGGCCCCAAAAACACCTCAGACCCCAGAGGGTTAAAGGCTAACCTGCAATTTAGCAAATTTCCAGTTTATTCCAATAAATTACCATTAATTTATATATATATGTTGCTTTTAATTTACATGGAAAGTTTCCCAGAATTTTGCGATCTTACATGGAAGACGTATTAGGGTTCCTTGAAGATATAACGTTCCAGCAAGTCTCCTTGATCAGTTACCAAAAGAAGCATGTTAATATTAATCAGGAAAATAAGATTTAATTATCAAAGTGGTAAAATGTTGTGTTGCAAAAATTATTACAACCTCCTGAAAGTTACAAAATAAAACAAAATAAAAATGTTCTGGTGCAAATTAAAGGCAATTTTTGATCAACAGGTGAGTTGAACCAAACATTTAAGTAAGAGTAATTTCTTAACAATTAAGTGTTATATAGCCCATTGAATCATTCTCAGACTTAATGCTGACAAGAATGGAACCACGTGGGAGAGAATTGCCAGAAGACTTATTTCTTTGCACAAAAGAGGACAATTGTACAGGAGAATTACCAAAGCAATGTTTTAAGTGTAAAAGTATAGCAAAAGTAACACAGAAGCTCAAAAATAATGGACTTATGAAAAAGTCTCTGAAACAAGCAGGACTTCACTTAACCCTCTAGGCGCCACGGTCGAGTTTACTCGACGAGATGCGGCTCTGAATAAAACGGCCGATTTTGTCAAATTGGGTGTCAAATTTCGTTCGTCCTCCCTTCCACTGGATGGCAGACATGTCATACTTCATCCACAAATCAAAAAAACGTCATGTTTCTATACAAAATGTTCGAATTAGAGCGCATTGAATCAGTGCGATCAAAAGCGGAGCTAGTGTGCGAGTGAGGCATGTTATCAGATCCTCTCCGCAATCGCGGCGACAGTATTGTGGTGGAGACTTTGTCTAATGCCACTGGGTATGTTAGACGAGGTCGAAGTATTCATAGGAGAGTTAGGAGACAACGTGGAGGCAGGGTCAGGAGTCGCAATGACAATGACAGCAGTCCGAGCTGTGCACACTCGGCGCGCTCGCGCGAGGCAGATCTGGGCGCGCTGCTCGTATCATCTCACTCATGATCTGTGCCTTGCCGTGGCGAGTGAGCGTTTGAACTAAACAGGTCGTGTCTACTTGTGTTTGTATGTCATATGAATAAAATATATTTGCCCCATACATGGAATCAGAGTGCCTACTGTATTTAGTAAATGGAAAATCTCTACAGCAAAAGGCCAATCACTACATGCATTCGGTTTGTTTCTACCATTTATTAGTAATGATTTACACAGTTTGTTTACTACTTACTATATACCTGAGCATTCAGTATTGTGCAATATAGCATACAGAAGGTGATGGACATTTTGGGGGGAAAGAAGTGCTGCATTTTATCATTTAAACATGTGACTTTTCATGAAAATTCTATAATACAAGATATGACCACCATATGACGTCATAATATGCAAATTCGATGGGAAAATGTAATCCCTACATAAACTTTGGGTCTTCCTTAATATTTCTCTAATTTACAGAAAGTCTCTATCTTTTATCACTTTTAAGATATAGCCTTTAGAAATTATGATGTCAAAATCGAACGTTTTAGGAAAAAACCTCTGGCGCCTAAAGGGTTAAGCCTTCGTGATGAGTGAGTTTTTCTAAGAAAATATCAGGAGAAATGCCAAGCAAGTGTCTCAGAGCTGGCAAAAGTAGTTAGAAGAGTGACTGTTTCATCTCACACAGTAAGATGAAACATGCAGAAGTGAAATGCATTGTTGTTGTTCACATAGGAACTACAGTAGCTAAAGCACAAGACAATCGTTTGGTCTTTTAAGGCCCATATTAACAAAAGGTGACCTATCATGCCCCTTTTTACAAAATGTAATATAAGTCTCAGGTGTCCCCAGAATGTGTCTGTGAAGTTTCAGCTCAAAATACCCAACTGATCATTTATTATAACATGTTGCATGACCCAACAGATCATTTATTATGTTGCATTTTTGAGTGGAAGGAAAAACATGGTGTATTCGTGCATGTATCTTTAAATGCAAATAAGCTGCTGCTCCCCAACCCGCTTTCCAGAAGAGGGCAGAGCCTTTACAGCTTGTGTGGATACTATGCCAAAAACTATCTGTTTGATTTTTTGATTATCATCTCTATTGTGGTCATGCAATTATTCATCAGCATGAAAGTATATTATCTGCATGCGTTTTAAAGCCATATCAGTCTAAACTTAGATATATGGTTTTCTGTGTGCGCACATCCGATATGTTCACACAAACAGTCAGTTATGTCTGTGAACGTAAACAGCAGGGAAAGAAATCGCATATCAGATCTGTGTATTAAGGTGGAAGCAGTGTAATACAGTACTGCTCTATATGCTGTTAATATGAATCAAACAACAAAAGAAAGCCCGAAAATGGTTAAAACAGCATTTTCAAAACAGAAAACTCACTGCTCTTGACTGAATAAATTTAGTAGCTTTAATAAGAATACATTTCTTGAATGTTGCTGTTAAATGCTACATGGCGGACTGTGTACAGCTCACTCAGGGTGGGGTCTATTCTAAGAAAAATATTCATATTTAAAGTGCCCCTATTATGGATTTTTGAAAATGACCTTTCATGTAGTGTGTAACATAGCTCTAAGTGAATGAAAACATCCTGCAAAGTTTTAAATCTGAAAGTGCACTGTATATTAAAGGGTTAGGTCACCCCAAAATGAAAATTCTGTCAGTAATTACTCACCCTCATGTTGTTCCAACCTCGTAAGACTTTCGTTCATCTTCGTAACACAAATTAAGATATTTCTGATCAAATCTGAGAGCTGTCTCACTCCTCCATAGGCTTCTAAGGAATCGAAACTTGCCGGCCCAGAAAAGTTATTAAAGACATCGTTAAAATAGTCCAAGTGACAACAGTGGCTCAATCTTAAGTTTATCAAGCGACGAGAATACTTTTTGTGCGCAAAAAAAAACAAACAAAAATAACGACTTTATTCAACTATTCATTTCCTTCTCTGTTGGCCTCGAGATTTCACGTAGTGTAACAGCGCAGCGCTTCTAGGTTGTACGTCTCACGCATCACACACATGACCAGCGTCAGCCAATAGTGAGCCTACATGTGACGTACAACACAGAAGTGTTGCGCAGTTACACTATGTGAAATCCCGAGGCCCACAGAGAAGGAAATGAATAGTTGAATAAAGTTTTTTTTTTTTTTTTTTTTTTTTGCGCACAAAAGTATTCTCGTCGCTTGATAAACTTAAAGATAGAGCCACTGTAGTCACTTGGACTATTTTAACGATGTCTTTAACTTTTCTGGGCCGGCAAGTTTCAATCCCTTAGAAGCCTATGGAGGAGTGAGACAGCTCTCAGATTTAATAAAAAATATCTTAATTTGTGTTCTGAAGATGAACGAAAAGTCTTACAGGGTTGGAACAACATGAGGGTGAGTAATTACTTTCATTTTGGGGAGATCTAACCCTTTAAGTTATTGTCTTTCAAAAGTAAGAGTCGACTCTGAGTCAATTAAATAAGCCGTTTCGTTAAGACGAAACATTAGTATATTGCCCGCCCATGTATTGCACGCGCAGACACCAGGGGCCTGTACCATGATGGTAGTTGAATAAACTCCGAGTTACATGATTAGTTTAGAGTTGACAAAACCAAACCAATCCAACCCGGCTTTGTTAGTACCATGATGCTGATCATCAACTTTCTCTGTCAACTCAGGCTTTGATCCTGAGTTTAGGAGTTTAAGTGTGACATCAGTAGCGAACAGCCAATCACATGCTGAGAACGAGTGAAACCGCGATTCATTTCTCGTGAGAAGCAGCACGATTCACTTCTCTCTTCTGCAGAATATTACGAGATTAAAAAAAATATTAGGAATTTAAATAAATTTACACAGCAAGAACAAAATAGCTGTTTATGAAAGAGGACAACTAAAAGTCTTGCTATATCAGTGCAAGTAAAAGTTGTGAAGTTAGTTTATACAGTTGCAGTGTTAATTTTGTCAGCAAATTTTGATTTAGTTTTAGTCTTAGTCTTTTGACTAAAATGCCATTTAGTTTTAGTCATATTTTAGTCATCTGAATTGTTTTAGTTTTAGTCTAGTTTTAGTCGACGAAATACAATAACATTTTAGTCGACTAAATCTACAGTAGATTTAGTCGACTAAAATATAATGGGTTTAGTTCAATTGTAATGCGTTAATTTAGAATTTCTCTAAAATTTCCAAACCCATATACTCCCGGAGAAAACATCTATTAACCTATTAATATGAATGATTTTTAAGTTTGAACATGCAATACAGATACAGATTTAATTGCTGTTACTTAAAAAATATCTTAAAATGAAATAAAACCACTTTTCCTAAAGTACAACACAGTCTTCTTTACAATGAATGATATATTCATTCCTTATAACTACTTACACATCATTCTTTATTCTTTCAAGCAGACATATTTATTGGTATGAATTAAATATAATTAATCCTTATTAAAGCTATTAACAAACAGTGAATGCTTTTCTCTTTTTCTTTTGTTGCTTGATCAAAATTAAGGACACGGACCGCATTAGGTTTATTGCCACTGTCACTTTAAGACGTCGGATCATGTCCAATGACATGCGGATACAATTGCACTGATGCACATCCGACACACTCACAGTTTAATATATAACCAGCATAGTTTACATGAATACTCTCCAAAAAGGACATTTAGACATACTGTTGTGTATTTCTCCATTCAGACACGAAAGAGAGCTCAATTCAGTAGCCTACTCGCGCGCTGTAGACATTGTGCATGACTGCACGCTTCGGGTTAGGTGTGTGCGCACAGAAAACCGCACCGAATAGAGCTCTTTTTTGCATCGTCACTCTTATTCAGAGATCTATATGTCTGCCCTACTCATTCTCCCAGACGTTCACATTTTTTAACGTTTTATGACCGCGGGGTAGATCACGTTACAGTAGCCTACAAATGTGCGCATCTACCACACACGCAGGACATCAGTTCTGACGGATCGCTTCCCAAATCGTCACTATCTAACATTTTCGTCTAGTTTTTATTCGTTGACGAAAATGTCAATAGATTTTCGTCATAGTCTTTGTCATTCAAAACTAGGTTTTATTTAGTTATCGTCTCGTTTTCGTCTGTGAAAAAATGTCGTTGACGAATAATTTTCGTCGTTATTTTCGTCAACGAAATTAACACTGTACAGTTGATAAAGGTATAGAGAATTGAACTTTTAAACTCACATGTAGTCATTTTATAGCTTAATCTATTGATTCTAAAGCGTATTTAATGGCATCTCGTGGGCGCGAGATGCCAAACACCACACACAGCCCACCGCGAGCCGCACTCCCGCCAGAGCTATCAGCCTTGCGGGGGTGGGGCTCCAGACTAAGCACCACGCCGTTAGCAACGATGACCGCGGAATTAGCGCGCCCACTAAGTCACTTTCTAGGCACATGGGAAACTATTCCGGGGATTTCACCATGGGTGCTAGGCATAATTCGACACAGTTCACAGGTATTCGCTTCAGTTCAGACGCAGACCACCCTGCTTCAACGGTGTGGTCCCGTCATTAACTTTGCCCCAAAACGCCCCCGTTCTGAGACAGGAAGTTCGCAGTTTGCTCGAGAAAGGGGTGATAGAACTGGTCCCCCCGGACGAACGGGAGAGTGGGTTCTACAGCTGTGCCAAAAAAGGGGGGGGGGGGGGGGGGGGGGGGGGGTCTCCGTCCGATTCTGGACCTGAGACCCATCAACCGAGCGCTTCACAAGCGCGTTCAGAATGACAACGCTGAAGCAGATCCTGGCACAGGTTCGTCCCGGGGATTGGTTCGCTTCGGTGGATTTAAAGGACGTGTACTTTCATATCCAGATAGTGGCGCGCCACAGGCGCTTTCTGAGATTTGCGTTCGAGGGCACGGCTTCTCAGTGCTCAGTAATCCCGTTCGGGTTGGCTCTGGCCCCCCGCACCTTTTCAAAGTGTGCGCTTTCTCCCCTCAGATCGAGCGGAATGCGCATCCTAAACTATCTGGACGACTGGCTGATTCTAGCTCACTCGAAAGATGTGCTAATCGGTCATGTGGAAGCGCTGCTTCGCCACCTGGATACTTTGGGACTGCATGTGAACAAGCAGAAAAGTGTGTTCGCTCCGAGTCAGACTGCAACATTTCTGGGTGTATGTTTGAACTCAGTGACGATGCAAGCCCATCTCTCCCGGGAACGTATAGATACAGTATCATCGTCTCTACGCCGTTTCAAACCGGGCAGGTCTGTGTCACTGAAGGAGTTTCAGAGGCTTCTGGGACTGATGGCAGCAGCTTCATCAGTGTGTCATCTGGGTCTGCTGCATATGCGACCACTGCAGTTCTGGCTGAAAACTCAAGTTCCTCTGAGGGCGTGGTCTTCCGGCCACAAGCGCATCACGGTTACTCACAGTTGCGCCCGCACTCTGGTACCGTGGAAAAACCCGGAGTTATTCAGTTCAGGAGTCCCTATGGGCATCGTGACGCGATGCACAGCGGTCTTGACGGATGCGTCAACCTCAGGCTGGGGAGCGGTATGCATGGGCATTCCGGCCTCAGGTCTGTGGACAGAGCCGCAGAGGAAGTGGCATATAAACCGCCTGGAGTTGGAGGCGGTGTATCTAGCCCTCGAAGCTTTTCAGTCTCGGTTGGAGCAGCAGCATGTACTGATTCGTACCGACAACACGTCTGTGGTCTCGTACATAAATCGCCAAGGCGGCGTGCACTCCAGAGCCCTTTTCGAGCAGGCGGCGAGTCTCCTGCTGTGGGCAGACCGGCATTTTCTCTCCATAAGAGCAGCGCATATTCCCGGTGTCTTGAACCGCGGGGCGGATATGCTATCGAGGAACGGGATTCCTCAAGGAGAGTGGAGGCTTCACCCTGGCTTGGTTCAAATGATTTGGGATCGATTCAGGAGGGCAGAAGTCGATCTGTTCGCCACGAGCGAGAACACACACTGTCAGGCGTTCTTCTCGCTGTTTCGCTCCCCTCTGGCGGGGGATGCCCTGAATTTGCGCTGGCCGAAAACCAGGCTTTACACCTTCCCTCCAGTGAAGATTCTGTCTGCGGTGATATGCAAAATCAGGGAGGAGAAGGCATCTGTGATCCTCGTAGCCCTCGAACTGGCTGAACCAGCCCTGGTTCGCGGACATGAGGGAAATTTTGGTGGGCTCCCTGTGGGAAATTCCCCTCAGGAGAGACCTGCTATCTCAAGCGAACGGCACAATATGGCACCCCAGCCCCGAGTTGTGGAACCTTCATGTGTGGCCGCTGCGGGGACCCTGAACGAGAGGGAAGCCCTGCATTCGCGAGTGCTGAGCACTATTTCGGAGGCGCACGCGCCGTCTACCAGGCGTCTCTATGCTTCAAAATGGGGAGTTTTCTCGAAATGGTGCCAGGATGTCGGTATCGACCCGGATACCTGTTCCGTGTCGGATGTTCTGCGCTTTCTTCAGCACAGGATGGATAATGGGAGTTTGCCGTCTACGCTGAAGGTGTATGTGGCCGCTATTGCCGCGTTTCACTACCTCGCCGACGGACAGTCGATCGGTAAACAGTGAAGCGCGTCGGTGACCTGCAGGCGTTCTCGGTAAGCGACGACTGCATTTGTTTTGGACCGGGCTACGTCCCGAAGTCCCTCAATACTCCGTTCAGAGCACAGGTTGTTTCCCTGTCCGCCTTATCTGCTGAGCCGTCAGCCTCGCAGGACGCTGACGCTCAGAGTGCTGTTTGCCCCGTCAGGGCTTTGCGGATATATGTGAATCGCTCGGCCCCCTTTCGCCAGTCGGACCAGCTATTTGTGTGCTTTGGTGGATGTAACAAGGGACGTGGGGTTTCGAAGCAGAGGCTAGCTCACTGGATTGTGGATGCTATTACTCTGACTTATGATTGACAAGGGAAGCCTTGTCCCCTTAGCATCAGCGCTCATTCGACGAGAGCGATCGCCTCGTCGTGGGCCTGGTCTAGAGGTATGTCTATACAGGACTTGTGTCTTGCTTCTGGCTGGTCTTCGCAGAATACATTTGCCAGGTTTTATAAGTTTGATGTACCCTCTGTGGCGTCGCAAGTGCTTTCGGTGAGTTAAGTTTTTCTCATTGTAAGATTACAGTAGTTACCTTTTTATAGCTAACTCTGTTATGGTTCTTCGTGAGCCTGTCCCGCTGTGCTTATGGCACTGTATTATGTTTATGCAGTTGTCACCGCTGTGCTGTTGATACTGTATTTACATTGCTTGAGTTGTGTTGCCCTGAGCCTTCAGTGCAGCCTTACTCTAGTTCATTGCTTTGGGATATGCAAATTTTGACAGGGTTTAGACGGCGCGCTATTGGCCCGCTTCAGCCTATCAGATGCTTGTATTCCTAGCAGCGCGGCTATTGGCTGTGGGTTCTGTCAGTCTCGAGTGGGAGGGCTTCACTGCTTCCACGGCGGGATTTTATACAGTTCCCATATACGTCACACGACGTAATGTCGATGTGACTGCCTTGAAAGGGAACGTCTCCGGTTACTTTCGTAACTTCGGTTCCCTGAGAGGCAGGAAACGAGACATTACGTCGTCCGCCGTGCTCGCTTGTTCAGTTTCTAGCGTTCAGTCGTGATTCTGATGCAATTGTCGCGAGCATTCATTTTATACTGCCAGAGGGCTTGACAGTATTTGCATGCTTTGCATCAATTGGCCAGCTGTATCAGCTGGCGTTAGCCCATAAGACTTCAGCAGAAGTGGAGGAGGGAGGAGTTCCCATATACGTCACACGACGTAATGTCTCGTTTCCTGGCTCTCAGGGAACCGAGGTTACGAAAGTAACCGGAGACAGGTTTTTTTCACTGCCCAAGGACGAGCATGTGAAGAATCAGTGGTTAAAATTCATCTTTACCACGATATCACAGCAGTATAATCCTAAACTTCTGTTAACTTGAGTTAAATGCAGGATTCGCACCGCTTGCTCTTGAAAGATGGTGTTCAAAAAACTTAGTTTTGAGTTTTATATTGTGTTGGTCTCCTGCTAACTGGCTAACGCACATTATTACTGTCTTACTGAAATACTAAATGCTAATCAGTTGTGGGCCACTATTAGGCCAACCTAAAACTGTGTAGTTAATGCAGATTGTCCGTCGTTCTCACTACTTTGAGGAAATATTTGTTTTACCAACATTTATGTTACATCAGATCATTCACTCTAGAGCTCGGCTAAAGTAAATTGCATACATGAACTGTTATTAATACAGTTTCCACGTATTCACCGCAATATATTAGAAAAATACTCGGTAAATAAATTAGTACAACTAAAATAATCGGTTTGTTGATGGACATGCACTTGTCAATGCTGATGGTGAGGAATTACAGTTGCAACATATTATAATGTACCTCAAACTGAGTACCAGTAGTGTATCACTGAGAAACGTCCTGCTCGAGTCGTCCTTGCGATGGAGGTTCGGGTTGAACAACTAGCTCTTCCAGTGTTTAATCATCGGACTCGCGCTCGCATTAATATGGTCAAATCGACGTCATTCATTGTTCGTTACTGTGTTTAGTTTACAGTGTAGGAAGCCTCAGGACAAGCAGAGCTGCATGACGTTGTTTTGGCAATGGGCGTTTTTGATTTCGACGCGCTGTACGCCGTGTACAGGCCAATCACAACAGACTGAGCTGTCTGGCCAATCAGAGCAGAGTAGCTCGCGGAAAGGAGGGATTTAGAGGGATTGATTCATCTGATGAGTCGTTTGAGAATCATTGAAAATGTGATGATGTGCAAATGTATATTATGAGGAAATTAAACTGTTTTTTACCTTACCTTTTTTTTTTTACCTTTGATGCATGTAAACATGTTGTAGGAGACTCCACAACAGCATTAGGAAACTTTAAAATAGCATAATAGGGGCCCTTTAACACATTACAAAGTAAAATTCTAGCTTCCGGCCAAACGCCCATACGCAGTCTACTTAGCGCAACTTACTCAACTTGACGTCGGAAGTAGTGTAGTGCGTCATGGCATAGCGTAAATATCAGCAGTACGTCTTTAGACTTAAAGTCGAATCCGTATGTCCGTTTGGCCGGAAGCTAGTTATTTCGTCCCCTTGGAATTATAAGGTTCTATCTGACATTTTTGTCAAAATTGAGTTATTCACATATTCTTATTCTGTGACAACTTATTTACATTATGTGATGTGTTTTTTTAAATTGTGTACATTGTGGGACTTTTTATTGAAAAAACAAAAAGGTTCTATCTACAAAATCGAACTCTAACTTGGCTCTATAAGGTTCTATCTGCGTGAGCCAATCAGCACTTGGAATGCACAGAAGGGGACCAATCAGAATCAACTTTATATGTCATGTCGCCAACTTTTCCTTGAAGACAAAAAGAAACCCCATAAAGGCATAATGCTATACATTTACAGTAAATTAAATATTCACTAAATTGTGTAGTGTTATGAAGTGGCTTCAATTTGGCCATTTTCTTTATAGTGTATTGGTTATTATTATTAATTATCAATGAGGTTATTATTAATAACTATTATTATTATAGTTATTATTAACTGAATTATACAAATATGCAGTGAGTAAATTGAATATTTAAAAAAAAACATTTAACATGCAAGTGTGTGTGTGTGTGCGTGAGTGTGTGAAAATGTGTGTGTGTGCGAGTGTGTGAATGTGTGTGTGTGTGTGTGTGTGTGTGTGTGTGTGTGTGTGTGTGAAAGTGTGTGACTGTGTGTGTGTGAGTGAGAGAGAGTGTGTGTGTGTGTGTGTGATTAAAAAATTAGTCTGACATTTTTTGTGATCATATAGTCAGTGAATCATTTTTCAATGATTATTAAACTTTATGAATTAATTTGCTGAAGCATGTCGATTTTCTTGTAGTTTTTAAAGTCTTAAAATGTCTTAATTTTTACAATTTTAAGCCTTAAAGGTCAAATAGTTAACAATTTCATTGATGGGGTCTTAATTACAACAATAAACGTTAGCATGTTATTTCAGCCATACTGATGTATAGAGAGAAAGCCATTTCACCTGGCCCACTTTAGCTGGAATAAAGTCCTGCTCAGATGTATTACAGTAGCTGCTTTCTGTCTAAACAAAAGAAAGATTAAAGTAACAATTTCTGCAATAATGTGTTTAATTACCCACCAAATTGGTAATGGAAATTAAGATTCTGCACTGGACAAAATATTTAGACCTACCTTGCTTAATTTGAAATGTCCTAAATACACGGAAGTGCTAAAAAATATGAAATAAATGTCATAGAAAGGATAAAATATTACTTTCTAACACATGTTGAGACATTGTTACAACATTCATTTTATATTTAATGTTCAAATAATGTTTTGGCAGATAGAACCTTATAATTCTAAGCGAAAAGTGTTTTTTTAGAATTAGAAGGTTCTATCTGCGTTTGACCCATTCCAAAAAAAAAACATTTACAAATTTGAGAGGATTTTGATATTTTATATTTAGAATACATTTAGGGTCCCTGTTATTTTCATGTTTGAAAGAAACTTGTTCCCCATATGCATTTTCCTATATGTAATGCAAAAACTTTGAAGCTCAATATCTCAAAACTGCTCAGAACGCAGATAGAACCTTATAATTCCAAGGGGACGATTTTACTTTATAAAGTTTCAAATATGGATATTTTTCTTACACAAACGCATCGCTTCGCTTCAGAAGGCCTTTATTAACCCCCGGAGCAGCGTGGAGCACTTTTATGATGGATAGATGCACTTGTATGGACTTCAAAACAGAAACGACCATTCACTGCCATTATAAAACTTGGAAGAGTCAGGACATTTTTTAATATAACTCTGATTGTATTCGTCTGAAAGAAGAATGTCATATACACCTAGGATGACTTGAGGGTGAGTAAATCATGGGTGGGCTAATTTTCATTTTTGGGTGAACTATACTTTTAATCAATGATGTCATTAATTCACACACCATTATGTGATGTAGTACAAAATCTTGAAACAGTAGATGCTCCCTGCTCCTTATTCCGGGTATTTGTTCATCATGACAATGACTTTATACATTCTCCTAAGGTAAAAAAAACAACACAAAAAAAAAAAAAAAAAAAACCAATTCCTTCAGTGGACAATTATTTCATCCAACCTTAACACTGCTATAGACAAAACACTCAAATGAGGTCTTCCTCCAGAAGTTTAACAGAAAATGTGTACATTTGTCATGACCATGTACACTCATGTACGCCTAGAAGGGTCAGAGCAGTATACTTAAAGTTATTGAGGGCATACTACGTACTAGAGTATTACACTTTTATTGAATTTAATCAAGGGTGTCATTATTGCAACCCTTCATTTGAGCAAAATTGGCTAATTTTGTCATGATCCTGGTATTCTCCTTCCTTTCTCTGTCTCCCTCTTCTGGTCACACACGCTATTTTCTTTCATTCATTCATTCACTCACACATACACACACACACACACTCTGTGCAGACACACCCATTTACGATTACTCTCTTCATTCTCTGCCAGCCCTCTTCAATTATCGCTATTGCATTCTTCCTCTTTTCACCTGCTACCTCTTTACCTCTGATTAGTCTTCCTACTTCTTGATCCTTTTTCCACCTCTCCTTTGCCAGATTATTATCTATGATTGCGTACGAGTCTGACTGTTACCTGATTATCCTATCCTGTCCTGTCTTGTTTGGTGAGTCCTGTTCTGCAGGCTTCCCTGATTGTTTGTTCGCTAAAGCTATTATCTGCCCAGTTACCCTGCTACTGAAGACTAGAGACGGGTTCCTTACCTGAGTCCCTACCGCTGCTGTTGTGGCTCTGCTTTTCTCCTGTGTTGCCACTCCGGGACCCGCCAGCCCTGTCCAGGGTTACATCTCTATTGTTTGCAGCATTTAATGAGAGACTTTCTGTTGCTAGCCCTACGAGGCGCATTCCTTTGTTATATTAAAGACATTGTTAATCTGCCATCGCTCTTGGGTCCTTCCTTCAGACACCTCTGACAGAATAATCTGGCCAAAATGGATCCAGCGATGGAAAACTCCATTCAGATGGCGATCGAGCATCAAGGAGCCATGCTGGGCCGTCACGAGGAGGAACTGTCCACTACCAGACACGCAGTGGAGTCCTTAGCGGCTCGGATGACCGACCTCTCCGAGCAGATTCACCGTCTCCGGCTTGATCCTCCACCCAGACCTCAAGACGTTCATGAGCCCAGGGTTAACAATCCGCCCTGTTATGCCGGTGAGCCTTCAGAATGTCGCTCCTTTTTGACACAATGTGAGGTGGTGTTTTCTCTTCAACCAGTCACTTACTCCCAGGATCGAGCCCGGATCGCCTATATTGTCTCCTTGCTCACCGGAAGGGCTCGCGAATGGGGCACGGCGGTTTGGAACGCCGAGTCGGACTGTTTAGACCGGTATTCGCTGTTTAGAGAAGAGATGACCCGAGTTTTTGACCGCTCCGCTCATGGAACAGAGGCTTCTCGTCTTCTCTCATCTCTTCGTCAAGGTAGACGTTCGGTTCCCGACTTTGCTATTGAATTCCGCACTCTCGCTACTTCCTGCGGATGGAACGAACCCGCCCAGGTCGCTCGTTTTTTGGAGGGACTCAATGCAGACATTAAGGATGAGGTAATCTCCCGGGAACTTCCTACTCGTCTTGACGCTTTGATCGACCTGGCCATTCGCATCGACAAGCGTTTTGAGCTCCGGCGTCGATCTCGCAGTATGGAGTCCGCTCTCCTTTCTCCGCTCCCCGCTACCCCCATTTCCTCCTCCGCAAGTGCTGGGACGGAGCCTATGCAGCTGGGAGGGATTCGCATTACCACCGCTGAACGCGAACGCCGAATCACTAATCGACTCTGCCTTTACTGCGGGTCGGCTGGTCACTATGTGTCGACATGTCAACTAAAAGCCAACGCTCGCCAGTAGAGAGAGGGTTACTGGCGAGCGCTACTGCCCTTGTCCCTCCACTCAGAACCCGCACTACTTTTTCTACTGCTCTCCACTGGCCGGGCTCCTCCGTTTCATGTCAAGCCCTAATCGACTCGGGAGCTGAGGGAAGTTTTATTGATGAAGCCTGGGCTCTTGAACAGGGTATTCCTTTAATTGATTTAAATCAGCCCACTTCTGTTTTCGCTCTCGATGGCAGTGTCCTCGAGAAGGTTCACCGTGCTACCATACCGGTGAGTCTTACTGTCTCGGGTAATCACCGAGAGACAATTTCGTTTTTAATTTTTCATTCTCCTTATATTCCTGTTGTGTTGGGCCATCCTTGGCTTGTGGAACACAATCCTCAGATCGATTGGGCCAGGGGTTCTATTCTTTCATGGAAATTATCATGTCATGTTAAATGTTTAGTGTCTGCTGTTCCTCCCGTTTCCTCTGTTTCTGTGTTTCAGGAGGATCCAGGTGATTTGTCTGGGGTGCCGGAGGAGTACCATGATTTGCGGGCGGTCTTCAGCCGTTCCCGGGCCACTTCTCTCCCTCCTCATAGACCCTATGACTGCGGTATCGACCTCCTGCCCGGCACAACGCCCCCTCGAGGGAGGCTATATTCTTTATCAGCCCCAGAACGCGAAGCCCTTGAGAAATATCTCTCTGAATCCTTAGAAGCCGGTACCATTGTCTCGTCCTCCTCTCCCGCCGGTGCTGGATTCTTCTTTGTGAAAAAGAAGGATGGTTCTTTGCGCCCTTGCATTGACTATCGTGGGCTGAATGACATAACGGTGAAGAATCGCTATCCTCTTCCCCTTATGTCATCCGCCTTCGAGGTTCTGCAGGGCGCAAAGATTTTCACAAAGCTGGATTTACGCAATGCGTACCATTTGGTGCGCATTAAGGAGGGAGACGAGTGGAAAACTGCGTTTAACACTCCACTTGGGCACTTCGAGTATCGGGTTTTACCGTTCGGGTTGGTCAACGCTCCCGCCGTGTTCCAAGCTCTGGTGAATGATGTTTTGAGAGATATGCTCAATATATTTGTTTTCGTTTACTTGGATGATATTTTGATTTTCTCCCCTTCTCTCCAGGTGCACGTCCAGCACGTTCGTCGGGTTCTCCAACGGCTTCTAGAGAATCGTCTGTTTGTAAAAGCAGAGAAGTGCATGTTTCACGCCCAGTCTGTCACGTTTCTCGGTTCTGTCATTTCGGCGGAGGGGATCAGCATGGACCCTACTAAGGTGCAGGCTGTTACCGGGTGGCCGGTGCCTGACTCTCGCGTCGCTCTTCAGCGTTTTCTGGGGTTTGCGAATTTTTACAGACGGTTTATCCGCAATTTTAGTCAGGTAGCCGCGCCTCTAACCGCACTCACCTCCGTTAAGTCTCGTTTTGAGTGGTCTCGGGCTGCCCAGACAGCCTTTGATCATCTCAAGTCTTTGTTTACTTCCGCTCCCATTCTCACTACTCCTGATACCTCCAACCAATTCATCGTCGAAGTGGACGCGTCAGAGGTGGGCGTCGGGGCCATCCTCTCCCAACGCCTTTCCACTGACGGCAAGGTTCATCCGTGCGCTTATTTTTCTCACCGCCTTACACCGTCTGAACGCAATTACGACGTGGGTAACCGCGAACTGTTGGCCATTCGTTTAGCGTTGGGCGAGTGGCGTCACTGGCTAGAGGGCTCCTCCGTTCCATTCATAGTCTGGACCGACCACAGAAATCTCGAGTACATCCGATCTGCTAGGCGTCTTAACGCTCGTCAGGCTCGTTGGGCGTTATTTTTTGGTCGTTTCAATTTTACCATTTCTTATCGCCCCGGTTCGAAGAATCTCAAGCCCGACGCGCTTTCTCGCCAGTTCGCTTCCCCCAAGGAGGTCCCTGTCAAGGAAGAGATCCTTCCTCAGGGATGCGTCCTCGGTGCTTCCATCTGGGGAATCGAACGACTAGTCAAACGAGCTCTTTCCCTTGTCACCGTTCCTCGTCAGTGTCTTAGGAATTTGTTGTTTGTTCCTGTCGCTGCGCGCTCTGCCGTCCTGCAATGGGGGCATTCCTCTAAGCTGTTCGCTCATCCCGGAGTAAGAGGTACTCTTGCTGCTATCCGCCAAAGATTTTGGTGGCCCACCCGCGAACGTGATACCCGCCGGTTCGTTGCATCTTGCTCTGTCTGTGCTCAGACCAAACCCAGTAATTCACCGCCCGCTGGACTTCTCCGGCCGCTTCCTATTCCGTCCCGTCCGTGGTCTCATATCGCGCTCGATTTTATAACAGGACTTCCCTCCTCGGGGGGAAATACTGTTATCCTCACGGTCGTTGACAGGTTTTCCAAAGCCGCTCATTTTATCCCTCTTCCTAAGCTCCCCTCCGCCAAAGAGACTGCACAGACTGTCGTCGATCATGTCTTCAAGATTCACGGTCTCCCCTCAGATATCGTTTCTGACAGGGGACCCCAGTTCACTTCTCAATTCTGGAAAGAATTTTGTCGACTAATCGGTGCGTCCCCTAGTCTCTCTTCCGGTTTTCACCCGCAAACGAATGGTCAGGCCGAGCGCGCTAATCAGATTGTTGGACGCATTCTGCGCAGTCTTGCGTTCCGCAACCCCGCGTCTTGGACTGAACAGCTTCCTTGGGCTGAGTACGCGCACAATTCTGCTCCGTCCTCCGCCACCGGCCTGTCTCCTTTCCATTGCTGTCTTGGGTATCAACCGCCGCTTTTTCCGTCCCAAGACTCTGATTCTAGTGTCCCGTCGGCCAAGGCTTTTATTTGCCGCTGTAGACGCACATGGAGAAGGGTGAGATCAGCGTTATGTCATTCTCGTTCCCTCACTCGTCGGGCTGCTAATAAACACCGCGTTAAGAGTCCTAGGTAAGCTCTCCACCCTTAACCTCCCGTTACAGTCCGTTTCTCGCAAATTGGCCCCCAAATTCATTGGACCTTTTCGTATTTCTAAGGTCATGAGCCCTGTCACTATCAGGCTTAAACTTCCTCCCAATCTCCGACGTATTCATCCAGTCTTTCACGTGTCTTGCGTAAAACCTGTCATACGCGCCCCGACCCGTCCTGCACCTCATCCCATTCACGTTGAGGGTTCTCCCGTCTATAGAGTTCGCAGGTTATTGGATGTCCGTCCTCGAGGCCGCGGTCATCAATTTCTGGTCGATTGGGAGGGATACGGTCCTGAGGAGAGAAGCTGGATTCCCTCCCGGGACGTCCTGGACCGCTCGCTCATTGATGACTTCTACCGCTCCCGTCAGGCTCCATCCTCGGGAGCGCCTGGTGGCGCTCGTTGAGGAAGGGGTACTGTCATGATCCTGGTATTCTCCTTCCTTTCTCTGTCTCCCTCTTCTGGTCACACACGCTATTTTCTTTCATTCATTCATTCACTCACACATACACACACACACACACTCTGTGCAGACACACCCATTTACGATTACTCTCTTCATTCTCTGCCAGCCCTCTTCAATTATCGCTATTGCATTCTTCCTCTTTTCACCTGCTACCTCTTTACCTCTGATTAGTCTTCCTACTTCTTGATCCTTTTTCCACCTCTCCTTTGCCAGATTATTATCTATGATTGCGTACGAGTCTGACTGTTACCTGATTATCCTATCCTGTCCTGTCTTGTTTGGTGAGTCCTGTTCTGCAGGCTTCCCTGATTGTTTGTTCGCTAAAGCTATTATCTGCCCAGTTACCCTGCTACTGAAGACTAGAGACGGGTTCCTTACCTGAGTCCCTACCGCTGCTGTTGTGGCTCTGCTTTTCTCCTGTGTTGCCACTCCGGGACCCGCCAGCCCTGTCCAGGGTTACATCTCTATTGTTTGCAGCATTTAATGAGAGACTTTCTGTTGCTAGCCCTACGAGGCGCATTCCTTTGTTATATTAAAGACATTGTTAATCTGCCATCGCTCTTGGGTCCTTCCTTCAGACACCTCTGACAAATTTACTTGTTTTACAGATTTTGAAGATTATTTTTTTCCTCTGTTTTATTAAGTATATGTTTAATACATTTCAATTTTGTCATCTTTCCATGAATAGTGAGAATTAAGAAATAGGAAAATATATTTTGTTCAGAGGGGGTGTACTCATTTATCCTGAGTACGGTATATGTATTGTGAATTGTGTTGTAGAGGTTATTCTAAGTGACGTGTTGCCATTGGTTGATTCACTTCGGGCCGGGGACACAGCAATACAAATGTTACAATTTATGTTATAGATAAATCAAAGGCAGCATTCTGTGATTTCACACACTACTGTAACATAAATAAATAAATTGCTGCTTAATATATTCATGGGATTTGTTCTGTTTCCTCTACAATGCTGAGCATAGCCTGCATTTGAAGGCTTCAATTTGTAAGTGCAGTGGTTGAAATGGAATAGCAATGTGTTTGCCTGTTTCATGAGAGATGTAGTATTAGAGCTGAGGCCTCAATCTATTGAAGGGCCAGTGCTGCTATATCTCAACAATTGAGTTAGCTCAGTGCAATTGCTGTCCATTCAAAGGCTGAGAAATTGAGTTTCAAGCTTGAAGCACTACCATTGCCCTAGAGGAGGGGGTGGAAGGAAGAGAGAGTGAGACAGAAATGAAGAAAGGACAAACATAAAACCAAACCATACAAACTATTGACCAGAGACAATGAGACAAAGAATGCATGTACTTGCTCTCTAGAACATTGTGAAGAAAACAGCAGTGCTGGCATCATGTCTCGCACGTAAGCTTGAGGCCTGAAGATTGTTATAAGACAAAGAAACTTGACAGTAAAAATTATGCGGTTACAGTTGAATTTTGTTCAGTCCAGCAATGGTTCAAACTTCATATTTTCTGTTTCCATGTAGATCTGGTCATATAGGGTCTCTGTTTTCAGAAATATATATTGAAAGAGACAAAGACAACCCCGCAGGCTTCTGGGAGTTCATTCATTCAGACACAAGCACAACAGTGTTACAAACAACACGATGGTTTAACGAGTTGAGATATTGAGCTTTGTTTTGGTGTGGTATTGACAGAGTCATCATTTCGTAATAAACAGGGTTTAAATTTTTAATTAATGATTATGTTTAGTTTATTTAACTTTAAGGTGAAACTAATGTGTGAAGTTTTCTGTGTATTGCCTTATTCTTGAATTTGATTTTGTATTGTTTGGTAGTTGTGAGAAGAGTCAGGAAGACATAGGGCGAGATCATAATCTTTGAGAATATCAATATCGTACACTGTAAAATAAATCCGTTAAATTTACGGGAAAAAACTAGCAGCTCTGGTTACCAGAGTTTTCCTGTTAAAAATATGGCAGCAACATTTTTAGTTTTACAGACTTTTAACCGTATATAATTTTACTGCAATAAACCGTATTTCATTATCTGATATAATGTTAATTTACTGACCTTTTGAAGTATTAATATCTATTTTGTTCCATTGTAATACACTGACAGCCAACAATCACAGCAATCGTAATGAGAGTCAATTGATCAATCAAAGCTCATCATAAGCAGCTCTTCCACAAGAAACTTAATACTAATATATAGAAGCTGCACAGTGTCATTCACCCAAACATTAAACACCATCATGGTAACATGTTGAAATAAAAAAAAATGCAATAAGCATTAATTTAACAACATTAAATGTAACATAAAACCCTAATGTATAACTGATTAGAAAAAAACTAAGAAAATTATGAGGAAACAGTTATTTAAAAAAAAAAACATTAAATGTGAAGTGTCACGCAGGGAATTGTGGGAATGTCAATTTAAATTTTTTCACTGTTAATTATACAATGACTTGTTCTTTTGACGGTATTTTACAGTAAAATTACATTAAATGTACCATTATATATATATCACAGTTATTTACCGTATATAGTAAGGAAACTTTCAGTTAACCAATTAACAGTTTTTCACTGTAGCATTTTTACAGTCTTTTACCGTTAAAATCACGATTATTTTTTACAGTGTAAAATTGATATATTTAGGCTATATGTAGAGTGTTGTTAAGGACACTGAGCTTGTGAAGCAGACACCGTTGGACTGAATTTAACCAGAGATGGTATATAATATAATAGCAACAATTAAACTGTAGTCCCACTTTTTAGTTAAAACAGCCAATCACCCTTCCCTTTCAAGGGAACTCGAGCTGCGTCAACGCTGTGGGAACGCCTCTGCGTGTGTGCGTCCTGAAGCACGTATGGAATCAGTCCAATGGAGAGACGGGACGTAATAAGCGGGTGTCGTCATCGACCAGGAAACTATAAAGCACCCCAAAAACACAAGCGTGACAGCTTCTGTGCCTTCAGCAAGCGCTATATGTGAATCATTGTCTCAAGTGTTATTGTCTGTCCTTAGTTGTCACTAGGCAGGAGTTTTCACTATTTCAAAAAACTATATATATATATGTATATTGAGAGACATGGCGAGCGAACAGCAATATAGAAAGTGTGTTCCTCCCTGCACGCGCTATTTAACGGGCGGGGATACACACGATCTATGTGTTGTTTGTTTGGGAGGCAGAGCGGCGGCGTCATTCGTGGGGATCGCAGATGGATCTAACAGTGGGGTTTGAGACGGGCCCCGCCCTATCTCAACCCTTACCTGTTAGGTTTAGTGCCTCAGTCTCGGGTTCGGAAGCACGCTCTGCGGTTTCTTCCGCCCAAGTTGAGGCGCCAATATTGCAACTATCCAGTTCTGAGGAGCTGGATGTTGTCAGTATTGATGCGGGGGATAATGAGGATTCGCCACCTCATTCTCCTGAAAGTGAGGACCTGATGGAGGTGCTTACTCGTGCTGTTTCTAAGCTAAGCATTGAGTGGCCAACTGTTAGGCAGGAGTCTAAAGAAAGATCTAAATTAGATGAGAGATTTTTGCCTTCCCGCACACAACCTCCACGCCGGTGCTTACCATTCTTTCCCGATCTCCACACCGAGGTGTCGAGGTCGTGGAAGAAACCGGTGTCTTACCGTATTTTTAGCCCACAAACTTCCACTTATTCTAGCATCGTGGGGGCTAAGTGTCATGGTTATGGGGCGATGCCCAAAGCAGAAGAGGCGCTTGCTAGTCACCTCTCCGCCGAGGATGCATCATCATTTAAAGCACCGGCATTACCCTCCAAGCCTCTTAGAAGCACTTCGGCTTTGGTGGGTAAGGCGTATTCGGCGGCGGGTCAGGCCGCGGCATGCCTGCATACTATGTCCATCTTGCAGGCATGCCAGGCTGACTTATTAAAGGACGTGAGTGAGAGTCAGGAGGTCAGCACTGACGTAGTTCGCGAACTGCGTCAGGCTGCAGATTTATCTCTGCGTGCCACCAAGGAGTCGGCCAAGCTATTGGGCCGTACTATGGCAGCCCTGGTGGCCGCAGAGAGACATTTATGGTTAAATCTCTCTGGCATGAAGGAGAAGGATAAAGCTTTTCTTCTGGACGCCCCGCTTTCGCCTGCTGGCCTATTCGGTGACTCCGTCAACATAGTCATCGATAGGTTTCAGGAAGAGAAAAAGTAGGCGGCGGCGTTCCAGAAGTTTATGCCTCTCAAAATTCACGTCCCAGGGACTGCTGGGCGGGAGCAGTCCAGGCCGTCGTCCAGCTCCTCGCATAGGGCGCAACAGAAGCAGAGTGTCGCGTCTCGCGCTCCCCCTTCCAAACAGTGGGACCAGACGCGGCACTCTCAGCCGAAGTCTTCTGGCAAAACTGATCTGAGGACAGTTATTATGGCCAAGAAGGCTTCATCCTAGAAGAAGTCCTGATGCCAGTGGCGTCAGGATGCTGAGGGTAGTCCCCACTGTGAGAGAAAGGAGTTCACCGCATCAGACGGTGCCCAGTCTCTCTCGGTGCCCTCAGGGGCCCGTTCTACCAACCCCGCCTTCATACCGGGGCGTTGACGGTCCCAGCGAGCGCTTTCCCGAGGGACGCTCGCTCCCTCTGAGGAGGGTCACAGAGCGGTCAAACCAGTTGTTCCCTGCTGGTGCGCCGTTACAGGGCGCTGTGTTTGCTGTTCAAAATACTCCAGAGGCCAGTCTCGAGAGACTGGTACCCTTAGTAGATTTTCTGGCAGAGTGGAAAAGCCTTCCAAAAACATCTCGTTGGGTCCTGCAAACGATCGAAAACGGTTACGCTATACAGTTCAGGTCTCGGCCACCTCGATTCGCAGGGGTCCTGCCCACAGTGGTGGGCCCCGAGCAGGCTCTGGTAATGGAACAGGAGGTGAAAACGCTCCTGCAAAAGGAGGCTATAGAACGGGTTCCTCCTCCCAGCAAGGAGTCAGGTTATTACAGCCGTTATTTCATCGTTCCAAAGAAGGATGGGGGGTTGCGTCCAATCTTAGATCTGCGCCTGTTAAATCGCTCAGTAGGGAAGCTCAAGTTCAAGATGCTCACTCTCAAGCAGATCGTGTCACAAATTAGATCCGAGGACTGGTTTGTCACGATACATCTAAAGGACGCGTACTTCCACATTTCCATCCTTCCACAACACAGGAAGTTCCTGAGGTTCGCTTTCGGGGGCGAAGCGTACCAATACCGTGTTCTTCCGTTCGGTATAGCCTTGTCACCCCGCACATTCACGAAGTGCATGGATGCAGCGTTAGTTCCACTGCGCCTCCAGGGCATTTGTATTCTGAACTATATCGACGATTGGTTGATTCTAGCTCAATCGGAGCATCAGGCGGTTCGGCATTGAGATGTCGTTCTCGCCCATATCAGGAGGTTGGGGTTGAGGCTGAATGCCAAGAAAAGCGTGCTTCGATTCTCTCAGCCGTAAAGCAAGTGAAGCTAGGCCAGATGCTCACTGTACAGCAGTTTCAGAGACTGTTAGGTCTGATGGCAGCAGCGTCCAACGTTATACCTTGCGGCCTGCTGTACATGAGGCCGTTACAGTGGTGGCTCAGGACCAAGGGGTTCTCCCCGAGGGGAAACCCGCTCCGCACGATCAAAGTCACACGGCGCTGCCTTCGTGCTCTGGCCATGTGGAAAGAACCTTGGTTCCTGTCCCAGGGACCCGTGTTGGGAGCTCTTTGTCGTCGTGTGACGCTAACGACAGATGCTTCCCTCACGGGCTGGGGGGCGATCATGAGTGGTCGCCCAGCCCAAGGTCTGTGGCAGGACCATCATCTCTCGTGGCACATAAATTGTCTCGAAATGTTGGCGGTGTTTCGGGCTCTGAAATACTTCCTCCCAGACCTGAGGGGCCACCATGTGCTTGTTCGATCAGACAACATGTCGGTGGTCTCTTATATAAACCATCAAAGGGGTCTGCGTTCGCACCCATTATACAAGCTGGCTCGCCAGATCCTCCTATGGACCCAGGGGAAGCTACTTTCGTTGATGGCAATTTATATCCCAGGGTATCTAAATCAAGGGGCAGACATCCTGTCGAGGCAGGGGCCGAGGCCCGGGGAATGGAGACTCCACCCCGAGGTGAAACTTTTCACTTCATGGTGTGGTGAACACCGGTTGGACCCAGTTAACTGCCCAGTGGGTGCAGTGCTGGAGTTCCTGCAGGAGCATTTCTCCACAGGGTTATCCCCCTCCACACTGAAGGTGTATGTGGCGGCACTTACTGCTTACCACGTCCCTTTAAGTGGAGTTTCTTTGGGGAGACACCCACTAATAACTCGCTTTCTTCGTGGTACTTTGAGGCTGAGGCCAGTAGTTTGCACGAGGGTGCCATCCTGGGGTCTGGCCATCGTATTAGAAGGTCTCTCCCTGGCTCCTTTTGAGCCCATTGAAGAAGTTTCTGAGAAATTCATCACTCTAAAAACTTTCTTCTTGCTATCTCGTCTCTCAAGAGAATCGGAGACATTCAAGCACTCTCGGTTTCTCCCTCGTGCCTGGAATCTTCGCCGGGTATGGTGAAGGCGTTTCTCCACCCTAGACCGGGCTATGTTCCTACTAATATTGTTAGACCTATAATTCTGCAGGCCTTCTGTCCTCCTCCATTTCTGACGTCAGACCAAGAGAAACTTAATCTGCTCTGCCCTGTTAGGGCCTTAGATGCTTATGTCCACAAAGCTGCCCTGTGGAGGAAGTCTGAACAGTTGTTCGTTTGCTTTGGACCACCCAGGAAGGGGTGTCCTGCATCTAAACAGAGGATGAGCAAGTGGGTGGTCGAGCCCATCTCACTTGCTTACGAGTCGGTTGGTGAGCCCTCACCTTTGGCTGGAGTATGGCTGCTTCTAAAGCTCTTTTGTCAGGAGTTTCCCTGCATGATGTTTGTGATGCGGCAGGATGGTCCTCACCGCACACGTTTGTTAGGTTCTATGACTTGGACCTCAGCTCCACTCCAGGGGCGCAGGTGCTCTCGTCCTCTGTGCGCTCTGATTTCACATGACAGGCACTTGTTCTTATGGCGACGTGGGTATTAGCGTTCCCACAGCGTTGACGCAGCTCGAGTTCCCTTGAAAGGGAACGTCTCGGTTACGTATGTAACCCTAGTTCCCTGAAGAGGGAGCGAGACGCTGCGTCGTTCTGCCATACTCTCGGCATGCCCGCTAGCACTTGCTTCGGCCTATCAGAAGCTGTCACGCTTGTGTTTTTGGGGTGCTATATAGTTTCCTGGTCGATGACGTCACCCGCCTATGACGTTCCGTCTCTCCATTGGACTGATTCAATACGTGCTTCAGGACGCACACACGCAGAGGCGTTCCCACAGCGTTGACGCAGCGTCTCGTTCCCTCTTCAGCGAACTAGGGTTACATACGGAACCGAGACGTTTTATGGAAGCCCGTTTCCGCCACAGAAAATAATTCTGTAAGTCATAAGAATGAGACACTTTCTCATAATTATGACTTAGTTTCTCATTATATTGAAAAAGTTTCTCATAATAATGACTTAGTATCTCATTATAATGAGAAACTTTCTCGTAATGACTTAGTATCTCTTAATAATGAGTAATTTTCTCATAATAATGAGAAACTTTCTCATAATTATGACTTAAGTATCTCCCAATAATGAGAAACTTTCTCGTAATAATGACTTAACATCTCAAAATAATGAGAAACTTTCTTGTAAAAATGACTTAACATCTGTAATAATGAGAAACTTTCTCATAATAATGACTTAACATCTCATAATAATGAGAAACTTTCTCGTAATAATGACTTATTTTCTCGCCCTTTTACGCATGTGCAAAGCAGTGGAGCAGAAGGGAATGCCACGCTAGCGACATCCGCTGGTCAAAGCCGTGTAAATGCATCGCAGCAAACATGGCACGCTCTGCAAAACAGTTGTTTTCATTAAAGTCAGGGTGATCCTGGAGTGCAATCTGTAGTATCATTAAATAACATAAAAAAAAATGTACATGCGCGCGAAAAGGTGTGAAAGTGGAATGCAGAAGCTGGACGGTTACCATGGTAACGAAGGACGCCTGTGCACACTGATGAAAATTGTGTTACATGAACTTACAAAACTATCAGATTAAAGTTGGAATATTACATTTATTCGTTAAGTTTAAGTGTAACATCTTCATAAAATATATGGGTATATGTGTTATAACACGTATTTTGCGGTAGCGTCTAGGATATTTGATGTGCAGGTGGAAGATTTCAACAGGCTACAGAAATAACCTTTAAGATGTTTATGACTTTGGAGACATTTACACATAAGTGGGCAGTGGAATGGGGGACAACGCAAGGTCTTGAGACGTGTTTTTAAACGCTGAACTCCTTTTCAATTGAGCGCTGCTTTTTTAATATGCCGTGTCATGCGCGATACGCTGCAAAAAAGCAATGAAAAAGCGCGTTCTGTATGAACGGACCCTTATGCAAAAACAAAACTGTTTGAAAATATGTTTGTACAGATTTCCAGATGAACAGATTTGGAAAGGTGTGCTGTCTTATCATTCCTCCATCTATTTGAAATCCATGGATCACCCTTATGTGTTGCTGCTTTATACACACAAATACAAATGAATTACAAATGAATAAAAGACTATCTAGTATAAAAGCCCGTCTCATATACTGATCATTTATTAATGTTATTCACTGTGGAATGTGCCATGTTTGCTGTGATGCGTTTACACGGCTTTGACCAGCGGATGTCGCTAGCGTGGCACTCCCTTCTGCTCCGCTGCTTTGCGCATGCGTAGAAGTGCAAGAAAATAAGTCATTATAACGAGAAAGTTTCTCATTATTATGAGATGTTAAGTCATTATTACGAGAAAGTTTCTCATTATTTTGAGATGTTAAGTCATTATTACGAGAAAGTTTCTCATTATTATGAGATGTTAAGTCATTATTACGAGAAAGTTTCTCATTATTACGAGATGTTAAGTCATTGCTACGAGAAAGTTTCTCATTATTATGACTTAGTATCTCATTATTATGTGAAAGTTTCTCATTATTACGAGATATTAAGTCATAATTATGAGAAAGTTTCTCATTATTATGACTTACATAATTATATTTTTTACTCAACTGTGGCGGAAACGGGCTTCCATACCCTTTTCTATTTTTCTAACTGTAGAATTCACATATGCTGGACTACCTTGAACAAAACTTTTTTTTTTTTTTTTTTTTTTTACATGATATGAGCTTAAAGGCACAATTTGTACGATTTTTTCACCACAAGAGGGCGCAGTTTCCAACAATAACAAAGGCGTAGGTTGATGACGCAGTGATGAGCTGAATGATGGGACTTGCTGACAAGCTGATGGATCTAATAATGTTTATGGATGAGTGCAAACATTCATGTTTTTTTAACATTACAGTGGTATGAAGCAGGTCGCGATTACTAAAGAGACATATATCACACGCGAGTCCCGCGGAATAAAGGAATAAGGAGATTCTACCAAACTACCCGCAAATGCTGGATTACTCACACAGGTCAGTTTATTAGACGAATTAAACTTGTGAGGTAACGCAGCGCTGCTTCACTTGGTCTAGCATTACACTATCACACTAAACGGCATTTAAATGTGTGTTGAAAGTTATAATGTTACGTGTTAGTTCGTTTGCTATACGAAACTAGCAGTAAGCTAGATGAACATTAGAATAACATACTGACCATATTCTAACATTTCATCATGTTGAGCTAACGTTATATAACATTGATTTGTTTTATGTACATTTGCTCACCAGTCTAATAAAGCTGTCAAGTTGTGACTCATGAAGCTCTGTCAAGTCCAAGTTAGTCGCGGACGTGGAGCTCTCGGCATTTCAAAAACGCCACGCTGATATTGATCCTCATTTTAGTTCTCCTTGTTTGTCCCAAAGTCTGCTTGCCATGGTCTATGTTTGAAAGAAACAAGAACTGGGTGCCGCTCAACGTTACGCACTACGCGGTTGTCCACGTCTGTCGCCATGGCTATGGCAGTATGAACGGAAACCGAGGATAGCGCGGATATTGCGTCATTGACAGGCGACATTTTTTTTCCGGGACGGCCACTTATTTAAAATTGGAATTTCTCTGAAATAAAAAATCTTTGGAGACTTTTGGGATATTGTGAGTACACAACTGCAGGAAATATATCACACTGTGCAAGTGATTTTTGGATATTTTATTACAAAATTCTTACATATTATACCTTTTAAGAAGCAAAATATATTTCTACCAGAAAGACTCGGGAGATAAAATGATGTAACAAAAGCATGTATCTATTAACAGCCCAGCAAGCAAATATTTCTAAAGTTATTTGGCGTAGGCCTGTCCGTAGCGCGCAATCCGAGGGTAGCGGAATCTGCATTTCCTGCCTGAAGACGACGGCAGGGGCGCAGCCGACCCCCCGCCCTAGTGGTGGTGGAGAGGATGGAGGTAATTTATGGAGCGAATTATGTGCCAAAATTAAACAAACAAATCCAGCATTTTGCAAACAAACTCGATCTGCTTTGTAAAGGAAAAATCGACTCGCAAACAAACTCGATCTGCTTTGCAAAGGAAAACTCGACTCGCAAACAAACAGAAAGCAATTTGCAAAAACAAAGGTCAATTTGTGCGAAAACGCAGTGGAGTAACCAATATTGTGTATTACAAATATAAATAAATGATCCTTGATAATATTTCACAAATAAATACAAACCATCCTACAAATTGCATGTAACCTTTGAACAAATACCAAATCTAGTGCATACAAATGCATATCAGGAGCCAGTTGCACCAACAGGGCTTACGCCTGGTCTTAAGGTAAGTAGGTCTTAACTCAACATTCTAAGTCCGACCTAATAGTTACGACCGTTGCACCATCCAGGCTTAAGTCCTCTTCTCGCTAAGACCGGGCGTAAATCTTACGCCTAGTCAGTAGCAGGCGTAAAGTCAAAATCTAGGCAAGATTCTATAGTAACCACTTCATAACTCAGCAGTAAAGACATGGCGCGCCTTATACACAGACTTTACAATGAGCGGGCTATTAGACGGGAGAGAGTTATTAGGGACAGAAATAATCCATTGGACATTTACAATGATGAGGAGCTGATTGAGCAGGCGTAAAGTCAAAATCTAGGCAATATAATAGCGTTAATAGGCCTATCCGTTTTCCGACAGATAATGTTAAAGTGAAGTGATTTTGCACTAAAAGCCACTAAAAGCAAGTGATTGTTCATTGAATCGTTAAAATGATTCGTTAAAAACGGTCAAAAAATCTTCGCTGTCTGTTGCATGGAGACTGCTACGGTTTCATTTAGAAATTCTCGTCAGCGAAATAAAGGAGAAACAAACAATATTCACAATATTGTGTCTAAAAAGTAACTCACAATGTTAACTTATTGTTAATTTAACTGTTGTATAAAATAAATATCACATTTGCAATTGTGCACATGAAAACGGCACTTTTAATAACATAATATGATATAAATATAAGACAAAAAACTTATTTGGGGACATACCTATAACTGCAGTGACACATCACGCAGTGAAAACAAGCACGAGAAACAAATGTGCATCGTCCATAGTTAAAACAATGATTACAATATCTTCATAGACGATACATAGCACACACTCCTAAGCACATAAAGAATGAACTTACAACAGAACTGACATTTATTACCAACGTTCTTCTACCTCTCCTCTCGCGTGCAGGAGACAGACGTAATGCTGCCGCGAATGAAGCGAATTGTCACGTGCTGACTGTACAGCTCTATTAACTTATTTCAATGTCGGTGAAATTTCCTTTCCTTTTTCTTTGATCCTCCATTGAAACGGCTACAAGTTAACAAAACAGCGGAAGATTGTTTACAGCGTAACCCAGCAACGCACGCTGCTAGGCAACCGCTAGAGTTCCATGGCCATTCACATGAACACGCAACGCTAAGACCAGGCGTAGTTAAGCCTAGGCTTAAGTTTGGTTGGTGCAACCGACGTTAGGTCAACTCTAAAGACTGGTCTTAACTAAGACCTACTTAGCAGTTAGGACCAGGCTTAGTAAAGCCCTGTTGGTGCAACCGGCTCCTGTCTGTTATGATTGTAAGATCTCTCAGCTCGATATTCTCACAAATGTGTCCAGGCAGATTTTCTCACAAAAGTGTCCAGGCAGATTTTCTCACAAATGCGTCCAGGCAGATTTTCTCACAAATGCGTCCAGGCAGATTTTCTCACAAATGCAGATGAGTAACTTCCCCTTCTAAAACAGTAGATGGCGCTAAAATAGGGGATTCATTTAGCGCTAGTCTCCCGGGAGAAGCACTGATTTGAAACGCGCTTGCCTTTCCCTAAAGCTGAGGAAAAAGTTTCTGTCTTACTTTATCAATAATAAACATCTTGAGGTTTTCCTTTGCTAAATGTTTATTACATATCTAGACAGAAATCCACATTAGCACTTAGTAACACTTAAATTTGATTCAACTCACTCTCGAGTCAATCTTTTTTGAAAGACTTACTTAGACCTAGTTCCTCCTGCATCGGGGTCTTTGATGAACGTGTTGCGCCAAGTGTTTTTTGGACATCTTGGATCTTTTATGATACACTCTTCAAAATAAGTTCTTTATTGGCATTGATGGTTCCATTAAGAACCTTTGACATCCATGGGACATATTTATTGCACAAAAGATTCTCCAGACTATTAAAATAGTTCAAATTCTTCAAGTCAAGTCAAGTCACTTTCATTTATATAGCGCTTTTAACAATATACATTGTTAATAGGAAATTAAAGTAAAGATTTTCTTGGCTGTACAGCAGCTCTAGAATAAAGTTATTGTCCAGCTAAAGTAAATTTTGATTGATTCACTTCCGCAAAGATCACCAGTTATTAACTTATGAGCCGCTAACACGACACCGTTCTAACACAAAACCCTTAACGCGCTCCGGCCTGCTCATTTGCACAAAACAGTGCCTGGTGGCTCGAGAAGGCAAACCTTGAAATAGGTTCCAAGGAGCAAATCTTGAAAAATTATTTAAAAAAGGTTATCTCTGTGCAAACATCAAAAACGCAAACCTGTGAAAACGCTGACGGCGTGCACATGCGTATTACGTGTTTAGTCTATAGGTATGTGCGTTTGAATATATATATGTGCGCAGACGTGTAGTCCTTCACAAATTGACCTCAACAAACTACTTGTCTGGCCTTAACAATGTATAATACAGAATTACTTACCGCTTCCGCAGAGCCATGCGAACCGGAATTATCTTGACAGCGTTTTATCTGTTTAGAGGTAAAGGGAAGGGAAGGAGGCCTTCACAGGGGAGAGACTAGTTGACATTTCAGTACTGCGTTGTCGTCGTGTCCAGACGCAGGTCCTTCATCAGATCTGGATATGGCCTGAATCCGGCGGACTGTGGTAAACCTCGGGATAAACAGAGAGACTAATATTAGCGTAGACGCCATCATTCTTATGATGTAACGAGTACATCAGGATTTATGGGAAGTGTTCCCGGTTCCAGCTGACCTAATCTATGTAGCCTAACATTGAATTATAGAAGTTTATAATGTGTATGCTAGGTCAAAGAGATGTGTTTTTAGTCTAGATTTGAACTGACAGAGTGTGTTTGCTTCCCGGACAATGTTAGGAAGACTGTTCCAGAGTTTAGGTGCTAAATAGAAAAAGGATCTACCGCCAGCAGTCGATTTTTATATATTTGGTATTATCAACTGGCCGGAATTTTGAGATCGCTAGACGTGAAGGACTATAATGTGTTAAGAGCTCGCTCAAGTACTGGGGAGCTAAACCATTTAGTGCTTTGTAAGTAATCAGCAATATTAAAAAATGTATACGATGTTTAATGGGGAGCCAATGCTGTATTTACATAACCGGGCTAATATGGTCATACTTCCTGGTTCTGGTAAAAACTCGAGCTGCTGCGTTTTGGACCAGCTGTAGTTTGTTTATTAAGCGTGCAGGGCAACCACCCATAATAGCATTACAATAATCTAGCCTTGATGTCATGAACTCATGAACTAATTGTTCCGCATTTGTCATTGAGAGCATATGACGTAATTTAAATATATTTTTAAGATGGAAAAATGCGGTTTTACAGACACGTAACTAGACTTACTAGACACGTGACTTTCAAATGAAAGATTGGTATCAAAGAGCATTCACATCTAAGGTATTCACACACAAGGAACTGTTTACTAAAAGGTTATTTGGGAAATGTAAAATGGTTCTTCTGTGGCATCATTGCATTCCTTTTGGAACCTTTGTTTTAAAAAATGTTATGTGAGATTTGTCATGAAATAGTCCTCCGTTTACATATTTACATGTAAAATGAGTCAGAAATATTTAGTGGATCAATCTATTATAGTTTTGTTCTAACAGATCTTAGTTAGGTGTCCTTAGGTGGTGGAGAAAGGGGAACGTATACAGTATAATGTCAGTTATAGGAGCCATCAGAATAACAAGACATTGACTTACTTTACAGTTCAGATATGTGTAATGATATTTATAAAGTAGTAACCATAGGAACATCTTGATAGCTACATAACATTGTATTCAAGCGCTCTCACTGTGATAAAGGCTTTGGGAAAGTTGACTCTGCAAACTATAACATATAAGTAAGCATTAGTATCTGTACACACTACTACCACACACACACACACACACACACACACTGACACACACAATTTCAAACAACACAAAAAAAACTCAGGGGAAAAGACAGAGGGAAAAAAGTTCAGTGACAGAGAGTATGAAAAAGGGATTGTGAGGATTATGTCTGTCTTTCTGTGGGTTGCTGTGACCTTACCACTGATATTTCATGCAAATAGACTGAGTCACAGACTCAAATTGTGTATGCGTGTCAGAATAATGCAACCATGATTAAATAATGAGCTAAACCATAATGAGCGTTTTCGTAATATATTGCCTCTTCTGCATCTCAAAGCACGTGTAAAGCTTGCCACAAACAACCAGCAAAAGTAATTATTATGCATGAAACATTTGAATTGTTTATTAATAAACTAGTGTTTTCTATGTCTAAGATAAAGTTGACGATGCTGACTCGCATCTTCGCAGTAGCCTAGTGAACGCGCCTATAGAGAGAAATACAGACTTCATAAGAATTAGCCTACATAAGCAGTGAGCAGCCCATTTCTTGTCGTTTTTAATTAAAAACGTTTCATTCGTTTTGTTTAAAAGTAAACATTTCAAGCTTTCTATATACTTCTCAGTTCTTTAAGGCAAGTATCTTATACGCTGAGTTTCGGTTCATTTGAGACGCGCTCCAGTTCACGCGCCGGCGCCTCCGTGCCATGATTATATTGTCTACTATATTTGCTTCTTATTTATTAAACCAGGCAATTCGTTGATGAAACATTGATTAAAATGAAGATACAATTTATACAAAACGAAATTCACTTTAAAGAAAGGCTTTCTACAAAACAAAACGTGGTCAAAATCATGTCTGACCCATTCCAAATGTTTTCCGATATTGGGCATCTTATGATCCTATCTTATTCATGTTATGCAGTTCCCTTTTCATATAATCAACATAGATGAAATAAAAAAAATAACATTATATTATTAAACATAAACATGAAACGAATACGTGTTTTGTAAAACTTATATTTAAGCGTCACACCGCTCCGCAGTATAGGTGTGAAGCCTATACATGCATGTCTGCGTGCATGTGGTGGAGGGGTGCGATTTTCGAATAATAATCGAATAATACCAGGCGATCTTCAAATATTATTTTTGCTTGAAATGCCCATCCCTGCCAAACTGCAGAAGTCGTGTTCTTCTTCGAGACCAGGTCACTCGGTGCGCAACTTGCCATCTTTCCCCCTCTCTCCCCCACTCTTTCTCCTCCACACTCTCACGTGATGACAACCACACATGAGCATTTTTAGGCATTATATAAATTATATTTAATATTTAATCCTTGTCTCCTATATAAGTGAATTGGATTTTTTTTAAGACGGTATGACGATATTGAAACTGATACCGTTGCTATTTTTAGATCCCGCGGTATACCATATTACCGCATTATCGCCCAAGCCTAGCTCCATCCCAAGATTGGTCTGCAGTGTCTGACCTGAGGGATATGTACTTCAGATCTCTTCCTTCCGCACCACAGGCTATCCTGTGTTCTTGCGTGCGAAGTATCAGTACAATGTCCTACTCTTCGAGTGCCCCATAGCCAGTTGGGTCCTCAGGTCAACTGGAAAAGAGTAAACTTGCCCACGGGCTGAGGATCTCTTTTCTAGTTTGGAGATGGATTCGGTCCAACACATCTCTAAGGAGAGTGTGTCTGGTCGGTGCTGTATAGAAGTGAGAAAGGGTCCCACTGAATACTTTTCAGAGGCTCCTGGGGCATATGGCAGACGCAGCCGCTCGGCTTCCTCCATATGAAGACCGCTTCAGCACTGACTTCACGGCCGAGTCCCGAGGTGGCCGTGGCAGAGTGAAAACACCCTGTGAAAACAGGCTCCGTGTGAAAACACCCTGGCCTGCCGCCAAACCCTCAGTCCGTAAACAGACCTTTTGTTTCTCTGGGCCAACGGCTCCTAGAACGAGTGTCCATCAATACTGGCTGAGGTGCCACGTACAAAGGGCATGCAGTAACGGAGGTCTGGGCGGCCCTTCGACTGCATTGGCATCCATTTGCTCGAGTTGCTTTCAGTTCACCTCGCTTTGAGACACTGCTGCTCAGCGAGCATGTTCTCGTGTTCCCGAAGGTGTTCGATCACTTCAGTGCTTTCTTCCTGGAAGATAGGTTGGAGTGAGGCTGTCTCTTCCACCTTCAAAATGCATGTTGCCTCTGTATTGACACACATCATGATGCAGTAGGGTGCAAATCCTTGGGAAGCACGGAGAACGCCTTGTTCCCCCTCTTTACCCTCTTGGTACTTATCTCTGGTGCTACTGCACTGCAGAGACCTCCTCTGAGCCACTGCACGCAGTGAGTCAAAAGCCCTGTTTTTAAAGAAACACTTCTCCTGCTTGCTTGGTTTCTACTAAAGGGTAGGGACTTGCATACATTTCGGTCAGCGAATTGTGCCTGGAATTCGGGCCGGCTAACTCGCACAAAATCTGAGACCCCGGCCTGGATATGTGCCCAAGGTTCCTACCTCTCCTACGGGACTAGGTGGTGACCCAGCCCTGGCATTTCTCTGTTCCGTCTGCTCCATTGCGGTTATACGTGCACAGAATGCAAAGCCTGGACATCAGACCAGCTCTTATCTCAAGCAGAGGTTGGCCCACTGTAATAGTGGTTGCCTTCATTTTGGTAGAATTCCCAAGATGCATGTGCCCACCTGGGTGGTGAGCTCCTCCAAAGTAAAAAAAGAGAGTTGCTCCTTCCTTGGCGTTGACACAATGTGCCTCGCTGAAAGATGTTATTAGAGTTGGGGGCTGGGCGACACCTATCACGTTCGCTAGAATCTAGCCTATGTGTCGAACCGCTGCTTCCCGTGGGCTCCCTTCACATGAAGCCAGTTTCACTGTAAGCTCTGTTCGAAGTGTCGGCTTGCTGCGCCATTCCCCTCCTATGGACTGGATACGTGCGCAATTTTGCTCCAGTAGAGTTTCCCTTTGTTAGCCGAACCCTGTCGAGTTCCTCCATACCATTCGGCAACGGACGTGGCAGAGAGTCCGAAGCCAGGCTTATCACTCGTATGCACTGGTGGAACCTGTGTTAGGCTGGGTCCATATAGTGTGATCCCTACGGCGATCCCATATGTGTATTCTTCCACGGTATGGCTACCTGCGGCGATCCCGTGTCTTCCCCCCTGCCGTCACTGTCCGGTTGAGTCTCGCCCCTGTCTTAGGCTGGAGCCACCCCAGTGATATTCAATATGTTGTACTGACCGGTCATCCGCCCAGTCCATATGTGTCATCTCCACATGTTACCTCCCTTCGGGCAGGATGTGGCTTCCGCAGCGTTCCTTCCTTCCTTTGAAAGGGTACACTTTCCCAGTGGTCCTGTGGAACAGCAGTGACTTCCCTGGCGTAAGCCCTGTCCCATCTCCGCCTCAAGTTGCGGGGGGATCAGGATGCTTTTGTCTAGGCACTGGAAGGTGGCAGCACTAGTGGCATTTTCAATGGTGATACCATTCAGTCAACGTCGACTACATCGAGCGTGAACGACTGAAAGGGAACGTCTCGGTTGCGTATGCAACCCTCATTTTCTGAAGTAGCGAACGGTGACGTAGTCCCTTCGCCACTATTGTTGGACCACCGCTGACACCGAGTTACGCTCGGCTCCTCAACGAAAAAGCAACTAGTGCGTGCATCCACTTCCATATTTATACCCGTGCCGCGGGGGCGGAGTGTGTGCACGCCAATTCCATTGGCTCATTTTCAATAGTACTCGAAGATGACTGGCTCCCTGGCGTGATCCCATTCAGTCGACGTCGACTAAGTCTCCATTCCCTCCTTCAGGGAACGAGGGTTGCATACGCAACCGAGACATTCTTTTGTTTCCTGGTTTTGTCATGTGATCCCCTTTTCCTCTTGTGATCTTGTCATGTGCTTCCCTTGTTTATATATAGCCCACATGTTACCATTATTCCTTGTCTAGCTTTGTTTATGTCATACTACTGTTGGTGAGTATAGTCTACTCAAGTCTAATCTAGTCAAGTCAAGTCTTTGTTTTGTTCTCTTTGGATTATTTTCAATAAACTTCACATGGGTTCAAGTTCATCTTGCCTTCAGTCAACTTACGTGACAATTATTTATAATTCATTACTGTTTTTTATTTTATTAAATTGATTAATGTATTAAATTATTTAAAATTTAGAGTTTTATGTGCTTTTGACATTTTATTATTTTTTAAACATTTCTATTTAGCTTTTATTTATTTTTCTGTTTTAGTAATTTTGTACTTTAACATATTTTATTTCAGTTATTTGCCAAGGTAACGTTTCTAATTTTCGTTTGGTTACGGTTACGGTTTTCATCTAATATTTTTTATTTTTTTTTATTTTAGTTGACAAAAACATTTTTAATGTTTTAACATTTTTAACTAACAACACTGAGTAACCAGGATGGATGGATGGATAACCTATCTTAACCAATTCAAATTATTTTCCTTTCAGCTTCATGAATATCAGCCACTGAGAATGAGTCAGAAGCAGAATCATGATATAATATTTTCTGCCATTGTTGCCTCTTTTATTGATACAAAATTCAAGCTAATAACTGAGCTAATAACTGAAAATGTATTTATGTGTGCGCTGACATATTTGAGATGTGCTGGCCAGCCCCAGCGCTTCTCAAGAGTTAATCAGTGTGTGTGTGTGTGTGCGTGTTGATTTGAGAAGCAATGAAGTGCCTATTCTATTCAAACACTGAATAATGGGGTTGCCAGGTTCATGTCTTTGGGTTCAGAAAACAACTTCTCCCCCACCTCCTCTTCTGTCTTCTATTCCCTTTCCCTCCCTTATTCTGTCCCATCCCCCATGCAGTCCATTCTGTGCTCCTTTCATCAGCCATTTCCATTCCAAGCACAAGCAGAATTTTTATGCACTGATGAACAGAAGTAGTAGGCCTACCATTCATTTCATGTCATTTATGTCATCCTTTCCTTGAAAAAAAGTGCCTTGCTATCTGTAAACACACAATTAATAATCACAACATAATGACTAGCACTGAAAGGCAAATAGGATACATTAGTGATTTGAATGGTAGTAATCCTCAGCACTGTGTGATTAGTAATGTCTAAGCTGTGTAATAGTGGATTGTATGGCTTTTCAAATCTGCTCTGGAGGGCCACCGTCCTGCAGAATCTTGCACCAAACCTAATCAAACCTGAACAAGCTAATCAAGGAGGTCTGTAATACCTCCAGAAAGCGATCCGTTAGCATTACCATCAATCTCAATAGACTGCTGTTGCAGGATGCAATTTGAAATCTGCCGATTTTGTTCATGGGACCACTTTTTTTACCCAATCACATGAGCCATAACTGCTATAGAGGAATGACACAGCAAAATGGTCTCATGATCTGGAAGGCTCTAATCTCTCAAATCAAACTTGATTGATGCTGCATTATATCCAACTATATTATGACACACACATGCACGCACACACGCACGCATGCACACACACACTCACACACACTCACACACACACACACACACACACACACACACACACACACACACACACACACACACACACACACACGCACGCACGCACGCACGCACGCACACACACACACACACACACACACACACACACACACACACAACAACAACAACAACAACAAACTGTAGTTAGGACACATATTTCAGCTTAGATGGTTCCTGTCTAAGTGACCGGTTGTTAGCACCTTGAGGTATTGTGTACAATCATACACTGCTGGATCGTGGTAAATATGTGGTATGAATGGCTGTACGCGACTATTTTTTCTCAACTCTGTAAATGCTGTGGTTCTTGCTCCAGGCAGTAAAATAACACTATAAGCCACAAGAGGCCATACATTACAGTGATTTTACCACAGTCACTACGTTAAGCATCTATTATATAAGAACCTTTACTCCTGATGTTCACCAGCATATTGAGGGAATATGTTTCATACTAAATTAAGCACAGTTAGCAACAGAAATGCCTGTCTTTTCCTGTTGTTGCAGTTTATACAGAATAAGTATTAGATGATATAATGACATCATCTAATAATTTATTAATAATTATCAGAATATTAATTCATTGGATGTTGTTATGAGATCAGAATGATAGTTTTTCAACAAATTAGAAACCTGTTACTATTTCATGTCCTGTGAAGACTAATGAGATGCTTTTATCTCATGTAAGATCCATGCAGTAAACATCTTATATTTTAGGGTGTTATGCTAGAATTTACTTAGTGTACAGTGAGTTACATTTTTGATACATCAAGACATGTGTAAAAGTTTATGAAGTTTTTTATGCATAAAAAGGACACCAGTTATGCCGACTGAACATCATTTATAGTGGATTCAGATTGTAAGCGCTGCTGTCTCTTTCTGACTCCAGGTGTCTGCCTCCGGAGTAATCAGTATGCAATAAATCTCTTGCAGTGTTATTGATGTGAGAGGAACAAAAAGACACGTATCCTTTAATAATCACTCAGATTCAAAATTGAAAAGAGAAGATACAAAAACCATTTTAATTTTAATCAGTGCGCATTTATCTGTCCTATTCTTTCTGCTTCCACTTTGTGAAGTGACTCGAGACTAATAGATAAATGGCATCTTCAAACTGTATGATTGAAACACAAGCTTCTCTGACACGTCTCAACCTGTGTGACAGGCTGCTCAGAGTCAAGCATCAATGAAACATGGCAGATGGGCTCACCACATCGCTGTCCTTTATGAGTATGAATTCTGTATGAACTTCTGTCCAACAGCACGAGAGGGAACAGTTCTGTGATTAATAAAGCAGTTGAATTGAATTGTAAAAGAAATTAGGTTTTGAAGACACATTATCTTCTCCGATCTCTTTTGTTCAACACATGGGCTTTTCGCTCCAGTTTCTTTCTAGCTCATTCCAGTACTGAAGTGCATGTGAAGCGTTTGAAGTTCACAGGCTGCATGATGAGAAACCTAAAGTGTTTTCTTTAACCATATACTGTATGTTTTTTTTTTTTCTCAACAAGTTACAGTTTTATAATTCTGAGGAAGTTCATATATGGAAACAGATCTTTCATCTCTCATAAATGTCTTCAGATATCTATGGAGGCCTGTTTTTGCCTCAGAAAAAAAAAAAAAGGTATCACAGTGTAAAAATCTCACAACTTGACAATATATCTTGCAAATGCAACTTTATTTTAATTGCACCTTTATATCTCACAATGCCACATCCTTTCTTATGTTACGCTTTCTCACAATTAGCTTTTTCACATTTATTATTTTCTCTGAGGTAGAATAAGCTTCCAAAGCTACCTGGCTCTTGGGTGTTAGTTTATTAAATGTTTTGACTAAATTAACACATGCTTTAACACATTTGAATTCATTGCTCAGAATTGTACACATTTTTCCTCCAGAAGACATAAAACAAAGTCAGCGATTCAGTCTGGGCATATTCATATTATAAATGTATGAAAAGACACTGCACAGGCACATACAAATCCACGAGAGTCTAAGTTATTTTTGTTTATTTACAAATATGAAAGTGTTTTCATATACAGTCAGGTTCAAAATGTCCTGTGCATTCAAATGTATTCAATAGATTTGACACTTGGATGAACTGCGATGTAGTGTATTCAGCTTTAAAATGACTCAAAGACCCTTGAATGGACAAAGCCCTGATCTCATGTTCTGTATGTCCTCACTACAGAAAAGGCTATTCATTCGTTACAGTTACACACTCTCTCTTTATGGAGGATAACTAACACTCATCTGTCTATAGACTGAATTCTACAAGCAAGTCAATTGAAAAATCAGGCATGATAAACATTTGAAAAATTCAGTCTATTTCGCTGACCTTAGAACATCTCTCATATATTTGTACTGACAAGCTTCCCCCATAATCACGCAGTTGGACCTCTGAACCAATATAAGTGTGACCAGTTTTGTTCAAAAACACTGCAATATCAGTCGTGTTTTAGACCAACTACAACAGATCTCAGAAAGTCACTGTGGTTTGATGCTGTTGAGCTGTTTAAAATTAAATGGAATTTGTGGTTTGGTTTACCGGCAGTGCCAATGACTAAATTAGTTGCCATTCACAAAAGTTGAATTAATCCCAATCTAAGCAGCCTTTGGGCTTGTAGTTTCTCATTCATGTTATAAACCACAGGAGCGGTGCATAACTGAAAACCTTTCTCCTTCTGTGCATACAAGCGCAACCAACACCTCACCTCTCATAGCTGGCTCCGAGAAGCAAGAATTGACATGTCGGACTCGGGGAATGTTAGAGTGAAAAGGTCTCATTCTTATGAAATTATAATTGCTGCAGTGCAGAAAAAGAGCAGACAAATTATTCAGTTCTCTTAATGTTCAGTGTTGGCTGGGCTCCAGCAGCAGTATATTGTATAAGAGGCCTGCTCGAGCGATTTCTCGGTTGCCAAGCGCCGCTACAGCAAACAGACGTCTACTCTAAGAAGATCGCTGACAGACTGGCTGACAGTTAAACACAGCTGTAGGATCCAGAATATTCTATGTTTCTTTGCAGTCAGCAGATTATACATACTGGTAAAGTGCCAGAATCAGTCAATTAGGCTGGAAGTGAGATCATGTGGTGTGAACTTTGTCACATTTCTTCATGTTGAAGAGGGTATTTTAGGTAGGCTGGCCAAGTTATATGTTTATTATAATCCTGCTTTAAGAATTAATTAAGGTAATTCAATTGAAAAAGTTTGAGATAGCTTGAGGGGCTTTTAGTGTGCTTGAATGTTTAATGAATGATGTTTCGTTACTTTGCAGATGTTCATTTGCTTTCCTTTTATTTCTTCTCTCCTGAGGGCGCTGTAGAAGCAAACGCAAAAGTGGGAGACGTATAGAAAGTTGGTTGTGTAAAACTATAAGACTTCCATTAGCTTTTGTTTTGTTCATGTTAATAACATCTCACAGCTAACATGATTACTGGCACCAAAAATGAGGATGTTTTTGTGTTTGCCCTGAAAATGACAAGAAACTTATTTCTCTCTCTCTCTCTCTCCGCCTTTTACCCACAGCCTCTAATTGAATTCACTTCTTGCACATTTAAATGAAGAAAGAAAATTGAGAGGAAATGGTGTCAGAGGCACAAAGAGGGAAGCAGCATTGCTCTTGTAGAGACTGTAAATGTAGAGCGGTAGGAATGAATCACTCTAATGGCTCAGCTGACATCTCCTCTCAATATTATGACTTTTGAAAACTTCTCTCGAAGATTGATTATATAATACTCTATTTACTGCCTGGAACAGAGCACCCCTTTCCTCAAGTCTTCTGGAAACAGAAGAAGTCTACAAGAAAAGACAAAAAGGCAGAGGGAGTGAAAGATGGATAATTCATCTTTGAGTGGATAGATGCTTAAAAGCATGACATATGTTTTAATATGCTGAAAACCGTCATGAGCTCACCCGTGTTAATGATAGAATATGTGACTCATGCTATTGTTCAATGTGTGTGTGTGTGTGTGTGTGTGTGTGTTGCCTGAAATCAAACACCTGTCTGGAATGTGTGATTAAGAGAGTGATGCCCAACAACAGATGTTTATCAGTTTCTACTCAAACAACCTAAGGAAAATGAATGAGTCTCATAGTGCTTTAAGCGTGGGTGGAGGAGGTAATGCAGAACTCCCATTAACATGACAACTTTCTCTATTCTAGATTCTGTTTTATTATGGCACATGAAAGATGGGGTCCACAGCAGCTGCAAGTGTTTAGAATCAGTTCACAGGGACCTTAATAAACAGACATAAACACAAAAGCACTTATCACATTTTTATTTAATAATTATAATGGAGATTTCTACATTTCCAGAGTCCATGTTTTTTCCCTTTAATAATTTAGGTAGATAGATATTCATGTAGATGTTGTATAGGCTATATTAAATTCATGCATACACTACCGTTCAAAAGTTTAGGGTCAGTAAGTATATATATATATATATATATATATATATATATATAAACACCTTATTCATCTAGAAAGCATTAAATTGGTCAAATGTGACAGTAAAGACTTTAACATTGTTACCAAAAATTCGTTTTCAAATAAATGACAGTTCTGTACTTTCAATATCCATCAAATAATTCTGAAAAAAATTGTATCAATGTTTCCACATAAATATTAAGCAGCACAATTGTTTTCAACATTGATAATAATAAGAAGCACTAAATTAGTATATGAGAATGATTTCTGAAGGATCATGTGACTGCTGGGGCGCCGTAGTGGGGGTTAAAATTAGGATGATTTACTCAATTTTTGCTGCCTTAAAGGTTGTATCAGCGATTTCAGGCCCAAACATAAATGATCACATTCATCTAATTTTTCCTAACGATCCGCTAGCTGCCCTTGTGTGCAGATCTCAGAGGCAGCCTAGGCTCTGAGATCTGCACACAAAAACAATTGGGTTCACCAACCACTCAAAACCAAAATAAATAGTGTTCCAACCAATCACCGACATGGGTTCGTTGATAAGCTCCGCCTTCGCGTGCAGCCGTGCACGAGCGCAAAACCCCACGACACCCGCCCCCTGTCGGTGATTGGTTGGAACACTATTTATTTTGGTTTTGAGTGGTTGGTGAAACCAATTGTTTTTGTGTGCAGATCTCAGAGCCTAGGCTGCCTACAGAGACACGTTTTTTTGACGGCCTGCTTATGGGGCGGACAGCTAGCGGATCGTTAGGAAAGATTAGATGAATGTGATAATTTATGTTTGGGCCTTTTTTGGGCCTGAAATCGCTGATACAACCTTTAATAATAATGCCGTCTTAGTGTGAAAAATAGACTTTTTTCAAAAACATTAACAAATCTTTTAAGACCGACCCCAAACTTACAAAGTAGAGTATATTTATCTTCTCAAAGGTTAGTTAATTAGGGTTTAATCCACAAATGTCACCAACACACCAGCATCCCAGTCAGAACCTATCACTCACTAGTCATGATTGATCTGTAGTACATCAGTTATTAAGTGTGTAGGGTATCTGGACTGTGTCAGTTGGGACTCATTCAATTCTACAATGTAAAAAGCTTTTAACATTTGACTCACCAGCGAGCGCCAGAAAGTCTGTTCCTAATGGCGTTCATTGACACCTTTATGGCAGGCAAATGTGTACACCACACATACACATACACACACACGGACTCTCTATGAAACTTCCCCCACAAATGAAGTCAACACTGGCAGAACTCGGTGTTCTGTTACAAGACTGATGAATTTTACGACCCAAAAGAATGTGCAGGGAATTGTCTCCTAATTCTTGCTGAGAAGAAGAAATGAACCCTTTTTAATCCTATATATTCTATATATATATAACCATGTGATAAATGTATTAACATGTATCTAATGTTCCATCTCATGATTTTCCTGTATGTTGTTTGGTCTATGTTTCTTGTAAACTCTTAGAAGCCTATGGAGGAGTGATCCAGCTCTCAGATTTAATCAAAAATATCTTAATTTGTGTTCCGAAGATGAACGAAAGTCTTACGGGGTTGGAACAACATGAGGGTGAGTAATTACTGACAGAATTTTCATTTTTGGGTGAACTATCCCTTTAATATACTGTAACTCCGTTCGTCTGAAAGAAGAATGTCATATACACCTAGGATGGCTTCAAGGTGAGTAAATCATTGGCTAATTTTCATTTTTGGGCTAACTATCCCTTTAACATACTAACAATGAACACCACAGCATTTACTAGTCTTAGTTAATGAGTGATGATTTCTATTCAAAATAACGAACATTGCAGATTTATTATTTTGCACTCCTGGCATAAATTAAGACATTAAAGGGGGGGGTAATGCTATTTCATGCATAGTGAGTTTTTTACACTGTTAAAAAGTTGGATTCCCATGCTAAACATGGACAAAGTTTCAAAAATTAAGTTGTACGTTAGATTGAGTATTTCTGTTCTCAAAATATTCCTTCCTGGTTGTCACAAGTTTCGGAAAGTTTTTTTTTCGAGTATGGGCGCGTATGACGTCAGATGCGCCGGAATTTCCTTATACGGTCCTAAGGGCACTTCTCTCGGAAGGGCGCGCGCGCAGCTGTAGAGCGATAGCCGTAACCTATGCCCATCAAAGCGCTGTGCATCGGCTGCGCTCGAATATGTCACCAAAGAAGTGTGTTTTCGGTTGCCAAGGCAAGACAACACTGCACAGATTCTCAAAGAATCAAGCGTTAAGGGACCAGTGGATGGAGTTTGTTTTTCCAGTACATCAACACAGTTGTGCAAGTGTTCTTGTTTGTTCCATGCATTTCGAGGATGATTTTTTTTATAAACAAGGCCCAGTTCGAAGCCGGATTTGCTAATCGTTTAGTTCTCAAGGATGGAGCAGTCCCAACACTAAAGGTTAACGGTCTTGCATTGGAACCGCAGGCGGTGAGTAGAACTGCTTCAAATATCTGTATGTCTATCGGCGTGTAACTTAAGCACAGCAAGTAGGCAAAACAACATGATCACGAATAGTTAATGTATCTATGGAGCATGCGATGTATGTTGTGTGTTTGTTTAAATACATTTGTTTAGGTGGCTACTGTAGGTGTCTGTTTGTTTATTGTAAAACCAAATCATGTCTTCATAAACCATGAGTAGACACACAAATGTTCTAAAACTTCGCGCGCTCGTGATTATTTAGCTCCGCCCACACGGCACGCCTCCACCTGCTCGGCTTTTTCCGGAAAGACTCGGTACAGCCTATCTTTCTTTTATAAATATAATAAAACTAAAGACTTTTTGGAGATATGATGGATGCAATATTACTCTATAGGTACTCAAGATTAACATGAGATTGACTGAAACTGAGTGTTTCACCCCCCCTTTAATGTCACTGCAAACCAGTTTAATCATAAACAGTGGTCAAATATCGAAGCTGGAGTCTTAAATCTTTCTAATGAGTTTGTCCAGATAAGGTAAGTGTGTGATGTTTAAATGAGTAATAAAGGTAGAACAGCGATAATCTGTGGTCACCGGTGATTTTTGACGAGTAAGGGGTTAATGTTCATTTCAGCATTTACTACTACATTTTTAAGGTCAAAAGTTGTATTTGTTAACATACAACTTTAGTGGGGTTTTTTGCACTGTGAATTAACATGAATATGAACGTTTTTTCTAAAGTTAGAGCTGCACGATCACAAAAACAATCACATTGTTTTTGAATAGAGATCACGATTCTCCATCAATCTGAATAGACAACTAAACAAAATAACATGTTATTAACTAGAGATTCTAACAAAATGTTAATTGCTGCAGCCTATTTTAATATATATATATATATATATAATTGATTTGAAAGAATAAAAAAATCGGTTTGAATGAATGTGTGGTGAGCAGGACGGCGGAGGGACGTGAGAGAACGTCGCGAGGCCGGTGGTGCGATTGCTAATGAGCAGCACCTGTGAAGCACACCGGTCTCGCATCTCTCACGGAGGAGCGGAAGCATAAAGGAGGAGCGACGGAGTGGATGATCGAGAGAGGAACAGGCCTGCTTTTGTTTGTATTTTATTTTGGTAGCCAGCAGTCGTCCGTGACGGAACTGCTGGCTACCGAAAATAAAATATAAATACCTGCCAGCAGCCCCTCACGGACGACTGCTGGCTACCAAAATAAAATACAAACAAAAGCAGGCCTGTTACAGGCCTGTCCTCCTTTTACATCTGCGGACCAGGAAAGGCTGAACCTCTTGTGTCCAGTGCGAGCACTGGATACTTATGTTCATCGGACATCTTCAATGAGGAAGTCCGACCAGTTATTTATTTGCTTTGGATCACCTAAGAAGGGTCTTCCTGCTTCTAAACAGACGGTTAGTAAGTGGATAGTTGAGGCTATTTCACTTGCATACGAGTACTCTGACCAGCCGTGTCCTTTGGTGGTCAGAGCTCACTCTACGAGGGGTATGGTGGCCTCTAAAGCCTTATTATTTGGAGTTTCTCTTCAAGACGTATGTGATGCGGCAGGCTGGTCCTCACCGCTCACGTTCGTCAGGTTTTACAGTTTGGACCTGGATGCTGCCCCAGGTTCTCAGGTGCTTAGTGCTTAGTTCCAACAGACTAACACTCAGGTACTTGGAATTCTGGCGTTTTGGGTATTCTCGTTCCCAAAGCGTCAATGACGCATCGCGAGTTCCCTCGAAAGGGAACGTCTCAGGTTACGACTGTAACCATAGTTCCCTGAGAAAGGGAACGAGATGATGCGTCACCCTGCCATACTTCCTGCATCCCTGTGATCGGCTTGCTTCGACTTTTTGAAGCTAATGCCACGTTTCACCGGATGTGCTCTTATGCCTTCCTGGTCATGACGTCACCCGCCCGTGACGCTCATTCTTTCCATTGGACTAGTTGACATTGATGCTCAGACGCATTCACGCTGGGGGCGTTCCCAAAGCGTCGATGACGCATCGTCTCGTTCCCTTTCTCAGGGAACTATGGTTACAGTCGTAACCTGAGACGTTTTCTACCATCTTGCTAATAACGTTTCTTTAGTCATTCAGTAGTCTTGCAGCCTGAACCCCTGCAGAAAATCCACCCTTACACAACTTTCAGCTGCAACCTCTAATGAATTCATTTCACAAGGGTAGAGATACAGAGAGAAACATTTATTTTAACCACCGGAGCTGCTACAGTTGCATGATGTGTCTTTACTGATGATAAACTCAGCAGAATGTCTGCTGAACAGAGAATATCTGAAGTTTATTTCAGCATATTAAACATGAAACCAAGCACTACAGTTGGGGCATTTGGCACTCTGCTGTGTATCCAAAGAAACTGACTGTAACTGATGGGCCGATGCATTGCCAGTGGTTTCTATAAAACTATACTGAATACAGTAAGGGAATGTAATCCAATCAGAAATGGAAGCTTTAGCGTTAAGTTCTGCCAGGAAGACTCAATTGCTACGTCACTTAATACCTTCTCATCTATCCAATCATGTCTAATACTTGCGGTATAAAAGACCAGTACTTACACATGTTTGAGTTCGCAGATGCTGATGCTTTCATTCACCTCCATCCTCCCCACCACCACCAGGATGGTCCCTTCCCCACCACCACCAGGATGGTCCCTTCCTATACCTCACAGGGGGTCGGCTGCGCCCCTGCCTTCGTCTTCAGGCAGGAAATGCAGAGTCCGGACCCTCGGATTGCGAGCTATGGACGGGGCCTACGCCAAAGAACTTTATTGCTTGCTGGGCTATCAATAAATGTATTTATTGTTACAGTATTTATTCTCCCGAGTCTTTCTGGTAGAAATGTACTTTTATATGCAACATATGTTATACAGCTTGCAGCAACGGATTCCCAGCATGCGTTTGTTGTTCAAAGACGCAGTGGAAATGATGTCTTGCTCTGCTGTAGTGCTGGAAAATGAGCATCATTATACAGCCTTGCCTCTATTCATGAATGTCTAAAAATGTCATGTGGCTGCTGTTGCAGATATGATGTACTTCATGTCGTGAATTACACAGTGTCTAAACTGCAAGTGAGCAATGCGACAAATATAGATTGCTATAATTATAATCAACAAAGCTGTCTACAAGGCAAGTGAGTTTTTAAGCGACAAAAGGCTGGGGTTACTATGTTTGTATAATATTAAAAAAAAATTGTTAATTTTTTCCCATTTTGATAATTAGTCCTAAATTGCTAAAACAATTAGCTATCCTGTTTGAACAGGTAAAAATGGAAACGTAGGCATGTTGTCAACCAAATACGTCATTTGATCATTTAAAGCACAGTGCATATGAGGCTAAAAATAATAGCTAAATGTAAAAAAGGCCAACGGCAGACTGATTTCCATGTCTCATTTAACACATAACATTTAAATGTCATTTAACAACTCTAATTTGAGATGGTAATCATTTCCCAGTAAACCAGTGAGCTGATGACTTAGTTTGACATCTTAAATAATGAACTGGGTGTGAGAAAATAGTGTACAAAAGGCCACCGTTTTAAGTGACCACACAATTTCTCAGCGGTTAGAGGCTTGTGTAGGAGTTGTGGGTAAATAGATTTAAGAACAGTGTCCCACCCACTTACCCAGCTGGTCTTAACTCTAATGAGGCTTTAACCAGGATGTGGGATGGCTTTCTTCATACAACCTACAGGTCAGCACCACACAATGAGGCCCATGACAAAGACTCTGAAGATCTATTGGTCCAAACTGCCATTTTTAAGTAAATTGTGTGGTCAGCAATTCTCTTGAATTGAGTCCAACCATATAACATTCATCACATGTGAAAGGACACTTTATAGACTTTGACAACTGGCTTTACTTTTAGAATTATTGTGCTGTTTTCATTTGAAAACAGAGCTCCTTCTAGAAAATGTTTTGTATAATGAGCATGTAAAGAAAGCTGATGTTAGACCTTAACTGGGTTATTTCACAGTTACATTTTTAAAGGGATATATTTAAAAAAAAAAAAAAAAATTCTCTCATGATTTACTCACCCTCATGTTGATCAAAACCTGTATGACTTATTCTGTGGAATATAAAAGATGCCTATTCATTGTTTTGTTTTTTTGTCAATGGTCATCAACATTGTTTGGTTACCAACATTCTTCAAAATATCTTATTTTGTCTTTTGCATAACATGTTTGGATCAACATGAGAGTGAGTAAATGATGATAGAGTTTTTATTTGTGGTTGAACTATCCCTTTGGTCATGAACCAACTCTGTCTAACATACAGTTTATCTTCACATTAGTCAAGTACAGGGCTTGACATTAACACCCGCCAACCCGCCAAATGCGGGTGCATTTCACCCGTGGCGGGTAACACAGTCACTCTCACTAGCCACTTTGGCGTGTTGAAGATTTGTAGTCTTGTCAAAGGACATCTGACATAACAAACGAATTGCAATTTGACACTATGCCACTACCACTCCCATGAGTACCACCTGCACATAGTTTAGTGTTTGCTCATTGGTCCATTCGTGAATCCTCTTGAACGACAACACTGCAAACAAGAAGACACGCGGAGATTAAACTCGCGGACTGTGCGACGAACTGGGCTGTTTTAGTCTGCCCTTAATTATCAACTTAATGTGATGATATAGCGATCTTTTTTTAATAGCAGGAGAATCCAGACCACCGGCGTGTCTCACGCTCTCCTGCAGTGCCGCTGCGCGAGGGTGCGCGCGCCAAACGAACGATCATCACACGCGACTGGTCGCATACACACACACATCAACACAGCGTTCAGTCAGTTCGTGAGTGTGCATGGCCGGTATTAAAGCAAAAATCATCTTCATGATTAAGGGCCACGGTGTAGGCCTAACTACTAGCAGGGCTGCCCTTATGTCACGTCATATCACAACTATCTTTCCAGAGTTAATTCTATGTTTTAATAAAATTAATCATGCCATGAAAGAAAGCAGGAGATGCGCTTGTGGGAATAATCTGGAAAATAAAGACCTGTAGGCCTATACTTGTTTCAGGTGGACATATCTCCAGTTACTCAGAGCTTCATGATGATAATTATTAAGTCAGAGCTCTGAGGAAAAGCTGATGCAAAACAATCCAAAGTCCTATATAGTCCTATATAGCCTATATAAAGTTGTAATCCTGGTGCCTTAATTGTGGATTTTTTCTTTAAAATTATTATTTATTCTTTGCTCGTTGTTTCTAATGCAGATAATTGTTCTACTCTGTATTGCAGTATTTACTGCTGTAAAACAAAAAACAAACAAACAATGCAGCACTTTTATTATATACAATAAGAAGCTATTTTATGTGTGTATCTTAGACAACATGTTATCAAAAAAGGAGCTTAACAACCTTATCAGAGCTAATGATAATATTAGTTCATTTTAGCACGTTTTCAGCCCCATTGTCAATTTTAATCATATAAAACGTACAACAACAAAACTGTGGCTAGTAAAAATGCTGCGTGGCTAGTCATTTTGGAAAACCACTAGCCACATTGGCTAGTGAGCAAAAAAGTTAATGTCAAGCGCTGGTCAAGTATATCTAGGGAGGGAGGAGTCAGGCCTATAAAATGGCTCCAGAAATTTAGTACTGCTGAGAAATGCTGGTTGTGTCGTGTGACTGCACGTACAGGGCAGAGTCTGTCTTGTGGAGGTAGTTTATTTGACCATGTGTTTGGTGCTGTTTTTGTTTTGTTGCATTTAAGTTCTTGTTTTTATGTTTTCCCACAAATATTGGGTGACTGTCATCGTGTGGCATATAAAAAACATTCTTGAACCAGACCAACGGCTTCCTCTGTCACTTGGACCTCCACCCGCTACTGCTATCATAATAGTTGGTGTCAGAAGTGAAGGAAACAAATAGCGGTGACAGTGATTCACAGAGGTGGGAGTAAGTCACACATGTGCAAGTCACAAGCAAGTCTCAAGTCTTAACCTTCGAGTCTCAAGCAAGTCCAAGTCAATTTTTTATAAAAGCAAGCAAGTCAAGTCAAGTCACTGCCTTATGTCAAGCAAGTCAAGTCAAGTCGTAGCTTGGGTCACAAGTCACTGGCAAGTCATACAAACGTTTGATGATTTCACTGAATTTATATATTAAAATAAATTAAAACTACATAAGTTGTGGACTGTGGTTTTATTTGCAACATATTTTTTTTAAATATGCATTTCCACATACAGCTGAGTGGTTACTACAATAAAAATCTAAAAAATAAAAAATAAATACAATTTCAAACTACATAGCCTAAAATGTAAATGTAACTGAAATTAGGCCAACATTAAAGCATGAAAAAATAAATATGCCTCAAACATTGCAGAAGACCATTAAAAGGTATTAAACAATTCACAATTCAAGTATAATGGTTCCTATGCCACCAAATGGCATTCTTCAAACTGGCATCCCCTTTATATAAGTTATATAACAGCCGTTGGCATTTAGCCTATTATGAAGTTAAAACCGCCAATAGGTGGCGCCAAATCACCGTCTTAATGTACGAGTCATAGAAGCAGTCAACTGATTTGTTCAAAATGACAGATTCGTTCTGGAACTAAGCAACTAGGTCACTGAATCACAAATACGCATAACTCTTTCTGTGGCTTGTTTGGAACTATTGTCATTGGAGAAATAGAGCAAAAACAAAATATTTGGAATATTATGTCTAAAATGTCACATCACAATATTCACTCTTTGTTTACTGAACTGTTTTATAAAATCATCACATTTGCAATCGCGCCAATAATCTGGAAATATTTTTTATATATGTTATAATTATGAAAATAACTCATACTAGGGCCATTTTTCCACCACATTTTGAATTTTGGGTGCATATTAATTCTGCTGGCATTTTTTGCCACCAACCCCCTGATTACATTAAGAGAAACATAAACGACAAAACGAATCGGTTACCTAACGTAACCTCGGTTCTCTCTAGATGAGGGAACGAGTATTGCGTAAGCTAGCTTACGCTGCGGGAAAGATTAATCTTTTCTGAGAAATTGAAGCCAAAAATTATCCTATAATTTTGTATCCATTGTCAACGCAGTTCAGCTGCAGCAGAGCATGAGCAGGCTAGCTAGCAGCTCATTGGCTCGCTCACAGGGAACTGCTTAAGCCTATGAGGAGACACGAATGAACTCTCGGCCAATGAGAGTCTGACCTGCTCTCATTGCGTCAGAGCCCGCCGAAACGGGCGTGGCCAGAGAGTATAAATTCGCCTCTCAGGCTGTAAACTCTGGTTTTCATAGAATGAAGCGAGAACGCTAGTAGCACAAGCACGGCCAGGAACGCAATACTCGTTCCCTCATCTAGAGAGAACCGAGGTTACGTTAGGTAACCGATTCGTTCTCTTACGAGAGGTTCTCTCGTATTGCGTAAGCTAGCTTACGCTGCGGGAACACCTGGTCAACGCCGTGCGTGCTAAGCATCCACTATGAGTCCCAGGGGGGACCCCGGGGAACCCTTATGAGTGGGAATAAAATATGTACATGTGACAAAGGCCAGCGGAGCGGGCCGGGGATTGTGAAGTACATAAGCACATGATAAGGAGGGACAGAACGAGACCGGTCTGCGTGAATAACTCCCTATAGTGCAGCTCAACCAGAAGAGCTGTAACATACTAGACTGCTAGTAGTTTAGCCTGCAAGGCGGGAACTTCCAGATTGTAAAATCTGATAAAGGTGGAGGGGGAAGCCCATCCCGCTGCCACACAAATATCATGAATGGAAATTCCGCTGGAACAAGCCCACGATGAGGCCATGCCTCTAGTGGAATGGGCCCTGATGCCCAGAGGGCATGGCAGGTCTTTTGACGCGTATGCGGCTGCAATGGCATCAACTATCCATCTGGACAGAGACTGTTTCGAGGCGGCCAACCCCTTGGTGCGCCCACCGAACGAAACAAAAAGCTGCTCAGCTCGTCTGACCGGAGCAGTGCGAGTAAAGTATAATCTCAGGGCCCTGACCGGACACAGGAGATTAGAGTCAGATTCGCTATCGGATGCAGGCAGAGCCGATAGGGAAATAACTTGTGCCCTGAATGGGGTACCAATCGCTTTTGGGACATGACCATGTCTAGGTTTGAGAACGACTAAGGAGTCATTGGGCCCAAACTCCAGACAGGAAGCGCTACTGGACAGCGCGTGAAGGTCTCCCACACGCTTCACTGACGCGAGCGCGAGCAGGAAGATAGTCTTGAGCGAAAGGTATTTGAGATCCACGGTGTTTAACGGTTCGAATGGGGGGGCTTTCATAGCTTCGAGAACTATGGAAAGGTCCCAAATCGGCACCGACGGGGGGCGTGAGGGGTTCATCCTTCTAGCTCCCCTGAGGAAGCGGATGACTAAGCCATCTTTGCCCAGTGACTGGCCGCGCCGGGGTTCAGCGAACGCTGCGACGGCTGCCACATACACCTTGAGAGTGGAAGGGGACCTGCCCTTATCCAGCATCTCTTGGAGAAAAACTAGCAAGGAAGGAACCTCGCATGACCGTGGGTCCAAGTTTCTGTCGGTGCACCACTTAGAGAACACAGACCATTTAGACGCATAGAGCCTTCTAGTAGAAGCCGCTCTAGCCTGCATGATCGTGTTTAACACTCCTTCTGGCAAAGCAACGGGTAGTCGTTGATCACCCACGCATGAAGCGCCCAGCGCTCTGGGTGGGGATGCCAGATCGTGCCGCGAGCTTGGGAGAGGAGATCTGTTCTGACTGGAATGGGCCACGGGGCTGTCTGTGACAGCTGAGTGAGCTCCGGAAACCAAGTCTGACCTTCCCAACGCGGGGCTATGAGGAGCACCGAGTGGCGTGTTTCCCTGATTCTCTGAAGCACCTGTGGTAGCAGAGAAACCGGAGGGAATGCATAAAGCGGGCGGCTGGGCCAGGTCTGGGCTAGCGCGTCCTCGCGTTTTGAGAAAAATATTGGGCAGTGGGTGTTTTCTTCTGAGGCGAAGAGGTCCACCTCTGCTCTGCCGAATATTCGCCACAGCTTTTGGACTGTAAGAGTGTGCAGGGACCATTCGCCAGGGGGAATGGGGTTCCTGGACAGACTGTCTGGACCGTCGTTCAGATGGCCCGGCACGTGCGTCGCTCTGAGCGAGAGCAGGTGACACTGGGACCAAACTAGGATGCGTTCTGTCAGCCGGAAGAGAATTCTGGATCTGACACCGCCCTGACGGTTTAGATAGGAGACCACAGCCATATTGTCCGAACGGATCAGCACATGGTGACCGTGAATGCGCGGCAGAAAGCGCGTGAGCGCGTTCTCGACCGCCAGCATCTCCAAACAGTTTATGTGGAGGAGACTCTCCTGAGCTGATCAGGGGCCGAAGGCCGGTGAGCCCTCGCAGACCGCACCCCAACCCATGTTGGATGCGTCTGTCGAAATGACTTTTCGGCGAGAAAAGGTCCCCATGGAAACGCCCCGCTGAAACCATTCTGTCATGGTCTGTGATACAGGTCTGCGTTACCTTTATCAGCTGGCGGCCCGTGGTCCACGCGCGGTGAGACACACGGCTCTTCAACCAGAACTGAAGCGGGCGCATGCGCAGTAACCCCAGCTGGAGCACTGCGGAGGTTGAGGCCATGTAACCCAGCGCCTTCTGAAAAGTTTTCAGAGGTGTGAGTCTGTTCATCTGAAAGGATGCGGCGAGACGCTGCACACGGCGCGCGCGCTGTGTAGACAGGCGAGCCGTCATCGAGACCGAGTCTAGCTCTATACCCAAGAAGGAGATAGTCTGACTGGGTTGAAGTGCGCTCTTTGTCCAGTTGACAGAGAGGCCCAAGCTTTTCAGATGGTCGAGGAGAACTGTACGATGAGACAGTAGCTCCCTCTGTGATTGTGCCAAAATCAGCCAGTCGTCCAAATAGTTCAGTATTCGCAGCCCCTGACTCCGCAGGGGGGCGAGCGCCGCATCCATGCACTTCGTAAATGTGCGGGGTGCTAGGGATAGGCCGAACGGGAGGACGGTGTATTGATAAACCTGGCCTTCGAAGGCGAAACGTAAGAATGGCCTGTGAAGGGGATTTATCTGAATCTGAAAGTAGGCATCTTTCAGATCTAGTGAAATGAACCAGTCCCCCTGGCGCACATGCGCGAGGAGTTTTCTGATAGTGAGCATTTTGAACGGTCTCTTCATGAGAACTTTGTTCAGAAATCTGAGGTCTAAGATTGGTCTGAGGCCGCCGTCTTTCTTTGGAACCAGAAAATAACGGCCGTAAAACCCCGACTCGCTCATAGATAGAGGGACTCTCTCTATAGCCCTTTTGCACAATAGTTTTGCTATCTCTGAACGGAGCAGAGTCACTGCTTCTGGGTTCACAATAGTCTCTAGCCGCGCTCGGAAACGTGGAGGGCGGCGGTGAAACTGTAAGCGATAGCCTAGCCTTATTGTGTTTAGCACCCACCGGGAAATTCCCGGAATAGCTTCCCACGCTTTGAAGCGTAACGCTAAGGGGTGAATGGCTACATGGTCCCCGTTGCTGCACACAGCGGACCGCGCGGGCGCGCTCATCGTGTTTATGACAGCGGGACTTACACTCAGAGATGAGTTTAAGGGCCGTGTAACAGAGTGAGCAGAGGTGGGACGCGCACACGGGCTCGTGGGCGCGCTTATGTACTCTGAAACTCGAGCGGGTAGGAACCGCTTTATGAGAGTGGGCTCTGTGAGACACACGGGAACTGAAATGCTTTTGTGTATGAGTGAACACAGTGTTGTGGGCACATTTTCTACACGTGAGGCTTTTATGCTCTTTTTGAGATTTCTCTGGGTCGCCGTGAAAACGGCGTTTGTGCTCATGCAAGCGGGAAAGGGAACCGGCTTGGTAATGGCGGGGTACACTGCTGTAGTAGCCGCGTGAGCGGGGACTAACAGAGGGCGAAACTTTGATGGCAGTCCGGCCTCGGCGGGAGAGCGCAGTCTTTTTCTCAGCTGTGCTAGGCAGACTTTGAGTGATCAGGTTTCAGCGTGATCCTGGACCGAGGCCCACGGGGAGGGGGCGGTCTGTGGCGGCTGTCGGAGCGAGAACGAGGGCGGCCGCCCTGGCGTCGCTGAGAAGTCTGACTGTGCTGAGCTGGGCGCTGGGGTGGGGCTCGTGCAGGAGGCTGGTCACGTGAGCGGCCTGCAGAGGAGCTAGCGCGACGAGGCAGAAAAAGATTCATGGCCTGGGAGGCTTTCTGCACTTCGGAGAAATGGTCAACGATACCCGTGACAGCAGATCCGAAGAGGCCGGACGGAAAGAGCGGGGCGTTGAGAAAAGCGGCGCGCTCGGAATCTCCCATGTCGGCGAGCGTGAGCCACAAATGTCTTTCAGACACGCAAATGGCGGCCATACATTTCCCCAGGGCTTGAGCAGCAGACTTTGTAGCGCGAAGGGCAATGTCCGTAGCGCTCCTCAAATCCGCGACTGAGGGGGGATTTTTTCCGCTCTCGTCCCACTCACGCAGTAAATCACCCTGTAGAATCTGGAGGACGGTCATGGAGTGAAGTGCAGAGGCTGCTTGGCCGGCGGCTGAGTAAGCGCGCGCGTGGAAGCTCGAAGTCGCTCTGCAGGCTTTAGAAGGAAGCACAGGTGATGAGCGCCATCTCGTGGAGGGCGGGCACAGATGTGCGGCGACCAGGTCCTCTACAGGGGGAATGGAAAGATAGCCCTTTTCTGCGGCTCCGTCCACAACGCGAAGCGGGGCGGAAGAGTCGGAGCGAGTTCTGGCAGAGAGCGGGGCATTCCAGGACTTTGTGAGTTCCGCGTGCAGTTCGGGCAAGAAGGGCGCGGCCCGTTTAGTGACGGGAGTCGAGCGCTGGCGGAAATAGCTGCCGTCCATACGGTTGATGGTCTGCTCGGGGGGAGGAGACCAATCGAGCCCGAGGCGTTCGACGGCCTGTGAGAGGAGGCGCACTAATTCCTCCTCAATTCCAGCGCGGGTCCTAGAGGATTCTCGGGCCGAAGAGGCGTGAGAACCGGACCAATCCTCACTGTCTGAAGCGAGAAGCGAACATGTCTCCTTGATGTCCGCGGCGTCGTCGGAGGCGACAGAGCGGCCACTCGGCGGCAACTGTATGTCCGGAAGCGGCGGAGAAGGAGAGCGGGAGGCGACAGGCTCCGGCGGGATGAACGCTTCTGGCTGGGGTTCCGGCGGCCTTTGCGAGCGGCGTTTCTTCTTACGCGGCGAAGTCGAAGGCGGCGCGGAAGCAGCTTTTGTGGCCTGAAGTCGAGCCCGCAGGGTCGACAACGGCATCTCCTCGCAGAGATCGCAGCCGCCATCGGCGAGGGCGAGCTCGGCGTGCTCCAATCCGAGGCAGAGAGCGCAGATGACGTGGCGGTCTCCAGTCTCGAGGGGAGCGCGGCAAGAACCGCAGGAGGAAAAACGAGACATCTTTACAAAGACGCTCGGCTCTTTTAGATACACACACACACAAAACAAGAAGCTTTTGATAAAGGATATGAATCCGTCGGATGGCGCTAGCTTGCAGGACGGCTGAAGGTGGCGAAGACGGCCGGCTTCCTCAGTCTCCCAGATGCTCGCTAGAAGGTGCCTTTTCCACGACGGCGGCTTCTCTCAGGATCAGCAGATGCGTGTAGCCTCGCTGAAGAGATGAAAATCAGAGTTTACAGCCTGAGAGGCGAATTTATACTCTCTGGCCACGCCCGTTTCGGCGGGCTCTGACGCAATGAGAGCAGGTCAGACTCTCATTGGCCGAGAGTTCATTCGTGTCTCCTCATAGGCTTAAGCAGTTCCCTGTGAGCGAGCCAATGAGCTGCTAGCTAGCCTGCTCATGCTCTGCTGCAGCTGAACTGCGTTGACAATGGATACAAAATTATAGGATAATTTTTGGCTTCAATTTCTCAGAAAAGATTAATCTTTCCCGCAGCGTAAGCTAGCTTACGCAATACGAGAGAACCTCTCGTAAGAGAACTAACAGTTTTCTATATTGTTTTTCGTCATTGGAAAGAACAACATTTTTGGCTTTAAAGCATGATTTAAAAAGAAATGTGGCAAATGTTATACAAAACATATACCATCATTAATTATCATTTGAATATTGACAACATTAAGCTACATTTGAAAACATAATTGTGTATAAAGAGGCATGCTGTTTTGACCAATATTATTCTCTCTAGATTTAAAGATAGTCAAATTAACTATAACAAACAGGTTAAACAAGCCATAGCTTACTTTTAGACGTGGTGAATGAAGTTCGACTGTTCGAGGTTGTGATGGTCGTCCGATATCCCTTGCCAGTTATGCGTACAACAAATCTTCTTGCATGAATATGGTCATTTTCTAGTGTTTATATCCAAAAAGATACGATGCAGGGAGATGTTTTTTGTATTTAGCGCGCTCACCACGATGTAGGCTATTTCTGGGCTTGTGCAGCGTCACGCAATCGCGCAGAATCTGATGACTGACGTCAATGGTTCCGTTGCTTTCATTTTGTTTATCAATGGATGTTGCGATGATTTATATAAAAATGTATATCAAGTCATTCTCGAGTCATACGGATTCGAGCAGCAGAATTTCAAAATCCTCTTCTTCCATATCATGTTTAATTTATTCCGTCATTGTCGTAACTTCCTATCTCCACAGCGCTTGTTAGCTTAGCTTCCAAACAAGATGGCGGATATTGCCTTCTGTATCTGCAAGTGAAGTCCCACCCACTGATCTGTAATAGGTCTGTAGCGTGAGTGAGTTCCACACCCTGAATAAATGATGAGCTTGTGTTTGTAGTCTCTACACTTTTCAATGAAGTTTATCTTCCGTCCTATCGTGACGCAAAATGACGATATTTACGTCACGATAGGACGGAAGTAAAACACTTAAATCCTTTTTTCTCCCATCTCAGAAAAAAAAACAAGCAAAATTCCACCATCATTATAATATATGACTGGGTTTCTAACAATACAAACCTTAATGCAAATGGGTGAAGTGACCCTTTAATTTAGTCAAGCAAGTCTCAAGTCCTTAAATTTGCGACTCGAGTCTGACTCGAGTCAAGTCATGTGACTCGAGTCCCCCATCTCTGGTGATTCAAGATGCCACCGAAGACCAGGGGTTAGGTGACTACAGATGTGGAAACAGAAGATCAAGGTGCTGTGTGTGGTGTCCCAGAGGAAAATGTCCAACCTGCTGAGTTTCCAACCACCACAGGTGATGCAGCTGTGACAGCCCTGGCAGGGATGTTTCAGGCCTTCCTGCAGTACCAGAAGGAGAGGGACGAGAGGCAAGAGAAAGAGTCAGCTCGACGGGAGCAGCAGTACAAGGTCCTCAATCATCAGGTCACACAGATTCAGATGGACGTGGAGCGTACCAGGTATAAAGCTAGCTGTTCAGATCAGCCTGTGACACGAGTGCTAAATCAGGTGCCTCTTTTGCCAAAGCTCCAGGACAGTGATGATGTTGAACATTTTCTGACTACGTTCGAGAGACTGGCAGAGGTGTACAGGTGACCAAGGGAGGACTGGGCTGTCCATCTGATTCCTCTGCTTACTGGAAAAGCGAGGAGTGCTTTTGTTGCTATGGCGCCTGCCTTTACCTCTGACTATGATAAAGTTAAAGAGGCAATTCTTAAAAAGTATGAAATTAGTCCAGATACGTATAGAATGAGATTTCGTTCATTGGACACAGCCTTTGATGAGTCTCCGACGGAGTTGTACATCCGCTTAAAGGACTTGTTCTCGAAGTGGGTCCAGTTGGAGGTGAGCAGCAAGGCAGAAGTGATGGAGATCTTGGTGTTGGAGCAGTATATGAAGGTGTTATATCCAGAAGTGAGGACTTGGGTGAAGGAGAGAAACCCCAGTACTGCAGGAGAAGCAGCCGACCTGGTGGAATCCTATGTAGCAGCGCGGAAAGGGTCTTCTGGGACTTTTCGGTATTCTGGTATCTTTCCAGCAGCGAGAGGTAAGTCTGTGGGTCAGGGGGTAGTTCGTTCTCTCAAAGTCAAGCCCAAATGTTGAAAACCACTGATCTAAAGCCCACACTACCGGTATCTACACAACAGACATTGTCTAAAGATGACATAGTATGTTACAATTGTGCAGAGGCAGGGCATATTAGTCCACATTGCCCTTTGAGAAAACCCAAATCTGCCAGATTGTGTTATGTGCCCCAGTCCAGCCCTAAGGTAGTAGTTAAGCCAGATAAGGAACCCATCATTACAGTATTGTTGAATGGTAAGCCACTGACAGCGTTGGTAGACACAGGTTGCGCACGTACTTTAGCACAGTGACAGTATATAGCCAGGAAGTCATGGACTGAGGAGACGGTGACGGTGTGTTGTGTGCATGGGGACAAGTCAGAATTGCCTACCGCTGAGGTGTATTTGGAGGTTAACAATCAGCCGTTTTTGATGAACGTAGGTATTGCCACAAGCCTGCCATATCCAGTGTTACTGGGGACTGATATGCTCATATTAGCAGACTTGGTGCAGGAAACCGCTTGGTGTGGGGTAGTTACTCGAGCGCAGGCTCAAAAGTTCACCCAGGTGTCCCAATCTCAAGATCCTGTAGATGGCACCCTTCAGGAGATGCCATTTTTTTTAGAGGAACGTTTGGGTGAAGAAGGGTTGTCCGAGGAAGATAGATTGGACAGACGCAGAAAAAGGGTTGCAGACTTGATGGATAGTGCAGAACAGACAAAGTTTGAGTGGGAGGAACCTGAGATTAGTGAGTCAGAATGGGTCATACCCAGTGAACTAGGGCAGCTTCAGAAAGAGGATGTTACATTGTCTGCATGTTTTGAGAAAGTTAGCAAAGATGTGACTGTGAGTTCATTGTATGGCGAGAGGTTCCTGGTGAAACGGGGTCTTCTTTACAGAGAGAGTGAAGAAGGTACACAGTTAGTGGTACCCAAAACAGAGCATAGGAAGGTGTTAGAACTTAGCTATTCTATTCCCTGGGCAGGGCATATGGGATTTATGAAAACATTAATGCGAATTGCCAAACGGTTTTATTGGCCCGGTATGTATAGCGAAGTGAAGGAATATTGTAAGACTTGTCCTGAGTGTCAGATGATAGTTGGCAGAACACCTGCAAAGGCACCTCTTATTCCAATACCTGCAGTTGATACACCTTTTGAGAGGATAGGGGTTGACATTGTAGGGCCTGTGGAGAGAAGCCAAAAAGGGAACCGGTTTATTTTGGTAGTTTGTGATTATGCAACCAGATATCCCGAGGCCTACCCCTTGAGAGAGGTCACTGCAAAACAGATTGCATCTGCACTTTTAAACTTCTTCTCACACGTAGGCATCCCTAAAGAAGTCTTAACTGACCAAGGTCCCAATTTTATGAGTCACACCCTGCAGCAGGTCTATCAGTTGTTGGGCATTAAGAGAATTCGAACTACTCCATATCACCCCCAGACTGATGGTCTGGTAGAAAGGTTTAATCAGACCTTAAAAGGCATGTTAAGGAAGTTTGTGTCTGAAACAGGAAAAGACTGGGACAAGTGGCTGCCTTACCTTTTGTTTGCTTACCGTGAAGTTCCCCAAGCATCCACTGGGTTTTCTCCTTTCGAATTACTTTTTGCTCACCATGTCCGAGGTCCATTGGATGTTTTGAGAGACAGTTGGGAAGCTAGTGGCAAGCTACCCAAGCAAAACATCCTTTCTTACATCCTCAAAATGAGAGAGCAGTTACAACTGGCATCTACACAAGCACGATAGAACCTCCAAGGGTCACAGGTAAAGCAGAAAGCATGGTACGACCAGAAGGCCAGGTCCCGAACCTTTCAATCAGGAGAACAAGTTTTATTGCTGCTACCGACATCAGAGAACAAACTGTTGGCCAAATGGCAAGGTCCCTTATCAGGTGAAAAAGAAATTTGGTCCGGTAACGTATGAAATTGAAATGCCATCTAGAAGTAACCCTTTGCAAACTTTCCACGTCAATATGTTGAAGAAGTGGCACAGTCCATCTTCATTGCCAGAACCAGCAGGGATGGCAGTAAAGGAGCTCTTGGTGAGGGCAGTACTGGAGGAGGATGAAGTAGAGAAGCAGTACTTGCCTGTTCATCAAAATGAGTACCCTTTAAATCTTCAGCATCTAACAAATGAACAAAGAAATCAACTGCAAGAATGCATACCTGATCAACTGTTCCTGGACACACCTGGGGAGACGGACCTAGTACAACATTACATCTACTTGAAGGACTTAAAACCGATCCGACAACCAGTTTACAGAGTTCCAGAAAGGCTGTTGTCCATCATGAAGCAAGAATTGGAGATGATGCAGAAAATGGAGGTTATCGAACCATCATTCAGTGAGTGGAATAACCCCATTGTGCTAGTACCTAAGAAAGATGGGTCCCTCAGATTCTGTTTGGACTTCAGGAAACTTAACTCGGTGAGCAAATTTGATCCTTACCCTATGCCCAGAGTAGACGATTTGATTGAGAAACTTGGTAGTGCAAAGTACCTCACAACTCTTGATCTGTGCAAGGGCTATTGGCAGGTGCCCTTAAGCCCAGACAGCAAAGAACTTACAGCATTCAAGACTCCGTTTGGGCACTATCAATTCCGGGTCCTTCCATTCGGGCTGCATGGAGCCCCTGCGACCTTTCAGAGGATGATTGATCAGATCCTTCGGGGAACGGAGAATTTCGCAGCAGCATATTTGGATGACATCATTATTTATAGTAGGACATGGCAGGGTCATCTGGAACATCTCAAGGAAGTGTTAACCCGAATAAAGAAGGGTGGACTTACCATTCGCTCAGACAAGTGCACTATAGCTAAGACGGAGACCTGCTACCTTGGTCATGTGCTGGGGCATGGAGTCATACGCCCTCAGGTTGAGAAGGTGGAGGCCATTAAACAAGCTGAGCGGCCTGTAACAAAGAAACAGGTGCGATCCTTCCTTGGCCTGGTGGGGTGGTATAGACGCTTCATTCCCAACTTTTCTGCGAGGGCCGTAGCCCTTACTGAGCTGACAAAAAAGAACAAACCTAACAAGCTTAACTGGACGACAGATTGTGACCGTGCTTTCGTGGATTTGAAAGATGCTTTGTGCAAAGAGTCACTGTTGCAAAGTCCAGATTTTGAACAACCCTTTACAGTTCAGACCGATGCTTCACAATTTGGCCTTGGGGCTGTGCTTTTACAGGGAGAGCAAGGGCACCTGAGACCCATTGCTTTTATCAGCAGAAAACTCCTTCCACGGGAAACACGGTATTCAACCGTAGAGAAGGAGTGCCTAGCTGTCAAATGGGCTTTAGACTCTTTTAGGTATTACCTCATGGGTAGGAAGTTTAAGTTGGAGACTGATCATCGGGCACTGGTGTGGCTTGACCGAATGAAGGACACGAATGCCCGTATAACACGGTGGTTTCTGGCTGTGCAGCCATTCGATTTTGAAGTTCTGTATCGGACTGGCGTGGAGAACTCCGCAGCAGATTTCCTCTCCAGGACACCACGAGTGGTGTCTAGGGAAGGGGGAGGAAATGTCACAGGGTAAGCCTGTGACTAGACATGGACTGTATACACGCACATTGCGCATATACACTGGAGTCATGTTAACACTGCCTGCATGTCAGCACTGACAATTATGTACATGGACTTGTGTAGCATTTGATGGTATTGTGTGTTTTAAGCCTGGTGTGTTGTGGTGTATTATGTCCTGTATGTTGGTATTACCTGGTTTGCGTGAGTTGTGTGGGGAATCGGTGGCTGTAACGTCAGCGCATGTGACAGCGTAATAGGATTGCTGTCTTGTGTAGAATTAAATCACCCCATTTGCATTTAAGTTTTTGTTTATATGTTTTCCCACAAATATTGGGTGACTGTCATCGTGTGGCAAATAAAAAACATTCTTGAACCAGACCAACGGCTTCCTCTGTCACTTGGGCCTCCACCCGCTACTGCTATCGTAACAATGACATTACAATCTCTCATGTTCTTTTGAGACTTTTACATTATATACACCCACACAGGGAAATACTTCACAAATAATATAACATCCTGTCATTATGAGAATATTTAATGGAAGATTGGACTAAGCTCGAGCAAGGGAGTTTGAACTACAGTACATTACCAGATGTATATCATGTGCAACACATAGGTCAAATATAACAGAAATTACTAAATCTAAATAATTTTCTTTATTTAGTAATTTTTATGTTCTATTTATCCATAACAAGTGAAAAGTTAATCATAAATGTTCACATTGCTTTAATGATTCTTATGGTTATTACGGTAGATCTTTATTTTACAGTCCTGTTCCTCACATAGATACTATGTACTTATTGTAGTAATGGCACTAACTGGGTAATAACGATTCGGTTACTGACGTAACCTCAGTTCCCTGAGATAAGGGAACGAGCATTGCGTAGCTATACACTATGGGGAAACTCATTTTCTCTGAATACTGAAGCCTTTTATATAATAACTCAGAGCTACTGCACAGCCAGCATAGTGCTGAGACTCACTCGCACGCTATTGGCTGGTCAGTGGTAACTGCACGAACCTATGGCAGAGCAGCGTAACTGCGCGAACCAATTGGTGCGGAGCTCGCCGTGCTAAGTGCAGCACCCGCCAGAATGGGCGGGGCATCTGCCTATAAAGACTCTCGATTTTGCCATGGATTCAGGTTTATCGACTGAAGCGACGAACGCCAAGTCGTGTGCACCATATCACAGCCATATGCGCAATACTCGTTCCCTTATCTCAGGGAACCGAGGTTACGTTAGTACCCGAGTCGTTCCCTTTCGAACAGTCAGTCGTATTGCGTAGCTATACGCTATGGGGAACCAATCCAATCACGCCATGCTATGATAGGCGCAACAACATGTTCTGATACCCAATTTGGGACGCTTGCATAAGGGTCTGAAGCAAGGGCCTTTGACATGACGTGTTGAACGGGCAAAAGCCCTAATTATGATGGGCTGGGTCGGGCATCACCCAGAAAGGATATGTGCCTGCAGTGCAGGGACTTCCAAGTTATAAGACTTGGCGAAGGTAGACGGCGAGGACCAGCCGGCCGCCATACATATATCGCCAATAGATACTCCACTGGACCATGCCCAGGAGGAGGCCATGCCCCTAGTAGAATGAGCTCTGATGCCTATGGCGCATTGCAGGCCCATGGAGGCATATCACTGCATGAAAAGTGGGATTTTCGTCCCCGTAAACGGTCGGAAATCTCCCTAATTTTCGTCAGTTAATGACAATTTACAGCCTGCAAACGTCGCGTTCGCCTGTGCCACATACTGACGGAAACGTACCATATGACGTATGTGGAGAGCTAGCGGAGGTGCTAATGGCTCTAATTAGCATATGAATAGCAGCGCCCGCGCGCGCCTTGCCAGAGAATGGCTTGAATTACCTCACTCAGTATTGGTTGAAACCACTACATTTAAACAAGAAAAATCACTCGTGATTGGTTGGCAGATCTGTTGCTATTGGTCACCCTGCCTCATTATAAATGTAAACCCCAAAATCTTAATAATAATACATTTACATACTAAATTATGTATATATTCATATATATATACACTCACCGGCCACTTTATTAGGTACCCCATGCTAGTAACGGGTTGGACCCCCTTTTGCCTTCAGAACTGCCTCAATTCTTCGTGGCATAGATTCAACAAGGTGCTGGAAGCATTCCTCAGGGAGTTTGGTCCATATTGACATGATGGCATCACACAGTTGCCGCAGATTTGTCGGCTGCACATCCATGATGCGAATCTCCCGTTCCACCACATCCCAAAGATGCTCTATTGGGTTGAGATCTGGTGACTGTGGAGGCCATTTTAGTACAGTGAACTCATTGTCATGTTCAAGAAACCAATTTGAAATGATTAGAGCTTTGTGACATGGTGGAAGTAGCCATCAGAGGATGGGTACATGGTGGCCATAAAGGGATGGACATGGTCAGAAACAATGCTCAGGTAGGCCGTGGCATTTAAACGATGCCCAATTGGCACTAAGGGGCCTAAAGTGTGCCAGGAAAACATCCCCCACACCATTACACCACCACCACCAGCCTGCACAGTGGTAACAAGGCATGATGGTTCCATGTTCTCATTCTGTTTACGCCAAATTCTGACTCTAACATCTGAATGTCTCAACAGAAATCGAGACTCATCAGACCAGGCAACATTTTTCCAGTCTTCAACTGTTCAATTTTGGTGAGCTCTTGCAAATTGTAGCCTCTTTTTCCTATTTGTAGTGGAGATGAGTGGTACCCGGTGGAGTCTTCTGCTGTTGTAGCCCATCCGCCTCAAGGTTGTGCGTGTTGTGGCTTCACAAATGCTTTGCTGCATACCTCGGTTGTAACGAGTGGTTATTTCAGTCACTGTTGCCCTTCTATCAGCTCGAACCAGTCTGGCCATTCTCCTCTGACCTCTGGCATCAACAAGGCATTTCCGCCCACAGAACTGCCGCTCACTGGATGTTTTTTCTTTTTCGGACCATTCTCTGTAAACCCTAGAGATGGTTGTGCGTGAAAATCCCAGTAGATTAGCAGTTTCTGAAATACTCAGACCAGCCCTTCTGGCACCAACAATCATGCCACGTTCAAAGTCACTCAAATCAACTTTCTTCCCCATACTGATGCTTGGTTTGAACTGCAGGAGATTGTCTTGACCATGTCTACATGCCTAAATGCACTGAGTTGCCGCCATGTGATTGGCTGCTTAGAAATTAAGTGTTAACGAGCAGTTGGACAGGTGTACCTAATAAAGTGGCCGGTGAGTGTATATATATATATATTCATATCTATTATGTTGTATTATATTCATATACAATTACCATCTATTATTACCATCAAGAAGAAATAATTTTGCCAGAGACATGCTGTTCATTCAAAGAAAGAGCTTTATTAACACAAACAAACAACTATATGTACAAAGCGTAGGAGATCCACCCACACAACAAATTGGAAGCCTTGCGGCTGCAAAATTTGGTCCATTTAGCAGACGTCTGTGGTGCGTATCCCTGTACTTTGGAATCGCCTCTAATCTCGACTTCAGCGTGGCACAGAGCTCTGTGAGCTCCTGGCTGCGAAAGGACGGAGGTCACACAATCCACACCCCGCCAACGATGCCATCTTCCTCATCAGACATCATGTGGTAGCGCGCTTCCAAAGGCTCACCTCATCCTCAGCTAGCACACTGTCTCGCTTCTAACAGCTGTAAACACAACCAAAGACAATCAGTACAGCACTGCGTATGACCACAACACATCTATTAATTCACCTGAAAAATAGTCACATTGTCCAAAAACGGATCATATCAAATAAATCTTACCCTCTTCCCTCTTAATTCTCGCTCGACCCCGAGCTGAACTCTTCACAGCTTCCGCCTGCGATGCAAGATCTGGCTGCTTGTACCTGAAGCTCCTGCGCACTGTCTCGTAATATGTTTTACAGGCAGCTGGAAAACAATTAAATGAGAGTGATATGAATAAACAACATAAGTCACTGTAAAATTACACAATAAAGGAGAAAATAGTAAAAGTTACTTACACACAATGGGTCTCATTCATGAAACACGAGCAGAACGAATTTTTGTGTAAATCGTGTGTAAAGTGGTTCTGGCGTAAATTTTCGGATTCATTAAAATGTTCGTATTTTCCAAATGTTAGTTGGTACACAAGAAATCTACACCTGCTCCCAGCCACGCGTAAATAGTGCGCTTAACACCCGAACGTTTTGCTCATTAATAAGGCTGCATTTTAATTCACCTTAATCGGGTACATATTTGCACAGCATTTTGAAAAAATATTATATATAGTAATTACATAAGTTTTTTCTTATTATGAGAGCCAGTAATAGCATCTGCGATGGTGGTCCTTCTCCAGTTTGAATACTATTTTTCCAAAGTGAGCTAATTCGTTTTTTGCTCTCAAGCGAATCATTTTCTTCTCACTTCTGGGAATGTTCGATTAACAGATGAAACTCCATTAACTGCATCTGTAATATGCTGCCAAGCTTCCTTTTTTTTAAGGACCCGATATGCCACTATGTACGCTTGAAAATAAAATGTGGCGTTTTGAATGAACTTCTGATAATAAAACTTCAATTTCTGCATTTGACAATTTTTTTTCATTCGCATTCATGTCATAATATGATGCCCATATATAGTTGTCAGTCGGATTTAATGGGCGGGATTTATGGTAATTGAGAATGAACGTGCACGCGCATCCCATTTACGACTGATTGGAATTCATTAACACACACACACATTTCACTATCACATCTGACGTTTACGAAGTATTTGTGAATCAGGAGAAGAGTTTTCGGGAATGTCTCTTTACGCGCAAATCACTCGCATATTTACTCGTATATTTACGAATGTTTCATGAATGAGACCCATTGTCGTCATTATCAGCATGTATCTGGACTTGCAGACATAGCTCCGAGCAAATGAGGTCACGGCCTCGTTATGAGGTGAGGTTAGTCTGAGAAAACAAAATGTACGGTTAAGATCGGTAACATATCTATTAAAGGATCTATTTCCTTATACAGGAGAATTAAAGTATTTTTAATCTTACCATTGCTCCGGTTCGTAGCGCCTACAATTTTTCTCAGAATTGTGAAGACGGCGTAACGTTACTGTTTCCTGTAAATTACAAGACCAAAAAATACACTTTTATAAAGCAACTTACACTTGTTCTTTTGCAAGCCTACTTTTAGCTTGTGCTACTTAAAAAATCTTAGTTTAGATAGCAGTCTTACCGCAATCTTAGGATTGTGCACCCGTCTTCTCTTCCTAGAGTCTTTCTTCCACTGAGTTTTTCGGTTCCAAAGCAACCTACAATTTACTAAAGTAAACTGCTCATTTACATCGTCAGCAAACTGAGTATGTTAAGCTGACGAGACAGTCCACTGATAGCATTAAACAGTTTCAGCTGCCATGTCATCAGGTGGAAAGCACTAATTGAAATGGGGGTGTTTTCAGAGCACCCCTGTTTCACAGGTAACAGTCTGTCTTCAGAACACCCCCTTGTTTTCCCTTCTTTTGGATTAGCCCGAGACAAACTGAAGAAAGTAGGCTACTAGAAGGTTTGCTGATTATTATTTATTTAATTGTAGAGCGTTTAATTCATAGCCAGTCCTCTTCTACCATGTCAACAAAGAAATCGGCAGTGTGGCAGCATTTAAAAAAAGTTAATAGTCTATTCGTGTCTCAGCCGCGAAGCTGAGCTCCTGTGTTCAGCTGCACAGAGCGGCTTGCACTGATAATATCTGTCAGTTATTATAATACACATATGACAAAAAATTTGTCTATTATGTTCCATATTCCTCAACAGTTCTTGTGATGATATCACTAGTTGACAACAGTACTATTTTCGGAAATCATAGGCTATGATATTGCGCAGGTGCACGTGATGCAACTCTGTCCGAGCCGTCAGACTCGTGTGTTTATTTATAATTCATTTAGGCGGACAACAAGGTGCGCAGCTAATTCACTTAACGTTTTGTTTTTTCTTAAATTAATTTTTAGTCTACCAGTCGACCAAGATATTATTTGGTCGATTACAGCCCTAATACTTTCATTAAATATATCAATTTCAAGCTAAAATTTAAGTGTCTATAATTAGGCTATACTGAGCCTGATCTATTTACACCAGAGATTTTCTTAGAATGAAGTTAATACATTTTAGAAAAATGTCACCTGGTGTAAAACTCCCCTTGCTACCCTCATTTGCATTTGTATAGCTCACAGCTTTTTCATTTACATGTTAAAGCCTCCCCTAGAATTAGGAGGAGGGGGGTCATGGGGGGACAACTGCCAAGCAAGGCCCACGTCAATTTCCGACAATTCACGGCAGTTTTCAGTGTTGCCTGTAAATTGCCGTGTACTGTCGTAAACCTGAACTTCCACGACAATCTACAGTGACGCTTACTGATGAAAATCCCACTTTTCATGCAGTGATATGCTGAAGCGATAGCATCCACCAGCCATCGGGATAATCTTTGCTTGTGACCGAAAGCCCTTGGGTGCGACCACCGAAGCTCACAAAGAGCTGCTCCGACTGTCTGTACTGGGCGGAGTGCTCCACATATGTTCTCAGAGCCCGGACTGGGCAGAGTAGGTGTAATTGCTGCTTGTCTTCCGATGTGGGAAGAGCAGAGAGCGTAATCACTTGTGCTTTGAACAGGTTTGAAAGCACTTTGGGCACGTAGCCGTGTCTCGGGTTAAGGATGACTTTAGAGTCGCCCGGGCCAAACTCCAGACAGGAAGCGCTGGTAGAGAGCGCTTGAAGGTCCCCAACTTGCTTAACTGATGCTAGGGCTAGCAGAAGTGCAGTTTTGAGCGAGAGCGGTTTTAATTTGGCCGTTTGTAACGGCTCGAATGGAGGCCCCTTGAGAGCCCGAAGGACCATTGATAGGTCCCAGGAGGGCACTGTAGGGGGTCTTGGAGGGTTAAGCCTTCTTGCTCTCCTTAGGAAGTGGACAATCATGTCGCTTTTCCCTATTGACTTGCCAGCTGCGATGGCTGCCACATAGACCTTGAGCGTGGATGGAGTACGGCCTGCATCCAGCAGATCTTGGAGAAAAGAAAGTATCAATGACACTTCACATAGGTTTGGGTCCTGGTTTCTGGCTGAGCACCAGCCAGAGAACACAGACCACTTAAGAGCATAGAAGTGTCTTGTGGACGGAGCTCTAGCCTCGTTGATTGTGCTCAGGACACTCGCTGGGAGGTCCACTAGCTCCCGTCTAGGGGCCACACATGGAGGGCCCATATTTTGGGACCGGGGTGCCAAATCATCCTGTTCGCCTGGAAAAAAAGGTCTTTCCTCAGTGGTATTGGCCATGGGGCTGCTGTGAGCAGCTGAATCAACTCGGGGAACCAAGGTTGGGTCCTCCAGAGAGGGGCCACTAATAGAACTGAGTGTCTGCCCTCTCTGATCTTCTCTATGACCTGAGGGAGGAGCGAGACTGGAGGAAAAGCATACAGGGGAAAGGCTGGGCCATTCGTGGGCCAGCACATCCCTGCTTTTCGAGAAAAATATTGGGCAATGAGAGTTGTCTTCGGAGGCGAAGAGGTCGACCTCTGCCCTCCCGAAAACACTCCAGATCATTTGAACCGTTTGGGGATGGAGGGTCCATTCTAGGGCTGGGCGATAAAACGATAACGATAGTTATCGCGATATAATTTTTCTCAATAAAATGATATCAAGAGTTCGATAAATGTTCGATAATGTTTATGTGCCAAAAGCGGAACGAAACTCATTTGAACCGCGCGCACCTCACGGACTGTTTATCCGCTCGGCTCAAAGTCCAAACGGCAGCGCAGCGCGAGCTCACTAGAGCAGATGCGTTTACTCTGCCTCGGTCACGAGATCCAGTGAGAAGCGCTTGAATTCAGCGAAGAACACAAATGTCTCAGTGATTTAAACCAGTTTAAAGGCAGATGAAACAGCGCTGGCGAACAGTAGAAACACAGTGCGCAACGATACAGTCAGAAAGCTTTTCCGTCAACAAATTCCCATCATTTACCACGGATTTACTGTAACGTTAGCCTACTAATATTAACTGCACTATGAAATGTGGGATATACATATTGAATTGTATTATATTATTAATGTAGACAATGTAAGGACTAATGGTATATAATAACATTATTTAATAATGTATTTAGGCTACAGTTTTTCATACACATACCATAGAAACCATAAAGTAACATATTGCCATGATAGTGAGGTGCTGTTGGCTATGCCCGGTTTTATCTGTGGTTATCATGATCTAAATGCATGATGCTGGATGACCAATGGTTAATTTTAATAAAACTCAAACAGTCAGAATATTACATTTTACCAAATAAAAATTAGCACATGCAGAAACTAAGAAATATTTCTTTCTATTAAGATATTTATTTTGTTAAGGAAAAATTACACATGTTTGAATGTTCTAACTCATGTTTTGGCAAATGTTCTCGTGTTTGGCAAGTGTTTGTCATGATATGTTCTGACAATAAAGAGTAGTTTAAAACCACAATTAACGCTCTGGTTTCTACAACTTTCACTTAGGAGCAAAAATCTGCCTTTAAACTTGATAGAAATAAAGATTTGACATGTATCGTGATAATTATCGATATCGACTGATATAAAAAAAAATATCGTGATAATTTCTTTTGGCCATATCGCCTAGCTCTAGTCCATTCCCCTGAGGACACGTTGCCCCGGGACAGCATATCTGCTCCCTGGTTCTGTTTGCCCGGCACATGCGTTGCTCTCAGAGAGCGCATGTTGTTTTTCTGCCCATAAGAGGAGACTTCTGGCCAGTTCGTACAGTCATCTCGACCTGAGCCCCTTCCTGACGGTTTATATAGGACACTACTGTAATGTTGTCCGTACGGACCAGGACATGGGGACCTACCAGACGTGTTAGGAAGGTTTTGAGGCCCAGCAAAACTGCCAGCAACTCTAGGCAGTTGATATGCAACCGTCCCTCCGTGCTCGTCCAAGAGCCGGAGGCCAGTTCACCCTCTGACAGAGAGCTGGAGGTATCTGTGCTGACCACCATTTGTCTCGAGACTATCCCCAAGCTCACCCCTGTCTCGAAGAGACTGGGTTTCGACCAGGGGGCCAGGGCTCTGGTGCAGCCGTGGTTTACCCTGATATAAAGATGGCCTGAGCGCCATGCTTGGGGGGGAACCTGTGGTTTCAGTCAGTACTGCAGGGGGCGCATGTGTAGCATACCCAGCGGAAGTACTGATGATGCGGAGGCATGAGGCCTAGCATCCTCTAAAAGGTTCTGAGGGGTCTCTTGGTCCTCACTCTGAACGAGCTTGCGAGTCGCTGAATAGCCAGAGAGTGTTCGTTCGATAGCCACACCCTCATTTGGGCTGAGTCTATAACTGCACCCAGGAAGGAGATCCTCTGACTGGGAAGCAGAGAGCTCTTGGCTGTATTTATTCTGAGTCCTAGGCATTCTAAATGGCTGAGGAGCACAGATCTGTGAGAGTTCAGTTCCGCCTCCGACTGGGCCAGAATGAGCCAGTCGTCGAGGTAGTTCAAGATGCGTATTCCCATTTGTCTCAAAGGGGAAAGTGCTGCATCCATGCACTTTGTAAAAGTGAGTGGGGCCAGAGACAGCCCAAACGGTAGGACTGTAGGGTGGTAAGTCACCCCCTCGAATGCGAATCTCAAGAACGGTCTGTGACGGGGGATAATTTGGATATGAAAGTAAGCATCTTTCAGATCCACTGAGAAGAACCAATCCATTGGGCGAACCTGCGAACACACCAGGGATGGCTTTCTATGCCTCGGCCCGGTTGGCTATGGGTTTTATAGTTCCCAGTGGCGGTGCGCTGCATTTGAGCAGGGAGCCGACCCTCAAGTGACGTGGAAGAGGTACGTGAAAAGAACGCGATCCGAGAGTGGAGAGATGAGACCGGCATACTCTCGCAGAGAGAGCAGCTCGACTCTGTGAGAGCGGGTTCCGCGCTAGCCTTGCCCAGGCAGGCGACGCACTCGCTGTGACCGTCCTCGTCTTGCAGAGGGGCTCTGCATTTGCCACAGCCGTGGCGCGACATTTGAAACAACATCGCTGCTCTTTTAGACAAATAAGTAAAAGGAGAAAGGATACGCCGAAGATCGCCGGAGGGCGCAGGGAAACAGCGCGACAGCTTTCTGAGGATCGCCGGCGAATTTGAGCATGCTGGATCAGTCAGTCCACTGGCTCGCTCGCTGTTCCGCTGCTGGCTCCTCTTGTCTTGGCGAAGAAGGCGAAGGGAGTTCAGCGAAGGTCCGAAGATCGTCGCTGAAGGAGATAAATCTGAATCCATGGCAAAACCGAGGTTCTTTTATAGGCAGATGCCCCGCCCATTCTGCTTGGCGCTGCGCTCAGCATGGCGGGCTTCGCACCGTTTGGTCTGCGCAATTACGCCGCTTTGCCATAGGTTCGTGCAGATACTACTGACCAGCCAATAGCGTGCGAGTGAGTCTCAGCACTATGCTGGCTGTGCAGTAGCACTGTGTTATTATATAAATGGCTTCAGTATTCGGAGAAAATGAGTTTCCCCATAGCGTATAGCTACACAATACGACTGACCGTTCAAAAGGGAACTAGGTACTAACCCTGAACCTACCTCTAAACCCATGTTGTTACCTTACATTTACAGTACATTCGTGTGTAAGTACACCTTAAGTAGATTTACTGTAAAATAAAGTGTAACCATTATTACAATGAATGTCTTTAAAAATAGTTTTATCATTTGTTTTAATTTTAAAGAGGATCACAACACACTATCATGGGAAATAATAAGTATTTTACAAGATGGTGATTTTTTGTATGAATTTGTATGAAAACATGATTTTTAGGGGGGGAAAGTAAGTATGAAGGTCCGCCCATCAGTGCAGATTGTACAAATTCAATTCAGCCACCAATTCTACAAAATGTAAATGTAGATACAAACTGTACTTTTATTCCTGATATCTACAGATGTGTGTGCTTTCAAGTCATACAGTGGGCTCTGCAAATATACAGTGGGCTCTGCATATACATGTTTAGTCTCTATAAAATCCAATCTTCGTCCCTCATTTGTTAATTTACATTACATTTTGCTAACTTTATGATGCATTAGTATTATAAGAATCTTGAAGATTCTTTTCGTAAACACCCAATGAAATTAAACATTCAAATACCCTGATAGAAAACAAAGGGTCGTAAAAAAAACTCCCTCCAAAGGGATGGCTGCCTATTGGCTCACGCACCTCCAGAGGGTGTGACATCTTCACGCTTTAAAAAAATCACTGATCAAGACCAGCTCTCTCTTGTCCTCTTGTCCTGGTCCTCTTAGCCTCTTGCTCTCTGACTCTCTTGGTCCTTCCTGAGAAGTCCTAACGTGAAGATGATGCTAAACTAGAAGTCCCTCAAGGACTCCCAAGCTTGCGCCAGGCTGCAGCCTTGTCTTTCCATTCACCAAAGTTCCTCTGATTCCCACTGGTTCTCTCTCATCAAGACCACATCAGCAAAGATCAACTGGAGCCTCAACAAATTGTATCAGGACAGTTTAATTCAAATGGACGAGACATGCAAGTATCAAACTAAGTCTCATTATTTGATACATTAAGTATCCTTACCCCTTTTAAAGAAGGGTGTGTTAGAACTAAACTGATGGTTTGCTCAGGCTGTCGATCTGCTGAACATCAAACAATGCTATAACTTCTTGCTTTCCTGTATTCTGCTTCAGCTCTCTTTCCCTTGGTAAACTGTATGCATGTATGTATGTGTATTAGTTTAAATGTTTAGTCTAGTTAATAAAGTCTTTTTCATATCACACGTAAAGTTGTCCGTGTCTCAAGCTCATATCTGGAGTCACTAATCATAGATCTTGACTACTTGCTCTTAGTAGTACTTAGTAAGAAAGACATTTCCCATGCCCCGGAAATGTACATTTCTATTAATTAATTAATAACCAATATTGAGTGTTCACGGGATGAACCGAGTAATTGGTTGTAATGTTAATGTAGCTATCGAGTTAACCCGATTAACTGATCCAAATATTCATAATCAATTATAACAAGTTATGATTGATTATTAATATTTCATAGAGCTAATTTGCTACATTGTGTACATAAAGATATGGTGGAATCCGGCTTGTCACGTAGATGGTCTGCTTGCACTCTTTAACCTCGCGCATGAGCAGATCTGTTTCCTCTCTGGAGACGCGTTCAGTCTTTCCACTTGCAAATTCTGCCATGGCACAATTCAGGACCAATGACCAACAGGACCCAAAGCATCTGCAATTCTCAGACTTTGATCATTTTAGACCATGCACTGGGCGCGCCGACCATTTTTCCCGTCGTTAAACTAGACAAAAGTGGATTCGGACACGCCCTAAGTGCACTTGCGCCGTGCGCTTTAGACCATGCGCTTAGACCGTTAAAATAGGGCCCTAGAGGATGCAGTCGTTAGCATCCTTGTTAGCATGCCCACCTCCCATCCCAGAAAAGCCAGTTTGAATCCTGCTCAGAGTGGTAAGAATAGAACTGGAGGGGTTACACAAAGTATTTTTTATTCCAATCTTCCCAAACAAATTGTGGTTATATAGGTGAGGCCTGATCATAGTTTTAGAGACTTTCTGACCAACAGGACACAATTAGCATCTGCAATTCTCCGACTTACAATCCTTACAGTTTGTTTGGCAACTCAAACCATCCTCCTCAGAGTGTGTGGGGCCAATATAGACACAGGCATGATTGATGACTAAGAATTTGTCCTGCATGTCACTTCATATTTAGAACCCAGCGAAACAGGAAGTCATGACTTATAACTTAAGTGTTCCTGATCACTAAGGTGAACTTACTTCAGTTAGATTTTTGCTAATTAGAATTTAGGGGTTCTAATAATTGTGGAATACATATTTTATAAAAAAAATATATTGTTTTATGATAATAATTTTTGGATTTCAGCTATTTAAATTTAATTAAAGGGTAATTAATACCATTTGCACTTACTGTATACCTATTTATTACAGAGCAACACACATTGCCATCAAACAGTCTTGAGGGATTTTTTTGTAAACAATGAACTGCAACACAAAATGCTGTGCGATGAAGGAAGAATTAAGCAAGATACTTAATGAACATTTATTTTCATGCATGAATTTACGCTGCTGTAGGTTTGAAGAAAACTTTGTGATAAAACAGTCATAATGTGGTTAATTGAAACATTAGTTTATAGGAACAGGAAGCAGTTTTGCTTCAAAGAATTTTAAAATGGCACTAGCACATTCTGCAGAACACAGAGATGTGATGCCAGTCTATCTTGAACTTTAATGAGAGCTATTGGATTCATGAATCACCAGTGCCAATGATGTTTGCAGGTGCTCTGTCTCTCTCCTTTCTGTTTTTCATTAAAAAAAATCATTCTGTTTGTGGGTGGTGTTTTGATATTTTAATCAAAGCATCTGCCTATCAAACCTGTCAAGCTATATTTTTCACATACCCTTTGTATTGTACTGTCTGAGTTGTTTTTGAGGTTAGAGGTTTATTTTACAGCAACCATTGCTATTCATCTTTTATTGGAACTACAGCAAATTTGACTGGTAATCTATATGAACAAAAGATCACCCAGTAAAGAGCATTAATGAGGTTGGTTAGAAAAAATAATACAGCAGTAATTTAGCAGAAAAGCAAATGAATGCTTCCATAGATGGATCACTCTGCAATGTCATCTTGGTTTTAATTTATTGGAGCATTAGGAAACAACCTCTATACACTCATTGTTAGTCTTAAAACAAGCTTTGCTAGTAATTAAAGGGTTAACTCCAGTTTGGCTTTATTGATTTTGATTGGCTCACACACTAAATCTCATCTGGCCACATAAAGGCATCAAGATCCATTTGGCAATTCCTTTAGAGTTTACTGAAAAGATAATTGATTGGGAAGCCATTTAATTTACTTCTTCGTCAATACTCGAGAACAATCAATAATCAAACAACTCAGTCAGCCATGTCATAGACATTATCTAACAGGATTAATAGGACTATCTTTACTTTACCTTAAGCATGTTTTAAAAGAAAGTCTAAGAGAAATTTTTTATTTAGGTTGCTTTTACTTTTTGTAGATCAACTGAACATGGTTAAGAAGAATGATTATACAGGGTTGTACATTAATAACTAAGTTTGAGAGAATCATTGCTTATTGAATCAATCTTGTCAAGGTAAAAACAAAAACATCTTTACATCATCATTTCATCTACAAACTGTCTGAGATATTATGGATAGACTAAGGAAATGCACTGAAGACACTCCAACAGTGTCAACCAATGGATTTTTCTTTTACTTTTGTCTTCAAAGTATCGTCCCTTGCCCTGATTTTTAAGATCCCTTAGCTCTGAACTATGATCAAAGAAACTGCTCTCTGTGGACACAGAGTATCGAACTATGCATTTGACAAGGGTCTGTCAAAAGCTGTATCCATAGCAACCTATAACATGAGGGAGGCAGGAGCAGACACACACACACACACACACACACACAACTTCACAAACACTTTTGTTCACACATACAAATCCGAGCTGTGGAAATAGTCACAAGTGAGTTGCAGCAAATGCGTTGGACTAGATAGTCTTGTTATTAATTAACACATTATTATAAAAGCTGTGATGTACTTACAGTGTGTAGGAGTGTGTTTTTGTGTATATCAAGGGACTTGGGTTTCTTTATACTTTTCATAATTACCAATTACCACTTTCACTTCAATGAAACTCACATGCAAACATATAACAGGATTTCATCACAAGCGTGTGTAAGTGTTTAACCTCAAGGTACAAAGTTCCATCTCACTTTATTATATAATAGCTGTTCAGGTTATCCAGCAGTGTGTGTACTATAAATATTTGAGAGAACAAAAGAGCAGTTGACTAATGCAGTATATGTGTGCTGCCATCTGTTTAAATACATTAGCAATGCCAGCCAAATTCAAATCCATGAGCCTATATTTATAGCTATGATGTGCAAGAAAAGACTAGGACACCCATCACCTGCTAATGGACAGCAGAGCATTTACATATTCATATTAATGGTGAGCATCAAAAAGAGGCTCAAGGTATTTAAAATATATTCATATACATGGACATGGACTCAATAAATATGGATATGTATAAATATAACAACATGTAAAAATAATATATTGTATTAAATGTAATTAATGTTCAGTTGCCTCAATATGTATTAATTTGTAACATTTATTTATAAATATAAATTATATTATTAATATATATATATATACACTGCAAAGACACAACACCTCAAGCTTCTTTTAAATATATTTGTATTAACGATAAATTAAAAGATGGGTAGACCTATATGTATATACAGCACCTCAAGCGTCTTTTAATGATCGCCATTAATAAATAAATATACATATATATATATACATATACATACAATATATATATACATACATACATAAATATATATATAAATCGTGAGCATTGATTTCAGTAGACTGGTACACATACATTCAGATGAAGAACAGTTTTTGTTTTTTTCAGTATCCATTAGTAGGTCACACTGCAAACATCCATCATATCTATTTTAAAGAATCACACATACACACAAGCTCTTCTTTGAACAGAGAAATATTGCTAACACTAGTGCTAAAAGCTAAGAGCCTTTTACAGCTATAACTTGACATTATAACAAAGACCCTGACAGATCCAATGTGTCCGCAGTACAATGTACACACAAACACACACACATTTTTTCTTCCTTTTCTACTCCGTCCTACCCCACCCCCCACCCCCACCCACCCCCTCCCTCCCTCCCTCCCTCCCTCATCTCTCCCAGTCAACCTTGACTGGAAGAAAAGCAATTTATTTCTACATGGCTTAGATAATGAATAATAGATGTTATCCAGTGATTTGGGTTTGTCATGGCTGTGCGCGGTACTTTCAGAGGCTTCTGTTCAAGGCTTGTTATTGAAATCCATTAGGAAGATGGAAAATGAGACTGATGGTAAATATAAGTGAATTTCATGGACATAACAGAAAAAAAGGTAACTGAGGTTAATGTTAATCTTCCTCTGAAAATAACAGTGTGTGTGTATGCGTACATGCAAGTATCTGTTTGGGTTTGTATGCAAGCAACTGTGTGTTTATTTTGTAGCATCTTGTACTGTGTATGTGTAAATGTCCCTGTGTGTGTGTGTGTGTGTGTGTGTGTGTGTGTGTGTGTGTGTGTGTGTGTGTGTGTGTGTGTGTGTGTGTGTGTGTGTGTGTGTGTGTGTGTGTGTGTGTGTGTGTGTGTGTGTGTGCTGAACTGCAGTAATATCCATTATATATATATTGTGTTCTGCTTGCTTGTCTCCCTTGAGTTACCCAAGGGGGATGATATTACATTTCATCACACTTTCATTTTCTACTACAGATGAGGGACAGTAGAAGAGGAGAACAGCAGCAGTCCCGTGGCATGTATGAGTCAAATCTGTCTCACATATACTCACTGTCTCTCTCTTACACACAAATGCAGCTCAGGGGGCTAAAGTAAAATGAGTTACCATCTGTTATCATGTGAAACCTGCCTTATTGGAACACAAAAGAGAGAGGCAATGACAATAAAGGTGCACTTCTTTTTGTTATTGACTAGCCACAAACATTTCCACTGATTTCCTTCGTGATTTCAGTGACAATTTACATGTTTTCTTCCTTTGTTTTGAATTATTAGTGTTTGGAATCACGTTTTTGCTCTATACACACATGCACATAAAGATAATATTACACTGTCCAAGCAAATTTGATTGACACTAATAATAAAGGCTTTAAACCAAATCTGTACTTACACGCACCGCTTTATTTAGCTGGCTCATAATGAAAAAAAAACCACAAGATCAAATGACAGAGACATTTATAGGACTTTCAGTAATGAGCACCCACAGTAAAGATGCTGCCGCTGCTGAGTGCCACATCATATAAAAGACTCTCTCACAGCAGGTGTGGGATTACAAACATGGCTAATATGTAATAATAATAATATTTGTATTTTTATAGCGCCTTTCCAATGCCCAAGGTCGCTTTACAAAGTTAGGTTAGAGGAATACTGATAAATAGCAAACATCCATAACAGAGAATACACAGACCAAGAGCTGAAGACAGGGCTCCAGACTAACTTTTTTTACTAAGAGCGCTGTAGCCCCTGCCGGAAAGTTTAGGAGCGCAAGCAGAAAATTTAGGGGCACACCTTAAATCAGCTTGCAATGCAATTATTCAAATTTCCCCCAAAATAACTGTAATACTGACAAATTCTTTAATAATAAATAGACTTAACGAACAGATATTACATTATGCAGTTTTATTTTAAGTTCACAGGGCTCCAGACTCAAATTTGAGGGCAGCATCACCAGAGCCACTGAGTTCAAAAAAAAAAAAAAAAAATCTGGTAGCACTGGGGCTGACAATAAATCACTAAGCTTAATTTAGGGTGTAGATGAAATTAACTTTAGTTATTATCATTAACAATGTCTTAATATTAATTAAAAAACAAAAGGAGTGAAAAAAATTATATTAAGGAGTGAAAATAGCCATAAACATCCTACTGTTTACAATGTTTTTTTTTTTTTTGTTTTTTTTTAGGCCTAAGTGTTTAAATAAGAGTTTTCCAACATCTTAAAATTTTTCGTTTTAGGACAATCTTTGAAGGATGAACAAAAAATGTGTTGGTCATCACATAAAAACAAAACAAAAAAAACAAAAAAACATTTATATATGATATAGTTTTGAAGTGCTGGAAAAAGCTGTGTAGTAGGCTACTTGTAAGACTATTTATGTCACAATATCATATTTATGGTTAGAGTTACTACATTAGCCTAAATCCATGGTGAATGTTGCTGATTTGTGGACTGAAAGCCTTGTTTCTCCTGGTTTCCACGTCAGCGCTGTTTGATCTGATATTTATGGTTTATAACAGAACTCTGCGCCGAATAATGTTTCTCACTGGATCTCGTAGCGATGATGTTATTAATTCTGAGGCGAATTCAATGGATTTCTTCACTGGATCTCCTAGTAACAGTGTCGCGTGATCGAGATCGGCCCACGACTGACAAGTTCGGGGCTTTATTTTAGGGTGTATTCACACCAGGAAAGTCCGATAGTTCACTTGCTTTGGTCCGGACCAAATAATTTTTTTTTTTTTTTTTGGTACGGTTCGCTTTCACACTGCTCTTTTTGCAAGTGAACCAAAATTTGTAAACAAAACCACACGTGTGCTAAGGTCGTCCATTCATTGGACAAGGATTATCAAGTAGGGAAATCAGGAAGTGCAAAAAAGGCTTAACGTAAATTAACGCAGCATCATCCTTGTATTGTAACTATCGTTACATTATATGAACTGCAAATGCTTTTTTTTTTGCATCTATGCGCGATTAGACTAAAGAGAACGCTCTGTATATGTGAATGTCCTGATGCACACACTCATTCATTCATTCCATTCCAATGATGTACACACGACGCGCAGAAAGACGCGCAACAGATGTAATGTAGTAGGCTACAACAGATCACTTTCCCATACCGCAACTCCGACTACGGAAGCCTGTTAACTCAAAGGCGCAGTGCTTTCTTGCAATTGGGTCGGTTCATGTTCACACCGTAAACGAACCGTACCAGAGTTCGTTTGGAACCGTACCGAGACCACCTCTTCAGCTGGGTCTCGGTTCGGTTGTTTGGTCCGCACCCGAGTTCGATTGCTGTATTCACACCTGCCCAAAAGGTCCGCACCAAGGGGGGAAACGAACTAGAGTTCGATTCAATCGAACCAAACAAGGCAGGTGTGAATACACCCTTACTGTCTATGGTTCGGGGCGCTGCACCATAGACATAATAAATACATAGACGCCCTATTGGCCGCTGGAGCGTATATCAACGGCGCCGCCATATTGGGGATGGCAACTTTACTATCCCATATCCTCTCATACCGGGAATTGAGAAAAATGCCTGCTTCATGCGCTGCTTGGGGCTGTACAAATCACCACACAATTGGAATTACCTTTCACAAGCAAGACGTTTGTTTTTGGTTGTATTTGGTCATGATTTAATTAGTAATAGTAACATTCAGAGGATAAATTTAAAAATACTACTGTTATTGTGTCACGAAATGTAGTTTTAATAGTTTTTCAGTTGACAATGTAGTTGTTTAAAGCTCAAATATGTGCTTTGTTTATAAAGATAGCGCCTATTTAAAAATTTGATCTGACGTTTTCGGAGTTGTAAGATGCGATCACCGGGCGCTCAGCGCTCGTCTACCCCGCCTGGAACAGCCGTACCTCGGCCAGTGCTTCTGACGTTTGCCGCTGGCTCGGATGTCTCTAGTCTAGTGGTTAAACATGAGATATAATTAGTCTTGTGTATATCTAACGGGCGATCTTTGGTCTCATTAATCTATAAATGGTTCCCTGGTAAATCGTTTTGGCTGAGGAGGGCAAAGTGAAGTTTCATAACTAGGCTATTTTAAGTTGTATCCTGCTGTATGTTTGACTGAAGCTACTTATGTTATAATGGCTATTACTGATCAATAAAACTGAAACTTAACAAAAAGAGTTAAATATTAAATATAAGGCACTATTTAACTTATTTTTTATTGTGTATATTCTGTAATTGATATTTCTTATTCTATTTCTTTTATTATAGTATTATTAATAAACTATATGCTATTATCAATATTTTTATGATTGTATTATTGTACTTATGATATTATATAATTATACTATTCATTACTATTTTATTTGCTGTATACTATTTGTTTATTTTTTTTACTAAACTATTTACTATTACTTCTCACTTTATGTTATATTTACTATTTGCATTGCACTGTAGTTGTACCATAACATATGTATTATCATAAAGGATCCATCAGTTATCTTTGTTATTGCTAAAATCTGGTCAATCACAGAAAATGCTTTTTCCACAATAAGAAAACTTAAATTATATCTCAGTATTGGGGTCTTCCCCATTCTTATCCAAGAATAAAAAGCCAGATAAATGACAAGCCTGAGCTTTGACCATTCTTTATTAAAAAAAAATATTTTACAAGTCTAACTATCGAGATTTTAACACTAGGGGCCCTATTTTAACGTCAGTGTCAAAGCGCAAAGCGCAAGTAACTTTGTGGGCGGATCCCGGCGCTGTTGCTATTTTCCCGGCGGGATAAATGCCTCTTGCGCCTGGCGCAAATCTAAAAGGGGTTGGTCTGAAGTAGCTTCATTATTCATAGGTGTGGTTTGGGCGTAACGTGAAATAAACCAATCAGAGTGTCATCCAACATACCCTTTAAGAGCAGGTGCGCATGTTGCATGGCGGATTGCTATTATAACGCCGGATTTACCAGGCGCGCGCCAGGAGCGGTTCACAGCCGAGGAGACCGACGTTCTTGTCAGGACCGTGTAAGACAGAGAAGTGACGTTGTATGGGGATTGGAGAAACCCACCCAAATCAGCGTCGGTTAAACAGGCGTGGGAGGAAAAAAACTACATTTTTTTACATCTTCATGGACACCACAATGATTTCCCTCATGTGTTAATATTTTTCCTTGTTATAATTCATGATTTGCAAAAATAAAAACTGCTGCATCTGTGTTGATGAGAGAATCACAGTGTATGCACGTTGTGCACCCGCTACATTATGGCCAAGCATGCGCGCTTAAAATAGCATTATGAACAACGCGCAACGCGCCACTGACTTTAGACTAGGTTTTTTCTGGTCAGTGGCACAATTGTTTTATAGAACAGCAAAATAGCATGAGGGAAAGTTTGCACCGGAACACGCCTCCTCTTTGCGCTGAACCGCCCCGGGGAGCGCAAGTGTATTTCTTAGTTAACCGACGTGTGTCTGTGGAGGGAAAAGTCCGCTTTGCGCGGGTGCACAATAGGAATGATACATGCGTCAGTGTACAAAGTCATTTGCGCCGGGTGCAAGATAGGGCCCTAGGACTCCCGGAATTCTATAACTACTATAATGGCCATAGCAGTCATTCTGACTGCTCATGCATTATTTGCATATAATTTCAATAAGCTATATCAAATATAAGAATAAATGGATCTGTAATGTTAGGACAGGTAATAATAAACATCAGAACACTACATTTTAATTATGATTTATGTAAAAATGTATTAGTTAACCAACAACCACTCAGCCTCATCAAGGCTCTGAAGCATGGCTAAAGTCTCTGTGGCAGTCATTCTTCTTGCTGACATTGTTCTGATATTCTCTTTTCAATATTTAAATTTGGTTTTAGCTCTAAGCTAAACAAACAACAAGAGAAATTGTTGCTAGTCAACGGTGATGCATCTTCAAGAGCAGGAAAAAGGAGCTACCGACATACGGTCTGTAATGCATACGGTCAGTATGACTGTTATGGCCATTCAAGGTAGAAATACTCAAAACTCTTTTGTGTCTTGTAATTTTAATAAAATAACAATGATAGAATAAAATATAGGCACATTTAGGAAAAGTAAGGGTCCTATAGTTCCCTTTCGAGGGAACTTGCGATGCGTCATCGACGCTTTGGGAACGCCCCCAGCGTGAATGCGTCTGAGCATCAATGTCAACTAGTCCAATGGAAAGAATGAGCGTCACGGGCGGGTGACGTCATTCATTTCATTCATTTCTCTTTTATTCTTTTTATGAAAATGCATTATTTATACCAATCACATAGCTACAATTCATTTGAAATTTCCTTTACAGTTCCATGATCAGAAAGGAGCAGATGGAAGAATAATATTCTTATATTTATCTGCCCCCTTTATAGACATCAATAATAGATGGCATTAACATTGTTCCCTCCACCATCAGACGCGGACGTCATGACCAGGAAGGGATAAAGCACATCCGGTGCAAACCGGCATTAGCTTCTGTGTCTCAGCAAGCGATCTGTGTTACTCTGTCTCTGTCTATTTATTGTTGTCTGTTCGATATTATTGGGAAGAGTTATGGCGAAACAACTTTACAAACTCTGTGCTTCTCCCTGCCCGCGTTATTTAACGGGTGGGGACACACACGAGCTTTGTGTAGTTTGTTTGGGAGTGGAGCATGCGGTGTCAGCCTTCGAGGGGGCTGATTGCGGCATTGCGAGATGCTTCCGCTCCGCATGCTCCGCTCTCGCCTGGCGCTTTTCGAGGAAAGTGGCCAGGCTCGCGATCCTCAGGGTGCAGGACCCGCGTCTGCCGAGGCAGCGCGGAGAATGCATTCCTGTGGATCGCGAATAGGATCTCTTTACGGGGTTGGAGACGGGTCCGCGGATCTTATCTCCTCCCTTTCCACGAGGGATCCAGCTCTCTCGCCGGTCTCTTCCACCCGGGGAGAGAAATCAATGCTTCAGTGCTCTACCTCCGAGGAGGTAGATGTGCTGGGCATTGAAAGTGACACAATCATGGGGGAAGTGGATTTGCCATCTCTTCCCCAGCGTATGAGAAATATATATAGCCTATATATATATATATATATATGATAGTTTATATATTATATATAAAATAAAGTGAATATATATAAAGAATGTATATATAAAAAATAATAATAAGCTGGTGGAGGTGTTTACTTAGGCTGTAGATAAATTAAATATTTAATGGCCAGCAGAAATAAGGGGGCACTCGTCCTTAAAATAAATTGAACGAGTTTCCTTCCCTCTATTTTTCCACCTCCATCACGGGGCCTTCCATTTTTCCCGATCTGCACAGCGAGCTGTCTAGATCATGGAAAAAGCCTTACTCATTTTTTAGCCCCACATTCATGTATATTCAGATATTTGGGGGTTAAGAGAGTATGGCTATGGGGCAATACCCTGGGTAGAACAGACACTTGCGAGCTATCTGTCTCCCGGTTCAGTATCGTCCCTGAAGGCGTCGGCTTCTCTCACTAAACCATTAAAGAAAACTATTTTTTAATCTAGTGGGAAAAGCATATATGGCAGTGGGTCTAGCATGAGCCTGCTTGCACACTATAGCAGTGCTGCAAGCATATCAGGCTGACCTGCTGTGGTATTTGGACAGAAGTGAGGGAGTTTGGCCCGATGGGGTTTGAGAACTCCGTCGGGCCTCAGATTTATCTCTCAGGGATGGCAGCCAAAAAAATGTGGTCACTGAGAGACACCTCTGGCTCAATTTGATGGGAATCATGGAGAAAGATACAAGATAATCTCTCCCTCGCTATGTCAAACCCCCTGGGGCTGCTGGGCGTGAGCAGCTCCAGCCGGCTAGTTTCTCATACACAACACAGCAGCCAAAGCCTTCAAAGTAGAAGCCGGATCCGAGGACCGTTCTTCATGCTGAGAAGGCTGCGGCTCAAAAGAAAAGGTCTGGCGCCACCGGCGTCAGACCGGTGAGGGCAGCCCCAACCGGGGTGGAATGGTGTACACCTCATTATACGGTGCCCTTTCCATCTCGGTGCCCTCAGGGGACCGTTCTGCCAACCCCGCCACCCTTGGTGCTTCGGGGCGCAGCGTTCTCCAGCGAGCTTCTGGCGCAGCGTCAACTCGACATTGCGTCGGACTCGCGCCCTCTGAGGGGGGTTCGAAAACAGTCAGTTCGGGTGGTTCCTGCCAGTATGCTTCAGGTCCCCGAACTGGCTGTCTTTATTACACCAGAGGCCAGCCTCGAGGGGCTGGTTCCCTTGGTAGATTTTCTGGCAGCGTGGAAGCTACTGCCAAATATATCTCTATGGGTATGGTAATCTCTCTGGTAATGGAGCAAGAGGTAAAGGCCCTGTTAGCAAAGAAAGCTATAGAGCAGGTGTACTCACCCGACATTGCGTCGGGTCTTTACAGTCGTTATCTCATTGTTCCAAAAAAGGATGGAGAGCTGCGTCACATACTAGATCTTGGTCTGTTGGAGTGTTTGGTGCTGGAACTCAAGTCCAAGATGCTGACACTCAAACAGATCGTGACTCAAATCAGATCCGAGGACTGGTTTGTCACGATAGATCTGAAAGACGTATACTTCCATATCTCCATCCTCCCTCAGCACAGGAGGTTCCTGAGGTTTTCTTTGGGGCAAAGAACACCAGTATCAGGCACTTCCTTTCGGTCTAGCTCTATCACCCCGCACATTCACGAAGTGTGTAGACGCAGCTCTGGCCCCGCCAGGCTGCAGTGTATACACATTCTGAATTGCATAGATGACTGGCTGATTCTAGCGGAATCAGAACAGTTAGCGGTTCGGCACCGAGGTGTCGTTCTCGCTCATATGCAGATGTTGGGGTTGAGGCTCAATGCCAAGAAGAGTGTGCTTTCTCCAGTACAGAGAACCACTTTCCTTGGTGTGGTATGGGAGTAGCTGCTATCCTAACAGCCACAAAAGAGCTGAGGCTAGGCCAGTCACGCACTGTAAAACAGTTCGAGAGACTGTTGGGTCTTGTGGCAGCAGCGTCCAACGGGATACCTTTTGGCCTGCTGTACATGAGACCTTTACAGTGGTGGCTCAGGACCAGAGGGTTCTCCCCGAGGTATGATCAAGATCACGCGGCGGTGTCTCCGCGCCTTGGTTATATGGAGGAAACACTGGTTCTTAGCCCAGGGTCCGGTGTTGGGAGCTCTTTGCCATCGAGTTGTGATCTCGACAGATGCTTCCCTCACCGGCTGGGGAGCGGTATTGGAAGGCCGCTCAGCTCAGGGCTTGGGAGGAGTCATCATCTCGCTTGGCACATGAATTGCCTAGAGATGATGGTCGTCTTCAATGCGTTGAGACATCTCCTCCCAGACCTGAGGGGCCATCATGTGTTGTTCTGAAACAGTGACTGTTAGGCCTCAGGGCAGCAGCGTTCAATGTGATACCCTTTGACCTGCTGTACGTGAGACCTTTACAGTGGTGGCTCAGGACCAGAGGGTTCTCCCTGAGGGGAAACCCACTCCGTACGATCAAGATCACGCGGCAGTATCCCCGCGCCTTGGTTATATGGAGGAAACTCTGGTTCTTGACCCACAGACAACACGTTGGTGGCCTATTATTTTGGTCCCTCAGGAAATTACGCTGTCTGAGGGCAGTGTATATTCCAGGGGGGCCAGAATATTGGAGCAGACACCCTGTCGAGGCAGGGGCTGAGGCCAGGGGACTCCACCCCGAGGCGGTGGAGCAAATATGGGAGTTTTATGGCCAGGCAGAAGTGGATTTGTTCTCGTCTCAGCATACGACGCACTGTCCACTCTGGTTATCCCTCACTCAACCAGTCCCCTCGGGGCTGGTTGCTATGGTGCAGACGTGGCCGAGGCTACGTCTGTACGCATTTCCCCCTGTTGCTCTGCTCCCAGGAGTTCTGGAGTGATTCCGCCAGGATGGAATAAGCCTATTTAGTAGCACAACCCTGGCCGAGCTGAATTTGGTTTGCGGACCTAATTTTTCTCCTCGACGGACCTCCCTTGGAGGTCCCGATCAGGAGAGACCTTCTGTCTCAGGCAGGGGATGCAATATTGCACCCCCGGCAGGGGATTTGGAAACTGTGGGTTTGGCCTCTGAGGGGGCCCAACTCATAGAGAGTGGTCTCTCAACCGAGGTTGTTGAGACCATTCTAAGCTCCAGAGCTCCCGCTACGAGGAAATTATATTCACTATTTCGAGAGTTTTTCACTTCTTGGTGTTACCAGCGTCAGTGGGATCCGGTTAACTGTTCAGTAAACACAGTATTCGAGTTTCTGCAAGAACGCTTTGTATCAGGTCTATGTCCTTCCACGCTTAAGGTATACATGGCGGCCATTGCGGCTTTCCACGCCCTGGTGGGTAGTACATTTTTGGGTCGAGACCCCCTGATCACTCGTTTCCTTCGTGGCACTTTGAGGCTGAGGCCTGCAACTTGCACTAGGGTGCTGGCTTGGGACCTTGCAATAGTTCTAGAAGGCCTATCTGGGGCTCCCTTCGAGCCCTTAGATTTGGTCTCAGAGAAGTTCCTTTCTTTTAAGAATATTTTCTGCTAGCTATTTTGTCCCTATTAGAGTCAGACCTTCAGGCCCTTTCGGTCCCCACCTACCTTGAGTGCACCGGGGATGGCCAAGGCAATCTTACCCGAGACATGGATATGTTCCAAAGGTGCCTACCATTATTCCGAGGCCTATTGTGCTGCAGGTTTCTGTCCTCCTCCTTTTACATCTGCGGACCAGGAAAGGCTGAACCTCTTGTGTCCAGTGCGAGCACTGGATACTTATGTTCATCGGACATCTTCAATGAGGAAGTCCGACCAGTAATTTATTTGCTTTGGATCACCTAAGAAGGGTCTTCCTGCTTTTAAACAGACGGTTAGTAAGTGGATAGTTGAGGCTATATCACTTGCATACGAGTACTCTGACCAGCCGTGTCCTTTGGCGGTCAGAGCTCACTCTACGAGGGGTATGGCGGCCTCTAAAGCCTTACTATTTGGAGTTTCTCTTCAAGACGTTTGCGATGCGGCAGGCTGGTCCTCACCGCTCACATTCGTTAGGTTTTACAGCTTGGACCTGGATGCTGCCCCAGGTTCTCAGGTGCTTAGTGCTTAGTTTCAACAGACTGACACTCAGGTACTTGGAATTCTGGCGTTTTGGGTATTCTCGTTCCCAAAGCGTCGATGACGCATCGCGAGTTCCCTCGAAAGGGAACGTCTCAGGTTACGACTGTAACCATAGTTCCCTGAGAAAGGGAACGAGACGATGCGTCACCCTGCCATACTTCCTGCATCCCGGTGATCGGCTTGCTTCGACATTTTTTAAGCTAATGCCGGTTTGCACCGGATGTGCTTTATCCCTTCCTGGTCATGACGTCACCCGCCCGTGACGCTCATTCTTTCCATTGGACTAGTTGACATTGATGATCAGACGCATTCACGCTAGGGGCGTTCCCAAAGCGTCGATGACGCATCGTCTCGTTCCCTTTCTCAGGGAACTATGGTTACAGTCGTAACCTGAGACGTTACATGGGTTTTATTTCAACTAAGTTATTACATTGCAAATTTTTAAAGCAGTCAAAATGACTGCCTTTGGTAGTTCTAGGTAGAAATACTCAAAACTCTTTTGTGTCTTGTAATTTTAATAAAATAACAATGATAGAATAAAATATAGACACATTTAGGAAAAGTCAGGGTCCTATAGTTACATGGGTTGTATTTCAACAAAGTTATTACATTGCAAAATTTTAAAACAGTCAAAATGACTGCCTTGGGAGTTCTAGAGTTAAATAACTAGAGATGGAACTTTTTGTACACCACATACAAACCACTGAAATCGGTTGATAAATGTAAAAACTGTTTTTGTTTTTATCCAGAAAAAACGCAGCTCACCCGTTTACTTGCATTTGATTACAGTGCAGTCTTGCCCTCCGCAAAATGGCAGACCCGTTGACGTATCGCAGCAACGTTCCAAAGTGGCCAATAGGGCGTCTATGTATTTATTATGTCTATGCGCTGCACTGTCTATTATTGGTCCGAACTAATAAACGGTCCGTGAAGCATAAATCAGTAGCGTATTTTCGTTCCACTTTCATTTTGTTTGCATTCGGTGCTCGGCAACGAGTCGATAGATCGCTTGCTCATTGCTCAGACGCATATAGCAGGTTGTGATTTTTGTCTCCGTCTCCTTCCCACAGACGTTTACGCGCGCTCCCTATTCTTGTCACACTCATTGGCCTGCCACTCATTCCGGATTCATTGATGCGCCCCTTCCACGTTTAACGCGTGGCAAATTTACTGGTCGCACATGTGCGACTGGATGTAAAATTCAGTCGCATACTCTCAAATTTTGGTCGCAAAATGCAGTCTGGAGCCCTGGAATTATAATAGAAAAACATTTTTAACAGGTTTTTGAAATAAAGAAGGGAGGATGCTTGATGGATGTCTTGCATTTATTAATTTAGCATTTTAGTAATAAGTAATAACATCACAGCTCTGAAATACGTGGCACCAAACTACATGGAATATATGGGGGGTTTTCTGCAAAGCGTTTTGAGTGAACGTGTCAAGAAATGCGCTACATGTAAGGAATTATTATTATCTTCTGGAATTATCTGGAACTTGATTCTGATTGGTCAATCGTGGCATTCAGTAATCAGATATTTCTTAATATGAGTGCAATAATGCCCAACCACTTTTTCAGCTACCTTGGATTAGGAAGTAGGCTAGTCTTCCCATTCATTTTTCCCATAGGGATTTTTTTTTTAAAGTATTAATTTTAAACCATGAACTTAATCAACCAAATACAAGGTGAAACAAATTATTACAAAATTTGATTTAAAAAGTTTCAAAACATTTTTTTTTTTAAATTGAACAAACGGACAAAGGTACAAGGTACAAGACGTAATGGTTTTAATGAGGGAAAAAACTACATTATCATGAAGTATCCCAGTTCCCTTTTTAAAGGGATACTTAAGGATTTAGCATTAAGCTTTGTATTAGTAGAAAACCTGTAGTATTTTCGAATTACCACGCTTTCCACCCTCATATCCCCCTGAGACGAGAGATTTATGTATTTTTTGTCTGGAAAAAATCCTCCGATGACGCAAAAATCTTTCCCTTTCAAGGGAACTTCGAGCTGCGTCAAGCGCTGTGGGAACACCCCTGCGTTGTGCGTCATAAAGCACGTATGGAATCAGCCCAATGGAGAGACGGAACGTCATAGGCGGGTGACGTCATCGACCAGGAAACTATAAAGCACCCCAAAAACACAAGCGCATCAGCTTCTGTGCCTTCAGTCGCGCTATATGTGAATCTGTCTGAGTGTAAACACTGTGTCTGTCTTTAGTATTTGCTAGGCAGGAGTTATCACATTTACACCACACAAACAATTTTGTATGAGAGACTATGGCGAGCGAACGGCATTTAAGAACTGTGTTCCTCCCTGCTCGCGCTATCTAACGGGCGGGGATACACACGTTCTTTGTGTTGTTTGTTTGGGAGTGCAGCATGCCCAGTCAGCTCTCGAGGGGGCTGGCTGCGAGCATTGCGAGCGTCTGCCTTTATGGACGCTCCGCTCCCGCCGGGCGCTCTTTGAGGAGAGTGCTCGGTGCGCGCTCCCCGCGGTTCGAGTCCCGATTCTGCCGAGGCTGAGCGGCGACGCTTATCGTGGGGATCGCAAATGGATCTTTCAGCGGGGTTAGAGACGGGCTCTGCCTTATCTCTGCCTTTACCTGTTAGATCCAGTGTCTCAGCCCGGTTTGGAAGCACGCTCTGCGGTTTCTTCCGCCCGGGCTGAGGCACCAGTACTGCAGCTATGTAACGTTAGTTATAAAAACTAGGAGATAAAAATAGCAGTATTGACGAGGGAGATGTGGAGGACTCGCCACCTAACACTCCCGAAAGCGAAGAGCTCATGGAGGTTCTCACTCGAGCTGTATCAAAACTAAGCATTGAGTGGCCAGTGGCTAGGCAGGAGTCTGTTATTAAATCTAAGTTAGATGAAAGATTTCTCCCTTCCCGTGTGCAACCTCCATGCCGGTGCTTGCCGTTTTTTCATGATCTCCATACTGAGGTGTCGAGATTATGGAAGAAGCCGGCTTCTGATATAATTTTAGCCCCCAATCATTCACATATTCAGATTTAGCGGGGGCTAGGTTTTTGAAAAGAAAAGATGGCGCTTTGCCGCGGGTAGAAGAGACGCTTGCGAGCTATCTCTCTTCCGAGGCTGCATTGTCATTTAAAGCACCGGCATTACCTTCCAGGCCATTATAAAATATTTCGGTTTTGTAAAGTGTATTTGGCGGCAGGTCAGGCTGCGTCGTGTCTGCATACAATGTCTATATTGCAGGCATACCAGGCTGATTTGCTAAAGGACGTGAGCGTGAGTGAGGAGGCAGTACTGGTTCGAGAACTGCGTCAGGCTGCCGATTTATGGTAAAATGGTTTATTGTTTTTCAGAAAGAGAAAGCTTTCTTTTAGATGATCCTCTGTCCCCTGCGGGGTTATTCAGTGACTTGGTTAATACTGTCATTGATAATTTCAGGAAGAAAAGAAGCAGGCAGCAGCTTTTACAAGGTTTCTTCCATTAAAAGCTCACGTCCACGGGGCTGCTGGGCGGGAGCAGCCCCGGCCGTCCACGACCTCATCGCATAGGCGCAGCAAAGTAGAGTATCGCGTCTCGCGCTCCCCCTGCTGGACAGTGGGACCAGACGCGGCACTCTCAGCCAAAGCTTTTTGAAAAATAAATATAATATAATATAAAAAAATTTAAAAAAAGCAATAGAACTGTTTTGAGGACAGTTATATTGGCTATGGTGAGGGCGGTCCCCACCGAGGGAGAAAGGTGTTCACCTCTTTTTACGGTGCCCATTCTTCCTCGGTGCCCTCAGGGGCCCGTTCTGCCAACCCTGCCTTCATGCCGGGGCGCAGACGGTCCCGGCGAGCGCTTTCCCGAGGGACGCTCGCCTCCTCTGACACTGAGGGTGGTCCCCATCGAGGGAGAAAGGTGTTCACCTCTTTTTACGGTGCCCATTCTTCCTCAGTGCCCTCAGGGGCCCGTTCTGCCAACCCCGCCTTCATGCCGGGGCGTAGACGGTCCCAGCGAGTGCTTTCCCGAGGTACGCTCGCTCCCTCTGAGGAGGGTCTCAGAGCGGTCAAACCAGTTGTTCCCTGCTGGTGCGCCGTTACAGGGCGCTGTGTTTGCTGCTCAAATTACACCAGAGACCAGTCTCGAGAGACTGGTACCCTTAGTAGATTTTGTTTGGCAGAGTGGAAAAGCCTTCCAAGAATATCTCAGTGGGTCCTGCAGACAGTAGTAAGAGGTTATGCGATCCAATTTAGGTGTCGTCCACCGAAACTCAGAGGGGTTCTGCCCATAGTGTGGGCCCAGAGCAGGCTCTGGTAATGGAACAAGAGGTGAAAACGCTCCTTAAAAAGGGGGCTATAGAACGGGTTCCTCCTCCCAGTTTGGAGCTAGGTTATTACAGCCGATATTTCATCGTTCCAAAGTAGTATGGGGGGTTGCGTCCAATTTTAGATTTGCGCCTATAAAATCGCTCGGTAGGGAAGCTCAATTCAAGATGCTCACTATCAAGCAGGTCGTGTCACAAATCAGGTCCGAGGGCTGGTTTGTCACGATAGATCTAAAGGACGCTTACTTCCACATTTACATACTTCCACAACACAGGAAGTTCCTGAGGTTTGCCTTCGGGGGCGAGGCATTCCAATATAGGGTTCTTCCGTTCGGTCTAGCTATCTCCCCGTACTTTATGGAGCAGATGGCGGTCCTCGCGCATATCAGGAAGTTGGGGTTGAGGCTGAACGCGAAGAAAAGTGTTTATCTCCTTCCCTGGAGACCACTTTTCTGGGCGTTGTTTGGGATTAGGTCACCCGCATCGCTTCGATTCTTCAGCCTTGAAACAGTAAAGCTAGGCCAGCTACTCACTGTAAAGCAGTTTCAGAAACTGTTGGGTTTGATGGCAGCAGTGTCCAACGTTATACCTTGGCCTGTTGTACATGAGACCGCTGCGGTGGTGGCTCAGGACCAAGGGATTCTCCCCGAGGGGAAATCCACTCCGCACGATCAAAGTCACGCAGCGCTGCCTTCGTGCTCTGGTCTTGTGGAAAGAAACTTGGTTCCTATCCAAAGATCCTGTGCTGGGGGCTCTTTGTCGTCGCGTAAAGCTAACGACGGATGCTTCCCTCACAGGGTGGGGGGCGGTCATGAGTGGTCGTCCAGCCCAAGGTCTGTGGCAGGACCATCTATCATGGCATATAAATTGTCTAGAGATGTTGGCAGTGTTTCAGGCTCTGAAACACTTCCTAGCAGACCTGAGAGGTCATCATGTGCTAGTTCAGTCAGACAACACGTCGGTGGTCTCTTATATAAATCGTCAGGGGGGCCTGCTGTCTCGCTGGCTTTACAAGTTGGCCCGTCAGGTCCTCCTGTGGTCCCTAGGGAAGTTACTATCACTGAGAGCAATGTATCTTCCTGGGTATTTGAATGTGGTAGCGGACTCCGTCGAGGCAGGGGCCGAGGCCGGGGGAATGGAGACTCCACCCCCGAGGTGGTGGAGCTCCTTTGGTTGAGGTTCGGTCGCGCCGAGGCGGACCTATTCGCTTCCAAGGAGATATCGCACTGTCGTCTGTGGTTCTCCATCAGTCATCCAGCCTCTCTGGGGTTGGACGCTATGGTGCAGCCGTGGCCGAGGTCACGTCTGTACACTTTTCCCCCGATTGCTCTGCTACCAGGAGTTCTGGAGAGGGTTCGCCGGGACGGGGTCAGCCTATTATTAGTAGCCCCGTTCTGGCCGGCCCGAGTATGGTTTGCGGACCTGGTTTCTCTCCTGGACGGCTCTCCTTTGGAGCTCCCGGTCAGGAGGGATCTACTCTCTCAGGCGGGCGGCATGATATTTCACCCCCGCCCAGAGTTATGGAAACTGTGGGCTTGGCCTCTGAGGGGGCCCAGCTCTTAGATTCCGGTCTCTCAACCGAGGTTGTTGAGACCATCCTTCACTCCAGAGCTCCATCCACGAGGAAGCTATATGCCTTTGAAGTGAAAACTTTTCACTTCTTGGTATGGAGAACACCTGTAGGACCCAGTTAACTGCCCAGTGGGTGCAGTGCTGGAATTCCTGCAGGAGCGTTTCTCCACAGGGTTATCCCCCTCCACACTAAAGGTGTATGTGGCGGCACTAGCTGCTTACCACGTCCCTTTCAGTGGAGTCTCTCTTGGGAGACACCCGCTTATAACTCGTTTCCTCCGTGGCACTTTGAGGCTGAGGCCAGCAGTTCGTACGAGGGTGCCGACCTGGGATCTGGCCATTGTATTGGAAGGTCTTTCCCTAGCTCCTTTTGAACCTATCGAAGAAGTTCCTGAGAAGTTTCTCACTTTTAAAACTATCTTTCTACTTGCTATCTCCTCACTAAAAAGAATCGGAGATTTGCAGGCTCTGTCGGTTTCACCCTCGTGCCTGGAATTTTCGCCTGGCATGGTTAAGGTTTTTCTGCATCCTAGACCAGGTTACGTTCCCAAGGTCCCTACTAATGTTGTTAGACCTACAGTCCTGCAGGCCTTCTGTCCTCCTCCATTTTTGTCGTCAGACCAAGAGAAACTTAATTTCTCTGCCCTGTTAGGGCGTTAGACACTTATGTCCACAGAGCTGTGGAGAAAGTCAGAACAACTATTTGTGTGTTTTTGGGCCACCTAGGAAAGGGTGTCCCGTGTCTAAACAGAGAATGAGCAAGTGGGTGGTCGAGGCTATCTCACTTGCTTATGAGTCGGCTGGTCAGCCTTCACCTTTGGCTGTACGAGCCCATTCTACCAGGAGTATGGCTGCTACTAAAGCTTTATTGTCAGGAGTATCCCTGAGTGATATCTGTGATGCGGCTGGATGGTCTTCACCGCATACGTTTATTAAGTTCTATGATTTAGACTTAAGCTCTACCCCTGGGGCACAGGTGCTCTCGTCCTCTGTGCGCTAGCTCTCACATGACGGTCACTTGGTCCTATGGCGACGTGGGTATTCGCGTTCCCACAGCGCTTGACGCAGCTCGAAGTTCCCTTGAAAGGGAACGTCTCGGTTACGTATGTAACCCTAGTTCCCTGAGAGGGAACGAGACGCTGCGTCGTTCTGTCATACTCCCGGCACTCCCGTTAGCGCTTCCTTCAGGCCTATCAGAAGCTGATGCGCTTGTGGTTTTGGGGTGCTTTATAGTTTCCTGGTCGATGACGTCACCCGCCTATGACGTTCCGTCTCTCCATTGGGCTGATTCCATACGTGCTTCATGACGCACAATGCAGGGGCGTTCCCACAGCGCTTGACGCAGCGTCTCGTTCCCTCTCAGGGAACTAGGGTTACATACGTAACAGAGACGTTTTGTGTCATCGGAGGATTTTTTGGCCAGAGGCTAAAGACTACAGTCAGTAGTAGGGGCTGTTCCGCATGTTCTCAACCCGCCCATAGAGGGTGGGATCTCACTCACAGAATGTACACATAGTGGAGAAAAAGCGAGTAGTAGGGGTTACCATCCTCTTTTTCCCGGACATTTCCGGCCGTCGATGTCCAGGATTCAGCTTTTGCTTTCTGCAGTCGCCATTCATTGTTGACATGCACACCTTTTGTTTCAATCTAACTGAATTCATTCCGATTGGTGAATCTGAATGTAGTGTTTACATGAACGCTAAACAAGTGATCGGTTGATGTGCGTTGTAACATTGCTTAGAAAATTCCCGCTCCTCCGTGAGAGATACGAGACCGGTGCGTCTCACAGGTGTCGCTCATCGGTAATCACGCCACCGGCCTCCCGCCGTTCTCCCGCGGCCCTAGCCTTGTTCTGCTCGCCACAGTAAACAATGGCGACTGTAGAACGCAAAAGCCGAATCCCGGACATTTTGGGCGATCTCGAAACACATTTTCGGGCAGACTCATCACGGAGACTCACTAGTAGCCTAGACTTGTTGTTTAACTACTGCGCTCAGTTACCGGTAGGCGTGGCCTCCTAGGGCAGCGAAGCAAGTGCATTCTGGGAGTTGTTATCTCTCATCCACATAAGCCAAAAATACATTTTCTGGCTTTTCTCAGTCTAGAAAGCTCCAAATTCAAAAATAATTTCACATTTCTTCTACATAAATTACCCATTTTAAATACACATTCATCTTTCCAGAGGTGAAGTATCCCTTTAAGGGAACTCGAGCTGCGTCGAGACGCTGTGGGAACGCCCCTGCGTGATTGCGTCATGAAGCACCTGTATAATCAGTCCAATGCATAAGAGTATAAGGCTGCATAAGAGTGCATAAGAGTCGTGGCTCGGATCTCGCGTTTGCCGAGGCAGCGCGAGATTACGGGTTTGCAATAAGAATATTGGCTCAGATCTCGCGCTTGCCGAGGCGATTCAGCTTTTTCATCCAGACCGTGTTTACTTGTCTGGTTGATATTTGGCTGTATTTAATTGAGAAAAATAAATATGTACTCATCTGACCTTTGAGGAGTCATTTCTTTCTGAGGAAATAAATGGTTGTTCCCAGGAGGAAATGGATAACACCTCATTATATGGTGCCCATCTCCCTTCGGTGCCCTCCAGCGAGTTCTAGTCTCAGTGTCTGACTCGCAGAAGGGGGGTTTAAGAGGGGTCAGTTAGGTTATTTCCTGCCGGTCATCCGTTTCAGGACGCCGGATTGGCTTCTCAAGCTATACTAGAGACCAGTCTCGAGAGGCTGGTTCCTTTTAGTAGTCTCAGCCGTAGTCATTTTGGGATAAGACGTATCTGAGGATAGTCGTTTTCTCGAAGAAGGCTTCGACTAAGAAGAAGTCCTGACGCCGAGGCTATCAGGCTTCTGAAGGTGGCCCCCTCCGGGGAGAGACGGGTTCGAGAATCCGTGTCTCCTCGGCGCCCTCTGGGGGGCGACTCTCTGAGGAGGGTTGCAGCGCTGCCAGTTCGGTTGTTCCCTGCCGGTTCGCCGTTTCAGGGCACCTATGTGTCTGTGTCCCCAAACGATCCTCTGAGGAGGGTCGTAGAACAGTCAGTTCGGTTTTCCCTGCGGGTTCGCCGTTACAGGGCACAGAAGTGGCTGTTCGACCAATACCAGAGGCCAGTCTTGAGAGACTGGTCCCCTTAGTAGATTTTCTGGCAGAGTGGAAGCTACTGCCAAATATATCTCATTGGGGCCTGCTCACTATAGAAAAGGGTTACAGAATTCAGTTCGGTTCTCATCCACCCATATTTCTAGGGGTCCTCCCTACGGTGGTGGACCCCGAACAGGCTCTGGTTATGTTATCATTCCTGGGAAGCGACTCTCTGAGGAGGGTCGCAGCGCTTCCAGTTCGGTTGTTTCCTGCCGGTTCGCCGCTTCGGGGCATCGAGGTGTCAGCGTTCCCGAACTATCCTCCGTGGAGGGTCGTAGAACAGTCAGTTCAGTTGTTCCCTGCCGGTTCGCCATTACAGGGCACTGAAGTGGCTGTTCGACCAATACCAGAGGCCAGTCTCGAGAGACTGGTCCGCTTAGTAGATTTTCTGGCAGCGTGTAAGCTACTGCCAAATATATCTCATTGGGACCTGCTCACTATAGAAAAGGATTACAGAATTCAGTTCGATTCTCATCAACCCATATGTGACCCGTCACGGAAACCAGTGACACAAGTCGGCAGCACAACTTGCGAGCAAAATGAGAAAGAAGCGTTTTTTTTCCAAAATTGGTGATTTCCGCTTTTTTGCAGAATCTGTTAGTTGAGATCATGAAGAAGCCTCCCATGTTGGAGATAACAGTATTGGTATATTTAAAAGCGTACATTTTGAGGTTGAAATCGGCTTGTTTTTCAGAGATTCTAGCATGCAGTAGGGACGTGTCATTGTCTGTGTGTATTTCCTATACTGAATAAGCCGGCGCTTTTGCCCCCGCCCCCCAACAGCGTGGCTACTTATTATGCTGTGCTCTGGCCGGCTCTATCTGATATCAAAATTCAATGAAGATCGATGCCGCAAAGATTGTCGCAGAGGAGCTGAACCAGGGCAGTTCCACCGAAAATGTTTTCGTCGCACTTTGTGGGCTCGGGAAACTGAACCGGAGGTATGGGTGCGGCGCGCCTCGGTGCTTGAATACAGCGGCTCGGCTCGCTGACAGCGGTGGCTGGCTGTTTCATATGTGACGTCCCGATTGCTTTGAATGGGGAACGTTTTGTGAACAGGGAACAGACTTAATGGACTGGCAACAATCTCCATAGAAAATGAACTGGCACAGAGAATCGAAATAGAGGATGCAGTTAAGACCTTTGCTGCGATGAAGGCCTGCCGTGCGCATTTCTGAAACGTAAGTTAAGCTTCATTTGCTCTTTAGTCGTTATGTAAGATGCTGAACCTGCTGATGATATAATATGCTTGCGGACATTTCATTTGTGTGTGTATACGCACAAGTGGTGTAAAGAGATTTGCAACAGTAATCTGAGGAGGTGAAATATGATTATTTGGAAAATTCCTGTCATGACTGCTTAAAGAAAAATGCCAGCAGGCATTTGCCTCCTGCATAAACTTTAATATTGTTGACATTTTGGGCACACGCGCGTTGCGCACTATTTGTGTTATATGTAGGCCTGTGGCTTATTGGTCTTTGTGTGTTGTTGCTGGTTTTGCGTTATATGTAGGCCTATGGCTTATTGGTCTTTGTGTGTTGTTAATGGTTTTGCGTTATATGTATATGGCATATTGGTCTTTGTGTGTTGTTGCTGGTATACGTTGCAAATAGAGGGGCAGCACAATTGTTTTTCGCCTAGAGCGGCAGAAGTGCATTCGCCGGTCCTGGGGGTGAGTTTCCATAAACATTAAAGTTTGTCGTTTGTGTTTTAATTCTAAGAACACGTACACGTTATCTCATGTTTAGTCTGTTTAGATCTTCCCATACCTACCTATTGTTATTAGCTAGCTCAGGAAAGAAAAAAAAAGCTGTAAAGCACAGGGGGAGCTTTACAGGGGGTATGGCTTATCTAAATGAGATGTAAATTAGCCCTATTGTCACTCCTAGCAGCAGAGAGAGGTGAGAACTGCACAATCTTTAGAGGCCGTTTTCTCCCCTTTTCGCTTTTTTAAGTGCCTACCTTCAAATGGCCACAACTTCTCCAAATATTATCAGATTTCCACGAGTTACACATCGTTGGAAAGCTTGGAGACTACACTTTCAGAATCTGTGAATAACTCAAAATGCCCCAGAACCGACTTGTGTCCCTAGTTTCCGTGATCGGTCACATATTTATAGGGGTCCTCCCTACGTGGTGGACCCCGAGCAGGCTCTGGTTATGTTATCATTCCTGAGAAGCGACTCTCTGAGGAGGGTCGCAGCGCTGCCAGTTCGGTTGTTCCCTGCCAGTTCGGTTGTTCCCTGCCAGTTCGCCGCTTCAGGGCACCAAAGTGGCTGTTTTCGACCAATACCATTGGCTAGTCTCGAGAGACTGGTCCCCTTAGTAGATTTTCTGGCAGCGTGTAAGCTACTGCTAAATATATCTTGTTGGGTCCTGCTCAATATAGAAATGGTTTCAGAATTCAGTTCGGTTCTTCTGCTTAGATTTCCCTACGTGGTGGACCCCGAGCAGGCTCTGGTTATGGAGCAAGAAGTACAGACTCTTCTGAGAAAGGAGGCTATAGAAATGGTTCCTCCTCCCAGTAGGGAGTCAGGGGTTTACAGCCGTTACTTCATTGTTCCAAAGAAGGATGGATGCTTACATTCAAACAGATTGTGTCAGAGATTCAGTCTGAGGACTGGTTTGTCACAATAGATTGAAGGATGCGTCCTTCCATGTAGCCATCCGTCCTCATCACAGGAAGTCCCTGAGGTTCGCTTTCGGGGGGTGAGGTGTACCAATATCCGGTTCTTCCATTTTGGCCTAGGTAAAACTAGGCCAGTCACTCACTGCGAAACAGTTTCAGAGACTGGTGGGTCTCATGGCAGCTGCGTCCAACGTAATAACTTTTGGCCTTCTGTACATGAGACCCATGCAGTGGTGGCTCAGGACCAAGGGGTTTTCTCTGAGGGGAAATCCGTTTCGCATGATCAAGGTCACGCGGCGATGCCCACGTGCCTTAGTCATGTGGAACAAACCTTGGTTCCTCGCCCAAGGCCCAGTGCTGGGGGCTTCTTGTCGACGCGTACGCTAGGCCCAGGCAAGCCAGAGGTGCCACACTAAAAGCAGTCGCCATCCTCATGACGGTGTCCACTACGGGGGGGGCTTTTTCTCTCAGTCGAGCGGGTTGATCCTTCCCCCCGCCCAGAATTGTGGAAACTTTGGGCTTGGCCTCTGAGGGGGCCCAGTTCATAAGTTCAGGTCTATCAACTGAGGTTGTTGAGACCATCCTCCACTTCAGAGCTCCCTCCTCGAGGAAACTCTACACCTTGAAGTGGAAATTGTTTACTTCCTGGTGTGGAGAGCACCAGCTGGACCCAGTTATCTGCCCTGTGGTTGCAGTGCTGGAGTTCCTGCAGGAGCGTTTCTCCGCAAGTCTATCCCCCTCCACACTAAAGGTGTACATGGCGGCCTTAGCTGCTTACCAAGTCCCTTTAAGTGGTGTATCCTTGGGGAGACACCCTGTAGTACATTTCCTTCGCGGCACTGTGTGGCGTCTGACCAAGATACTAGGAGTATGGCTGCCTCAAAGGCTATGAATTGGATCTAGGCTCCACTCCGGGGTCTAGGGTGCTTGCTTCTTAGTGTGCGCAATGACTTCACACAGAACAGGCATTTTCTATTATGGCGTAGTGGGTATAGTGTTCCCACAGCGTCTCGACGCAGCTCGAGTTCCCTTGAAAGGGGACGTCTCAGGCTACGACTGTAACCCTGGTTCCCATAGAGGGAATGAGACGCTGCATCGCCCTGCCATACTCCCTGCATGCCTGGGATCGATTTGCTTCGGCCTATCAGAAGCTAGAGCGGTCTGTTGTCAGGTGTGCTTCATAATTTCCTGGTCGATGACGTCACCCGCCTATAACGTCTCGTCTCTCTATTGGACTGATTAGACACGTGCTTCATGACGCAATCACGCAGGGGCGTTCCCACAGCGTCTCAACGCAGCGTCTTGTTCCCTCTCAGGGAACCAGGGTTACAGTCATAACCTGAGACATTCTTCTTGGAGAGGGTGGGCACCAAAACATTCTTTTGGCACGGTTTGCTTTTCGTGATTCTTGGTGGAGTAATGAATGGGTAATATAGTTTTTTCACCGGGAATTTCACTGTTAGACATGATTATTTTAACCCTCTGGGGACCAAGAACGCACCCGTGCGTTTTGGCAGATTTTTTTCATATAGCAGAAAAATAGACTTAAACTATTCCATCATTTCTGGTTATACAGAGTTATGAAACATATTTTAAAAAACTGTTAAATGTCTACTTTTTTATGTGCCCACCTACAATCGAAATAAAATATTGTGCTTTTGTAAAATAAAGAAAATAAACAGGGTGTGCGTTCTGCCTCTCCGTGTCCGTGAACTTTTTTTCTGGAGCACGTCTCTAAACTTTAAAAAAACTCAGCTAAAACTATTCACCCAGACATGAGCAATATATGTATATGATCATTTAAGTTTGTACTTTTAAATTATCTAATTTAAAACTAAAATAAATATTCCCTGTTTATGTAATCTATATAAAAAGAGAGATGTGTGTCAGCCATTCTCATTTTCGTTCTCTCAGCTCATTATTTTCCTAATGTGACACGCCCACGGAGAGCGCGCGCTATTCAAACGCTAATGATCTGAAGCAACACATTGAGACATGTAAAACGCCCATACAAACTCTGTAAACACACTTTATTTAGTCAGATTAATGTACTGTCGTTTGGCGCGGCTCTGAGGAATTATCCTGGGACATTTACCTACCTCAGAACAAGTGCTGGTTTATTTTCACTTCGAGGAGCGAGCTGAACTGTAAGTGTTTTATTCTTGTGCTTTGTTATAATCGCGATATAGAATAACGTTTAGTGTCTGTAAACGCAAAAATAGCCTACTGTTTAAATTTGAATCATGTTTCTGTGTGTGTGTGTGTGTGTGTGTTACATGTGCATGTATTTGTGATTTTCATCTGTTTTGTTATGATGTTTGTTCTCTAGGGGGCGAGTGTGTTTGTGTCTTCCTTTATTAGGGACTGATGGCCGGCACCTGTGGTTTCGTGTACGTTTGGCATAAGAAGTTCAAGCGGCCAATTCTGAGGGCGGGCGAGGTTCTCTGGCGGCGTTGTGTGCTCCCTTGTTGTGTCTGTTGTTGGTTTATTTTCCTGATTATTATGTCGATGTTGTGTGTTCGTAATAAATTCGCTATTGAGTTGACTTGAGTTGTGATGGCTTCATTGTGTTGCGGCTGCGGTCGTAACAGTGTGTTTGACTAGTTTAGGATCGATTATAAAGTTTTAACTCTAAAATAGACATCAAATAAGCTTTTGTTAGCTGTGTCTGCTCATATGTTAAATATATAGTATGTTTTGTCAAAAATAAACTTATCAACTGTTATAGTGTTTGTTCCAGCTAGGCTATATCAAAATAATGAATCCTTAACTTTGAAATATGTATAATAAAAAATGTATTGGCATACTTTAAAAAATAATACTTTATAAGAGATTTATGGAAAAAGACAATTTTCTTTTCAAGATGTTTCCAACTCTAACTTTGAACCAATTCTATTGAATGGCCCATATAACCTATTTGAACAGGATTTGTTTCCAGGTATGACTAAAAATGTGCTTTTGACTTTCATTTATATTTTGATTTTATATATATATATACACTCACCGGCCACTTTATTAGGTACACCTGTCCAACTGCTCGTTAACACTTAATTTCTAAGCAGCCAATCACATGGCGGCAACTCAGTGCATTTAGGCATGTAGACATGGTCAAGACAATCTCCTGCAGTTCAAACCGAGCATCAGTATGGGGAAGAAAGTTGATTTGAGTGACTTTGAACGTGGCATGATTGTTGGTGCCAGAAGGGCTGGTCTGAGTATTTCAGAAACTGCTAATCTACTGGGATTTTCACGCACAACCATCTCTAGGGTTTACAGAGAATGGTCCGAAAAAGAAAAAACATCCAGTGAGCGGCAGTTCTGTGGGCGGAAATGCCTTGTTGATGCCAGAGGTCAGAGGAGAATGGCCAGACTGGTTCGAGCTGATAGAAGGGCAACAGTGACTGAAATAACCACTCGTTACAACCGAGGTATGCAGCAAAGCATTTGTGAAGCCACAACACGCACAACCTTGAGGCGGATGGGCTACAACAGCAGAAGACTCCACCGGGTACCACTCATCTCCACTACAAATAGGAAAAAGAGGCTACAATTTGCAAGAGCTCACCAAAATTGAACAGTTGAAGACTGGAAAAATGTTGCCTGGTCTGATGAGTCTCGATTTCTGTTGAGACATTCAGATGTTAGAGTCAGAATTTGGCGTAAACAGAATGAGAACATGGAACCATCATGCCTTGTTACCACTGTGCAGGCTGGTGGTGGTGGTGTAATGGTGTGGGGGATGTTTTCCTGGCACACTTTAGGCCCCTTAGTGCCAATTGGGCATCGTTTAAATGCCACGGCCTACCTGAGCATTGTTTCTGACCATGTCCATCCCTTTATGGCCACCATGTACCCATCCTCTGATGGCTACTTCCACCATGTCACAAAGCTCTAATCATTTCAAATTGGTTTCTTGAACATGACAATGAGTTCACTGTACTAAAATGGCCTCCACAGTCACCAGATCTCAACTCAATAGAGCATCTTTGGGATGTGGTGGAACGGGAGATTCGCATCATGGATGTGCAGCCGACAAATCTGCGGCAACTGTGTGATGCCATCATGTCAATATGGACCAAACTCCCTGAGGACTGCTTCCAGCACCTTGTTGAATCTATGCCACGAAGAATTGAGGCAGTTCTGAAGGCAAAAGGGGGTCCAACCCGTTACTAGCATGGGGTACCTAATAAAGTGGCTGGTGAGTGTATATATGTCTGTGTGTGTGTATATATGTATATATATTTCCCTTGCATTCTTTCTTGTGACACACCTGAATGAAATGAATGCATCTTTGTCTTCTCAGGTGAGAACCACCTAATTATACATGAGGGGGTTGGGCCGTTCACGCCCATTCGCATATTGCCTTTCAAACAAAAAAATGTTTTTCACAATTTAAAGCAATCTATGGTGTTATGTGAATGATTAGAAAGGATGATTTTCAGATCATTTTGAAGCAAATACTCTAGGCCACAACTTCCATTAGTCAAAAGTCTTGTGGACACATATTTAGTATGTGTTTTGTGGCCTTATTTCAGAAACTTTAATTTTTAGTTTTATCAATAAACATGCATAAACAATATTCTCTCAAAAATACAAACATGTACATACATGTTGCTTACATATTATGGTAGCCCTGTTTGTGCTAAATATAGTGTAATTTCACCTGTGCCAGTAATATGTTTATAAGCAACTGAAAAAAGCACAAATGTCAGGGCATGTCAAAACATCTCAAGGACCCCAAAAACACCTTGGTCCCCAGAGGGTTAAAAATAAGTTGAAATAATGCAGTATGGTGGCTTCAACAAAACCATATACCAAAAATGAACAACCTCGTAGCCCATGGCAGGTCTCGATTTAAAGATTTATAAGTTATTCAAAATCAATTCCCTTATATATAAAATATTCCCTATTTTCACCGCTGTCTGAGGACTTCAGTATTAAAGGTGAACTAAGTACTTTTTTACCTTAACCGAACAGCTTTGGAGTCATTGTAATGTTTATATTACTGATTTCGTGTTGAATGGTGGTCGTCTCGCACCCCCCTGGTGCCTGTGAGCCGCAAAACCACCCTTGCAACTTTGTTAGGAAGTATCGTGTGATATCAGGTCTCGCGAGGTAACGAATTGCTTTACGGCAAAAAACAGATCTGATAAAATTCTGATAAAATGAGCATCAAACAGAAATAACTCGGCGCCGTATACATGTGGTGTTGGGCGCGCGCAGCTCTTAAAGGGGCCATACCTTATTTCCACTCGTTACAGCGTCCATCCTACTGAACAGGTACCGGTGTACAGGGGGAGGGGATCCGGCCGTGAGTGCGAGCCATCTCTGCGTGAGTGCTATTCACGACAGTACAAGTACTCCACAGCGACTCTAGGGGTCTCTGTTTGACAAAAACGGAATTCCTACTTAGTGCTGCTTTAATATGACTGTAATATTATCCACTATAGGCCTGTAACGTCTGAGACAAATCAGACACAATTATTTGGTATATGTACCAAACCATCCTTAAAACTCACGCTGGGATCTGTGGTTCCATACCCCAGGGAGGGGAAGATGGTCTTGGTAACCAGGACAACGATCAGATAAGTTGGTTTTATTGCTGTTAAGAATGTGGTCAGGGCCCCTGCCATTAGAACTTAAAGACATTAAAACAGACTTCCCTGCATTAATTTATCGATGAACGGATCTATAAATTAACATGCATCCCAGAACATTTTTGTGAACGATTTACTGTCTTGTATTTTATGTATATTATGTATTTGATACTACGGTATGTATTTTATTATACAACCAATGGTCAATGTAACCCCAGCGGTATCATGTCTCCTACCTAGTTAATCCTCATTTAATGACTCACACTTTAATGTACATCACCTTCTCTTAGAATGCAGTGTGTTTTTATATCTAGCTGAGCATTAATGGACACAAACGGGAAGGCAGATGTCTAACCACACTCGAGATAGCGTCATAAATCAGCCACAGAGGTATCTCCCGCTTAGAAATTCCCCCTTTCTTATTGGTTGAGCAAACCTAAAAAGGTGTGGCCTTCCTCAAGCTTTAAATGGCCTGTCCACAAGCCCTTCCCTCTCTGACCAGGCCCCAGGGCAAAAGGCCTTGACTCACAACCAGCCATGTGCTCATTCAGGAGAGAGAGGACTCTCTCAAACACAACAGAATCAAGGACAACCTCAGGAGTTTGCCACGACGTCTTCATTTCAACACAGAAGAAGTCCATCGCAACTCCTACCCTTTGCTCTGCGTGTCCTCTCAATCTGCATGTGCTCAGCCATGTGCTCATGGGGAGAAAGAGAACGTCTCGGTTACGTATGTAACCCTCGTACCCTGAGTACAGGGAACGGAGACGTGTCGTCGGGGAGTTCCCTGACGAATTGGGATCACGCTAGGGAGCCTATTGCCTCGAGAGAATTAAAATGAGCCAATAGACATTGGCATGCAAGATTTGCATTCCGCAGCCCGCCTACCAGCACGGGTATATAAGGCGGAAGTAAATATTGTGCAATGCTTTTCGCTGAGGAGCCGAACAGTGTCCAGTCCTCCGCGAAGGTACAGCAACATGGCGAAGGGACGACACGTCTCCGTTCCCTGTACTCAGGGAACGAGGGTTACATACGTAACCGAGACGTTCCCTTTCGTCCTGGGAACTCCAACGTGTCGTCGGGGAGTTCCCTGACGAATTGGAATCCCTAACAAAACGCCATGGTGCTGGCCCCTTCCAGCGCCCAGCTAAGCTACCCAAGCAGTTTCACAAATTGTGGGAGCTAGCTAGGAAGTCACACTGCTGTTCCGCAAGACCCACTCAGTGGACATTGGATAACACTGGGAAAGCGTGCCCAACCCGTAAAAAGGGGAAGGGAACGCTGCGGAAGCCAGATGCCTGAAGAAGGCCTGGAATACACATATGTACTAGCCCAGGGGGATAGTGAAACATATGGCAGTCCCTGAGGTAGTCCCATCCAAGGGGAGTGGGAGCATACTCAACAGGGACGACAGAATGAGTCTGTCAAGGGGAAGACACGGCTGGACTGCACGTGGCATAATGGGTCACCGAAGAGACCACTGGACATAACACCCAGTCTACACAACAACTCCCTTAGAGGTAGTAGACCTGGCACCGGCGGTCCGCCACGCCTGGCACCGGAGGGGTGATGGAGGAACTCACGTGGCTAACCAACGTAGGGCGCCAACGGAGCGAAAGACGCACGTAACCGGCTGAGGCACGGAGTGGCGTAGCAAGCCGACACAACCTATTCCCTCGCACCACTGGCCGTAGCGAGTACTCTGGAGGAAACAGGTTCCACACGTAGGCTATAGAATCTAGCGAACATGTTCGGTGTCGCCCAGCCCGCAGCTCTACAAATGTCTGTCAGCGAGGCGCCTTGAGCCAACGCCCAGGAGGCGGCAACACCTCTCGTAGAGTGAGCACGCAACCTGGGAGGACAAGGCTCACCCGTAGCTTCATACGCTTTGGTGATAGCATCCACTAACCAGTGAGCTAACCTCTGCTTGGAGACGGCCTTCCCCTTCTGCTTGCCTCTGCAACAGACAAAGAGCTGATCTGAGGTCCTGAAGCTTTGCGTTCTGTCAACGTAAACCCGCAGGGCGCGGACTGGATAGAGAAAAGCTAGGGCTGGGTCTGCCTCCTCCTGGGGCAGCGCTTGCAGGTTCACTACCTGATCCACGAAGGGAGTGGTAGGAACCTTGGGCACATATCCGAGCCGGGGTCTCAATATCACGTGAGAAAAGCCCGGCCCGAACTCTAGGCACGATTCGTCGACCGAAAAAGCCTGCAGATCCCCGACCCTCTTAAAAGAGGCCAATGCCAACAGGAGTGCTGTCTTAATGGACAGGATATTCAGCTCCACTGTCAGCAAAGGCTCAAAGGGAGGACTTTGAAGAGCTCTCAGTACCAGAGCTAGGTCCCAAGAGGGTACAGAGTGCAAAACACAAGGTGAATTTAACCTCCTGGCACCCTTAAGGAATCTGATGATAAGGTCGTGCTTCCCTACGGACTTACCTTCTACTACATCGTGATGTGCGGCTATTGCGGCAACAAACACTTTGAGGGTGGAGGGAGACAGCCTTCGCTCCAACCCATCTTGTAGGAAGGAAAGCACAACTCTGATCGGGCAAGTTCGGGGGTCCTCCTGACGGGAGGAACACCACTCGACGAATAGGTTCCACTTCAAGGCATAGAGGCGCCTCGTAGAGGGGGCTCTAGCAGAAGCGATGGTGTTTACCACAGCCTGTGGTAGATCACCTAGAACCTCCGCGTCCCGTCCAGGGACCAGACATGGAGTTTCCAGAGGTCTGGACGCGGGTGCCATAGAGTGCCCCGTCTCTGAGAAAGGAGGTCCTTCCTCAGAGGAATCGGCCAAGGAGGGGCTGTCGCGAGGAGCATGAGTTCCGTGAACCAAGTCCTGGTGGGCCAATACGGCGCCACTAACAGGACCTGCTCCTGGTCCTCCCTGACCTTGCACAGTGTCTGTGCAAGAAGGCTCACTGGGGGAAACGCATACTTGCGCAGGCCCCGGGGCCAGCTGTGAGCCAGGGCGTCCGTGCCGAGGGTCCCCTCGGACAGGGAGTAAAACCACTGGCAATGGGTCGTGTCCGGAGAAGCAAACAGGTCCACCTGTGCGACTCCGAAAACACTCCAGATCAGCTGAACCGCCTGGGGATGGAGTCGCAACTGAGGACCACCTTGTCGGTTGATGTACGCAACGGTCGCAGTGCTGTCCGTACGGACCAGTACGTGCTTGTCCTTGAGAAGCCCCTTGAGGCGGCACAAAGCCAAGCGTACTGCTTGCAACTTTAGGCAGTTGATATGCCAATGCAGCTGGGGCCCCGTCCACAGACCCGAGACTGCATGCCCTTTGTACGTGGCCCCCCACCCCATGGCAGAGGCATCTGTGAAAACCACAGCATGCCTGGAAACCTGGACTAGGGGCACTCCGGCCCGTAGAAACGCAGGATCCGACCACGGGGAGAAGGTTTGGCGACAGTGCAGGGTTACTTTGACCCGGAACGTGCCGCTCTGCCACGCCCACCTCGGGACTCGATCGTGAAGCCAGTGCTGAAGTGGTCTCATATGTAACAGGCCGAGCGGCGTTACTGCGGCTGCGGCTGCCATATGCTCCAGGAGCCTCTGAAATTGTTTCAGTGGTACCACTGTCCTGCCTCGAAAAGACCTGAGGCAGGTGAGCACTGACTGGACGCGCTCCTCCGTGAGGCGCGTGGTCTGGGCGACCGAGTCCAACTCCATACCGAGATAAGAGATCCTCTGCACAGGGCAGAGTTTGCTCTTGTCCCAGTTGCCCTGAAGCCCCAACCGGCTGAGGTGCCGGAGCACCATGTCCCTGTGATCGCACAACACCTCCCGCGAGTGAGCTAGAATGAGCCAATCGTCGAGATAGTTGAGAATGCGAATGCCTTGTTCTCTCATGGGAACAATGGCCGCCTCCGCGACTTTCGTGAAGACACGGGGCGACAGGGCCAGCCCGAAGGGTAGGACCTTGTACTGATACGCTCGACCCTCGAAAGCAAACCGTAGAAACGGTCTGTGACGAGGAAGAATCGAGACGTGAAAGTACGCGTCCTTCAGGTCGATCGTTGCAAACCAATCCTGGGGACGGATGCACTCGAAAATGCGCTTCTGCGTGAGCATTTTGAACGGGAGTTTGTGCAGGGCCCGATTCAAAACTCGCAGATCCAGGATTGGCCGTAACCCACCGCCTTTCTTGGGTACAATGAAGTAGGGGCTGTAAAACCCAGACCTCATCTCGGCAGGAGGGACCGGCTCGATCGCGTCCTTCGCCAGCAGGACATCGATCTCTTTCCGCAGGACAGGGGTATCCACTGACCGCACACGGGTGAAGTGGACGCCCCTGAACCTGGGAGGCCGGCGTGCAAACTGAATTGCATAGCCGAACCGAATGGTGCGGATGAGCCATTGGGACGGACCCGGAAGCGCTAGCCAGGCTTCCAGGTACCGACCCAATAAGCCCACCCGAACCACCGGCGTACCCGCAGAGGGGCAGCGAGGTGGAAGGTCGGGACCCGGCTCCAGTGGCAATGTAGCCACTGGAAGCGGGGTCTGGGCGGTCCACCGTGGGGCAGACGGCAGAGAGAGCTCGTAGGCTTTCTGCTGCGGGCTGCCCCGTGGCGAGGGGAGGGGAAGAGACGAGGCACGAGGCCCTGCCTCCTCGTGAACTGGTCTCTGCCCCTCTAGGCCCAGCCGCCGACCGGAGCGACGCAACCGGGGTAGCGTCGCTGCTATCTGCAGACTGGGAAGAGGGGAACGAGAGCGATGCTGCTAGCAGACAGCATCCACCGTCGTTCGGACCCTCTTGGGTGGAGGAGACTGAGTGCCCGTCAGTCTCGACCGAGGATGACCTGGAGGAGGAAGCGGAAACGGCTCTTTATTGAAACTTTGGGCGGAACAAAAACAGAATGGAACAAAATATTCTCCCGCCGGCCCTCCCCCGGGGGAAGGAGGTGTGCAGAGGCACCCTCCTGAGCAGCTCCGAAATCCTCCACCAGGTCGCCCGTCTCAGGAGCGCTTCCCTCCCTTCCTTTCATGGGAAGGGGCCGAGCGGGCTGGGCCGCCCTCTTGTGACCAGACTTCCTCACTACAGAGGTGGTAGGCTGCACTGGAGGAGGAGCTGGCGCTTGAGGGCGACCTCGGCGACGGGAAACAGCCGGGGCTTGTAAAGCCACAGGAGAAGGACCCGCAGCAGGCCGCCTCCTATGCAGGACATGCCGAATAGCCTCCGACTGCTTCTGGGCGGTGGTGAACTCCTGGGCCAAGTTCTCCACCTCGTCACCGAAGAGGCCGCCCTGGGATACGGGGAAGTTGAGAAGTTTGTTCTTCTCCGCTTCCCTCATATCAGCCAGGGTCAGCCACAGGTGGCGCTCCTGGACCACCAAAGTGGACATCGCCCGACCCAGCGAACGTGCAGTGACTTTCGTCGCCCGGAGGGCGAAGTCCGTCGCCGCACGCAGCTCCTGCAGCAAAGCTTGGTCGGGACCACCCGCCTGCAAGTCATGGAGTGCTTTAGCCTGATGGACTTGGTGCAACGCCATGGCATGCAGGGCGGAAGCGGCATCTCCACACGCCATGTAGGCATCCCCGGTCAGACCAGAGGAAAACCTACAGGCGCGGGAGGGGAGTGAAGGGGCACCCCGCCAGGAGGAAGCGGTCTTCGGACACAGCTGCATCGCGATAGACCGCTCCACTGGGGGGATTCCCTCGTACCCGTGCGCCGCTCCGCTGTCCAGAGTGGTAAGGAAGGAGGAGCGAGGTTGTCTCCGCCTGTACGCCAGAGGCGCCGACCAAGACTTCCTCAACTCCTCATGCACTTCCGGGAAGAAAGGGACCGGAGCGGGTCGTGGGGCAACAGCACGGCCCGCTCCAAGACACCAATCATCCAACCGCGAATGTTCGGGACCCGGCAGAGGGTTCCACGCGAGCCCGACATTCGCGGCCGCCCGTTCGAGCATAGCGGCCATTTCCGGATCTGGCTCAGCCTGAACCACCACACCCGAAGGGGGCAGTCCCGCCGAGTCATCACCAGAAGATGACCGCTCTTCCTCCGATGCCGCGATCGACATCTGATCCTCAGGTGGCGCCCCGAAGGAAACAACCGGAACAGCCCAAGGGGGCTCCGGCCGCCCCACCGGAAGCGCCGATGGCAACATGCAACTAGAGGCGTGAGGCGCCCGACAGTCTCTTTCACCAGTCGGAGCGTTCCTCATTGATCCTCATTCGCTCACCAACAGGAATCACCGAAGTAGCCGCCTGCCGAACTGAACCGGCAGACGAACTAGAACGAGGATTCTCTGAAGGGACTCCCCCATGTTTCAGGGTTCTCAGTCTCGAACGTAGCATCGCCAGAGTCATATTCCCGCAATGAGAACATGACTCGTCCACCAACGCTCCCTCAGCGTGCGCTTAGCCCAGACACGTGAGGCAGTGTTTGTGGCCATCAGCCTGAGGGAGAAGTCGACCGCATCCAGAAACGCACGGATGTGACGACATCCTGAAAAGGACGCGAACACACCGTGTTGCTCTTTTAGTTTGAAAATAAAAGAAAAAAAAGAAAAAGAAAGAAGAAAAAGGAGATGCTCTGAAGCGCCGAGGCACCGAGGGACCACCGCGGCAGACACTCGGGAGAAACTGCAAGCCCTCGTGCTGCACTCAGTCGCGTCGATCACTTGAAGCGCCGTCACACCAGCAGCCGTCAGAGACTCCTCTTCTTTCAGCTCGTCTTCTCTTCAAACCGGCAAGAACAGCAGCTTTACACAGAACACTACTGAGAGGCTCCGAAGAAAAAAGCATTGCGCAATATTTACTTCCGCCTTATATACCCGCGCTGGTAGGCGGGCTGCGGAATGCAAATCTTGCATGCCAATGTCTATTGGCTCGTTTTAATTCTCTCGAAGGCAATAGGCTCCCTAGCGTCATCCCAATTCGTCAGGGAACTCCCCGACGACACGTTGGAGTTCCCAGGACGAAAGGGAACTTGCAACCAGAACAGAGTCGAACTAACCAGGCAAGTTCATCATATCTTCTTCATCCAACGGAGAAAACATTGCAACTTCAATGTTTGACATTCTCGGAGCCATCAACATCCTTTTCTAAGAACGTCAAGAATTATTTCCACTGCAAACCACATGCAAGTATCGATTTAATGAGGTGTTCTGAAAATGATAAGCTGATGGTTCTTTTCATTGTTAAATGGATCTTTCCCATAGTTCCATGTCCTGCTTCCAGTTCCATTCTTTCACTCACCCTTTTTCCCATCTATGTCTGTGTTTTAGATTAGTTATGTTTGTGATTTAGTTGCACAATACGTATTTGGTTCTGATTCTCTGCTTGCAACTAAGTTTACTTTACGATTTAGATTTTGACTACAGGCTCTTAGTACTGTACAGTAAGAAAGACATTTCCCTTCCCCGGAAATGAATATTTCTTAGAATTAATAAACAATTAACGCTGAGTGTTCACTGGACGAACAGGTGGGTTGATTGTAATATTAATTTTACATTCTACATTAAGTTAATTATTTTAACTGATCCAAATATTAATAATCAATTATAACCAGTTATAATTGATTATTAATATTTCATAGAGTTAATTCGCTACAGCCAATTGTTTTGTACAATGAAATGGACTAATTTAAACTGATAATATATAGGTTGGATAAATACAAAGTTCTGTCATGAAACTCTAGATAGTGCAGGCTGATAGGTCCCTAACTTAATTTGTTAGTGATCACATTGTTATCTACATAGCACAGCTGATTGGTTGCTATGGCATAGCAGCCAATGAGCTTGCTGCTCAACATTAAAATACTTGGCATTGTTTGCTGTTAGCAGTCTACAGTGCACTTTCTGAAACCCTCCACAGCTCCACATGCATAGATACAGGAATTATTTCATGCGTGTTATTTGTGCAGCAGCAGCATGTCTTATATGCTCACAGCAGCATGTCTTTGTATGTATTGGCAGTAGCAAGTCTCTGTACTTGCTCTACAGCAGGGATGGGCAACTTCGGTCCTGGAGGGCCACTGTCCTACAGAGTTTAGCTTCAACCCTAATCAAACACACCTGAACAAGCTAATCAAGGTCTTCAGGATTACTAGAAAGTTACAGGCAGATGATTTTTTTCAGGGTTGGAGCTAAACTCTGTAGAACAGTGGCCAACCGAAGTTGCCCATCCCTGCTCTACAGCAACAATCAACAGCAGCAGCTTAGCACAGTGGTTTTCAAACTTGTCCTGGAGGACCCCCAACACTGCACGTTTTCTTTGTCTCCCTAATCAAACACACCTGATTCAACTCATCAACTCATTAACCCATGTGATAATGAGCTGATGAGTTGAATCAGGTGTGTTTGATTAGATCTATTCGGCCAAGACCAAATACATTACAGTTTTTCTTCATTGGTTTGGCTCATTTATTGAAACAGAAATTACATTTTCAAAACAACATGGACAAACCTCCAAACCACTTGGCAATTGTTCACAACAGAATTGAATTTCTCATTCATTTCATCAAATTGCAAATGTCTAAGTACATGTCTCAATGTCTCAGTACCTCTTTGCAAATGATTAAGTACAGGTAGCCTACATTTAGCACAATTTCCAAGTGAATAGATCTTGTTGATCTTAACTGATTGTTGATTCTCAGTCTAATGGTTGTTCGCTCCAAAACGTGTCAGTGTCATTTCATTGTATAAGTCATCACATGCACAATAGTCTGTTCAATTGTCAAAATTAGTCAAGAACATAATAGCATGAATACCATATATGAATCCCTTGGAACATTTGATACATTTATTACAGCAATTGACAGTCAGGTGAAACTAGAACTTGACTAACAAAGGAGTTTCACACATCTCAGATGACCAATCAAACAGTATGTTTAGTTACCTGACAGGTGCTGTCCATGACTGTGAATGCTGCCAAACATGTATGTAAAGAGCTTGACCGTGCAGGACCAGTACAATTTCTGAACATGGAGGCACCTGGCCAAGTAAATGAACAAGGGCAACTGCCTGCTCGAGGAAGAGGAAAAAGAAGAGGAGGAGGAGGAGGAGGAGGAGGAGGAGGAGGAGGAGGAGGAGGAATAAGAGGAGGAATAAGAGGAGGAATAAGAGGAGGAATAAGAGGAGGAATAAGAGGAGGAATAAGAGGAGGAGTAAGGGTGCATGGTGGTGGAATGGGGGAAGAGGCCGAGGAGCACGAAGACACCATGGACGAGTATGGTGGCCGAGAGGGAGGGTGAGGACAGCGACCAGTGAAGAACTGTTAGTTGTGAAACTCCAGCTTTATTTACAGCACTGTAGGCTGCATATAATTTTCATTGTTTTTTGTTTGTGTGTTTATATTACAGTATATTATGCTGTATACTTTTTTGTTTTTACTCTGATGTATGGAAGTTACTTTATGTGTGTGAATGATAATGGTTACAATTTCCTTGGCAGTATGAGTGCAATGTGTGATGTCAAACCTTGGAGGCTACTCTTACCCTAAAATCCTATTTCTTTTTTTCAGTTTTATACACAATTGTATTCTGTTAGCTAGACAAAAAACAGTATAGTAACCATTGCCAATGAAGGACTGGGCTAAGACTGAAAGGTGGACATGAGGGATATTTCAATGGTCCTCTGCCATAGTGACAAAACATCTAAACATTTTGACTTGCAGTGCTTACACAATGCCAAAGGGACAAAGCATTTTGGGGGCACTGACTGTTTAAATGAATTTTTTTTTTAGTTTTGACACATGAGTGAACTGTTTTGGGAGAGGTATGAGCTTTTGCAGGTGAACCATGGTGTTGTGCTGAACTGTAAGACTGTTTTGCCAAATGATCTTTGAGTTTTGAGAATGTAATTTCTGTTTCAAGAAATGAGCCAAACCAATGGAGAAAAACTGTAAGATTGCCACATCCATTACCATGCTAATCTCTCCGAGAGTTGTCATGACAGAACTAAATTTAATGTCCATGTATTTATTTGGTGAGTAGCCATGTAATAATTTTAAGATCAAGATCACCCACAGGCTGTTACCCCTCACTAATTGATCATTTGTTCTACACAATCCAGACAAATGGATCATACTGCATTATATTTTCTCTTTTTTTCATTGGTTTTCTAGAAGTGATAACATGCTTACATGATGAGAATAACCTAAAACGCTTTATACCTTGCATATATTTACCTCTGATACATCAGATGTCTGATTTAAATGATTACTTGTGTCAGGTACTAGGGATGGCTGACGCGAAACGGACGTTCCGAAGCTTTTCGAGATCCCGAAGCGCAGATGTTTCGAAACAATGATCCGAAGCGTGATTCAAAACACCAATGTCACGTGACTAAGGCTAAATGAAGCTTCGAAGTGTTTCACAAGTGTTTCGACAGGTGGCATGGTCCGCCGAATCAGCGTTTGATTGACAGGGTCGGGAACAGACCACACAATCGCACATCTGTATAAAAGTGAAGTCAACGCATCTTGACCTCGTGGGTTTTTTGTGAGAGGATTTTTGGTGATATATTGACATTTATAGTGCGATTTGTTTAGTTATATTTAGGCTTACATTTAAATTTACACATTGACTGATAGGCTAGAGACAGACAGATTATACATATAGTGACACATTAGATGCATAGATAGAAATATAGACAGATAGACAGATAGACAGATAGACAGATAGATAGATAGATAGATAGATAGATAGATAGAAATGTAGGCTCCACAGAAGAGAAGAGTATATCTGTGGTGTGGGAGCATTTCCATTTGGAAACCCCAAATAAAGTGAGATATTGTGATCGGCAGCTAGCCTACTGCAACAATACATCATCCATGATGCGCCATTTGAGGAGCACTCATCCTGCCATTCTGCAGGGTGCAGAGGATAGCATTCCCCCTGTACCTAGGCCTGCTACTGACACTGCTGGGCCATCTAAGCAAGGTGCATTGTTTGAAATATAATTATAATTGAAATATAATAACAAACTGTTAGGACACTGTTTAGAAAGTCCATAGGCCTGTGTCAACCTAAGCCCCACAACCTAACGTCCCAATCATAACTGCCAATCATGTTAAAAACAGCTTCACTGTGAATATAATATATGTTGTCAATATAATATATTTTGTGAATATACATTTTATAGGTCTACATATGAGTACCCAATCTACAGCCAAGACATCATTGGTTTTCCTAATAGATTTATGGATCAAAAATATATTTTCATGCCAGCAACAAGTGTCCCTTGTGAGAGGATTTTTTTAAAGGCTGGAGAAATGATCTGTAAAAAAAGAAGTAGGCTAAGTCCTTCGACAGCAGAGAAATTAATATTTTTGAATAAAAAATCTATAAAAAAAGTGAAATATTGTGGCTTGATTTCTTTTATTAATATTAATTTTTCATGACCAAAATAACATTATGCACAGTGAGGAGCCTACAGGTTACAAGCTTCACATATTAGAAAAATACAATAATAAAAAAACAACCAATTTTTTAATGGCTCGTTGTCAAGGTTGTTTCAGATCAACACCTGCAAGTGACCACTAGGTGTCACCGTTGAGACGGGTGTCGGATTGTTTCGAAGCCTCGACACAATATGGCACATTTGCTTCAACTGTTTCATTGTTTCTCGATCTGAGAAACAATGAAAGCCTCGATCTGCCCACCACTATCAGGAACCACTGGAAATAACAGGACCCAAGCGCAGAGATGAGTGGTGAATGGTGATTTATTGACAATAGGATGAAACCATGTGTAACAGTTGCACAGTCCAGAGACATTCCACAACAGAGGTCTAGACAGGAAACTCGGGCACAGGATTGAGCAGCCCAGTAACCAGCAGTCAGTGCAGTATCAAGGTGGGCAGGACAGGACTCAAACACACACAGACGCAAAACACAGGAGAAACATGACAAGAACAAAGCCACTAAAACATTAGAGAAGTACAAGGAAGGGCAAACACTGTAGTTAAGTAACTGAAAAACTAAACTCTTACATATAAGAGAGAAAAACTAAAGAAAGCTAAATAAAGGGAAGTTAGTCTAACATAACCCCAAAGCAAAACCTGCAAGGATACAAGCTCCAGAGACCGCTTTTGACAATCACACCTGGATATGACACGATAAAGGTCTTGAACAGGAACACAAAACAACAATTCAACAAAGACACGCAGAAAGGAAGCACAATATAAAGGGATTGGAGCAAACGAGGACCAGGTGAACACAATCAGTGACCAGGACTAGACAGGGACTAAACGAGGGGGCGTGGTGGAGCACATGGCAAACATAAACAAAGACAAAGCCATGTGCTCAAGCACAAAACAAACATGGAAACATTAAACAAAGATACAAGAGACAAAACTGCCAGGGCAGAACCCTGACAACTTGTTCCTTTATTATCTGTTTGAGTGGCACATGCCAACGCTCATGCACATTCATTTAGTGAAGTTCAAAGGAGACTTGCTTATGCTAAAGACAAACAGTTTTGCCTAATGTAAATGTCCGCCTTGAATTTGTTCAACGTGTTCAACAATCACTAAACGTTTTTTCGTACATTTATTTTTTTAGAAATTCTTCATTTTATATTTCAGAAAACTGAATTGGGGAAATAGTCTTGAAACACAAATATTTTTCTATACTCTGCTTTCTTTTTTCCATACTTATCCAGACCTGGAAATGATTCAAATCAAATTCCTGGCCTGTGCAGTCTCTTTCTTCCTAAATAACAAAATGATTTAGTCCCAAACTAATATTTGCTGTCTATTTATTTATAATAAGTAGTTACATAATAAGCAGGATAAATTTATAGCTCCTGTTCTAAGAAACATGAGGTGAGGAGGAAGTGATTGGAAACCGCAGGATGGTCAGGGCTGAGATGGCACTGGCAGTATAGCCTGCACAGGTGTTAAAGAGTACATAAAACCACTGACGGAAACAAAGATTTTGGTATAGATAAACAGAGAGAGAGATATAGAATTCGACAGACTAGAACACATTCTTTTTAAAGAGCCATCGGCAGGCAGTCGTAAAGTAAGTTGTGTTGTTGTTTTAATTATCGACAGTAAAACAATCTGTTCATAATTACAATCATTTGCCTGCAGTCATTACTGCCAGTGGCACTGAGCAGTTTAATTTGCCTTCTCTAATCTGCAGTGTAATTAGAGCACACACAAGCAGAGCTGAGTGATCATTCAACATACACACCAAACACACTCTCTCTCACACACACACACAAACACACACAGACAAATACTTAACAAATTCTGTCATGCTGCCTCTGGAACACATTTTATCCTTTCTCTCTCTCATTATTATCTCTTTCTTTTCTTGTTTCACTCATTAATCTACATGCTTTAAATTATGAGATTAAAAAGGTCCATACTGTTTGGTCTTGCTTGTAATATAGCACATATTTTTGCCAGATAATGGGTAAATTGGGATTTTGTAGGATTTTGTCTAAGATGCGGTGGTGACCAAGGTGCCCTGTAAACTGTAAAAAATATTTTCCAAAGTTGTAAATAAAACAAAGATCATTGTTTTACAATAAAGTAAAACAACTTGCAAGAAAGACTAAAATAGTATTTTCTTGTGAGTTTTCAGCAGCTATTACTCCAGTCTTCAGTGTCACATTCCTTCAGAAATCATTCTACTATTCTGACTTAGTGCTCAAGACACATTTTTTATTATAATCAAAAACAGCTGAAAACAGTTGTGCTGCTTGATGTGGAAACCCTAATAGAATAATGCCCCCCCCCCCCCCCCTTATAAGTTAAAAGGTATAACATTTATTTGATACAAATTTTTTTTTGTAACGTTATATATGTCTTTACTGTCACTTTTGATCAATTTAATAACCTGGCTGAATACAAGTATCCCTTTCTTTAAAAAAAAAAATACTGACCACAAACTTTTGAACGGTGTGTGTATACACACACACACACAAACACACACACACACACACATACACACACACACACACACACACACACACACACACACGCACGCACGCACACACACACACACCAGTGTGACAGCAGTGATAATGAACTGAGCCTCTCAATCTCTCACAGTAAAACAGCAGGTTCTCTCTCTCCCTTTCCGATGACAGCTATTAATTCTTGTCTGCACCAACTTGATGGAAGGCTAACAACATTTTATATTGTTGATACACTCTAGGCTGTGGCTATGTTCTCAATTACTGATGAAAGATAGATGGTAACCTGGTTACAAATGGGCAGCACTGCTTAGATGATGTCAAGCACCTTTATCACACACTGATATGTGTTTGCTGCTCCGACTCCTTGTGTGTTTCCCTCCGTCTCTCTGTACAATTACCCACAGTAATGGCTTGTGCTGTAGTACTGCACACATGCTTTTGAAATCAAGTATATGGAAGATTTAGACATGACGATGTTGTTGAGTGGATGACAGCTTGACTACTTTGACATGTTTTAGCAGTGCGGCCTCTGAGAGCATAAAAACAGCACTGAGAGGACTGTTGAAGCATTTTAAATGCAAAGTACTTGCTCGTTCTGATAATATTACGCCGCACACCGGATTCCATATTGAAATTCCTTTCATCGTAAGAGTAAGGTCACGCGTGTATGGGTGGCAAAAGGATCGATTTCATTATCAAAGCAAACCGTGGGAGGGATCACAGGACTAAAGCGGTTATAATATTAATTCAGCACATTTAAAACAGTCTTTTCTGTGGTTTTCTTTAAGCTTGGGACATGAAAGGTGTAATGTGCATCCTTTAAAGTCTGCTGATTTGTGTTTCATCATAAGAGCTAAAGGATGAGATGAGGAGGGAACGGGAGGTGAACAAGCAAAAATAAACGGCTGCGTTTATAAGCACATCTTACTGTGTGTGTGTTTGAGGGTTTCAGGTCTCAAGGTCTACGGCTTGAATATAAATGTGTTCTTACATAATGAATGAGCTTTACACAGGCTAAAAGACAAACATCAGAGCTTTTTACATCAGCAGTGTATTTCAGGAGCAGGATGCTGTCTTCCTCTCTCTCGCTGCTGCACAAAAGCTCATTTTTTTCTTGAACAATAATGAGAAGAATTTGGGAAAGAAACAGATAAAGCAGTTAAAAACAAACACGCTGGAGATGGGGATGAAGAATAAGTAGTTGAAACATCAAATCTACTTCAATCATTGAGAGCATCGTTGGCCAAAACAGATCTTACTGAATTAATCATGCATCATGGACTCTCTCCCCTTTTACAATTACACACACACACACACACACTCTAATGCATGCACACAGCTGCTGTGTTGTTTATAAGGCCCATTTGAGATGTCTTATAATGTATTGTGTCATGGAGCATTGGGTCAGGCCGATGGAAATTAAACTCTTCAGACAAGATAAACATTATATTACATCATTACCCTTTACAACACATGTAAATTAAAACCATTATCTTAGCGATTGTCCATTCATCTTCACCTCCACCATTCTCTCTCCCTCACTCCCTTGCCATATGTTTGAATCTCTACCATTCCCCTTTTCTTCTCCCTCCCTCTCTACAGTTTGGCATTGGTTCAGTCAGCTCTTTTGTCCTATCAGACTGTGACTGTTTGAGCTGCCCATTTTCCACTGCTGAATTAAACATTAAACATTAATGCTCTCTGACAGCAATAAATAACATTTAGCACAATGGGGATCTAATAATGACCTGACTCTAGGCTGAGCCCCATCAGAGCCCTTCCTTTGACAACTGCTGAAATGTGATTATCAGGCAGCTGTCTGAGACAACTGTATCTGAATAACTTTAGCACTAGAAGGGGCTTTGATCTCCCCTGCATGAAATTATAGAAGATATCTGTTTGAATTACATTTTCTTTCTCACTTTGAGCCAATTATCATTAGAATCACATGTATTATTCCAGTGGATTCCCAGCCCAGACTTATGTGTGTAGATAAATACGGAGTAATGGGGCTTCTAAGACCTCTGAAAAACGGCTCTGTTCCAGTGACTATTGTCTGTGTGACTTTGCATTTATATCACTGCTCAGGCGAACAATTTGGGTACTAGTTCTGCTCAATAATAGAGACAGCAGGTCATTGTCCTAAGGTCAAAGTTCACATCTATTTCAGCTCGACGAGCTGAAATACGCATCGTAAACAGTATCACATATCTGATATATGAACTCTCTTACGGGTTATGTTTAGTTTCATTGTGATTTAATTCGATTTTCCCTGTTACTTTTTGCCTGAGTTCTTGTTCCTTGTTTGTTTCCATGGTTTCTAATTGAATTACACACCTGTTCCCTGTTCTATTTGTAGTAGGATGGCCCCTTTAAGAATGGAGTGTGGATTGCGTGGTGGGTTGGCATGTCAGGCAATCACGTGCCTACTGTATATTATAGTTGGTTGTGGACCTTTTTCGTCTTGCTTTACATAGATATTGCTCAATTAAGGAGCTTGGAATTGATGGTTTATTTTGGGTTGTTCTTTTCCTTTGATTTTCTCTCTTTTTTTGACAGTGTAACAGTGTTCAAGTAGTTAATGCATTTGTTTGTGTTTTGTTTGGTTTGGATTGGATTGTTTAATGGTATTTCTCCTGTCTCATAATTTTGAGCTTTATTTAATGTTTGGTGCAAAGAGAGAAACCACCTTCAGTTATTTTTGTTGTATTCTATTCTTTGTGTGACTTTTTGGTATCAGGATTGTGTGTGTGTGTGTGTGTGTGTGTGTGTGTGTGTGTGTGTGTGTGTGTTTGTCTGTGTGTGCGTGCATGCATGTGTGCATGTGTGTGTGTGTGCATGTGTGTGTGTGTGTGTGTGTATGTGTGTTTGGTTAGTGTAGGGGTGGCCGGTTTATTTGGTCTGACTAAAACTAAGCCATTGGGTTGGCACATAGTGTTGAAGCACAGTGCACAGTAATTGAATGCTTGGATCCTTGGAATTCATAAGTAAATAAGTAAAGCTAGAATGCCTACGAATGTTAGCTTTTGGTTTGAGCCAATTGGTTGAATTTTAGAGTGTAAAGTGTCTTCTTTTATTGATGTTGAGCTCAATCTCTTGTGATTTGGAGAAATAAACTTGTGATCATGTGGCATTGCATTTCATTTCCATTAAGTAGAAGCCTGCTATTGGGGAGGCTTGTGTATTTGGGGTCCCTATTGGAGGCATTTATAGTGCAAGCTGAGCAGGTCCCAGTCACATATTGATGATCTTCTCATGTGTATTTAAGCCCTTAGTTTTCCTTAATTCCTGGTCCAGTGTTAACATTAGGTTCTAGTGTGTAGTGCTTTGTTTGTTCCTAGTGTTTATTAAAAGTATCTCAAATCATCTTCTTGTGCTCTCTCTCAATTGTTAGATGAACTACAGTTCACCGTATCACATACTCTTTTAAATGAGAACAATCCATCAGTAAACACTTATGCTATCTATAATTAATAGTTTAAATATTTTGTTATGATTGCAAACGCAAAATATGCATTAATCATAAGCCGACTATTTTCTGTACACACTTTGTGCAAACTTAAAAATGAAGGCAATAATATGGAGTACACATTCCAGTGCTATCTGTTCAAATATATATCTGTTCAAATGTATAATAAATTATTCACACAGATTTATGTAGCAAAAATAACAATGAGCTGTCAGGTAATAAACAATGCATGCTTTAAAAAGCACAGTGCCCCAGATATAAGCGTGCATTTTTATCCAGCTTCACACTTGCGACTCATCTACAGTACAGATGCTTCCAGACTATAATTAGCATAATGTAACACAACCCTAAAAAGCTGTGACAAATGTGAGAAACTACTCCCAGTGAATTCTTGGTTTCTCTGACCTTTGAATAGTCTTTAAACTAACCTTTATGTTATTGATTTTGCCCTTCTTCATAATGGCCAGCACTTCCACAAAGGTTAAAAAGCACTAATATTATGATCATGTGTGTGTTTTTTAGTAGTAAGGGCCCTTAAAATAAAGTTGAAATGAAGTTATTTACGTAACCATACGACAGTTTGCTGCTCGCTAACTGTGTGCCTCCTATTAGAGCTAGCATAACACTAGTCAGGCAGTATGTTCTTAATTATGTTTATCTGAAGACACTTGTTTAGAGCACAATTCATTAAAGGGGGGGTGAAACACTCAGTTTCACTCAATCTCATGTTAATCTTGAGTACCTATAAAGTAGTATTGCATCCTTCATATCTCCAAAAAGTCTTTAGTTTTATTATATTTATAAAAGAAAGATAGGCTGTACCGAGTCTTTCCGGAAAAACCCGAGCGGGTGGAGGCTTGCCGTGTGGGCGGAGCTAAATAATCCCGACACGAGCGCGCGAAGCTTTTGCGTTGAGAGCGTCTGGAAGCTGTGAGTGACATCCGAAAATAAACCATGGCTAACAATCAGATAGTAATCCAATGCAGAACAAGGATCTAAACAATACTAAGGGCTCGTTCATACAGAACGCGTTTTTGTGAGATGGGCAGTGAAATGGGTGAAAACCATAAGGTCTCGAGCGTTTTTTTAAAAAATATAAATGATTTGAACTTGAGCGCAGTGTTTTTAGAACACCATGTCATGCGCGAGTTTTATAACATTTGTGTGTTGTAAACAGACAGACTCGTGGTTTATGAGGACATGATTTATTTTTACAATAAACAAACTGACACCTACAGTGGCCAGCTAAACAAATGTATTTAAACACACACACACACACACCATACATCGCATGCTCCATAGATATACATTAACTGTATGTGATCATGTTGTTTACTTGCTGTGCTTACATGCCGATAGTTAACAACTCACAGACATTTGAAGCAGTTTTACTCACCGCCTGCGGTTCCAACGCACGACCGTGAACCTTTATCGTTGGGACTGCTCCATCTTTAAGTATTAGGCGATCTGCAAATCCGGCGTTGAACTGGGCCTTGTTTATAAAACTATTACCGTCGAAATAAAGGGAACAAACAAAAACACTTGCACAACTCCGTTGCTGCTCTGGAAAAACAAAATCCATCCACAGGTCCCTTAACGCTGGGTTCTTTGGAAATTTGTGCAGTGTTGTCTTGCCCTGGCAACCAAAAACACACTTTTTTGGTGCCATTTTTTTAATTGCAGCGCAGCCGACCGAGCCCAGCGCTCTGATGGGCATAGGCGTACTCTCGCACGCACTAGGCTACAGATGCGCGCGCGCCCTTCCGGGAGAAGTGCCCTTAAGACCCGTATAAGGAAATTCCGGCCACTCTGACGTCACACACGCCCATATTCGAAAAAAACTTTCCGAAACTTGTGACAACCCGGAAGGAGTATTTTTGGAACAGAATTACTCCATCAAACTTACAACTTAATTTTTGAAACTTTGTCCATGTTTAGCATGGGAATCCAACTCTTTAACAGTGTAAAAAACTCACTGTGCATGAAACAGCATTTCACCCCCCCTTTAAATTACATATTTGTACAGGTCATACCAGGAGACCATACCAAAGCGGGGGTGAGGGGGGGTGAGGGGGGTGAGGGGGGGTGAGGGGGTGAGGGGGGGGGGGGGGGGGGGATACCACTGTAGAGTCTCTCTGGTCAATTTGGGGAATATGTATTCAATAATTAATAATTAATAATTATTCATACGGGTTTGAACCAGATAAACTTCACATTATTAAATCTCCCAAAAAGGGATAATATGTTCCCTGCATCTGCATTCATGTAGGTGTACCTAGACAATTAGCCACAAAGGATTATAATTAATTGCATATAGCCTATATTTTACAGACAGGTTAAAATTAGCTCAATTGTATATCAATACTTAATCAAAACGGATTATAATTAAATATTAATATATCAGTTAACAATCTATCATATATCAACTCTAAGGATACCCCTGATGGAATTAATTCAGTATCGGATGATCTGTTTGTCCAGCAAACTGATCACGCGATCTTTATCAACTCGTACAGAGGAATTATTCTTAGAAACTCACAGGAAAGGTAATCGTTCTGGCCAGGGAAGGATAACCTTCCTGTTTTATAAAGATACTAGTTAAAGTATTTTTATAATTTGTAAAGCACGTAGCTTTGGATCGTACATTAAAGGGACTTGTACATGAGCACAGACAGAATCAATAAATGAATATAATGAATTTAATAAAGGAAAACTACGTATACGGTTACTAACATTACAGGGAATAAAATGTATTTACAACAAAATACAACAACAATGAAAGAGAATGCATAAATAAAGAGAGAGAGAGAGAATGAGAGAGAGAGAGAATCTGGAAGGATCAGAGTTTGGCAAAATTATCCTGGACAGTTAAACCTTTGAGAGACAACACGGAAAAACACAATCTTAATGCTCTGAAAGCTCGATAACACGAATATACTTGCATATATGGTTCTCTTATGTTGCTGACATGAAGAAGGCGTGTGTGTTTCGGTCCTGTTGGCGTCACGTGTTCACTCGGTTCTTCCAGAGCGAGCGAACGCGGCGAGTTTGAATGTCCTTTTGAAGTGCAGTTGCCGGTTGGTTTCAGCTAAGTTAGCCGATGAAGAAACTATGAAAGATTCTTGTAATACTAATATGTTGTTGTTATCGACATATCATGTACACAGTCATTTCGATCTTCAAAGTACCAGGTTATAGAGACCAAATATGCCACACATACGATTCTGGTTAATGAATGATAGTATGCAAAGTCTGGAACATTAATCCATTAGGGATTGAAACTTGCCAGCCCAGAAAAGTTATTAAAGACATTGTTAAAATAGTCCAAGTGACTACAGTGGCTCTATCTCAAGTTTATCAAGCAACGAGAATACTTTTTGTGCGCAAAAACCCCCCCAAAATAACGACTTTCTTCAACTATTAATTTCCTTCTCTGTGGGCCTCGAGTTAGTTCTTACGGGGTTGGAACAACATGAGGGTGAGTAATTACTGACAGAATTATCATTTTTGGGTGAACTATCCCTTTAAAAAATGTCCTGGCTCTTCCAAGCTTCATAATGGCAGTGAATGGCTGTATGTCTTTGGAAGTCCATAAGTGCATCTATTCATTATTAAAGTGCTCCACGCATCTCTGGGGGTTAATAAAGGCCTGCTGAAGTGAAGTGATGCGTTCGTGTAAGAAAAATATTCATATTTAAAACTTTATCGACTAAAATAACTAGCTTCCGGCAGACGGCTGTACGCATCGATTTACGCAAAAAGACTAACCCTTGAACTTGACGCACAACGTAATGACGAACACGGTTGCCAAGCCCTGGGGTGCGTTTCCCGTACAACGACGTAACTCGATGCTTCACTATCATAGTACGATGCATCGTTGAAGAAATCAACTAGCTAGTCACGACTGTTTCCCGAAACCATATTGTCGCAAAGTGGTCGTTCAACCACGTTGGTTTATGACGTCATGCACGTGGTTGTTACATGTATGTCCTGTGTTTCCCCTGCATAGTGTTTTTGGTTCAGTCCTGTGTCCCAGTTTTCCCGCTCCTCGTCAGTGTTCAGTTCATTCACCTGTGTTGAGTTAATTTGTCCCAGCTGTGCCTTGTTTCCCTGATCTGTTCTCTGTGTATTTAAACCCTGTGTTCTCCCTCATTTCTTGTCCGTTCTCGTTCATGTATAGTGTGGTTTCTGTGACTCCTGGTTTTGATGATTAAATCACAGTTTCCTGTTCATCCGCGTTTCCTCGTGATTCCTACCACACGTACCGTACCATAAGAATGGACCAGGTACATCTATGGATGCTGCTGTGCAGCTAATCTTGCTGACACAAGACCAGCTGTCTCTCGAGGCCCACACCGTGGCTTACCTCGACCTGGCCTGTCTTACCTCCTTCCCTGATCTCTCATTCAGTGTCTTATTCCATACTGGCCTCAATGCAGAGACGAAGGCACGCCTGCCCGGTGTGGGACCTCGAGAAAACTTCGAGGCTTTTGTCGAGTGGGTGCTGTGGCATAATGAGTCTCCATTTACCGTTGGGCCTTGTTCCGAGGAAAGGATCGCCCTTCTTAAATCTCGTCCTGCCGAGATCGTCCCACCAGTATCTTTTATTCCTCTCCTCCTCCGAGATCAAGTGGAAGACTGGCTTATAGACTTTGACACAGAGCCCTCACCGCTGGTCCCGTCCAGCACAGAGCCCTCACCGCTGGTCCCGTCCAGCACAGAGCCCTCACCGCTGGTCCCGTCCAGCACAGAGCCTTCACCGCTGGTCCCGTCCAGTACAGAGCCTTCACCACTGGTTCCGTCCAGCCCAGAGACTTCTTCACAGCTGGTCCTGTCCAGCCCGGAGCCTGTCCCGATCCCAGAACCTGTCCTTGAGTCTTCTGTCCCTGAGCACGTCCCTGAGCCTGTCACTCCCCCCAAGAAAATGTTGGGGCCTGGCCTGACTCCCATGGGAGGGCCTGGTCTCCCGAAGGAGGGTCCTCTCCGCCATGGCCGCCCGAAGGATCGTCTCCGCCTTGGCCGCCTGCACAGCCTACTCCGCCCTGGAGGCTTCCTGCCCCTGTTAGGCCATGCCCTGGTCAGCCTCCAGGGCGCTCCCCCACCCCTATTGATGTTATTCGCTTTATTTCCAGATTCAATAAAGGTTTGTTCTTACATAGTAGCCTAGCCTAGAGCACGTTCGCACATGTGTAGTCTTCAAAAACCGTGCTTTAAATCTCTTGACAAACTCAAAGACGTAAATGACATTTGTATGTATTCTAAATAAAAGACACAGGTTGTACTGAATGTCAGCTTGCTTATTTTGCTCAAGATAAGGATTTATTAATTCCACATCATGCAAACTATGCTTCTAACCACAGGTCGAGAGCTGTCGTTCCAACCACACAACTTTGCGATGCTGTTTGCGAATGTTCGTTGGAACGATGGTTTCGGGAAACACCGACTCGTTGAACTATGCTGATAACGACGGAACTTGGGACCATAGTTGCCTAACGATGCTTTTGGGAAACACACCCCTGTTTGTTTGAACCGCGAGAGGTGTCAATTGCTGTCATTACATTGTGCGTCAAGTTCAAGGGTGAGTAAATCATATGCTAATTTTAATTTTTGGGTGAACTATCCCTTTAACGAATGTAGTTAAAGGTGCAGTGTGTAGATTTTAGCGGCATCTAGCGGTTCGATTGTGAATTGCAACCAACGGCTCAGCCCACCGCTCTCCCCTCCCTTTCGAAGATGGTGGCCAAAACAGGACAAACATATCGTCGTCTGGGACAGCAGAGAGTAGCCAGTCAAACAACATCGTTTGAGTTTGTGGTAAAACGATGAAACTTTTGCAATAGGCATGTACCCTTTGAATTACCAAATTACACCTTTGTGTACACAGTAGCGAAGCAATGCCAACATATATTTTACACTTTATTTATGCAAATTCTAAAAGTAAGCATTATTGGTCACTTCATAGGTACAGTACATGGTCCTGTTACACAAAATCACAATCCAATGACATATTTTTCAAGAGGGAAAAACATTACTTCTCGCGGTGGTGATGCCCATTTTGTAGCTAAAGAAACCAAACAACAGTTTTCACTTAACGTTACATTGCTAAAGTTGGACGAACTTACCTGTCCAGCAGAAAACAGGCAACTTCGCCGTAGTTAAACAAAAATCCTGCATCAGCATCTTCTATATGGAAAAAGCCAAACCAATGTCAATCCAGGATTTCTGCCGTCGTCTGTCCCGACTTCGTCTGGCTGCATCATGTTTTCTGTTCTTTGCCGACAAAGATTGGTGCTCTGTCGGCTCTTGTGCAAAATAATACGTGTGGTCCTCCATTTGTTCAAATTTCACTACTAACGTTACTACTACTACTTCTTCTTTGTGCGTATTCAACGTAGTGACGGTGCAAGTTGCCTCTAAAAACACCAACGAAGAAGAAGCAAAAACAACAGAGTGATGAAACGCACTCTGTAGAGAAGTTTGTCTGTTTAGGGCTACTGTAGAAACATGGCGGCGCAAAATGGCGACTTAAGGTGTAAGGGTTAGCACTTCCACAAGTTCATGGTTGCATAGCAACGACAGACGCCACGGGAGCGCAAGCTGGAAAGGAGAAGCTCCTTGTGGAAAGGAGAAAGCAGTGTGGCCGCTCTTTCCACGCGTTTTTAGACGCGATATGTGAACGGCCCCTAAGGGGACCCATGGTGTATGTAGATATTGTAATGGCTCATTCTAAGGCAGTGGTTCTCAAAGGGGGGGCGCAAGGATACTGCAGGGGGGGGCGCGGGAGATCAGCAGAAAAAAAAAAAACAGCCGTTGCAACAACATTCAAGTGCGTGCGTGAATAGCGGTCAGCGCTCTGCCTTAATAAGGGCCTGTTCACATATCGCGTCTTTTGCGCGCTTAAGTTCGTTATTTCAAATGTAGGCGCGCGGTATGCGTGCTCATAATGGCTCATTTTTTCCAAGCGCGTCCGTGCCGCATTGAGATAAAAACATCTCAACTTTTCAGAATGCCGCAAGCATTAGGTAGGTCACGTGACAAGAACCAACCGGAGCGCAACCGCCCTAGCGCTTTGGAAAAAGGAGAACGCGGCGCAGCTAGCGTTTTCTACGCGTTTTTAGATGCTATATGAACCTAAAGCGGCATCGAACTGCAATTACATTGAATCATTCTTCTTCAGACCGTTGACTTGTTACTGCTGGAACAAGCCCAACATAGAACACCATCTTGCTTCTTGAGTGTGATCCATAGCTGTTCTGATTAGGAATATGGCATAGGTTACTGTTTGTACATTTGTAGGATACTAATGATAAGGCAGAGTTGAAAATAGGCTGACATGTGAAGATGACCTGGCAAATAATTTGCAATAATTAAAGGGGTAAATTTGACATCGCCAGAGACTTGTTGCTTGTTGTTTGTTTTAATGTTGTCCATATTATCTATATTGGCCAAGATATTTAATTGTTCATGCTCATTTCCTCTATTTGTAAATTTAGATAACCTTTTCCATCATTTAACACTAAAACTCTAATAGCTTAATAACACCGTTAAATGCAAATAAAATAAATTGTTCATATTTTACATTATAATGTAATGTATGAACAATTTCACTAATATAACTTTAAATGATTGTTTCTTTTGTTTTTATTTTTTTATTTTTTTATTTTTAACTTAGACAAAATAGTGTAGAACTTAAAACGGGCCATTTCTCAGTTATCATCCACAACATGAATTATCAACTTATCATTTTAGCCAGAATATTAATCTATGTCTAATTAAGTTATTAATTTTAATCTAATTTCTAATGTGTACACGCATGCATTTTTGTGGTTGTTTTTACATCCATGACCCTACTCTAAAGCCCAGGGTTGACAGCACATCAAATACAAGAACAAATAACAAGAAAGACTATTCATATCCTCACCAAAGAAATCATTTTATGGTATTTGCTATAACAGCATGAAGGACTTTGTGATCTGTTTTGATGGCAGGATCATGATAAATTATGTGTCTCTTTGCTTCTGCAGCAATCCCTGAGACGTCTGATGGAAAGTCTGTTTTTCATTTTGCAATTCTTTCAGCCTCACAGTGTAGAGCCTCAAACTGTCTACTCTAGAAGAGGTGTATGAGAGAGAGGACGAGTCTTTAGGGAACACTGAGTAAGATGAATGAGGTCCGTTTGAAAGTCAAAGATGACCACCCTCCCATTGCACACCACCGGCCACATCACTATTACCATACCTGACAATGTCTGCACCAGACTTTAGCACTAATTACAGCCCTAGTGATGGGAAATATCAGCAAAAGAGTCTCCAAACTAATAAAATGATAATAAATTATTCAATAATTATAAACTGTATGCTTGAATTTGTGAAAAATATTTGCTTTATTATTCAGCTGGCTTCAGCTCAGAATATGGTGACTATTTGTGAATAAGTCAGAAATCTTTTTGAATATCTGAATCGCCATTCTGAAATGTCATTTTTAGCTTCTCAAGCCTCTCAGTTTTTTTTTTACTATGGCTGATATATGTTATGTAGTTTTCTCTATTAAGAGTTTGTATGTGTGTATGTGAAGAGAGAGAGAGAGAGAGAGAGAGAGAGAGAGAGAGAGAGAGAGACCCTAATGTACTCTGATTCACTTCGACATGTGAATGACACTGTGAATGGTTTCCATGGAAATAAATGTGTAAAATTTATGCATGCACCTTTTTTTCTGTCTCAGCCAAAAAGAGGGAGATTTTGCTAATGGGGTGTAAGTGCTACGGGTCTCTCTATCTCTCTCTCTATCTGTCTGTATCTCTTTGTGTATGTTTAAAAGTGTGTATGTGTGTGAGTGTGTACAAATGTGAATGTGTGAATCTTTCTCTGGGCTTAGTGGCCATCATATTGTGTGTTGTTCTTAGGCATCAAAGCATGTTAGCATGATTAGCGGTGATGCCACTGTATGAAAGCACAACAATGTTAAGGCTGGCCTTTAAAACTATAGCCTCATTCAGCATGAACCGCCAATTATCATATACCATTTGATGTTTTGCCACATTTGTATTGACATACACTGGATTTAAAGTAAGACTAGCTGAATAATAAGCACGCGAGTACACACACACACACACACACACACACACACTCATGCACAGAGCCATAGAGGCAGTGGACAACCCCCAGGGTGCAATTTTACTATTTTGGTTTCCTGCATGAATTCCAGGAATTGTGTAACTATGTGTGTGTGCTGGTGAAACAATGAGCATTACATCCATCATTACATTTTCTAAGGGCATTATTCAACTTCTCTTAGCCATATTTTACGGCCTTATTTTTACTGCCACATTCTTAGATTTCAAAGTCATAGCTCATATCCAAAACTGCTTCTCTAAAGTCCTGCACCTCATAAAAGAAATAGTTTATGCTGCAGTGCAGGACGAAAAGAAATTCTGTTTATGAAATCTGCAAATGTGGTCAGAAAATAGATGTTTTACTTGCTGTTCAAACCTGTCATTACAGCCTTCATAATGCTGAATCATGTACAAATGATTCAGTGGTCTAACTGCAATAATATCTCCTTCCTTTGCAATACTCAAGTATTTCAAACATGTTCTGCTCCTCTCTCTGAATTTATCAGCTTGTTAACCTTTAGATCAGCAGTCAGTGAGAGAAGAAATCTGATCCAGCAGTTCTGTACACAGGGTAATGGCTCTTTCTTTCTCATCCCCAGGCAAGTTAGTCTCTTCATATATAATGGACACAGCACAGCAGCAGCGTAATATAATTCTTAAATATTTATTTTATGATATAATCTGCTGTGTGAATAGTGCTGATCTGGATTAAGAGTAGTTCTATTCTAAGGGTGTTTATAGGTATTTCAGTTGTTTGTGGCTCGGTTCACCATTGTTTTTTAAACAGAGTATGAAATGTGCAAGATGTCAAATTAATTAGAGTACAATCCATCTTATACCAGAAATTATTATTGGAAAAAATAATATGAGAGACATAGAAAGGCAGAGAGAGAGAAAGAGAGATATGGACAGAGAGAGTAAACCAATGACTGTCCAGAGCCATTAGAATGAGGGATATTTCAGCTTGACTGAGCAATTCATTCTCAGCATGTCACATTGAATTTTCTCAATTCTAAAAGCCCCTGTACTCCTCACTTTTTCCTACCCTTTCAGATGCTGAAATATTGCTTCCAAACTCACTCACACAAATACACGCACTAAATATTTCTGCTTGCTTAGATTGTTAATCACAGTGAACATGAAAATTACATTTGCATATGTAAAGCTTATTTTTAAGACGTTATTTATGATACATGGACAATCATGGACATCTGAATGAAAGTTCAAGAGGAGCATGTTCATCTTTTCCTGCCAATCACAATCTAAGGATAACTATAAATAAATGTTTGCTTACATCGCTCCAAGTGACCCACCAAGGTTATTAATATTATGTAGTTTTTTTTTGTAATTAATTTATATTATTAATTTTATGTAGGCTGTAGTTTTATTTTATTGTTCATGTACACTATATGGGCCCTATCATACACCCGACGCAATGCAGCGCCAAGTGCGACGCAAGTGTTTTTTGCTAGTTTCAGCCCGACGCAGTTATCATTTTCACGTCCTGCGCCACGTTGTTTAAATAGCAAATGCATTTGCGCCTATTTATGCGTCCATGGGCGTGCTGGTCTGAAAACGAGGTGTGTTCAGGCGCATTGTTGGCGCAATACTATTTTGAGGCAACTGAAATAGACTGTGTCATTGACCAACAAAAAACTGGTCTAAAGTCAATGGCGCAATATTTATTTTGTTATTTAAAGAGCGCGTTAGTAATGTGTGCCTATAGGTGGGTCCACAACGCGCGTACACTCTGCTTATTACACACACAGGGACTCGCAAGTAGGACACAAACTAGCCAAATATTAAAAATAAAATAATTACAATGTAAAAGATTAATATTGTGTACATAAAGATATTGTAATAAATGGTAGATATTCAATCGAACGTTCGACTGACCGGAACTAAGTTATGCTATTTCACTTTTACTATGCTAATTACTAACGCGAGATATGAACACTCGTGTCCCATACACCGCACGACCATGAGTGATTCTGCAGGTGGAGCATTGGTAAAACAAACCAGCAGGAGGCAGTACGTTTTCTTTCTCCTCATTTTATTCTGAACATAGAAAGAACTAGGCACACAGACAAGGCCCTATCGCCAAGTCCCTCCCTTACACATCTCTCTCCATGACGGTGAGAGACACATTTTTACATAACAAGGCAGTAAATGAACCAAGAACACCTGACCTAACTTGAACATAAACACACATAACTTTACTATCACGAAAACTCAACGATCTTGCAGTAATAACACATAAATCAACTCCCAACAAACAATTACCCATAATGCACCCAGCTGCTAGCGCTGACTGCCAGGTCATTACAATAACCCCCACCCAAGAGGGTTAGTGTCCCCACAACCCTAATCTCCCACAACAAAATGCAACAATGTCCCGGCCGGCGTCGAACACGCTTCGACCTCCCTGGTGTTCTACCCCCAGCACCAGGCTCAGCCCTGAGTCCGTTATTGTCCGTTTTGGTGCTGGGAGTGGATTTCAGGGAGCCTCTCTGGCTTCCATCAGTCTTTTGCTCTGGGACCAGTGGGTGGTACGGTGCCAACCGGTCCTTATGAAGCACCACCCATCTACCCCGTCCAGGCATTCGGACCCGGAAGACCACCTCCGAAATTTTGTCCAGAATCTCCCCAGGTCCCTGCCAATGATGAGTCAGTTTGGGTGACAACCCCCGCTTCCTCTGGGGGCAGAACACCCACACTCTGTCCCCTGGCCCAATCGTAGACCCGTGGGCCCGGGCGTCATATGCCCGCTTCTGGCGGGCTCCAGCGTCCCCTAGAGCCTCCCTGGCCATTTGATGAACCGTGCTCAGACGTTCCTTAAATTTCCTGAAGTAATTCAATTCTGGCCCACCAGCAATCTCCAGCTCGGGGGGCGACCCAAACACCAAGTCCACTGGCATGCGGAGCTCCCTCCCAAACATCAGCGCCGCCGGTGTGCACTGACTTGACTCTTGCACAGCTGTCCTATATGCCCACAGGACCAAAGGCAGATGCTGGTCCCAGTCTCTCTGGTGCTGACTGATCAAGATGGCAAGTTGGGTGGCCAGGGTGCGGTTGAACCGCTCAACAATTCCATCGCTTTGCGGGTCGAGGGGAGTGGTTCTTGTCTTCTTCACCCCCAATCGCTGGCACACCTCACTGAACACTCGGCTCTCAAAGTTACGCCCCTGGTCACTGTGAAGTTCGCCCGGCACCCCAAACCGGGCAAACATCTCGTACACTAGTCGCTGCGCCGTAGTGGAAGCACTCTGATCCGGCACCGCATACGCCTCCGGCCACTTCGTAAAATAGTCCATAGCGACCAGGGCAAAACGGTTGCTGGCATCTGTGACGGGAAATGGACCCAAGATGTCCACCCCGATCCTCTCCATAGGTGCCCCGACTAGGTACTGCTGTAATGGCGCATGAGAGTGTTGGCTGGGTCCCTTCTGTGCCGTGCAAATATCGCAGCAATGAACGTACAGCTCTGTATCCTGCCGACATCCCGGCCAGTAGATGCCCCCCCCCCCCCCCCCCCCCTCGCCTGCTGTTGCCTCAGCTGCTCGGTGGTGAATGGCTCCCCATCTCCGCCGCTGTCTATAGGCTGCAACTATAGTAAGCCACCACTCGCTCTCCATTCTCCCCCCTCTGGGATAGTACGGCCCCGACCCCCACGTTACTGGCATCAGTGTCCACAAGGAACGGTTGGTTGGGATCAGGGTAGGCCAGGACAGGAGCGTCGATGAGAGCCACTTTTAGCTGTCGGAAGGCCGCAGCGCAGTCCTCAGACCACCCAAAATGCCGGCCCTTGTTTATCAGCTGATGTAAGGGGCTGGCGATAGATGCAAAGTCTCTGACGAACCTCCTGTAATAGGAGGCCAGGCCCAGGAATCTCCGCAGCTCAGTGATGTTGGTTGGTGGGGGCCAGTCCCTCTCCATGGCCACCTTTGTTGGGTCGGTAGCCACCCCGCTCTCACTGACCACGTGTCCCAGGAACTGCGTCTGGCGGGTGAGCATGTTGCACTTGGCCGGGTTCAACCGCAACCCAGCGTTACGGATGGCTGTCAGGACCTCCGGTAAGTTGTGGACAGCCTGGTCAAAGTCTCTGGCATAGACCAACAGATCGTCCAAGTAAACCACACAGCGGGTGCGGGGAATGTCTTTAAGGACCTGCTCCATCAGCCTCTCAAAGGTGGCTGGGGCATTACACAGTCCAAAGGGCATCACTTTAAACTGACACAGTCATTTCCCTATTGTAAATGCAGTTTGGGGCCGGGCCTCTGTCGCCAGCTCCACTTGCCAATACCCACTGCGCAAGTCCAAAGAGCTGAACCAACAGGATCAAGCTACATGAACCAATGCATCGTCAATGCACGGCAGTGGGTATGAGTCCTATGCGGGTGACCCCATTTAGTCACTGAAAGTACACGCAAGGGCGCCACACCCCCGCTTTCTTCCGCACCACGACCATGGGTGCGGCCCAGGGACTGTCCGAGGGCTCAATAATGCCGTTAGCTGCCATTTCTCTGATCATTTCTTCAGCAGCCTGGCGCTTGGCGAGAGGCAGTCTATGGGGGTGCAAGCGAATGGGGGCAGCTGGGCCAGTATCAATGTGATGCTGGTGTTGCCTCACGGGCTGCAAAAATGTCCACAAAGTCTCCCAATAGGTTGTGTAACTGCTCCTGCAGTGGCGTGCTCAGATGCTCACTGCTTCGCCGCACCAACTCCTCAACAGCAACAACAGTTTCAGGTGACGTGGGGGCGGATGGAGCGTGCGGTGGTAGTGGCTGAGATGCACTGGTCTGAGCTGCAATACTCCCCCGGGGCTCCCCCTGATTCTCTGCAGCTCTCGTGTGGCGGTTGGGGGTCGGAGCTTTTCCATGACGGCTCCGGCCCAATCGGAGCGGCACGGTCTCATTACCTAGGCATAGGGCGGCCCCCGGCACGTCGACACATGCTCCCCAGTGGGCTAACAAGTCCAGGCCAACAATGCAGTCATCTCTGATATCGGCGAGCCAGAACTTGTGGCTCGTCTGGCTCATCCCCACCACCACAGACAACAGCTTCTTTCCAGGCATTACTGTCCTTTCACCAATGACGGTGAGCAGTTCGGTATTGGTGGGGGTCCAGTCCTCCGGAAGAGGACCGGCCGTTCCTGACAACAGTCCTTTTCGCAGCAAGCAAATGGTGGACCCCGTATCCACCAGGGCGCTGCAGGGCAGCCCGTCAACAACACAGTCCAGGTACAGTCCTCTGGCAAACCCGCAGCGCCCCACAGTAAGGCAGTCGTTGTGGAGGGGTGCTGAAGAACAGGGTGAGGGTCCCCTCACTGCCTCACTCCGAGGTCGTTTCCCGGGGGTGACGTTGCCCGGGGCCGGGGGCTCGGGGCAGGGCAGTCCCTAGCGAAATGCCCCGGTTCTCCGCATCGGTAGCAGCGGTCTAGCCTCGTCCTCCATCGGGGGGTCTCCGCTGGTTGAACCCGGCTGACCTCCTCCTCAGATCGGACCCCGTCCACCTCCCGTTCGGCAGCTCTCGTCAGATGACGCTGGAGTGGAGATTGACCTGTTGCCGGCCCAGCCTGTAGCACCTCCTCAGCTCTCTCAGCCTCTCTCAGCGCCTCACTTAGATCTCGGGGTGACAATAGCCGGACATGTTGGCGGAACCGCTCAGGTGTAAGACCCCATAGGAAAGCGTGGAGGCTCAGCTCTTCCCTTGCTGCGGCCTGGAAGGTAGGGTAGCCCTTCCGGGCGTAAACCCGGATGTCAGCGGCTAAAGCGCCCACACTCTCTCATTCACGTCGACGTCGGTTAGTTAGCTCCTCCCTGCTCTGTTCTGTGGAGGTTCTCTGACCGAAGAGGCGGTTGAGAGCAGCAGTGAGGGCCTGGAGATCACGCCGCTCCTCAGGAGACAGATCAATGAGGACCTGGAGCGCGGGACCCTCCAAGGCGAGTCTCCTCACAGCTCCATCCATCGTGGAGAGCGGCCAGGTCAACTTGTGCCAGGTAGGTCTCCAGGGGCGTCAACCGGCTATATCGTGGCAGCTTAGCGGGCGATAGTGTGAGGGAGCCCGGCAGGCCATTAATTTGGAGTTTGTTCTGCCTGCAACTAGGAGAGTGGTACACAGTCCGGTGAACGCTGGTGCCATCAGGCTGGTGCCCTGCTCCTCCGCGTCGTCTCGCTCGTCAGACGCTCTAGCATGATGCTGTTTTCGTGAATGGCATGCTCTAATTCGCCTATACTTCGCTCCATAACGGCGTCTTCTAAATGGCTTTTAAAATCCCACTTCTGACACCACTGTAATGACTGGTAGATATTCAATTGAACGTGGGACTGACCGGAGCTAAGTTATGCTATTTCACTTTTACTATGCTAATTACTAGCGCGAGATATGAACACTCGTGTCCCATACACCACACGACCATGAGTGTTTCTGCAGGTGGTGCATTGGTAAAACAAACCAGCAGGAGGCAGTACGTCGTCTTTCTCCTCATTTTATTCTGAACATAGAAAGAACTACACAGGCAAGGCCCTATCGCCAAGTCCCTCCCTTACACATCTCTCTCCATGACAGTGAGAGACACATTTTTATATAACAAGGCAGTAAATGAACCAAGAACACCTGACCTAACTTGAACATAAACACACATAAATTTACTATCACAAAAACTCAACGATCTTGCAGTAATAACACATAAATCAACTCTCAACAAACAATTACCCATAATGCACCCAGCTGCTAGCGCTGACTGCCGGGTCATTACAATATGGTGGAATCAGGCTTGTCCTGTAGATGGTGTGCTTGGCTGACTTCCCTCTCTCTCCCGCTCTCCTTTTCCTCCCGGCAGTCAGACAGTTGTGACAGGCCTGCTTCTGTCTGACTGATGTTACTGAGATGCCAAATGGGAGAGAGAATGGCAATTATGTCAAACTGCGCAGAAACATGTGTCTGTGTGCCAGCGCCGACCCACCTCGCTGCACCTGATCACTCTAAATAACTCTGAACACAGGTATTCTGTGCCAGTGGCAGTGAAAGAAATCCTGCGGATTTGTTTTCCTAACTCTCCCTTCTTTTTCTTTCCCTCTGTATTTTGTTTAGTTTTTTTCTTTACCCCTATGGCTCTTCAGTCTGCAGCCTTGAACTATTAGAATAAATAACCCACAGTGTTTCTATTTGCGAGAAGCTTTTAAAGTGTGGTATGAGACAGGAATGCATTGATACACCACTATGTATGATTATATATGTGTGTGTGTGTGTGTGTGCGTGCGTGCATGCGTTACATGCTGTCTCTCAGTACGAGACAACAGCATTCAGTACTGTAAATTTAAAAATAGCAATCTGCAAATACATAGTTATGCTCCAACCACAAAGTGGAACAGTGGACTAAATGAGATCTAGAGCAGATTTTAGGAACATTTCACAAGAGAGACACACCAAGTGGAGCACAGGACAGATAATTTATATTCCCTTAAGTGCTAGAAAGAAAGAAAGAAAGAAAGAAAGAAAGAAAGAAAGAAAGAAAGAAAGAAAGAAAGAAAGAAAGAAAGAAAGAAAGAAAGAAAGAAAGAAAGAAAGAAAGAAAGAAAGAATACTGTATAGAATATAGTCTGGCAATGGTTTCCCAGTAGGGCACCATATGTTGATGTATGTTTTTACAGAAAATAATTTTTAATTCGTTACATTTATATAGCGCTTTTCTGGGTACTCAAAGTGCTTTACAATCTCCTCAACCACCACCAATGTGCAGCATTCACCTGGATGATGCGACGGCAGCCATATTGTGCCAGAACGCCCACCACACACCAGCTTACTGGTGAAGAGGAGACAGTGATGAAGCCAATCAGTATATGGGGATGATTAGGAGGCCATGATGGACAGAGGCCAAGGGGCAAATTTGGCCAGAATGCCGGGGCTACACCCCTACTCTTTTTCAAAGGACATCCAGGGATTTTTAATGACCACAGAGAGTCAGGACCTCGGTTTAATGTCTCATCCGAAGGACGGAATAATCTCAGTGCTGATTTTACTGCAGATCCACAGGCTGACAGCACTTTCTGGCACTTGGCCAGTAACATGCAGGCTTTAGACTTAGTTCATTTCTGCTACTTATTATTGGGTGGGGGTTTGACAGAATTGTTACAGAGATTTTGAACACCACTTCTAAAGACTGAATAATTGCTACTAAGCAACAACACAGAAGAAAAATAGTAAAGGTTTGAAAGTTTGGTTTAAGGAACTGAGTAAATGAAGAAAAATGCTTGAAAAAGAAAGAGTTTGGGTATGAGAGAGAGTAGAGAAAAGAGAGAGGGAGGTTATCTTTCTGAATCTTGGCAAACATCCAGCTGAAGGTAATCTCTGTTTCTAACCCGCTCTCTCTTCAAGACATATAAAGACTCAAGAAAATTAAATGTTTGAGATTGTCCTCTAGAAGTAAATCACATAGTATGAAATAGATCATTTGTAAACTGTGTTTATATTTTGATCAAATCATCCTGGTGGCCTGTTACCTTTTTGTACAATATTTGTTTTAAAATCTCATGACCAATTAGTCTCCATCTCCATCTCCATCTTCATCCGCTTACCTGGGGTCGTGTTGTGGGGGCAGCAGCTCCAGCAGGGGACCCCAAACTTCTCTTTCCCGAGCCACATTAACCAGCTCTGACTGGGGGATCCCGAGGCGTTCCCAGGCCAGTGTGGAGATGTAATCTCTCCACCTAGTCCTGGGTCTTCCCCGAGGTCTCCTCACAGCTGGACGTGCCTGGAACACCTCCCTAGGGAGGCGTCCAGGAGGCATCCTTACCAGATGCCCAAACCACCTCAACTGGGTCCTTTTGACGCAATGAAGCAGCGGCTCTACTCTGAGCTCCTCACGGATGGCTGAGCTTCTCACCCTATCTCTAAGGGAGACACCAGCCACCCGCCTGAGGAAACCCATTTCGGCCGCTTGTACCCGCGATCTCGTTCTTTTGGTCATGACCCAGCCTTCATGACCACAGGTGAGGGTGGGAACGAAAATTGATCGAGAGCTTTGGCTTACGGCTCAGCTCTCTTTTCGTCACAATAGTGCCGTAAAGCGAGTGCAATACCGCCCCTGCTGCTCCGATTCTCCGGCCAATCTCCTGCTCCAGTCTCCCCTCACTCGTGAACAAGACCCTGAGGTACTTGAACTCCTTCACTTGGGGTAAGGACTAGGGGTGTCATGATTCTCCATATCCTCGATTCGATTAAATTTTCGATTCTACGGTCACGGTTCGATTCGATTCTCGATGATTTTTACATTTATTTTTTTAAAGCCGAAACCGGCCAATCAGGATGCTCTCTGTCTTACATGCGCTTCATGAGGCAATGAAAGAGGAGGGGGTTCAAGTTCTGTCGATGGGTCTCCTGCATCTGCAGTTGCCATTCTATCTTTTGAATAGCTAAGTTAGAGGAGGTTGACCATAGACTCGCAGCTTTTCAACACGCGTGTTTTTTTCCCGTTTGGCACGCTGACCGGACGTGACATGGGGGCGTGGCAGCATCGATGATTCCATTTTTTAATTCGATCGATTCGAAAAAAAAAAATATTTCGATCGATTTCGATTTAAGATCGAAATCGTGACACCCTTAGTAAGGACTCATTCCCTACCTGGAGTTGGCACTCCACCGGTTTCCTGCTGAGAGCCATTGCCTCAGATTTAGAGGTGCTAATCCTCATCCCAACCAATTCACACTCTGCTGCGAACCGATCCAGTGAGAGTTGAAGGTCACGGACCGATGATGCCATCAGGACCACATCATCCGCAAAAAGCAATGACGAGATCCCAAGCCCACCAAACCACAACCCCTCCCCACCACGACTACGCCTTGATATCCTGTCCATGAATATCACAAACAGGATTGGTGACAAAGTGCAGCCCTGGCAAAGGCCAACCCTCACCTGGAAAGAGTCCGACTTACTGCCGAGTACTCGGACACAGCTCTCGCTTTGGATGTACTGGGATTGGATAGCCCTGAGAAGGCACCCCCTCACCCCATACTCCCGCAGCACCTCCCACAGTATCTCACGGGGGACCCGGTCATACACCTTCTCCAGATCTACAAAACACATGTAGACTGGATGGGCATACTCCCAAGCCCACTCCAGGATCCTTGTGAGAGTAAACAGCTAGTCCGTTGTTCCATGGCCAGGACAAAGACCGCATTGTTCCTCTTCAATCCGAGGTTCGACTATCGGCTGAACCCTCCTTTCCAGCACCTTGGAGTAGACTTTACCAGGGAGGCTGAGAAGTGTGATACCCCTGTAATTGGCACACACTCTCTGGTCCCCCTTTTTGAACAGGGGAACCACCACCCCAGTCTGCCACTCCTTTGGCACTGTACCCGACTTCCACGCAATGTTAAAGAGACGTGTCATCCAAGACAGCCCCTCCACACCCAAAGCTTTTAGTATTTCTGGGTGGATCTCATCAATCCCTGGGGCTTTGCCACTGTGGAGTTGTTTGACTACCTCAGTGACTTCCACCAGGGAAATTGACGCGAATCCCCCATCAGCCTCCAACTCTGCCTCTACTAGAGAGGGTGTGTCAGTCGGATTTAGGAGGTACTCAAAGTGTTCCTTCCACCGCCCAATTACCTCGCCAGTTGAGGTCAACAGAGTCCCATCCTTACTGTACACAGCTTGGGATGGTTCCCCGTTTCCCCCTCCTGAGGTGGCGGACAGTTCTCCAGAAACACTTTGGTGCTGACCGAAAGTCCTTCTCCATGTCTTCTCCGAACTTCTCCCACACCCGCTGCTTTGGATCTGCCACAGCAGAGGCTGCAGCCCTTCTGGCCTGTCGGTACTTTGCAACCGCCTCCGGAGTCCTCCGAGACAACAAATCCCAGAAGGCCTCCTTCTTCAGTCGGACGGCTTCCCTGACCACCGGTGTCCACCACGGTGTTCGAGGGTTACCGCCCCTTCAGGCACCTAAGACCTTGAGACCACAGCCTCCCGCTGCGGCTTCAGCAATATAAGCTTTGAACATTGCCCACTCAGGTTCAATGTCCCCAACCTCCACAGGGATGCCAGAAAAGCTCCGCCAGAGGTGTGAGTTAAAGATTTCACGGACAGGGGCCTCCTCCAGATGTTCCCAGTTCACCCGCACTACCCGTTTGGGCTTACCGGGTCTGTCTAGATTCTTACCCCACCCCCTGACCCAACTCACCACCAGATGGTGATCAGTTGACAGCTCCGCCCCTCTCTTCACCCGAGTGTCTGAAACATGCGGGCTCAAATCAGATGAAACGATTACAAAATCGATCATCGATCATCGGCCTATGGTACTCTGGTACCACGTACACTTATGAGCATCCTTATGTTCCTTATGAGCATCCTTATGCCGGGGGCTTGTGAGTATCCCCACACCCGCCCGGCGGCTCACACCCTGGGCAACTCCAGAGAAGAAAAGGGTCCATCCCCTTTCCAGGAGTACGGTCCAGAACTGAGACTGTGCGTGGAGGTCAGCCCCACCAGATCTAACTGGTAGCGCTCCATCTCCCGCACAAGTTCCGGCTCCTCTCCCCACAGAGAGGTGATGTTCCACGTCCCCAGAGCCAGTCTCCGCTGTCCGGGTCTGGTCCGCCGAGGCCCCTGACCTTCACCGCCACCCATGTGGCAGGGCACCCGACCCCTGTGGATCTTCCTATGGATGGTGGGTCCAAAGGATGGAGAGGGCGGTGCCATGTTGCTTTTTCGGGCTGTGCCCGCCCGTTACCATATGTCCATATGTTACCAAAGGCACCTGTTACCATATGTTATTTTTGGCCCTACCCTGGGACATGGTTAATTTTAGTCTATTTTACAATACATGCTGCATTGTGTGTCCCTGTCTTCAGATTTATATATTTACAATAAGATTTGCATACACAATTTCTACATTATTTCAACAGTACATTTCAATGTAATGACATCATGTCATATTAAGCTATGCAATGTACAAATTGCTGAAAGGGATGCATTGAATGGCACTTAAAATATGAGTTTGCAGCTGTGGGAAGGCACTGTTATTTTTCTGTGATTAGTATATATTAATGCATCTTACATTCATAAAGCCAATATTTCATTGCTGATAATGTGTATTAAAATTGCCTTGTTTATTAAAAAAACTTGTTTTAAACACCTGTGGTTGAACTATGGAAGCCAGAGTCTGTCATTTCAGAAGAAGACTAATGAGAGATCACTTTAGCCTTTTGATTGATAGTGAATGTGATCTGTAAGAGCCAAATATTCCCATTGAGTAGATCATGAGCATCACTGACTGCAATGCTTTCTGAGCACTGGCCCAGTTCTCACAGCCCTGAACAGTGTGGCTGCAGTGTAAAATAAACACAAGGTCATTTGAAAGGATTTATGACATGTTTATGGGGCAACAGACTTCACATTCCTACTTCCTCTTCTTCTACTGTTTATTCACTGTGCTAACCTAAATGCTGCCACATCTCACATTCCCATTTCCCGTCTTATCTGATGGGATTTCCAAAAACACTTAGAGCCAAGACTAGTGCAAACACACTCACACACACTCACACACACACACACACACACACACACACACACACACACACACACACACACACACACACACACACACACACACACACACACACACACACACAAATCTTTGAAAGCAAAAGGCCAAAAAAAAGAAAATCTTGTAAATGCTTTCTCAAATGGTCAAAATAAGGGTTGAGAAATGAAAGATGGAAAGAGCAGGATTTCAAGTGTCTATCTATCGATCTATCTATCGTTCTCTCTCTATATATATATATATATATATATATATATATATATATATATATATACTTCTTATGACAATATCACGTACATAAAATAAAAATAAGAAAAGAATGAAAATCCAAGTTAAAGGCAACATAGATAAATAAAGTCATGGCAGAATGAAACATGTCATTATATACTGATAGAAAAGCACACTGAGGCATATAATGTAATTACTTCCCAACTTTCACAGTGTGTCAATCACGCCACTATCTGCTTATGCTTTAATGGGATATTGAAATGTCCTCTCAGCTGAGAGGCAATGAAGGCTCCTGCTAATTAGTATGAACGAGGAGCGTTAAAATGAGTAATGCTGTGGAGGACAGGTTTTAATTGAGAATAATATAACGCTCTATCCCTCAAATTCATCAAAGCCACACACTAATTGCTCATCAGACTAATGTTGCCACAGACCATGTTTTACTTCCTGTACGTTGTTGGACCAAGAAAGTTTCTTTGCTCTAATTGATGTTAGATAATTACAGTGACATTTTAGAGTAGGGTGACTTACACATTTTATAAGACAGTGTTTAACTGAAATTAGGAGATAAGTAAATTACTAATTAAGTAATTACCAGTGGTGTGGTAATGACTCCTCATGTCTCAGTAGGTGAGCTGAAGTCTCAGGGCGCTTATCTTAGAAACGGGCAATGATTTAAATCTATTTATGATCAACAGAATATCACATCTCTATCCAAAAACTACAACTATAACTTATGCAATGTTTTAATGAATATAACAATGGACAGCCTCTGAAATAGTAATTTATTCAGAGCTGTATTTTGCTGTAACAATAATGATTTTGAAGACCAAACTGTCTCAATTAGTATGGAAATATCAATCATGAGCAAGTAACAACCAAATTTCCATTACAGAGTCATAAACATAGTACTGTTACGTGTGGGTTTTTGTTGTGTCTTGTATATCACGTGATTCCTTGTTTGTCATGTGATCCTGCCATGTGTCTTGTCTTTTGTTTGTTGTTGCTCAGTGTCCACAGGTGTTCCTCGTCTATGTTTATTAGTCCCTTGGGTTGAGTGTGAACCTTGTGGAGGGCATCCCTGGGTTCAGCTCTTCCTCAGACCCACAGCCAGAGGCCAGGAGCAGAACACCTTCACTGCTGGTAAATTAACTTTAAATGATCCTAGTACACTGTAAAATAATTTGTTGCTGCATTAAATTAAGTAGGCCTATAATCCAAATGGTTGTCCAGTCATATCAGCTGTTAAACCTTGAGTAGCAATGAATTGCTTTGACTTGTGAAAGTCTACATGTGTGACTGTGAAACTACATAGTTAATGTAAAAAAAAATGTTGCCATGAGTTATTGATCACATTTCCCCCCAGTGTACTTCATTGTAATGAAATTGTGTTTTCCTCTTTTGTGCAGTATTAAACAATACACCAACACTTTTATGTGTTCCCAAGCAAGTGGCTGAAGCATGTGCAGTAAGTGGACTTTTTCCTAATGTTACATCAAAAGGGAAGAAAGTAGCTACAACACTTTGTAATGCCCATTTTTCCCCCCCAATGCACAGGACAGTGAAGAAACCCTCTCAGGTATCTTTAAGTGAATAAATAACTTTACTTAATTTACACTTGAGTACCTATTATTTCTAATATGAGTTGCAGGAGTCAACATCTACAGAAGAGTCTGCACAAAGCAGTGATGCAGAGGTGGGCAGTGTTGTACTTTTCCTTTTAATTTTTGATGCATAAGCCATGTGTTTGACAGGTTTACCCCTACCCCTAGAAAACAGAGTATTTTGAAAATACTTGACAACTTAAAGAAAAAAACTGGCACTAGAGATAGTTGCTTCATAGGAACTTCAGAGTAAGTGCTAATATATTATTTCACACAGAGTACAATATATATTATTTGCATGCACAGATCCTGGCCATATTTGTGATCTGGAACATAGTCACACACCATCTAAGAGATTTTAGTCAGTCAACTGCCTTTTTAAAATTTGATATAATACTAATCTGGATAAGAATCGCAATAGTAACTTGCCTGCACTGTTATTAAAGCCCGACTCCGAGTCGAACATTTATGCGTTTCCAACAAATTAATGATGTAAACGACATCCTCACAAGTCATGAGAAAAATGATATCTCTCAAAAAGTACACTATCGCGCTGCGCTAAAAGACTTCCCGTATCAGCTCCGCTTAAAAAGCCGCGATCTAATCCTGTTTACATGAAATCAGCCTGCTCCCGAGCAGGTTCAAGCTAGCGCACCTGTTGCTATGACAGCAAGTCCAGGATGAGCGTCGAAGAACCAAACAATCCAAGATCATGCCAAATTGCCAACAATCAAATCCAGCTAACTGAGTTAGCGACGTACGAAGAACAGGCCCCTGTTCTGAGTTCCCTGGATTACCTGTTTATGTTATTAAAAAAAGCTTGCGATTGGATTCACTCTCCGTTTTGTTCCTGACCGAATGTAACAACTACATAGTCAAAGGACATGAAATGGTGAATCTGTTCATTTACATGAATTGCCCAAACGAACCAATTCACTTGAATCAGACTTTCCGATCTTTCGAATATGAGGGTGGACCATTTAGGGGGCTTGCTCAGATAAACAAATTCACTATATGAATCAGACTTCTGGCACTAGCACTACATACACTCACCTAAAGTATTATTAGGAACACCTGTTCAATTTCTCATTAATGCAATTATCTAATCAACCAATAACATGGCAGTTGCTTCAATGCATTTAGGGGTGTGGTCCTGGTCAAGACAATCTCCTGAACTCCAAACTGAATGTCAGAATCGGAAAGAAAGGTGATTTAAGCAATTTTGAGCGTGGCATGGTTGTTGGTGCCAGATGGGCCGGTCTGAGTCTTTCACAATCTGCTCAGTTACTGACTGATTCAAGCTGATAGAAAAGCAACTTTGACTGAAATAACCACTCGTTACAACCGAGGTATGCAGCAAAGCATTTGTGAAGCCACAACACGCACAACCTTGAGGCGGATGGGCTACAACAGCAGAAGACCCCACCGGGTACCACTCATCTCCACTACAAATAGGAAAAAGAGGCTAAAATTTGCAAGAGCTCACCAAAATTGGACAGTTGAAGACTGGAAAAATGTTGCCTGGTCTGATGAGTCTCGATTTCTGTTGAGACATTCAGATGGTAGAGTCAGAATTTGGCGTAAACAGAATGAGAACATGGATCCATCATGCCTTGTTGCCACTGTGCAGGCTGGTGGTGGTGGTGTAATGGTGTGGGGGATGTTTTCTTGGCACACTTTAGGCCCCTTAGTGCCAATTGGGCATCGTTTAAATGCCACGGCCTACCTGAGCATTGTTTCTGACCATGTCCATCCCTTTATGGCCACCATGTACCCATCCTCTGATGGCTACTTCCAGCAGGATAATGCACCATGTCACAAAGCTCGAATCATTTCAAATTGGTTTCTTGAACATGACAATGAGTTCACTGTACTAAAATGGCCCCCACAGTCACCAGATCTCAACCCAATAGAGCATCTTTGGGATGTGGTGGAACGGGAGCTTCGTGCCCTGGATGTGCATCCCACAAATCTCAATCAACTGCAAGATGCTATCCTATCAATATTGGCCAACATTTCTAAAGAATGCTTTCAGCACCTTGTTGAATCAATGCCACGTAGAATTAAGGCAGTTCTGAAGGCGAAAGGGGGTCAAACACAGTATTAGTATGGTGTTCCTAATAATCCTTTAGGTGAGTGTATGAGAAGCAGTGCAAGATGGACACTCAGGTGAGTATGTTTGATTATTTCCAGCAATGTAGCAATTGGTTGTGAAAAAGTAACCTTTTGAAAAAAGTCAAATTTACAGTACTTTGAAAATAGCTGAACTATTTCCTCTATTTTCTACTGTACCAGTTTTATTTGTTTTTAAACCTTGTTTGCTATAAGTAATGGCAAGAACATTTTTAAGGAATGTTGCCTTATTTTGTAGAGCTATAATTGAGTCAGAAAACACAACTAATTCTTCAATCCATATGAGATCTCTCTTATGTATGGCCATATCACAGCACAGATGACAACATTGCAGCAAATTATTACCTACAGTATATTTCAACAGTGCAAATACAACAATGCAACTGTGATAGCAGAGAAAGAGAGTGAGCGAGAAAGAAATTAGGAAAGGGGGTAGTGAGAAAAAGAAAGCACTTTTCCTCTTTTATCTCTCTCATCATTACTGAATGCTGTAATAGAGGTGATGGCCCCTGAGGCCTCTATGTAAAATGCAAAGACAGCATATCCACACTGCATATTGCAGTATCAGCCATGATACTGAAGGGAGGGGGTGAGGGTGGTAGAGAATCAAATCTCATGAAAACAACATTTGTAGAGGGAGTAACTTTATCCTCCTCTGATCCAATGTAGCCTTGTTATTCTTACAGACTATAACAGTTTTTTCTCAATCGCTTTGGCACCTTTTTCGAAGCAGTCTTAAAATTCTCTAAACTGTAAGTTCAATTGTCACAACTGTTTGCTGAAAAATCAGAACTCTATAGCATGTCTGCAAAATGTAGTAACTCAACAAGAACATTTAATTCGTGCTTCAAAACATATATTGTCAGTAAATTGGCTAATGCTACCAAAATAAAAAGTGGTTTTGTCATTGTGTGAGCCATATTGGTCAAAATGTTTAGATGGTTTTCCACCATGGAAATATTTGCTATATACAAATTTCACTTTTTTTTCTACTTTTGTTGACTTTCCATACTATACTAGAATGTCAGTTTTGTCATGCTTTTGTGTATCAAACTGAGATATTTAAACAACTTTCAACAGTGGGTAAAGGTTTACTAGAGAAAAAGTCAATACACAAAAAGAAAATTAACATTTGGGTTTATACAAAAATATTTTACATGTAAACTGAAAATTCACAGTTGCTTATTCATTTTTACACACTATTATGTCTTCCCCTAACACCACCAAACATTATTTTATATCATCCTATTTCTCTTCCATGGCAAGCTTCAGTTTACATGCAACACATTTCTACAAAAATGTACTGTATGAATACAAATGTATTTAAACAGTACTGCTGTAGCTGCTGCTTTTTAGGGTTCCAGTTCCTCCATGTTCAAAAATAGTAATTGTGCTGGGCAAACTCCATATACAGTATATATGCTTCCAAACTTGATTGGTTGATTCGTTTAGATTTATGTGATTACTATTTCAATACAATGTCGGTTATTTTCCAAATGGGGTGGTTGATTATGATTTCACTTTTCTAACTTTAGTTAGTGTGTAATGTTGCTGTTTGAGCATAAACAACGTCTGCAAAGTTACAATGCTCAAAGTTCAAAGCAAAGGGAGATAATTTATTTTAAATAAATAGCTTTTTAAGGACTACAACAAACGGCTGGTGGGGACTACACGAGCTTCCTCCTGGGTTAGTGACATCACGAACCCTAAAAATTACATAAACCCCGCCCCTGGGAATGCTATTTACAGATTATCATGACAGAATATGCTAATCAATGACTAGAAGATAACTACACATAAGCTACATAAATTCATCAAATAACCATTCAGAAATGTCCTGTTGCATTCTACATGTTGTCACTTCTTCTTGAGTCTCTCCATAATTGTCTGACTCCGGTTTGAACATAAAAGGCTAAAAGTTTTAGAAATTTTCAGTGCATGTCGGTGTGAGGTAAAAGGACACAAGCTGTTGAAGCTCCACCCTCTGTGCCGGGAGCAGCAGCTCATTTGCATTTAAAGGGACAGACACAAAAACTGTGCGTTTTTACTCACCCTCAAAAAGTGACAATTTTAACATGCTATATAAAAATATCTGTGGGGTATTTTGAGCTAAAACTTCACATACACACTCTGGCGACTCTGTTTGTTTTCATGCCAATAGTTCAAAAGATAACATCCATTAATTTTTTTTTTTTTTTTTTAAAGGTCTGAAAATGTTTTAAATATAAAGAAAAAAATTAAAGATTCACCATTTGTGATGTGGCAGCGGGCTATAACTCACATGCGTATTCTTTTTATGTGATTATTAGAGGTTGAATTCATATCAAAATACTTACAAACTTCCCTTACTACTTCTGGATAGGATGCCTACTTCATAAAGTGTATGAAAATTGTGGAAATAATGGTTCAGATCACTCAAAACACATATGGAAATGGAGGCGACCTTATATGGGCAGTAATGGAGTCTGGTTGTGACCTAGTGAAAAAGTTTGGTACTGCGCCCAAACAAAATCTTACTGAAAGCTCATTTTTTTGAGATATCAACCTAAAATTTGAAACACAACTTGTTCAGAGTTTTGGCTTTGATTTTCTTGCAGTTTTAGAGTCCACCAGGTTTTGAAAAAATATATTTTATATAAAATATGAATAATTAAATTTTTACATTTTACATTTTCATAAACTCAAACTTCTATAACCTTTTTTCTGTTTCACTTTCTTAATTTATTTAACTTCTACAAAAATCAACCAAATGTCTTCTTTAAAACAAGACCAATCTTACATCTATATTCTATAGCATTCTTGAATTACAACCATTTAAGTTCGGATTGTGCATTTTCATGTTTATTCAAAAAAGAGGGGGTGACACTTAAGAGGTTAACAGACATTACAAACATTCAGTGTCAGATTTTTAAGGAATATACATGCATGTCTGGCAGATTTTGATAACTAAATGCATCATTTTCATGTGATGATGGCTTGATGAAAGAATGTTTAGAAGTTACGAACAGTTCACTGAGAATCAACTGATCAGTTGTGATAAACAAGTGCATTTAGTTATTGTGCAAATTGTAGTAGACAATATACTTACTCTTATGCGCACATGTGCCAAAACACATGCAATCTGCTTAAATCAATAAGAAATTCAAATCTGATGTAAACAAGAATCTAATTGTTCATTCGAGAATTTAGCCAAAGCGATTGAGAAAAACTGTAATATTCAAATGCATCAGTTTAGAAATAGAAACACTCACAAATCAGCTACACCCAAGCACATCAGTGATCTCAGTGACATGGGAGATACATCATTTAATATTCAGTTACCTTTTTAGATTCTTACTCAACTCTGCGGTGTGCCCTTATAAAATAAACATGGTAAATATTTTAGACCCTGCCTTTGGTTATATGACTGCATTGATGATAGGAAATGTATCAGACTCTTTTTCTGAAGGGCTTTTGGACATGTGACACCAGCCGAACAACACTTTGTTCAATGACAATTCGACTTTATTGCATTACAAAGGGAAGAGAGATCAAAGACCTCAGTGTCTGATAATGAAGATTGAAGGCCAAGCCAATTGCACAGACCCAACAACCTGAGAATATTACTGATATGAATCCATGTATAATTGGAAATAAGCTTGATCTCTAAGAAGACTGTGGCTGAATCTTGAGTATCTGTTCTATACACAGTGGAGCAAAGCTGATTTGTCAGTTTGCCAAGGTCACAGCAGAAGACGCTCTTCTTTAGATTCATAGCAGAGAATAATTTGGAGCTCTGGGTGGAAAAGTAATGCTGTGGGTCACAGGTCCGAGGCCCAGATGACAAGAGTCATTTTTAACAAATGCAAAAGGTTGTGTAGGCTGCTATAAGATAAATCATAAGGCAATATACAGTACATGATTGACTTTGTAACTATATTGTGAAAGGTGTAATTATCTCATCATATTAGGTTGGCCTATAAAAATACAGCTAAAAGATTTGCATTATGTGAAGTCTTTGGCCTTGTTTTATAATAAGCACAGGAGAATTTAATATTATTGATGCCACTGATGCCTCTTCTTCTACATCCACAGCTGTTCAGTCTAATTTAGAGCACACCGCCACAATGGAGAGATCACAGGCTTAATATGAGGGGCACATAAATAAAGATTATTAGGTTAATTAATTATTTTGCATTTATTATTCTTTTATACCTCCACATAATTACTGTGGGCTGCTATAATTGAATTTGAACTTGTGCCAGAGTGGGATAATTTGTTTTCAGGTTACCAAATGGTGACAATGTTGCCGGTTGTATAGAGGAAATGACATGAAGTGTGAGTGCGGCATAATTCATCTGTGCACGCTGACACCAAACCCACAGAGAGGAAATTAATTCAGTTTCCCTCCTGCTACATGGGCAAACAGCATTACACACACAAATAAATAATAACAGAGAATCAAAGAGGCCCTGCACACATCGGATCGGGCGCATTCATCACCACACGTATCAAACGTAATAACAACGTGGAATGTGGAACACCCTCCTTATCTGATCGTCGGTGTGTGTCTGTAGATAACACGCTCGCCGGTGTGTTTGTCTGTCTGTTCATGCATGTTTATTGTATGAGTGTCTGTCTGAGAGGGAGAAAGAAGAAGGAATGATATGCATATAATGCATATACTGCATGCATTTCTATCCCTTTTGTAAAATCCTTGGGCCTTGTAGATAATTTGAAATGTGAAAACTCATCTTAATTAAATATTTGGTTGTGTTGCGTAATATAGGATTATGCATTGCACAAGAGTGAACATTTTCAAAGGGAACACTGTGAATGCAAATGCAATCATGATTGCCACTTACCTTCCAGCTGAGCCTCTGTTTTGCTGGTGGAGTTACTTTCATCTATAGTTCTCTGATTCAAACCCATGGGGTTACAGAACTCATTCTAGCCCATAATGCACTATACATGCATGTCGTTTTCAATAAAAAGATTAAAGTAACCTTTCAGGTATCAAAAATAAAAAGATTTTTGTTTTAGTTGTGGCACTGCATATGGAAACATCTCAGAATTATTTCTAAATCATAAAAAAATAACTTATTTTTGTCATTGCATTATATAAGTTTATGAATGTTGTAAATCCATATAGCAAGTCTAATGACAGCTTATGTGTGAAATGAGAAAGAGTAACAAATAACTTTTAAAACATTCAGATGACTGTTCTAATTTTCTGCAGTATATAGTCTATATAGTCTGTAGCCCCTGGTGGTCATTATTGAGAATGCTAGACAGCTGCTTCAACAAAGCATGTTCGATTTGGCTACAGGAATATATGACAGGTCTTTTACTTCCTCTCTGTTTCCAATTTCCCCACAGTCACCTTGCATTTAGTAAGAACTACACTACTAATGTAGTACACTACTTGTTCATAAAGCATTGCTTACTCATAAAAAGATCACGAGAATAGCTGAGCAAGAACGCTGCTTATTCACATGCAAATAATGTGCCTATAGCATATTCTGTTCAAACCCCTTCTACCCCTTTTAAATTATGCTGAACTGCACTGAAAGAAGGTCCATATGGGTTGTCTTTACTTAACTGTTTATTATTTAATGTGACCCAATACAATTATGTTTTGTTATGTCATCATTCTAATTCATTCTAATTCTGTTTTGGTTTAATTAAACTACTTGCTTCAGATCAAAGTGCAGTTTCGTGTTCCCGTTTGAGCCTGGAACTGGGCAGAGGATTTCGTGTTCCCAGCATGCATATTTAATGTTTTAGAACAAGATGAGAAAAGGAGAAGACTTGTTAGTGTTTAATTTCCTGTTATTTTGGGATTTACAAGAGATTTTGTGATGTTGAGTTTTGGAGTCGGTGCTTAGAATGAGGATGAGCTAATGGAAATGAAGATCATCATGAACGCTGCTTTAAACAAAGAGAAAATATTTAATAGAACTGTACAGCCATGATGTCAATTTGTCAAATCAGAAGGCCAATTCACCATGAGTTCTCTCGGGAATGGGTTTTTAGAATAGCATTTTTCTGAAATGAAAAAAATAATGTATGTGGTTAATTAGACAAACATGAAAGTCTCTTCAGGTAAAGGTTACTCTATTTTACTAATCACAATCCCATTGCCTCAAAATGAAAATTCTTCTATGTTTTAGGACTAAAAACTCAACAGACAGTGAGCATGAGATGGTCTCTCATATATATATATATATATATATACTGTATATATTAGTGCTGTCAGATTGATTAATCATTAATCACATCTAACTTAGGTTTTTGGTTATATAATATGTTTGTGTATATGTATGTGTGTGTGTGTTACAGTGTTTACACATAATGTAGCCTGCAATATAGCCTATATAAACAAAAACTTTTATGTTAGATGGGATTAATCACGATTAATAGATTTGACAGTATATGTAGCCTATATATATATATATATATATATATATATATGTATAATTGTATGCTTATAAAACATTTAAATATAAGTTTACAAAGAACACGCAGTGGCAGGTGTTACTTTTTATGATTGATTATGAGTTTACATTATTGATTATTCTGATTATGAATTTAATATAGTGTTTCTTGTCCATCCATGTAATGAACATCCATGTAATGTACGCCTGGGCTTTTCTTTCTGGGGCTTCTAGGGGAGTGGCGATGGGTGTTCGGGGAGTGGTCGCAATGAGCCCCACTCTCTCCCATACATACTCCTCCAACACAGCTTGATGTTGGCTGAAGTAAACAGAAAACCATTGGCTGTTCAGAGTCCCTCAAGCGCTGTAATGAATATGTAAACACCGCTTCCCAAGTTTTTTGGACTAACGGTGCCATCGGACAGTATTATCCATGTGTCTGGAGGGCTTAATTTCGTTTAATTAGCCAAGCTTTGAGAGGTTAAAGTGTGTTCAGATCTCCCGACTGACCGGCAGCGCTTAATTTGAAACGCAAAGTGTGGATTGATGGAGGTGTATTTGAAACACTGAGAGCGGGAACAACATTGTGTTCAAATCCAGCATCTGAGTGTATCCGTGAATGTGTATCTGAGCGGAGAACATTGTAACGGAGTTGCTGTTTGCCGGCTTTCTTTGTGTTGCTCTTCTCCAAGCATGCTTGAACCTCGCGGCGCAGGAGCAGTTTGAACATCGCCAAACCTTCCTCAACATCCCAAAACTATGGCCAGCGACCACTGCTTATAGAAGAGGATTACTAAAATATCCCTTTTACCCTTTCTCTGTCTCCCGTGGGCTGCATTAAACCCGCGTTGCTCACCGCGTCCCTCTCATTCATCGCGTCAGGATTGTTGAAGGACAAGTAAAAAATTGCGCCCTTTTGATAGAGCAGCGCTTCGCAGAGAGGAAACATGGATGTATTTTATCCGTCTGCCGGAGGGAATTCTATTCCTGGAGATCCACAGAACCTGGATTTTTCCCACTGCCTGGGATACTACAACTACAACAAGGTGAGATATGCTGTTGTTAAACCCCTGAGCTGGTGTTTCCAAACTAGAAGCGCAAAGTTGATTCTCTGTTTGGTTCAGTAGATTTTAAATGGCGAGCGGTGTTGTGTTTTTTTTTTTTTTTTTTTGCGACTACATATTGTTTTCAGCCAGTTTAAGTAAGATATGGTAACTTTGGAGCGGTTTAATAAAAGGCTCGTGGTGTTTTCAGTGATTTTACTTTGTAAAGCACCATCATTCAGAGCAGGTGGAAGAGCTACAGCTAAACACGCTCACTTGTGGCAAGCCAATTTAACATGTAGCCTATTCCTTAAGATTAAACCGTAGGCCTATCTGTTTTTTATATTTAAAAAAAGAAAAGAAAAAAGTAGTCCAATAGTGATTTATGACTAATATTATCTCAGTTTCGCTAGTAACTGTTGTTCACTAGATCCTTCCTTTGCTACTCGATGATGAAAAGGAACTTAATTGCTTAGTAACAAATTGCACATTTATGTCTGACAAGTATGTTCTTATTGTTGCTGGTACGGTACTTTTACCAGTAATAGTACTTATTTATTAAATTAAATCGCTTTTTTATGTCGTATACATTGACTCATCAGAGGGTCTACTTTATAGATAAAATAAAATTGTAACAATTGGAATGCATTTTAGTGTCTATTCAGTTTCTACTATGAAAATGGTGATTTATAGCAAAATGAGGATAGTGAAGTAGCATCTAATGAATAGCTCCAGTGAAACTGACAGATATATTAGTCATTATTAGATTACTTGCTAGTAAGTAGGGGTGTGACGAGACGCTTATCTCACGAGACGAGACTAGACACGAGATTGGGTTCACGAGAACGAGACGAGACGAGATTTTTGCACAATTTTTCAGAAATCCTCAATGACAAAATTCATGGCTGGAAAAATAGTATGCAGGTGCATTTTTCAATGTTTTAACTAATAATCTTCTAATGCATGTCATTTCAGGTCTACTTTATGAGTATGAATTATCAAATGCATTGAAAGAAAACAATATTCAAGCACTGTAAAAGGTTTTCATTGACTGGCTTTTCTCCTGTATAATTTCACATTAGTCTCTTCAGACCTTACTGTACATTTAAGAGCTTTCAGAACTTCTGATTGAGGCTGTGTGTGACCTCCTAACTGAACTCCTTTTAACACACATTTAACAGAGAAATAAAAACCGTATAAATAACAAAAATAAATAACTGTTTTCTCTTAGTCTTATTAAGTGCAAACAATAAGTGCGAGTGCAACCATAATCAAAGTTAGCACACAGACTCTTTATAATTGTTGTGAAATTGCGGTTTTATTTTGCACCGGCAGTTATAGGGTTAATGCGGTGAGTTCGGAAAAGGCCGAGAGAAACGAGGCTGTTTGTCTCTACAGTTGTTCTTGCGTTCCGATTATAAGTTCAGAAACGGAGCCTCCCTTGTCTGTTGTCCTTTGTACGTTACAGTGCTCTCTCAATATTCGCAGTGCCAACAGAGACCAGAGCCGCAAATAAACAGTCCAGAGATGGGTATTGGGAGACGGATTATTTTATGTATGCAGCCTAATTTGTGCGCAATGCACATCAGGGAGCTTGTGTTTTACTTTCACTTACAAATTCGTGACCGCGCGTATAGGGAGCAGCGGTGCTGAGCGCGCATTCTAAATGATAAGACATTTACCAGACGTTTAGTCTGTTGCGCAACGAATCCTCCGCCATCGTCACGCGATCAGTGAACTGTGATTCGTGCTGCACTGATTGCAACGGCAACTCGCGCTGGATGAGCAGAGCAGACTTTTGCATTAGTTTATAATGGTTTTTATTTTTTTATAAAAACAACAAAACGATAGTTTAGGCGAATGTGAGTGTAGCGGTGGAATATTAATGGGGATATCGCGAGACAGCTTTTTCACTCGACGAGAAATCTCGTCATATTTAGTCTCGCGAGATCTCGTGGCACGAGATCTCGTCACACCCCTACTAGTAAGTTAAAAATAGACAAAACAAATATAGTTTTAAGGAATACATGTTAACTTGGCTTGCCATATTCCCCACTCTTTCTGTTCTCAGTCCTCTGTATTTTCCTCAAACTGTGTTTTGGCAGAGATTTGGCACAAGAGACAACCCCTTCTTTCTTGTGTCATGTCCTTTTTGACTGCAAGTTAGTTCCAGAGTCTTATAGGTCTATAGATTTAGTAATGACTCTAATAAAGCAGAGGGATACATGCCTTCAGCAGTTAAAAAAGACTTTCACACAAAAGGCTGTCAGTGTTACAGGACAATGAGTGAATTGTGCTGTCTTACAGACTCTGCATGATATGACAGGAATGTTTTTATTTGCTCCTAGGGAAATAGTTATGTGATTCCAAGATTTTAGCCCTCCCAACAAATGTTGTTGTTTAGTAATTCACAAAACTATAAAATCACATTTCACAGTTTTTTAGACTGGCAGGTGTTGTCTGTGTTAGAGGAGCTTGAATTTGTTTACACAGCTTTACCATCAGAGACTGCATTATTTTGACCATATACTGATAGTGTCAGAATTGTCAGTAAAGTCAAAATGATATAATAGATTGCAAATCTGCTTTATTGTAAAAATAAACAATACGTTGTTACCATATACCATAGTTTGATAAGAAAACAAGGTTTTGTTTTTAAGTTGTGATCGTTGGCGCTTTAAGGTTTCAGTCTAAGCTGAGTCTCCTGCTCTTCTACATTGTTTATCACCTGCCAAAACAATTATATGATGGTTAATAAATCTATAGCATAAGTGAAGTTTTGACCCCAATCCCCCCCAACCCTGCCCCCGGCCTTAACATAACTTCATGCTTTTCATTTTCATTAACTAATATGAAATACAGAGTTGTTAATGTCACTGCAAAGACCATGGCTCAGAATGTACTCTATTAAGCAGCACTAGAACCATCAGTGGCAGTGTCCAGTCATTTTTAGGGACCGTCAGAGGTGCTCAGATTGTGTTTTGAGAACAGAATTTTCCATAGATTTGTAATGCATAAACATTATTTGCAACACTATGAAGATAGTAAGAATATCTCTTATAATATGTTATGTTTTGTTGTTGTTGTGACACCATTTTGTTTTAATTTTGATTGTTTTTTTAAATGCGTTAGGACAGTCATCCTACACTTAAGCTCCTGTTCTTACTTTTATTCCAAACTTCCTGGTAGGTTCAGTCCAATTTTAAGTCCACAGCATACTAACATTGCTTTCAGTCGCTACATCTTTCTTTATATCTACAGTAAAATCAAAATGACTGACATAAACTTAATTTAGTACTAAAATAAAGCCAAAAACTATGTAAGGATGAGATGGAAAAAAGTGGCAGGACGACATAATCATCTCCACTCTGAATGTTCAGGTTCAGGTGTATCAAAAAAAAAAAAAAAAAACAGTTGAAACTGAAACCACAGGTTTGGAAAGGTCAACGATCACAACTGTTTTGCAAACAGTCAAAAAATAAGAGGTGTGTCCCATTAACAGTTCTAATAAATTAATAATTTTAGTGCAGTAACAGATCCGGGTCTGCGGATGTTCTCAAACTGAACTTTAGGCTAACAGTTAAAGGCCTGTATCCTTGAGGAAGCTATAAGGGGTCTTGATTTGTGTCTGCACACACTGTATGCAGTGGATTCTGGGTAATGAGTGTGGTTTGTGCTGGAGCATTGGGTTTATTAAGCGAACACATGTGTTAGCAGTCAGTTAAATTTACTAGAAAAGTGTTCCTGATGGCTTAAATAAACCAGTGCTTACATTTTGCCGAATGCAATGTGATTTTTATTTTTGGCTTTTCTTTTTGTAGTTTATAGATTTGTGGAACTTTAAATGACACATTTAAATGCTGTTTCTGTTCTGTGTTTGGTCTAGTTTTGGTTTGTATGATCAACACTAAATATCATAGACAGATCTGTCACACTGAACTCAACCGTGCATGTGCTCGCTTTATAATTTCGTAAGTTTGTTGTAGTATTTACATAATGTCAGGTAAGAGAAATTTGCATTCTAGGTCAATAGTTGTATTTACTCTGATCATTTACAGATGTCCAATAGTGTAATAGGAGCATTTTTTATTATGAAAATGCATTAAATTTAACTGATACTTTTGACTGAAAACATTCAAGGTTGTTGTTAAGGAGATAATTTAATGATTACATGGATAATGAGACTTCACATTTTGGCAGGGAACGTCCGTCTTTCTTTTTGTGGTTGTCAGCATTCCTAACCCTATTCACCCTCTCTCTCTCTTTCTCTCTATCCCCTCTCTCTCATGAAAGACATCATTCAGTTATGCAAGAGATGGATGATTTTATTTGTCCTGTTGTCCTGGAAATGTTTGTGTGTGTATGCATTTTGAACTTGACATAAACAGATCGCTTTAGAACTGCTGCAAAGTTTTGCACACTAATTCACTCATTGTTTAAATGTAAAGCACTCAACGTATGTTGTGCAAATTATACAACTAAACACTGAGGTTTTTTATTATACAAACTCCCTGCATGGAATGACAAGTTGTGTGGGTTTAGTCACACTGTTTAGAACAAATCAGCGATTGTTTTGACATGCTAAGTTATTGCAATTTCAAATGACATTTACTTTCCTTTGATAGCCAACTATCAGTGTTTACTCATAATTATCTGTCATAACAGTCAGATGTCAGTATATCATTTCTTCACAAGAATTGCTCAGAAATGCACACATTTCTTAAAAAGGAAAACCAGTGAAGATACATTCATTGAAAGAGAAAGTCTAAAGACAGAACAGGAAGGAAGTGTAGTTAAATGCATATTTGCAGGGGCTGAAGCTGTTATTATAAGGAAATACTGATGATGGGTGACTTGGAAAAATTGTATATTCACTGAAATATTGCTTTAATTTGCTTTTCTTAAACTAGTATTTATCTTATGTTACATTTTGAGTTATACTCTTAATAAAGACAGAATCGTTTCCCATATGAGTGAAGGAAATAACTTTTACATAAGCTATTTTTAGGAGCTGGCACTGATCTGATTTATCAGGATAAGTGTGCATGTAAAATGAGTAGATAGATACAATATCATATAGCAAACTGTACAGACTTTGAAGGATGTAGGTGCTGTTTCATGATTCTGTGCTGAAGACAAAGGCTAGAGGAAATTAAGTGACAGCAATTGAAGCTAGCAAATGACAGCGTTGTCTGCATTCAAATGCATGAACTCACTAGTTTACCCAAACATAGACTCTCGTCCCTCAGGTATATAGCTTTTCAATTCAGGCCTATAGTGTTGATCCATACAGCAAGGGTTAAATTACTCCCCAAACACATTCTTACATTCAGATCTGTGTACAGTGATACAATGAATGTACACAGTAGGTGTCATTGCACAGGAAGCAGCATAGATCTGATTCATGAGTTTTAATCAATGTAACATAATCCCTCTTTCTAGAGGAAGTGGATACGTGTGTTTGTTGTGATTCTGGGGATTTTTTTTTTTTTTTTTTATGGTTTCTGGAAATGTTTTGTCAAATGTTGCTGCTTGTCATTTGAAGTTGTGGTGTTTTGTGGCAGGGTACATATAATCTGCTACTGAGTGTTCAGATCTTGTACTGACACTCAACAAAATTATGTGCCGATCACATTGTGTTCCCTTCATTTTCATCTCTGCAGAAGTACTGACCTCTCTCTCTCTCTCTCTCTCTCTCTCTCTCTCTCTCTCTCTCTCTCTCTCTCTCTCTCTCTCTCTCTCTCTCTCTCTCTCTCTCTCTCTCTCTCTCTCTCTCTCTCTCTCTCTCTCTCTCTCTCTCTCTCTCTCTCTCTCTCTCTCTCTCTCTCTCTCTCTCTCTCTCTCTCTCTCTCTCTCTCTTGCGGTCTTCTTCTCCCTGTTTCAATTTTCTTGTTCTCTTTTTATTGATCGATTCCTTGAAGTGAACTTAGACTTAATGTGATTTCGCCTCCAGGACGAGAAGTCACTTGATGTAGTCAAACTAGTCGCATATCGCACTGTTGTATAACCTACATGGTTATTCTGTGCGTGGGAAGTGTCATCATTCAGTGTAAATAGCAATGTAATTCAATCGAGTCCTCCACAGCTAACCATGACCAATGGTCATCTCAGATGCATCAGTGATTGATGGAAGAAAGGTAACCATGCCAGTACAAGCCCCAGGCTCAAGAGCTCATTTCCACTAACCCCTATCAGCAGACTTTTTAATAGTGGCTATGATTGATTTAGTAGCTGGCTAATATGATGTTGTGTGCCTGGGCAAATATGTAAATTTGTAGCTGACACACACCATTAGCCAGGCTACATCACGCTCTTATAAATCATGTCTTAATCCAGAGGTGGGGGACTCGAGTTACATGACTTGACTCGAGTCTGACTTGAGTCACATATTTAAAGAATCAAGTTTTTAATGTTGTTTATATGTCTATGTGGTGTTTTTGATATGCTTTAAGGCAAACCATGTGCAAAATCATAAGTCAACACCATTGCTGAGTATTTTCTCCTTAAAACTGCAGTGAACTAAAGACAGTCTCAAAAACACGGTTTGAAATCGCCAGTGTTTCACGTCATAAACTACCTTGTAACCAATCATGTACGTGCCGTGCCGGCGGGCTTTAGCATATCATTAACTGTGAAGCAGGGGAGTCTCAAGAGAAGCCTGGTCACCCCGGTAGATTTTTCTGTTAATATGAAAAATTTTGTACAATTAGCAATATTGCGGGTGAATTATGTATATGATGTATATTACGATGTTATGATTAACTATATGCCTTTCTGTACATTGTGACACATCTAAGTGAAATGTAGGGTGGAGACTTGGTTCTATTTACCATTGATTGGATGAAGGCAGATATGAATAACTTTTTGCAATTGACAGCAAGCTCCTAAAGTGGTTAAAAAAAGTTTACGTGGACTAATTGATTGGAGAAGTTCTGTATACGTCACCTGAGAGAGAAGTCTGTTTTTTCATTAGAAGATCAATTTATAATATATATACACTACCGTTCAAAAGTTTGGGGTCGGTACGATTTTAAATACTTTTAAAATAATTCTCTTCTGCTAACCATGGCTGCGCTTATTTGATTAAAAATACAACAAAAATCAGTTATAGTATTAAATATTATTCCAGTGTAAATCAGCTGTTTTCTGTGTGAATATATAGTAAAGAGTAATTTATTCCTGTGATCAAAGCTGAATTTTCAGCATCACTAGTGTCAGTGTTTTCATTGTCAAATGATCCTTCACAAATCAGTATAATATGAGGATTTGATGCTCAAGAAACATTTATTATTATTATCAATGTTGAAACAGTTGTTTGTCTGTCAGTTGTACAGTTTTTTTTTTTTTTTTTTTTTTTTTAGGATTCTTTGATGAATAGGAAGTTCAAAAGACTTTTGTAACATTATAAATGTCTTTACTGTCACTTTCGATCAAATTAATTATTCCTTGATAAATAAAAATAAAATTCTCACTGACCCCAAACTTTTGAACGGTAGTGTATATTTTTTTTAACATATTATGTTTATATATTTGTTATAATTTGTCACTCCCCTATGGGGATATTTCATTGGAAATATATAAGGGTCATTCCGTATCAAATCAACCAAATTTTTTCTAATTTCCCCGGCTCAAATTTTTGGATTTTGTTGTTATTTTCTCTGTAGAAAGATAAACTTATAGTGATGAAAGCCAAACTATTAAATGTCACAGATGAATTTACTGAGTTATCCACTATTTTGTCGAGGGGGTCAAAATGACAAATTTTCACCTGAGATTTGGAGCCAAATTAGAGGGGTGTAAAAATTACTGGTCCAGTGGCAGAACTTTTGCCAAGCATGTCAGAGGTTATGGGTTCTAATCCGCACTCGTATAGGTTTTTTTTTTTTTTTTTTTACTCATTAAAACCGATTGTTTATCAGTGGTTGTATATCAAGCAGGGACACGTTTGTGTGCCTTTTACTTTGTGATTTCACCGGAACGAATAGAGAGTCTCCGCAACGGATTAAAGCGCGAGTCCGTGTGAAGACTGTGCGCGAGCCACAAGAGAACACTGTATCCGCGCCACTGATCGCAGTCAACGAACACTTTGGTCACTTGATTTCAAAAACAACACATTTGTGTTGTGGCTAGATCGCCTTTTATTTAACAAACGAACGAAATGAATGCTCTGCTAGTTAACTAGAGACGTTTTATTTATTTGTATTAGTTACATCCGTGCCGCGAGATGTTTCAAAAGTGGTGGGGACAATATCGACCCTGGCAAAAGTGGTGGGGACATGTCCCACCCGTCCCACCCGCAAATTACGCCTATGATGACCAACATAAGAATTTTCACCCTAAAATGTCATCTGAACAAGTAAGTAACATCCACTTTTGTTCTTCTGACCAACTAACTGAAAAAAGGCATTGCAGTAAATCGCACTGATTAAATCTAACGATCGTTTATCATATCACGTCAAACCGTGCAAATTATACTTTGTTCTCAAATTGTGAATGTTAACAACATCAGCATTGCGTGACTACATTTAAAGCCCTTCAGATATTTATCCTTGTTTTCGCATGGGCCCGGTTGCAGTCTCTTTTTCCAAACTCTCAGCCCAAAGTCTTTTGCATTTTACAGCGGGTGAATCTGTTGTCACTGGTGATTGTCGTTTGAACCTTTCTGGATCCGCCATCAAATTAATAAGTTTAATTATATCAAGTGCTGTGAGAAAAGGCTATAAATCTCCACCTCCAACATCCTCACACGCAATATAGCCTACTAGCCGAGACTCCTTCTATATGTGTACAGATGTGACGTAATGACGCAGACATGCTCGAATTTCCCGCGGCAATCCACCAGTACCACTGGAGTTAAAAACATTATATTACAAGCTTACAGTTTTGAATCGAGAAGGCAAGCAGATAGTTTTGAACACTGGCTGGTTATGTACTTGCTCAAATTTATTTGGGATAATTTTTAACCCAAAAAAGTTACGGACTGGAGCTTTAAGTAGGCTATTTTGTTGAACATCAATAAGTGTAACAAAATAAAACATGTTGGAAACATGTTTATCACATAATTACTGTATTTTCACTGTATTATTTTAAAGATTGGAAACACAAATGGATTGTAAAACTAAACATTTATTAATATACTAAAACATTATTTTCAGGAACAGCTAATTTAATTTCTAAGTAAGTTGATATAAATCTTTGACGTAAACTCTTGCCAAGGTTTTAAGGGTGCAATGTAAAGGTTTATAATGTGTTAATCAAAACATAATGTAAACATACTGGAGACATGCATCGACTTTTTAGTTTTGTCGACTGTATATAGTAGGCTAACTATACATTTACTATAAAACTAAAATAATGTTAGATGATAATTTCACATCATCACATACCCTTCAACATACCTAGAGATTGGGGTACTTTCCATAAGATCATCTCTCAATGCAAATTAAACCAGCTTTTAGGCTAACTGAAATAAAACCATGCCAATCTCTAGGTATGGTGAAGGGTATGTGATGATGTGGGGCTATTTTAATTCCAAAGGCCAAGATAACTTTATCAGGATGGATAGTCCACTTAAATAAATAAATAAATAGTATCCTGGATCCATTAAATAACTGGCCTTTAAAAATAAAAATCTGCCTGCCTCTATGGGAATTTAACATTGGGGTGTCCTGATTTATGGCCCCTGTATTTTAAGGAAGAACATTTATTTATTTACGATAAGATCAATTTCCAAAAGATGATTTTTTTATTCCTCTTTTTAGTCAACTTTAGCATGCCATGGGTGTATTCACTTATAAGCACTGTAACTTATAAATACATTTATTTTCTTAATATTTCTCTTGTGGCCCATACGCTTCTGAAAAAATGAGAAGAGAAGTATTTTGTGTTAAATAAGTTGTTTTTGAAAGTTTATGTTTGAAATAAAGCTGCTTTTCTTTGATGATGGATTATTGCAGTGTTCTGACTTATGATAGACCGTTATTATATAATTTTAATTATAAAATTCATTGGATAATAGACCTAAATGTTTTTAAAACATTTGCAATGAGTAGTAAGCTAATATAATCTTGTATTTTCCTTCCAGCACATCGGTTATGCGGTGATGCGCTATGAAATTTGCAGGGCAAATGAATTGTAATATGTATTTAATAATAATAGCAGCCTTATTATAATAATTAAACATTCATTGGAAATGCCATATTTGACGATATCTGGCTATCATCGATATACAATATCATCATCTGTCAGCACAACCCTAAATCCACTTTACATGCTGTTTCCTGCAAATGCTCTTCATCTCATTTTCTCCAATATTACCTTTGTGCCTCATCTGGGTGTTGTTCTGCTTTAACTGATGGAGTAAACTTCTGTTTTTGCTTCTAACGCTAGTGAGAGATGTTTGTGAATTTGTTTGATTAAAGAGTAAAGTAAATTAAGCCTGAGGTGATGTAATCCTGTATTTCTTCTATGTGTGTGTGTGTGTTTTTTTTTTTTTTTTATTGGGAGAGAGAAGGAAGGTGAGACAAAGAAAAAGAAAGGCATCATTGATCCTGAGCTGCTGAAAACTGTCACCAAATCTTCCCCTGAGATTGTGTTGAACAAAGGTTTGATGGCTCCTCTTCAAGACAGGAATGTGCCCCAGCATGCTTAGGGCACAGTACATCTGACAACACATTGTGCCCATGCCAGTTAGCTATGTGGAGAGGACTTAGCATGTCCTCCTTTTTTTGTTTGGAGCCCAGCCGAAATTCTGATTCTCATCCTGTTCCAAAACTCTTCTCAAATCTTATTGTTGCAAAACAAAGGGTGCCAATCTGGAATGCTGATTACTCAGAAGATATTCCAGTTATGACAATGACTTCCGATAAGAGAGAAGGGAAACTTTTCTATATATTGTTTTAGTTTGATGGGGTCACCAAACATCTCTTTCATGATGAGCAATCCTCGCTTGCCTGGCTTATGCTACTCCGAGCTATGTCTGAACTTTGTATTTTGAGCACTTCTTGCGTTGCTTTTGCCTCTTCACGATGACTCGCTTGGTTTAGTCCTCAGTTGTAAGTCGCTTTGGATAAAAGCGTCTGCTAAATGACTAAATGTAAATGTAAATGTAAATCTGAGTGAAACGGACAATCAGAAAAAAATTAAATCTAGAGTGGGGACTTGGTTATTCATCAGATATTGATTAGATGGATTAGAATGCGAGCTTGCATGCAAACCTTTGTGGTTAACAAAGGTTTAAGTGGACAAAATGAGTGGAGAAGTCATCACCAGAGAGAAGTCTGTTGTTTAAAAGAACGAGTTGGGTCATTTTAATTAAAAATTACGAGGTCAAAAATATGCATGGTTGAATAATTCATAATAAAATGAATAGCATGCTTTTAGAAAATAGAAATGAATGAATTTTCATTTCATGGTGACTTGATCTGACAGGTTTCCAGCAACAAACACATTTTCTTTTGAACATGAAAATGTGTGATGTGACAGTCTCAGCCAGTAAGAAGACATTAAATGTACAGTTATGTGGATTTTGAACCAATGATATGGAGCTAACCTGCACAGTAGAAATCAACAAAATTTCTTGTTGCTTGTCGTGGTTGTGGTTGGTTAGACAGACAATTGTATTTACACTATAGAGATAACTTTCATCTCTTGTCTATTTATCACATTAGGACACCGTGTACAAGAGAACATCTGTCTGAATTTAAATTGAGCTTTATTTAGCTCTTCAAGTGTAGTTTCTGAGATTATAATTGCACTAATGATTGCTCCCATTTCCTTTGACCTTTTATACATCATTAAAGCTAAAAGGACGTAGAGGAAACAGACTATTTAAAGAACAGTCTGGAAAGTGTATGTTCATGGCCCTACAAAGTATATTTTGGTCTCTCAAAGCTGTCACAAGCTTTGCCCTGCTTCTCTGAAGTTATCGACCTCTCAGGCTTATTGCAGGGATATTTTCAGTGACCTAAAAACAGCTTTTGCTCTGAATCAAGCTGTTTCTAAAGATCCACTTGGTGCTTCATAAGCACAGCGCAATAGACTGTTTTCTTACTTTATGACAGCTTTTTTTATTTTCTCTATATACAGTAGGGATGCACAATATATCGACCACCATATCAGTATTGGCCAATATATGTAAATTTTTAACGTTATCGTTATCAGCCCAATAAAAAAAATTTGGCCAATATATTAAAGGTACAATATGCAGGATTTTTCGCCACCAGGGGTCGCTAACCTCTTACAATAACAAAGGTGTATTGATGACGTATATTCCACATTAAGCTGACTTATGGATCTTGTCGTCAAGCTGATGGATCTTTTATGGATGCGTGAATACATTGATGTTTTTAACATGACTGTGGTATGAAGCAGGGCGCGATTGCTAGACTTATACCAGCGCCACACGCAACGCGAGTCCCGCGGATATAAAAGAATAAGGACATTTCTTTCTACCGAACTACACGCAAGTGCTGAATTAATACTCTCACAGGTCAGTTTATCAGACGAATGAAACTTAAGGTAACAGCGCTGTTTCACTTGCTCTAACAGTTACACTATCACACTAAACGGCATTTGAGTGTGTTGAATGTTGTTAGTTAGGTTGTGTGTTGGCTGTATGAGACTAAGTAAGCTAGATCAACATTAGAATAACATACAGATCATATTCTAACATTTCATCATGTTGAACTAAATAACATTAGTTTTATGTACATTTGCTCACCTGTCTAATAAAGTACATGCAACACTCTGTCGAGTCGAAGTTAGTCGCGGACGTGGAGCTCTCGGCATCTCGAAAGATGTTGATCTTCGTTTTAGTCCTTTTTTTGTCTCAAAGTCTGCTTGCCATGGTCCATAATGTATGAACAAAACAACAACAGCGTGAGCGTCCTGCTAGGCATAACGGGCATAACCCAGTTGTCAACGTCTGTCGCCATGGTTACTATGGCAGTACGATGTCAAACCTGGCGGAAACCGGGGGTAACGCGGATATGACGCCATTGACTGGCGACTCCTCACCCCTGCTCACACGCCCCGTTTCCTTGGTTAAAATCGCAATTTTCTCACGATTTACAAATAGTTTGAAACATTTGGGATATTGTAAGTAATCAACTAAACAAAATATATAACATTGGCCTAGTGGTTTTTGGATATTTTACTGCAAAAATCCTACATATTGTACCTTTAAAAGCTGATAAATAATGAATTATTTCCTTCAGCTGAGATGCTTCAGATGTGCACTGAATTGCTTGAAATTAGGGATGCAACGATTACAGATTTTGTAAGTACGATTATTGTCTGAGAAATAATCACGATTTAACGATTATCACGATTATTATGCATCACTTAATTTCACAACACTACTAATGTATAATATCACATGAACACTCAACACTAGATTTTAATGTGTTATTTATTGCTGCCACAACACAGTACAAAATTATAAAATGACAAACAATAATCAATCTCTTCCTTTGGAATTAAAGAGAAGTGCTTTGTAAACATCCAGCATTTTTCTTTTAAAAATAACAAATTAAGTCAAAGGCTGCAGGGCTCTTTGATTGAAATAGATCACAAAATTATTAAGTGTTTAGTTTGTTCTAAATTTATTTTCAACCCGAGGTAGAAAACTTGAAAACATGAAAACAATATCTTATTGGTATTTGACATAAAAACATAAATAATACTATAAAGGGATAATAAATCCCAATGAAAATAAGAATAAACAAAGTATTTGGCTCTATTGAATTAAATGCAAGCTAAATATTAGGCCTATGTATTTCTTTTAAAAGAAAACAAATATAGTCCAAATGTTATCCACCAATATTATTGTACTTATTTTTAATACTTTTTTAATTATTAATCCAAATTTTACATGTGCCTTTAGGAAATCATCTATTATAATCTCATTATTTTGGTTTGTTTGTTTGAAGTTTGAGTACAAATTATAGAAAGAAACTGAGAACATCTCTCATGCAGTGTTATTAATAACTGAAATGCAGTTAATGGTAGTCCTAGAAGTCTACACGGCCCTGATCTTATGTTAGTGTTTTACACCGGGCATATTAAAAATACAAAGCCTAACATTTACTCAACACAGACAGGAGAAAGCAATAGGATATTAAGTTAAATGTTCACTGACTGAAACTCTTGAGAGCACGTCACATTCGGTTTTCCACAGACTTGCGTAACCAAAACATTCCGCTGTTTTTTGTTGTTGTTTTTTTTACGTTGCACTGGAAGCTGAAAGTTGCACGCCGCGATCTCCTTTTTCCAAAGCGCTAGGGCGGTTGCGCTCCGGAGGCGTCTGTCGTTGCTCTGTTAGTTCTTGTCACTTGACCCACGGTGCGCTTGCGGCAGTATGAAAAGTTGAGATTGTTTTTATCTCGATGCAGCGCGGACGCGCTTGGAAAAAACGAGCGCGTCGCTTCCATTATGAGCGCGGATACCGTCCGTGCGCCTACATTTGAAATGAACTTGAGCGCGCAAAAGACGCGATCTGTGAACAGGCCCTTAAGGCGTTTTTTCGGTGGAAATACAGCGTCGCTGCTCAGTGGTTGACGAGCACGACACTTTAAGCTGGTGCACCGCTGGTGTAACTTTGTTTTCGTTTTGTGTTAGGTGCAAAAGTTCCGTTCCGTGCCGTCCGCGGTGTAGCATAGTCTTTACGATTAATTAACCGTGACGTTTTAAAGCGCGGTTAATTGTGAAATCCGGTAATCGCTGCATCCCTACTTGAAATATGATTGGAATCACTTTGAAGAGGAAAATACAATGAAGTGCAGCAAGTCTGTCATATAGGCTTATAAATTTATAAGAACACTAAAAGAATGTTGTGAATTCTTTGTGCTTTGCGTTTTAGCGTGCGGTTACGGGAATAGCGCATTCACAACAGTTACACCTTCATGACTAGCAGAGTCAAGTTCGCTTGTGCATTCACAGCCTTTTGTTTTGTGCAATTGTAAGTTTTAATATTATGTTTGTATTTGTTTGTATATATATATATATAGATAGATAGATAGATAGATAGATAGATAGATTTATCTCATATAGGATGCGTTTGGTTAAGTTAATTAATGCGGTTGTAAAACACTTCAGTTTACCAGTTATCATCTTTAGCTTCAGCACATGCAGCTCAAACAGCAATGAACGACATTAATAACTATGGTTCGGAACTGTCATATCACATAACATTTATAATGAGGACACTATTGTAATAAAACTTTGTGATTTCTTTGGGTTTAGTTGCCGTGTTTCTGCACATTGTTACGGGAAAAGCTCCTCCACAACAGGAGTTACACATTCTGATTTGTATGTTACTTAGTTCAAGTTTACTTGTGTGTTTGTGTCATTTTGTGCAGATATAAGTTGTAATATTATGTTTATGTTGTATAAATATCTGATTAATCTTTTGGATGTTTCTTTTTCAAAAACATTGATGCATTATTTATAATAACTAGCACTTTATTTTTCTCATTATTTTCATCAACAATATGGTTTAATTAAAATCATTATTGTCCGTGTGAAGGCTATTCAATTTTATTCATCCATGGCACATGCATTTTAATTCTTTATTCAGAAGTAATGTTGTCCAATGACTTTTTTGTGTTATTTAGGCATTATTTTATTTATTTGTAAGACAATAGATTTTTTTAATAAAGTTATTTAGGCATTATTTTATTTATTTGTAAGACAATAGATTTTTTTTTTTTATATAAAGTTGGCCATATGAGTGTAAAATTAATTTTAAAACTTACACTGGTTCAAACTAGGCTACTGTAGGGCAGACCGGGGAGAGTTGTAACACTGTTGGTTTGACAAGTCAGAAAAGAGCTGTGGTGATGTTATCAAGACCATATACTCCCATCACCTTTTTGAGCTCACAGGAGAAGTGGCATGTGACTGTGAGCAACATTGTAGATTGTATGACCCAAAAAAACGATTATCAGGAAAGAAAGCAATGATTGTATTATTCCTTAAAATTATTAAACGTACATAACCTATCAGTACCCATTTCTCTAGTTCTCTAGATATTTGTAACAAAAAAAATGTTATAACCAACCCCTTATGAAGATATCATTCCATTCCAATGTGTCCTGTCATCAATCTCCTCCCTTGTGGCAGTCACATGGGTTTTTATTGCGCATCAAGGGGTTTATGTGGTAAATGTGTTTCTATTGTAGTTTGTCTTGGATAAAATAAAATAAAAAAATCACTTCAATTGAGTAGTTTTTTTTGTGCAAATTTTTGTCACTTTAAATTGTTCACTTTTCAGAATTGATTATTCTTTGTTTTTCAATAAAGTTCTTAGATAAATTAGATGGTGTGTGGACCTTATTTCAGCAAATTACCTCTCATTGTTATCTATCCCCATTCCCCACCCTGTGTCACAACTCACCCTAGTAGAGGTAGGTTGTAACAATGGAACTATTGAACTATTATCTCTCATTATGTACATGTCCAAGTGAGGTTTATTTTTTAGTAGACAAATGTAACTACTGTGTATCTAAGTTTGATAAGTCTAGCACAAACAACCACTAAGTTACTGATGCTCGAACAAAAAGTGTTACTTCCATCCCCGTTCTTAGTTCCCTACTGTATATGTTTGGTTTATGTTGCACTGTTTGGGAGATGGCTTTTAAAGGATAATTCCGGTATTTAACACTTTGAGTCTATTTTCTAGTTTGTTTTGGATGAACTAGAGTGGTGGACTTAGAAATGTTGACGATGGGTCCTGTCTCGACTTTTTGACTATTTTAGAATAGCCTCTGAGCGCTTCAGAGTGGCTGTCTATGGGCATGCTCAAACATGTCCTTAAAACAACCCTTAACGTTCGTTTTCAAAACTGTGCAACTCACCGAGTGGTTAGTGGTGTTTGTTGATGATTAAAAACAAATATATCGGCGCAATGTATGCTTTCAATCCGTGTTATTTGCTATAGGAACTATTTTTTCAGATACCTCACAACCGCGTATAAACTTCCGCTCGATATTTGCGTCTGAAGCGTTAACACACTCCCGACCACTTGATGGCGACAACCACTTTGCCGCAGTTGCTCAGCTCACGCTAGCCTTCTGTTAGACGGAGAACCGAGCGAAAAGACTACAACCAAAGCCCGTCTACTGAAAGCCTGGCAACTCCCTATTAAGTCCTATTGTACCGAATTTTGGTTGTAGTTCCACCAGAGTTCCACTGGGGGCGATCGTCCGAGTGCAAAATGAATGGGAGTCAATGGGGCTAGACGGCTAAATTTGTCTCTTTTACCCGATTGTCATTGAGAAATCTCAGATTTGAATGTAGGTTCTGCAAGTTCAACATGGGTTATAGGTCGAAAGTTGAATGAACGAGTGCTTATGTCCTTTCGATTTCTTACAGGTTGAGTTGTTGTTGCCCATAACACGCTAGCATTTTGCTAATGGACGCTGATTGGTCAGTGAAGGACTGATTACGACCAGAGACACCGCTTGATGGCATCGTGGCATCCGAAGCGGGACCAATGTTAAGGCCATAGGCGGACTGAACTCTCTCAAATGTATACCATAGACTGTAAAAAAAGATATTTACCCGTGTCAGATGTGTAGTTGATGCCTCGAGAGAAAAGAAAGTGCAAAGCGCAAAAGCATAGACATAATAAATACATAGACGTCCTATTGGCCGCTTTGGAACGTTGCTGCGATTGTGTTCTTATTGTGGAAAAAGCATTTTCTGTGATTGACCCGATTTTAGCAATAACAAAGATAACTGATGGATCCTTTATCTATGGTAAAGGGAACTTTGCAGAGGGGTCTGAACTGCAACCAGTTCAGACCCCGGAAGCTTAATGTGAGTGGGAGTTCTCCCCATAGATATCCATAATAAAGGCTAGATGTCTCATCCGCGCTGCTGGCCAATGGAGGTCGACGTCAGCACCTGGCGGCCATCTTGTCACAGGCAGCTCGCTCACTCGTAACATTGTGTTAATGGTGCATGTACTTTTTAAATAACCATAACTTGCTCAATTTTCTACCGATTTTCAAACGGTTTGGTTTGTCAATAAACGTCAATAAATGGTTTGTCAATAAACGATAAACGTCAGAGATGTAGTTATGCCACTGCACACTTATGAAAAATAAGTGTATAAATAATCAACCAGAATTATCTAGCCACGTTAATAACGTTTGTAAGAAACCAAACCGTTTGAAAATCCGTCAAGATTTCAGGAAGATAAGAGTATTTGTGTTCTCACCATACATCAGTACCACAGAGCCCGCCAGAAAGCTAGCCTGTGACAAGATGGCCGCCGGTGATGACGATAGAGACTCCGCCATAAGACATCTAGCCTTTATTATGGATATCTATGGTTCTCCCCATATTAGACATTCTCTGCTACAACCAAATGTAAACAGACCCTTTTCCGTTTCCGGTAGCACAGTAATATCAACGAGCACTGAGTCCTCCAGCAGACATCAATGCTATTTTAAAAAATGGCAAATAAAACACGTCAGAAACTGTATTTCGCTACGCTACTTGTTTTGGAACATCAACGAACACCACTAACCACTCGGTGAGTTGCAGAGTTTTGAAAACGAACGTTAAGGGTTGTTTTAAGGACATGTTTGAGCATGCCCGTAGACAGCCACTCTGAAGCACTCAGAGGCGATTCTAGAATAGTCAAAAAGTCGAGACAGGACCCATCGTCAACATTTCTAAGTCCACCACTCTAGTTCATCCAAAACAAACTAGAAAATAGACTCAAAGTGTTAAATACCGGAATTATCCTTTAATGGTGAGACTTTTGTTTTTTTTGTAATCAGACTCTCAAAAGTTATATACAAATATAAAGATTAAAAAATGTATATTTTTATTTGTCGGCCAATATATCAGTAGTTGGCTTTCAAATAAAGAATTATTAGTGTCGGCAAAACATTTCATGACATTTTCATGTCAATGCATCCTTAAAGGCAGGGTAGGTAAAAATCCCCAAAAATACTTTTTTACAAATTTGTTTAAACTGTCTTTATATATCAATGCATAATTAAAATGTAAGTAATCTGGAAAAGAAATTGTAAAAATCGAGTGTCTGTAGTCCTCTCAGGACTGCAATAAACACAGCTCATTATTCCATTAACTCCCACCCCCTCCCTTCTCGGCTCCTTCCAAAGCCACGCCCCCAAAACACATGAACGCGCGATCCCGGCCGTTCGCTCAGCTGGAAGAGTCGGACGCGTTTACCAGCGCCGAGCAGAGAGGAGCGCAGTGCATGTAGTGACATCATGTCAGAATCACAAGTAATAAAATAACTAACTTTATCAGTATTAATATAAACAATTAACATGGCTGTTAGTACACACTATCAAGCTCGCATATCGATACTGGCAAAGTTTAAAATATTTTACTAGCTCGTAACCGAATTAAACTCAATATAAGGCAAAGCTATAAATAGCTTCATTGATACACGTTTGCCGTTACTATCAGTTACACTGCGATGAAGGTGAATTTGTAAGATTCATAACATATACAGGTGTTTTGCATGTAAGAGCTTCCACGATGAAAGCACTGTTGGCTCTGATGTATTGTTTACAGATAAACTGAGTAACATACACTCAAACACCTTCTCACAACTGCATTGCAGACACCAGATAATATAACACACACACACAACATATATTGTATAACACATACAGATACAACATAAAGACATAGGTTAACATATGTAGAGCATATAACAACAAACCAAACGTGAAAAAACGGAGCAGGTAGAGTTCACGGTGAACAGGAACAAAGTTTTGGCAGAGGGTAAAGCTAGATATAAAAATAGATCCCCTAAACTTTTTAACCTAAAGTTAGATTTGGCGAAATTAAACAAAACAGCTTTCAACTGCAGATAGGCCTATTGATTATTTATCTTCTCAACCCTGGCTCACTAACAGAAACGTTATAACAGTCGACACCAAAGTTACACTGTCATAGCTAACGCCCGTTTCACACATACTCCGTTTGCAGTGCGTATGCGGTGCGTATTTTTTTCCGTACCCATGTTAACAGGTTAGAGCTTTCACACTGCACGCGAATGCGGTCCGTCGATCCGTTCCAGTTGCGGTGCTTATACAGCAGTGCAGAGATCGTTTCCGCACCGAGTCTATTTCTGCTGTGCTGCAAACGCTGAATTAAAGTGACAGCGCACGGTTCGTGGTCAAAATGAACACAGACTGACCTGAATATGTAGTAATTTCACCATAAATGCATTTAATTCAATAAAATGTAGTAATCTCACCATAAATGTATTTAATTAAATAAAATGTAACCATAAATGCATTTAATTAAATACTACTTTGTTCACAGTCATCTTTTTACTTTAAGACCGGGGTAAAGCAAAGAAAGCTACAATTTACTTCAACAAGGCCACATAATGAACGACACTCGTCTCATTCGTTGAGGTGGAAAAACAAGTTATTTGTGACATGCAAGATTTATTGTATACAGATTTGAATTATGCAAAAGAAAAGGTATGAGTCTGCTGTTTTTGTCAATTTTAAGTTTTAATTTAAAATGTTTGCGATTTTAATATAAGCACATGGTTAAATATGTTACCACTTGCTTGAGCAACTTAATATAGCCTATAATCTAGGCCTATATAAAAGTAATGCATTGAATAATACGTTGTTTAAATTGTGTTTTAAACGTGAATAGGCCTACAAAGAGAATTGCACTGGAGGCAAAAACTTTTGCTGCTGATAACTTGATTTGATTGATGATTTTTTGAAATACAAATAGTGAGTAAATGTGTTTGTGGTACTGCCGCGGATCAGTTGCGCACTGCAAACGCACGCAGCATATGTGAAAGCACTATAGCGCGTGCTGCTCCTGTACCGCATACGCACCGCAACACGCACCGCATACGCACTGCACACGGAGTATGTGTGAAACGGGCGTAAGCCAGTGTAACGTTAGTTATGCTACGTAAAGTTAGGTAGCTATATTAGGTAGCTACGTGTGCTAGTGATACATGCTTCATGAAAAAATAAATGCCATCAAAATGAAAACAGCGAGATTACCTGTCCAGCAGAAATAATGCCATCATGGAGTCACTTTTCAGCCCCTTGAGATCCCTCAGTTGTCGCCACCGCTGGAAAGCCACGCCGATATTAACTCTCATATGATTTCTTGATTTATCCAAAGACTTTTTGTTCATAGCCTTTTCAAATACTGTCTTCCTTTTTTTTAGCTTGTTTGACTTCACTGCCTGTATATGCAGGTACTGAGAATTTTGACTGTCCTTTCTCTGCCATAATTGTTATTACTAGCTTCCGTGCCTCTTCAAACGGGTGCGCGCATTTGGGCTGCTCCTGTATCAGCAGAGGTATCCATGGTAGCGAGGGAGAGTGACAGTCGCCCCAGCCAATATTTTCTTTCGTCCCGAATGGAATAATGAGCTGTGTTTATTGCAGTCCTGAGAGGACTACAGACACTCGATTTTTATAATTTCTTTTCCAGATTACTTACATTTTAATTATGCATTGATATATAAAGACAGTTTAAACAAATTTGGAAAAAAAGTATTTTTGGGGATTTTTACCTACCCTGCCTTTAATATACTAAGACTACTATCTGATCTTAAACAGTGGTATAAACCCCATTGTAATCAGTGATGCTTTCTACACATGACTCAACAAATCCCCGACAGTAAACTGATACGCTGCTCTGTTTCTGATGTACTCTAGCACTCTAACACAAACACAAAGGCTGTTGTGGCATGGCCGTCGTCCGGTGTAGGCATGGTGAAAATATTACATATCTAGCCCTCATATTCACCAGGACAATTCTGCCGTGCAAAGGCAAAAGACCGTAACTTCGTGTTTGGTCGAAAATTAGTTTTTTATATTTTTGGCACATTCAAGACCCCCTTTATCATGTGCATAAGTATCTTGAGTCAATTCCGTCGTTTTTTCGAGAAAATAATGGGTTGTCTTAACAGTAACTTCCAAAAGCCCGTGAGAAACCAAGGCAGAACACCGTAACACCAGTTACCGCTCTTTGGCTTTGTTTTGGAACGCTCATTTTGAGTTACGGTACTCAGCCTTTGTTTAGCCGCGCGTCAATATGAAGTTACGGTGCTGGCGTTCTATCAAATATGCTACCTTTCAGATTGTACGGTGTTCTGCCGTTGTTTTGCTCTCCATTAAAATTGAAATTACGATATAGCTTTGTACAGCTGCCATCAGTCCCTGTAACTTCTGATGTCCTCAGAGCTTTGTCCAGCACAAATGCGGTCAGAACATTTAGTATGGTCTGAACCCGCTCCATCGACAAACGTGCGATAGGCTATCCATCGCGAATGATATATGCAGAGTTGACAGAAAAAAATGTTACACACGCCGTAGCAGGTGAATACAACAAAGAACTAAAGCCCCGCCTCACCCAGATCGGGTACCGGACCTGGTTGAAACAATCATGCATCTAGCTGGCAGAGTGCCAAAACTTTGCCGGCGCCTTCGGCTCCGCCCTGAACACAGTCGGGCCGACGCGGGACTAATATGTCACAGGGAGTGATAATAATGAAGCAACGGTATATTGGTGCATACAACATAATGAAGCAAGAATTGCTGGTGCATACAACATCAGACAAGCTGTTACAAGCGGGTTGTACCTACAATCACACTGTCCGGAATAAATCCGCAGACAGCTGAAAGTTGAAACCACCGCTACTGAAAAGACGCAGAACACAGAAGGTTGTGCTATAAATGCATTAGTCGTCTAGGTAGTCCAGAGCGCGCTACCCACCGAGTCTCAAGATGGAAAGCACTGCGTTCGTACTTCGTACTTTTCGTGAACGTACGAGGAGCATGACACCTTCGAACACGAATATACTATAAACGAGTCCCCGGGTCGAATGTGCGCGAGGACCTGTTTTATCGTGATCATTTTGAACGCGCGTTTATCAAGTCTTATGCCACTCGGTACCAATTGAAGATCTTACCGCTATGGAGGTATTTTGCCATGTCTCATGTATTAATAATGCCACCAGAATGCAACCAAAGCACAGGGTAGCAATAAGTAGATGTCTATAAGTGTAAATCATACAAAATAAATGCCATGATCACTAGATTTTATACAGGTGTTACTATAATGATTTTGTTAATGGTGATCAGCAACCAAATATTGATAATGTGGAAGTTACTGCCTTTTGACTTGGCATGACTTCTCACTTTTTGCTGACAATGCAAAGGCAGAGTGTCCAGTAACTTTAAAATAGTGGTCAAAAGTCAAGTTTGAGCTCAAGATTTTTTTATGTAGATAATTTTCATTACTAAAACATCTAATTGCCAGATTTACAGTGTCCTACCTATAATTAATTTGGAGGGACAACTGAAAATCTTTAAAGTCATTTTTCTCAGTTCCACACTCTGAGTTAAGGTCTTTCTCATTATTTTTTAATTTTGTAATATTTTGTAACTATTGATGTAATATTAACCCTTACTAGACAGAACTTACTAAATGTTATTTTAAGGCTATTGTTGTTATCATAGAAATGTTTGTATAGAGTGATAAAAGCCAAAATGGTCAATAAATTAGAAGTTAAGGTATTTTGCCTTTGTATGACCCATTATTGTTTTGCAGATAATGCAAAGGCAGAATACAGTAACTTCCGAATAAGGGTCAAAGGTCAAGTTTGAGCTAATTTGTTTTTAATGTAGATAAATATATTCATTATGACAACTACTTGGCAAATTTTCATTGTCCTACCTATCATACAATTGGCTGGACAACAAAAAAACTTTAAAGTCATTTTTCTCAGTTTCACACTCTGGTGAGTTAAGGTCTTTTGCCTTTGTAGGGCAGAATTGTGGTTAATGAAGAGAGACCACAGTGTGTTGCTTACATCAAAATATTAGCTGACAGTATGAAGCCGAACAAGTTAAGATGCCACTTAGAGACTTCACATCACAAACACAAGGAGAAGCCTGTTGAAGTTTAGAGCTGCACGATTAATCGTTGGAAAAACGTGATCTCGATTCAAACACCCTGCAGAAAAAGTTTGGGAACCACTGATCTAAAACAATCCAGTAGTCTCAGCATTTAATCAACTCAATTTACTCAAAACAATTTACAAAATGTTCTTTTACGACTTAATTGACACTTCTGATCGTTACTTCATTCTGAGATTAACATAAGTCTCCACATATTCAATCATTTGTGACAGATGTACAGTGTCAATTATTCATTTGATGAAGACATTGGTTTTCATCTAACTCCATTTTTTGATACCCTGTCACAGAAGTGAATAGTGACAGAAAAAGGGGAAGAGAGGAGGGAGGATCTCATTATTATAACTGAAGAGTGATGCTTCAGATAACGCGTGTCAGATGATAATATAAAATCATACTGCAGTGGATCTGTTTGTCCTTTGTCAGGTTGCACCACACATTCCCAGAATGCCCTGCGGCTCCAGGTTGTCCTGTATGAACTGACAAAGACAGCAGGTGTGCAAATACTAGTAAGGCTCACTGAGCAAAGAGTTCAGATAGTGGGGGCAAACAAAAGACTCATTTGAATGAGCAAACAGAACACATATTGAAATGACTCGTACGATTAACAACATACATAGACATAGAAGACTACCTTTAGAGCTTTGTTACATTTGTCATCTTTCTTTCTTTCTCTCTCTCTCTCTCTCTCTCTCTCTCTCTCTCTCTCTCTCTCTCTCTCTCTCTCTCTCTCTCTCTCTCTCTCTCTCTCTCTCTCTCTCTCTCTCTCTCTCTCTCTCTCTCTCTCTCTCTCAACTTGAAATTCAGTTGGATTGTAAAACCAGTAAGGTGATTGTATGCAGCTGGAGACAGTGTTATGGAAATTAGGGACCAATGTGTGTTTGCTATTAGCTTAAAAATGTCATCAGTTACTGACATTATGGATAACTCCTCCCCTACTTTCCCACAAAGTAGCTGGGTAACTCTCTCTCTCTCTCTCTCTCTCTCTCTCTCTCTCTCTCTCTGGATTTTAATTGAAATCTTTTATAAAGGTGCATTAGACTGATCAAAAAGAAAAGACCCTTTGTTTTGCATGGGAATGCAATTCTCTGTAATGTATATTAAATTGTTAGGCTATGTAAACGTTGGCTTTGCAGTGTACTCTCTCCCTCTCTCTGACTCTTTCCTTTTTTCCTCACTCTGCCATCCCTTTTCAGAATGGATTTGTTTCTTTTCTTAGGTTTACATTTAGCACTTCACAAAAATCTGATTGTCAGCATGTTGATTCACAGTCGTTCTTTTGGACCCGCTCGCTCCCAGTTTCTTACTTTGTCAAAGCCGAGGAGGAGGACCCGCCATTGTCTCCCATGCCTGAGGCAGTACAGGAGCATGATTTTGTTCAGTAGCAGCGCATTGCTCCAAGGGCACTGATTTCCAAAGGCTGGCAGCTTGTGCTGACATGCCGACTCATTTAAATTGTGCTTGACAGAACAACCCAGGGCAATTAATCATTTGACTAGCATGTGGAATGATGCTGTATCACAGGCAGAGGAGAGAGAAAAGGACCTCTCGCACGTTTGCTCTTCCTATCCGATTCGCCAACCATGAAATTGTTATCATGCCCATGACAGCGTATTTTCCCTTGTAATAAAAATCTGCTCCGTACAGAGGATCTGTTCTTCTCATTAAGACAGGGCAATGGACATTCATTTGCTGTCACTTATATTGTAACACATTAAGACATATGTTCTCTGTTTGATGCTAGATAAAATTATGGTTCTGCCAAGGGGAAGAATGATTAAAAAATAAATAAAGAAAAGGAGGTAAAAAAAAGTTTGATGCTGTTAGTTTTTCATAGCCACCAACCATATGGTTTGCCTCACTGCTAAGCCAGCTGCTGATATTTATTTCATATGCATATTAAAACTGGAGAGTGAATGCTTTGTAGACGGTTTCCAAAAATTGTACAGTGATTGCTTCATTGCTGATGGGTCTTTTATAAGCCTCAGAGGAATCCTTGAGAGAAACAACAGTCTGTACTCTCCGCTAAAGTGTGATTGAATGTTGCATTTAGCCTCTAATAAAGTTCTATTGGAGACTTCAGCAGCTGGCTTCCATCTGGAGTTTGTGGAGAGGCTTTTACTGTGTGTGTTTGTGTGCGCGCGTGTATTTGGTGTGTGTGTGTGTGTGTTTTGGGGTGAGAGGCTTTTATTTAAATGTATTTAGGTAGGCGTTAAATGAAGCACCTCCATTTTGCTAAATTAAATTTATAGTGGAATATTGTGGTTAATATGGTGTTACGTGAAAAGCTTGCAAGGTTGAGTTGTGCCACAGAAGCCGGATAGCCACAAGGAGGACCTTCAAAAGGTTCTGATGTCTCAGTCATGGTGTTTGGTTGAAACAAATGTTTTTCAATGAAAAGGAATAAACAGTGGAGGTTTGTAATGGGTGCTAACAACGGAAGCTCACTGGAAAAACGTGCGTGCAACGTTTCTGCAAAATGATTTTACGTTTCTTCTTGGACTTTTCGTGACACCTTCATAGTAAAATGTCCCATGAGTGGCGTTAAAAATTGTATCCAAAGCAGATGAGCGTGAATCTGGCAGTGCTTTATTATGTTAGTTGCTGTAAGTATTGTGGCAGTTCAAAAATTAAATGTCTGATGAGTGGCACTAAAAGGGTTAATGCTCTATCACATTTGAAAATAAGTAACGTACCACCTACACTCAACTTAACCAATAGTGTTAACAGAAGCAAACACGGAATAAAAGCACATTGGCTGAAGCAACCATGGCATTTTAGCTTGCATCATGGGAATCATACCCAAATGCTTCCCATTGCAAGTGTAATGCTATACCATGTGTGAGCTACTGAGCAAGGTTGCTTTGTCAGAAAAGTCATATGGTGTTGGTTATTTGATGCTAATGTCAAAATGTATTAGTTTACAAATCATGCAATATGGTTAAAGTGTCTTGAGTTCACAACATACCGGTAGTATCATTCAAGGAACCACTTGAAAAGACTTAATTAATCAATAATCTCTCTCTGTAGTCATAATTTATCTAAAAATGGAATAATATTGTTGTTTTACTGCCACTAGATTTTATTTCACCTGGAAACTTCAGTGAATTGTTTGTATATCTAATATATTTGGATTTTTGAAAATTGTAGGTAGTAGAGGCATGTTTTCCCAATGAGCCTAGGTTGTGGACTAATGTGTACAATTGTATGATTGAATAATGAAATAGAATGTGGTCTTATTTCGAACATGTTCACTTCGGTTGTTCAGCATATAGATGCAGGTGTTGTTTTTCTAAGATACAAATACTTGAATATGAAGCCTTTACATGCATCAGTAGGAAGGAGAACAGAGGGGTTAAATGGGATGATTTAGTGTGTAACTCATCACTTTGATGCAACTAAGCACTGACTATTTTAATGCACTTAATCTACTGTTGTACACTTTTCATTCTTACATTCTTAGCTTATATACTTTTTTTTCTATAGCTGAGGTAATCTTTCTTCATTAGTTGAACTTGATATAGAGGAGCATTGTAAAAAAAAATTTATAGTAAGTTAAGACAAATTGTTACATCAGAATTATTTAAAGTTAACAGCTCATGAAAGTGTTCGGAAAATAGTCCAATGACTTGAGTAGTGCTTTGCTCAGTGTTTAGATAGAAACTCTGTGGCCTCCAGAGTGAAAAGACTTGTCTTGTATCAATAAGGATCCATATGTGATTCAGTATGGTTTTGGTTCTGTGTAATATTCTTAATTATTTTTTTTAACTTGATGGTTTACAGTTTAAACAAGCATTTCAATTCAGTTTTTAAATCCCCTCTAAACTTCCACATGTACAAATGACATTCTCAGAATTGAATTGCACTTTTTTGGAGCAGTTAACACATTTAAACGATTCAACATTATTACTGTTTCATTCTGTTCTGTGTGGTTTCTAAAAACTGATCTTTGAAGCATATATTGGAACTGATCATAGTTCACACCTAGCAGAACATGCATTCCTCATTGAATGCAGATGGATAATCTTTACAAATAATGTGTGACACTTTGGCTTTGTAGCACTTTCCATATTGCTCTATTTCTTTGAGTGTTTCAGCATAGCAGCCAATGTCTGAAATTTAGGAATTTTATATTGGCTGTGTTTTTGGAGAAACTTCTTATAAAGTGTCATTGGGTGCTGCTAGTTGTGCAGAAATTAAACACTTCACCTTCAATATTCCTTTCTGCTTCAATGTTTTATATGAACACACAGTTGGTCCACTTGTGCGCTGCTGTAGGGGTCACTGGATGTTGCTGCAGCGTTAGCATCTGTTCGCTTAAACCGCTGGATAGTACGCTCTAGAGTCTTACACTCTGTAAAACCCCCATTGGTAGATTGTTTTAGGAACATTACCCTTCTCACTCACCCTGATAAAGTCTGTTTGAGAGCATTCATCTCCCCATGCTCCTCTGAGCCACATGTCAGAGCCCCAGAGACTGGAATCTCCAAAGCTCTGTTTACACAGGGGCTCAATCCACTCCTAAACTCAACTGGCCTCACCGAGCACCGCAGTGTAAAAGAAGGCCATGATCACTACTAATTGAGCATCGGGGTGGAGTCTGATCTGTTTAACATCCCCCGGTTTGAACGGCCATTTTGTTCCGCGCTAGTAGGGAGAGAGTGAATTGTTATCAGGGTAATCTTTGTGGGTTGAGCATATAAACAATGTCTCTTCAGTATAGTAACATTCTGTGCTGCTCGGTCTGAGTTAAATGACAGGCAGCGTTGTGTTCATATAGGGATCTGATTTAGCCATATAGGTTTTCACTGCCTTGGCATGTAAGACCTCTATGTTTAACATCTTTGTTCTCAATCCAGTGGTGCCGTAGGATACGATCTACTTGTGCGGCGTTCCTCAAAAAGGTTGCTAAGCTATTTTCTCTTCATACGAGAGAGAGAGAGAGTGAGAGAGAGAGCTAGAGAGTGTTTGGCCCCTGTCTAACTGAGGCTAAAGGGCTGCAGAGGAGAGCTGTGATATTTGAAGTAATTCACAAGTGCATGTGTTCGCACATTAGTGGGATGCAGTCGGACAGCCACAAGGTTGAGAGCTAATTACAGCATTTAAAGCCTATCAGTTCCATGTGATTGCTGCTTGTGCTGGGTAAACGGCTTTTATTTGGTATGCTGTGGAAGTTTCCCCTCACAGCGAGGGCTCTGTGGCAGCAAATTATTTTCATCTTAATTGCATGTAGGTGGAGACATGAAATAATGGGGCATATTTGTGTTCAATCTGCTGTGTTTTCATTACATTGTGGAGGAAAACATTGTTAGCTGGAGTTAATTAACAAATATGAGTAATTGCTCCATGCTCATATTTATCACTAGTGTGTTCGCAACAGGCAGGCCTGAAGCGCTAACGACAAAGTGCTACATAAATCAAAGTGCTTTTCTTTGCCAAAGCAGAGCCCTTGGGAGGTACCTTAGAGCTTAATTAGAATCTAGAAGGATTTTGTTTTAAGTGTGAGGTGAGCAAGCACTTGAATAACAATGATAAATTAGGCCCCAGAGCATTGTCTGTATGTTTTGGACCACGCGTGCAATGTTATATCCTATTTCTATATAATTCATAAAGTGTGATGGCAGAGGCGCTGCTCCAGACGTTCTGCCGGCCCTGTCGATTTGATGAGAGAGATTAATGCAGGTATTGCTGTTACTGGCAGGAAAGTTTACTGAAATGATGCCAGAGTGTTCACTGCAGAATTACCCAGATGGGATTACGTGGACTATTCAGATTTTACGAGGCCGTTTAGAATATTTTTCTTGTCACAGAGTAATACGAAGGGATGCTTAATGTTGTGCTTCACTGTCAGTCATAATTCAGTTATTTGGCAGTCCAAAATATTTGTCATCCAACATATTTGTGGTCAGCCAATATAGTGTTCATTCCTGATGGGAAATTACTGTGTAACTTTATACGTTTTTTGTTTCATCAGTTTTTTTTTTCCCAGTTGTTTTTTTATGTACTAATTTTAGAAAACTTCATGCAATAATAAAAAAAAACTTGTCCTGCATAAAAACATATTTATATGTGAAAAAAGCACGAGAATATGTAGGCAACCTGTTGTTATCAAAATTGAATCATTTTATATTGTACTGAAACAAAAGATTAATTTCAATTCATAAACCAAGTTACTATTAAATATTTTTTTATTTAATTTTTTTATAATGCTTTTCACAATAAATGTCATTCCGGAGCAGTTTACAGTGAACTTTGACTAAACAATACATAATTTTTCTCTCATATTTTCTGCAGACCCCCTAGAATCTTCCAGTTTGAAAACCCCTCAACTAACCAGTCAGGTCACCAGCAATGTAGAGCACTCGCAGGAAGACGACTTTCATCATTAGCCACTGAAAGAAGCGGAGTTCTCTCATGCACACATGCAGAGAGAGCATGTTGCTGATGTGAAGGACTGTCTATTGCTACAAAATTCCAATTGAAGGCTTCTTTTGCACTATTGCCGAAGGCGCACTAAACGTTGTCTGCGGATTAAAAAAAATAGTATGCTGAGTGAAAAGACTTCTCTGACAGACACTTGTGTGATTCTTGATTACAGTCATACTGATACTCTGTGGACATGCATATGGACTGCCTGTCTGTCTTGGCACCAGATTCAGCCATCTGGCCTCAATTATGCTTTAAACATGCTTTGTTGTACATGACAAGTCCACATTGACAGCGAGTCTGCCAGTGTTTAAACGTCATGCCTCTGGCTACGATTATACTCAATCAGTCACTCTGATTTTAATTGGAATGGTTGAGGATGAGTGGGAGACGTGAATGAAAATAAAACTGTCTTCATCACTGCTGTGGTCAATTTGGAGGTTTAAAGAGTAGCTGTGCAGTAGAAGAAGAAAAGATGCTCAAGCTGATTGAAATTGAAATGTACTCTGCAAAGAAGAGTGTCCTGCATTATCCTTTGAAATGAAACCATTTTTTTACCTGATTATCTTTGCGAAGTCCCTCTCAAATGGTTTGTTTTATATCTGGGGTCGGCAAACGTATGGCACGTGGAGGGATCGTTACAGAAGCGTGCACCTCCGGTCGCACAAATGGTTTGTCGGATCGTCATGCGCAGCTTATAATCTCACAGTTTAATAGTATTTATAGCTCCTGAATGAATAAAACAGACTGTGTGACTAGGATAAATGATTACCTCGAAATGTACAGCTGTCATTAAACTCTAGATGGCTCAGGCTGATGGTTCCTTAACTCAACCTGCTGACAATTGCATAGTTAACTACACAGCACAAGCTGATTGGTTCCTGTTGCATCTGCAGCCAATGAGCTTGCTGCTCAACATATAAATAGTTGGTCAGCGTTTGCTGTAGCAGTCTGCAGTGCGTTTTCAAAGTTCCTCTGAAACCCTCCACATTTCCTAGCTCCACCTGTATAGATCTGCTACAGGTAATTTCATATATGCTTTTTGTGCAGCAGCAGTATGTCTTACTTGCTCACGGCAGCGTGTCTGTGTTGGTAGTTGCAAGTCTCTGAACTTGCTCTACAGCAGCAGCAATAATCAACAGCAGCAGCTTAGCAGATCTATTCCGCTAAGACCAAATACATTAACATTGCCACACCCATTACCATGCTAAACTCTTCCGAGAGTTGTCATGATAGACCTTATTTAAATTAATGCATTCTCTTTAGCTATTGTCATGTGCCAGTGATAATCCCTTTGTGTGCCAATGTTTTAGATCAATGTTTATGGATATCAGCCAGAAATTTAGCCTTGATCTCCTTTTTGCAAATGAATGACATTATTTATTTTCATTGTGTTTCTTTATCAATTACATCTCCTATTATCTCTTCAGCACCCTAGAGAAACAATGGAAAATGGAAAAATGGAAAAGCAGTCTATCTCTCGTTTCCCACCATCCTCGGATACGTTCCATGCCATAACTTTCATCTATCTCTTTACTCTTAGGCTCGGATTAGCCACTTGCCATTGTCTTCACCGGACCTGCTGTTGCTGTAAATTGGCTGGCTGTGCTGTTGTGAGGTTATTGCTTTCAAAATATCCACGCTAACAGTGTTAGGAGTACACAGGATGTCCCTGAAGACCTCTTCAGATGCAGAGAAACGGGTCAAACACTGACCTAATGAAGACAGATGGAGGTGGACAGTGCTGTGGATGATGGTCGGCCTGTGGACATTTTTCTTGTGTTTTGGCCAATCTGTTATTTTAGTCCAGCATTTCTCCCATTTGGCCTGTAACAGAGGTCAAGACTCAAATATAGGATCTGATCTGTTATTGACCCTCTTTTCAGACTTTTCACCGTAAAATGGGGTAATATTGCACGATGTCTGTGTACATTTTTCTGGACCCAGACAAAGCAATATGTGTAAATTATTTACATTTTGATTACATTATATTGTGCTTAAATATTTTGTTGGGATCAGTCATTTGCCATATATTTTTGCAGTATATTGTGTGATTAACGTGTACATTGATTTCTCCAGTTTACTTTGTTGATGTTGTAGAGTCTGAATCACTCAAAATATGATTTCCGCCATCTCTTCTGTTCTCTTAAAAACTTCTTTGTTGCTGAAGATAAGTTGTCTCTCCATCCACATCACATGAAACCCTTTTAACAACGGCACAGTTTCAGTAATTCCCAGTTTTATTTCAGTTTCTCTTTGATCTCTGTGCTGTCGCCTTGTCTTCAAGAGTGGAATCATTTCAGGGCATATATGTGCAAATCCTTAGTGCTCTTTTGTTCCTGGGCTCTCAAAGTGTCACCATAATAACCAGAAGTGAATAGAGAAGGTTAGGTATTGTAATTGTGCGATACATATGGGATGCCCATTGAATTGTTGGAATGGCTCTAGTGGTTTGTTTTTTCATACATTTTATTTTATTTAGCATGCTATGAAGCCTGCCTCACGGTTTATCTTTCATATATGAGCAAGACCTCTCTTTCCATATAGCTGTGTGTGAACACACAATAGGTGTAAGCAGTCTGTGTGGCACAAAACCTATAAACTGTTTTCATTATTCAGGCTAATTTATATCAACCACGCTGTTAATCTTCCACAACCTGTTGATTGCTTTGTTTCTCGACACATTTCTGGAGGGCAGCCATAACTGTGTTTTCAGAAGGACTCCTGTCAGTGGCGCCAGGCTACACAGCCACAAATTGGAATGTGGCACTGGCCCGGGAATACAGCCAAGATTTAAATTAGACAATAACCTCTGGCCCCTCATGCAGGCTCCTCTCTGCAGCTGTAGGCTGATCCATTTGTTTAATATGGTGGAGTATTCTCTAGAATAATAGGCTGATGTATGAGCCGGCTCTTAACAGTTTGTGTTTCACAGACTTGCAGAGACTGAACAACTGGCAGGCAGTGCACACACTGCAGATGTACCCAAACTGCAATAAAGGAAATGTACTGTATGCAACACTTGGAGAAATTAGTTGTGGAAACGGTGAATACAAAGAAAATTCTGCTTTGGAAGTTTCACAGAGAGTTGCTTGGTAATAAGAAAATGCATTTAACATTTTTATAGGGTACACTTTTTATTGCGTTATTTAAATCTTTTTTTCGTTTCTTTTTTTTATTTTTATTTTTTTATACAGAGCTTGTTGGTACATTCCAAAACCTGAAATGAAATTAGGTGCAAGTCAGCATACATATATTATAAACTGTGTTCACTTCTATGTGTGGGGGCGGTGTGTGTGTGTGTAACTGGATGTTCTGTTCTATTGTGGGAATCTCTGAAGCCATATTCAGGGTGTTAGCTTTACTGTGGCAAAGAGCCAGTGCTGTACCCAGCGAGATCAAAGATGAAGCTTCAGCTAGTCAGTGCTTTCTTTAAAGGTTTTCTGTAAGGATTGAAATGGAATAACTGACCTATGACTCCAGCACAGAAAGTTACAGGGGTTGTCATTAATCAGAGGTATTTAGACAAGACAAAACAGGGCCGTTTTGATTTTAATCTAATTAGTATAAGATTATTATTATTACTCTGATGATACTGAAAATGTTACTATTATTATTAAAAGTAATAGTAGTAGCAGTACAATAGTAATGTTGTTGTTGTTGATGATGATGATGATTATTACTTCTTTAATTCAGCATTTTGTAACGCATGCTGAGATTAATATACTCAACCCACATTTTTCTGTCGAATCTATTAATTTTAATTTGCATTCAGTCATCCCTCTTTATGCATTACAGTGATATAATGCCTGTCGTACTGAAAGCTCAGTGGATGGAAACTCAAGGACTTATAAATGGATCCATTTCATATCTCTCATCTGGTGGGAAAAATCTCAAGTAGCTCTCAGATTTGTTGCCACTTGTAGCTCTTTTGGCAATGGTGCACTAGTCCAGATCTTCTCTTTATCTCTCTTCCTGATATGTTTGTAAAAGGCTAGCATCTACAGCAATAAATGTCATGTAATACAATTGTTTTCATTTATAAATGGCACTTTAGATGTCCTTTTTTTTTTTTTTAAGAAACTGAAGTATAACCGAATGCAATAACAGAACGAAAAAGCACAGAAGAGAGAAGTGAAAGAAAGCAAGGGAGAGAGAGCGAGAGCATGAAAGAGAAGGATGAGAGGAAGAGGTGACTGTCTAAAGAGAGTCTCTGTCAGTGTGATTGTATTCTCTCTGTGTGCAGTGCTTTCATCTAATGATTTTAGCTTTAAACTGACTTTTAGAGATCGATTTCTCCTGTGGATCAGAACGGCCCTGCTTTAGGCTCTTTGTGTGGGCCTGCTGGACAAAGATGTCAGTTTACACATTTCCCTTCCTGAACTGTGTGTGCTTATGTCATTTTATATTTGTGTGTATCGCTTATATTGTGAGTATGTTCACGCCAAGAGGCTAGTTTTACTTTCTCCCTTAAAGCACCAAAGATAATTCCTTTCTCAAAGTATTATATTTTTATAATAAAGTAATCTTGCATATGCGTCGTACTGCAGCATGTTTGTTCAACTCACCCATTTGTAGATAATGACCATGTGATCTCAGTAATTCTTCAAACAGGCTGTTGGTCATGGTCACATTGTTCTCAAGTGGATTGTGTTTGGGTTGTGCCGGGTATTAGTTCTATAATATTGTTTTTCCCCCATGGGATGATTGAATTTACTCTGTTGTAATAATATCTTATTTCCCTTTGGAAACACTTGCATGAGAATATACAAACACTCAGGTTATGAATCCCGGCTCAGTCTGGACTCTGGTGTCCAAATCCAGTCAGGAACAGTTTTATGTATATAACAACACTAACATAAAGATTGTCTAATGGGACCATTTTTATGTTTGAAATGTGTAAAACTGCATAAAAAAATACACGTTAATTAAAGCGATGATGCTAAAAAAAATTAAAACTAAGGTAAACAATTTAAACTCGTTAGTTGTAAGTAAGGTGTGACATTTTTTTCATATAATTTGTGCATAAAAAAAACAACATCTTTACTATACATTGTCTGATTTGAGCATTTTTAGTCAGAATAGAGGTTAGACGTAACTACATATTTCCAAAAAGTAAAAATATATATGTTCATTAAAGCACTAATGCTAATAAATAAACACTTAGGAAAAAAAATTAACAAATGAGAATAAATACTGAAATTGACATCACTAATCTGCTGGTTGGTTGTTAAATGACTAAGTTGACTAGTCATCCATTGTGACTCATGCCTAATATGGGTGTGTTGAGCTCGTTACTGTTCACTAACGAGACAGGTATAGCATTTGCATTGCTTCTCTCATCTTGTTAATTACAGAGGCTCCATTGTCTGATCTGACCCATTTACAGCATTCTCTCTTTCATTCTTTCAGTTTGTCTCATCCTCCCATCACGGCTAATCTCATTTGGCATCTGGCTCAGTCCCACCCTGCCATGAACATGAGAGGGTCTGCTCTCACACTGAAGAGAGCCAAGAGCGACAACAACACCCCGTGTCCTTTTCCATTCACGCTAACTTCTGTTTCCTAAAAGCTCTCTTTCATTTTATTTCTGTTTATCGGCATCAGTTGTTAAATGTACAGCTGACAAGTGGAAGGTGATTTAAAGCAGCACTTCTTGTACTTCTGTGATATTCATTTGAGAATAATGTTTGTTCAATTAATATTCATGAGTTGTGGATCTGCATGTGTCAGTGATGCGAGCCAGAGAGGCAGGTAATGGGATTTAAAGCAGGGTGAATGCTGATGGTGTGAACGAATAACTTAAAGCCTGGAGCAGTGCTAGTGTATACATACACACACACACACACACACATTTTTTTTCTTCCCCTTTGCTGTTTGTATTATGTAGACCCACATTAGTGATGAAATGAGGCATGAACTTTTTTCCATCTTCTCAGAATCCACTTTGTGTTCTCTCTCTGTCTCTCATTTGATAGATCTCTCTCTCCCAACCTTTCTTCTTTTTTAACTTATATTTTGCAAATTCATTGGTAAAGTCAATATGAATTGCTGTTTGCAATCTTTTTTCCATAGTGTAACTATTTAGAAGTGAAACTGGAGATTTAATGGTAAAGAAGTGTATGGTGGAATCAATTGGATCATGATAAAACATTATATATCAGAATAGAAATAGTCCGAATGCGAGTTAAAACAATGCATAAATTGATATTTGATTATAAAAGTATTGGTATCTGGTTCCATGAAGAACCTCTATCATCCATGGAACCTTTCCATTGCATAAAAAGTTCTTTATTGTGGAAAAAGTTTTTTAGATTATTCAAATATTCTTCACCCTAAAAAAAGTGGATGTTCTATGGCATCGCTGTGAAAACCGCCTTTTTAAGAGTGCTGATTAACATTTATCCAATAGCCTGAGTGGCCTAAGTGATGTCAGCATAAGAGGAAACTTTATTACATTTTGATTTAATGATAATGGATGAACAATTTTTTTCATTGGAATAACATGATTCACTAATGAATCATTCACAATAATACACATTCATTTAGAAAATTTCTACTTTTTCAAAAACTTTTATTTCATGTTGACTCCAAACAGTGCTGCAGTTATATTGATTTGTTTATTAATTCTCCATTTTTGGAGGGTGGGATGAGGGTAATTATTTTCTTTAATGAGAAGTTTAGTCAAAGACCTCTCTTTCTGTCTCTCTCCCCATTGGTTGCTCCAAAAACTTTGGTTTCTTTTCTCATACTACTCTCAACCAGCTCACACCAGTTCACCACATGGTTTGGACTAAACTGCACCGCTGACCAACAGCAGACTTTTCCTAATATGATCAGAATGCTTATAAAAAGACGCACTACATGGAAAAAAATTTCATTTTTTCAGTGTTTCTATTTCCAGACTCAGAGGCATTATACTGCTGACGTTATGGTGCTGTATTGTGTGAGGCAGTGTGTTGTTCCTCTTTAGTGTATATGCACCAGGTGAGCACTCCAAAAGGCCTCCTCAGCCCAAAACACCTGCCCTTCAAGTCCTGCAGCTGCCGCAAGGCCTGTGTGTGTGTTTGCGTTGTGCACGGTTACACGTGTATATGTGCTGGTTAGACTTTTAACATTTCAGCTAATTCTTTTTCTTTCCCCCACCGATCTTTCTCTTGCTCACTCTCTCTCCAGGGCATAGACTAATTAATGGATACCATTCGCAGTTGATTAGCTACAGTTCCTTCGGTAATTACATTCGCATACTAACCACTCAGACAAAAAGATGAGGGGGGGAGAGAGAACAAAGCAAGGGAAAAATAAATTAATGCTCTTCTCATTTTGCTCTGATCTTAATTTGTTCCTGCAATTGTTTGCCCTCCACAATAAGATAAGAAAGCCCTTTTCCCCTCTTATTTTTCGACTCTTCTGGTTGTGTAACATCTGAAGGAATCACTTTGTTTTAAACAGACAAAGGCTTGCTGTTGGATGCGCCATTGAATCAGGGCCTTGAGGCTGTTGTGAAGACTTTTTCTGGCTGTTCTGGCTGATGTTTGTGTGTGCGTGCGCATGGGTCCTCACGTGTGTGTGCGTGTGCATGATTTGTCTGGTTATAGAGGGCCCTCTGTGCTGGCCCTCCAGCTGCTAACCCATAATTCCTCATTTTGCTCTTCCATTGTTCCTACCTGTCAGTGTGTTTGTGTCTCAGAAGAAAAGATAGGATGCCTGCCATTTCAACAATTTGCCATCATGTTTGATTTAGAGGGGTACAGATAGAATAAAGGATCAGAATAAAGAAAAGAGCTCCATTTACTACATGGATATACTGTAGAATAAACACCACCACCATCCCATCATATTTTCACATGTAAAATAAAGAAAATGACCTGAATATGTATGTAGCGTCAGTTTTAACGTCTTTTTAAAAAAAATAATCAGACCTTTGTGTGTGGGGGTTGTTTTGCAGTGCTATACAAGCTGCTTTGTGTTCACCTGCTGTAATAAACTGTGATCTTTCATCAGCCTGTGTGGGCATTTCAAATTATTAAGACGACTGTGTGACTCCCCCGCTTTTCAAATGCAATGTTGCCACACCTAAAGCTGCCCCATGTATTACAGTACGATGCGAGGTGCATTAGCAACTGGGTTACTTCCTGTGTCTGTCATTATTATTACCCAGTTACATGAGGGGTGAACTAATCAATGAACCGTTTTGGTACTGCTTTGCAAGATAGAATAAATATTTCAGATAACATTAATGTACAGGCCTGTCAGTATTTTCTATGGCTGTTTGAATCCAGAATATTTGGAATCGATTCTGAAATTCGAATTCAAGTAATTATTATCATCCTTTAAAATCTGGATTTTAAATGACTGTTCTGTGGCTGTTTTTATGGGATTAAAAAAAAAAGTATTATTATTTCAACCAAACGTATTCGATTTAAAGTATCTAATGCAATAAGTTTTCACGTTGTTTCTCACTAAATGTTGACAACTTGAAAAATAATTAAATTTGATTATTTTCATTTATACAGCAATATTAATCAACAGCAGTATTTACCTACTTATACATGTTTAATAAAATATTTTTTTTACATGAAAATACAACACAAATACTTGTAAAACACTTGTAAGACACAAATTGTAAAAAAATATATATAAATAAAGTTATGAATTGATCCATTAAAAGAAAACTGAAGTCAGTGACTACGTTTACATGCAGCCAAATTTCGGGTTATGGTCGGGTTAAGGTCACTATTCGGGTTTCTGAAACATTAGGGATAACCCGTTTACATGCGTGAGCAGAGAGAGTTACTCCTGTATACATGGAATTGCAATATCCCGATGTAAACGCGACACGCGGTTAGCGTCTGGACGTACGGACAACCACTAAGACGCAATATGCGTCATTTCCGATTCTTCTTCCTGTATCCAAAGACAACAACAACAGCAGCACGCGGATAATGAATAGTTCGGGGCAGATAGCGATCGCCTTTGTTTGCGCTTTGGTGCTGGTAACATTACTGACCTCGCTCCAAAAGTATGCTGTGCTGCGTCTCGCCATGTTTACTTCCGGTATACTGCACGCGGGTTTTTGTATGCGCCGAGAAGTTTCTCTACTCAAAAGACCAAGATTCCTTGCGAATAGAACATGCGCAGAACACACATCATTATGGGGATATGCCGATGCGCGTTTACATGACCAAAAATTCGGGTTAGAAAAGGGGTACCCCAGGTATAATATCCCGGTTTTTAAAATCCGGGATATGAGCATATTCGGGTTTTTGCCGGTGTTTACATGGCCGTTCGCGACCGGGTTATTGCTAATATCCCGGTTTTGAACGGGTTATTGGCTGCATGTAAACGTAGTCAGTGTTTTTGAATGATTCTGTTGAATGAATGATTAAAAGATGTATCAGACTACCCCGAATAGTCGACTCCCCAAACCCAACTCCTCAGAATCAAAGAATTGGTTCATTTTGGATTCAACTCCCATCCCCACTATTTTGTGCATAAAACAAAATGCATTGCTATATTGTGACTACATATGCATTACACTACATAGAATACAACTACAGTGAATTAGAAAGAGGTGCAACTGAAATGACTAATCTATTCTCGTTTCTTTTGCAGTTTGGGAATAACAACAACTACATGAACATGGCTGATGCCAATGGAGCCCTGCTAGCAGGAGATGTGAGTACATTGTTGCAGATAACCTTTACATTTCTATGGATGGTAAACCATTGTTAGTTCATGCCATGAGCAGTATTATTCTGGAATCACTAAACAGTCATTTCCATGTCTAACCATTTATTGTTTCAAAACAAAGTCAATTCATTTAGCACGCTTGCCTCTCTCTACGTTCAAATGAAGTGATTAATTTCAGCGGCAGGTGTACAGCTGCTGCATTTACATAAAACATGATTAGCTCCCTACATACCTTCCTTAACTGCTTTGGGATTTTCCACACCCCAAACCCTTAAAGCTTAGAGCTTGTTACACCAGCAGCTACGTGTTAACACACATATGTTATAATCTGACTGAATGATTCCTCCAGTGGAGCCGATATGTTTACCAGCGTTAACAGTGCAAACGGCTCAGTACTGACCAGAGGTTGAGGAGCACAGGGGGCACTGAGCGTTGAGATGGGATTAGGGTCACTTTTGCAGGGGGATATACCACAGGTTTTCACATCCTGCTGGTATGCTCCAGGTGACGGCTAAAGGAGCATGCATGTAAACACCTGTCCCCATGATCATTTAAAGATACCATCAAGCTAGAAAAGGAAAGAAAAGTGGCACCTATCACAAAAGCCACTCTTTCTCCATCAATTTGTATCCTCTGTCAGTGAGTCTGACAATATACTGCAAATCACAGGTTGTGTATCTCAGGATGGCCCTACTATCTGTGTGTGATTGTATACAGGTGTTTTACAGTATGTGTTGTCACTCACTGTTACACTCACTGTTCCCACTGCCTGATTTCCATCACATTTCCAATGCAAATCTCCTTCTCACAATCTCAACGGCATCAATAGACTCATGCTGGCTAAGCAAAGATAATGTCTGTGAACACATTTGTTGGTAACGATGGGTTTGCGTGGGCCTCTCGCTTCATCAAATGTGGGTACAACTGCCTGTGACCACCACCTGAACTTAAAATGAAAATGGAGTCGGTTGCAATCTCCATAAATTCTTCTGATAAAAGTGTTCCTTTGCTGAGGCCAAGCTCCAAGTTGGCACCTGCAGTGGAAGTAGGGCTGTCGAGTGTTGACGGAAAATTTCCCCTATTTGAATTTTTTCCTAAGAAATAATGTTTCCTCCTTCGCACTGCAGCTGGTATTATGACACAATGAAATTAAAAGCATTAACATTTAAATTCCTATTTCCCATACCTGAAATATGTGTAGGGGGGGTTGGAAGGGGGATATTGTTTCTTGTAACTCAAGCTGAAGAGAAATTAAAGGGACTTTACCCTAGTGAGTGCTGTAATTTCACAGTGTGATGGGTTTTCCATGAGCTTTAGCTCTTTCATTAATCTGCTTAATATGTCATCTTTAGGCGAGAGAGAGAGAGACCAGGAGAGAGGGGCTAAAAATCTCTGAGCCTGACACTCTAACTTTGTATACAGACCTGAATATACTGTATATAACATTAGTATTAATGTAAATCAGGTCTTTATATACACATCATCCTGTTATATTTTTAAATAGACCGTTGATGATAGGATAAATACTATAAATTTAACAGAATATTCTTTGAGTAAATAATGGCAGCTATGTTGTTGCCAGAAATAACCAAGAATTTGGTATTCTACATAATATTTATGTCCTATTGAGAGTGAGGAGTCACGTGCCGATTTGGTTTGATTTGGGCGGGGTCTGAGCCGGTCGGCCATGATGGTAGGAGACGCTATCGGTTGCCTGGGGCAACGCCTTCAGAACTTCACAGAGGTGCGACTAAACATTCCAGAGATAGCGAAAGAGAGACAGCGCAGCTTAGTATTCGTTTACATTTTAACGATACGCCGCAGTTTCTTTGGAAGATATGGAGAAGGAAGAGAAATGAAAGGGGTTCTAGCGGGAGAGACTAAATAACAATGCTAGCCAGCTTTATTTAGAGAAACTGCTTGTCAATAAACTGACAGCAGCAACAGCGAGCAAAGCATGATTTCAAAAGCAACACATTTCAGCACAGTTCGCCTTTTATTTAACACAAACGAACGAAATTAATACTCTGTTATTCAACTAGAGTTGTTTCATTTGTTATAGATATATCTGTACCACGAAATGTTTTAAAAAGACACTTTTTTAATGACGTACGACTCGCATTGACAGGGGAATGTCCGATCTGTCCGCTTAACGTTGCACGGCAGGTGCAAATGCACGTATCTGATGCATATCAGATTTATTTCCACATAAGAATGAGGCCTGAAACATTCAAGTATGACTGAACTCTCGCAGTTTAACGTTACAGGTTTGGGGGTTTCTAAGTCTTGCACCCAGCCGCAGCAGAATTGTTCATAAGCTTCTAATGACTTAAAGCTTCTGAACTCTTGCATTGTAATGTGTAGGCTAGGCAGTAACGTTAGGCACTGATACCATAAACCAGGTAATTGACTATGTCAGGGTATGTGAAAGGTGGTAGTGCGTTGGGTCTTTCGTCCATTCTGTAGCAGGTCGTACTGGTCCATGTTGTTGATGTCAAGTAGTTTCTCTAAATAACGCTGCTTGGTGTTGTTATTTAGTCTCTCCCGATAGAGCCCCTTTCCTTTTGCTTCCCCCTTCTTCATTTATTCCCAAGAAACTGTGCCGTATCGCAAAAATGCAAACAAATATGCTCTCTCTCTGTCGCTATTTCTCTCGGTCTCACGGTCGAAGTAACCATGACAACGGATAGCGTATCCTTCCAAGATGGCGACGCCTTCCCACAATGCAAACGCGTGACGTCACATTCTCATTCTCAATAGCTAGCTTTTTGTCACCACGATTGTGCTTTAAAAGACAAAATCATCCGTCTTGTCATTTCTTATCGTGTCTGTCTACCCCGTGCAAGGCTGTCTACACTGGACAAAGCAAATGTGCAATAGTGTGTCCTCCGTGTAGTTGCGTGTAGCCGCTTCTTCAGAAGAAGAACGGGCATCTGTTTACTATCAATGAATCATCGTGTCGCGCTGCGCCGCGTCCAGTGTATACATTATCACGAATTATGCATGTAGCCAGCACTAGTCAATTAGGAAGATTATAGACACGTCATTAGGGCTGCAACAACTAATCGATAAAATCGATAATAATCGATAATGAAAATCGTTGTCAACGAATGTCATTATCGATTAGTTGGTCTGCTTACGTCACGGGGAGCGTTTACTGGTGATTGGTTGAAACAGGCCAATCAGGATGCTCTCTGTCTTACACGCGCTTCATGAGGCACACACGCAAGGTCTCTCTCCCTCCGTTGCTCTGCCGCGCGCTCGCGCTACACGGTTTGGAGCACAGTCTCTTCTGTCTCGCATGCGCGCTCTTGCTTGCGCGCTCAAATGTTTGAACTAATTTGCGAGCCGCTATCAATATGCGGGTGACTTCCAGAACTTCCGGGAGACTTGGGATGTCTGTATTTTGCGTCTCGAGCATCAGGTTGTGCAATCAGTTCGCTCGCAACATAAGTGATGGATTAAAATAGTGCTACCGCAGAAATATTAAATTAAAACGGTCTTTACAAAGCGAAGCACTAAATATAAAGGCAGTTAATAACAGCAGCAGTAAATTATTGTTTTTTAGTCACTGTACTCAGTGGTTTTCAGCGAATGTTTGTGCACTAATGCATCATTTTTCCTGTCTTTTTAATCAAGCCTGTTAGCTTGCTGCGTACCTCCATTACGTTCTCTTTATATAGCATTTGTCTACTATTAAGTTTTAATTGTTTTTCAAACGCGATCTACTGCGGCTCTATGTTTACTTTACAGGCTTGTTTTCAGTCTTTCTATATATATATATTTTTTTTTACAAATTATCCTTATAATTCAATTAATTTTAAATAAAAATTAAATGAATTATATATTTGAGATGTTTTTAGTTTATATCTTCACATCTGAACAACATGTCTGTAAATTTGTTTTAACAAAAATTGTGTTAAAACAATATGTTGGATAAATGTTTTTTTTTTTTTTTACAATAATCATGGTTGTCAACTTGCCATCAGCAATTATCATTAAAAACAATGCAAATATTGATATTTGTAAAACTCAATGTGTGGCTTTTGCACTTTTTAAAGTACACTTTTACACATAAATCTCCTAATTTAGGGTTTTAGGTAACACTTTATTTTACGGTGTCCTTGTTACATATGTTACATGTACTTACTGTAGTAATAACAGTAAATTATGTATAATTACATGCAACTAACCCTTAACCTAATCCTACCCTATTCCTATAGTAAGTACATGTAGTTACTTAATATTACTCTGTACTTAAATATATAATTACACTGTAACAAGGACACCTTAAAATAAAGTGTAACCGGGTTTTATTTAGTCATAATAAACAAAAAATCTAATTGATTTTTTTATCCGATTAATCGAAAAAATAATCGCCCGATTAATCGATTATCAAAATAATCGTTAGTTGCAGCCCTACACGTCATATATCTGCAGGTAAGAAAACAGACGTCATCGGCAAAATGTATTAACATTGCAAACATGTTAGTTTTACATTATTGAAACTGCTATGGCAGCAGGGAAGATAATGGGCTATTTGCTTTTGACACGCTGTGTCGCGCCGCTTGAGTCCGCTTGATGATCATGATTTGTGTGTAATCCTGAGTTTATCCTGATGGAAATATAAAGAAGCCTTAAACTCCAACAATCTTTTGGAAACAGGGTGTTTTAACCACACAAACAGCTCAATTTGAATGAAGAGCCCATTTCAAGGGTGCAAATATCTTAAAAATGAATCAGATTCAGTTCCCGCCCCGAGTGTAAATCCTAACGTGATTGGTTGTAGTGAGAATGTGCTACGATTGGTCAGCTCAATGTGGCCGTTATCTGATTGGCTTGAGGAAACGGTGGGTGGAGTCCACTTATTTGTGGATTTGTCTGCATGTCGACGCTAGAAGTGTTTCAAAATCCACAAATGCGTGCAGTGATTTACAAATGCACAGAAAGCGGTTCACAAATAAATGCCAGGCAGAGTTGTGTTTGTGACATAAAACACATTTGTAAATATTTTTTTTTTTGTGCAAATCTCATTTTATTTATTTGTGAGTTTTATACATTTTTGTGAAACTCTTAACATTTATTTGTGGATCTTAATCTATTTATTTGTGAATTTGATAAATTTTTGTGAATCTCTTTACATTTGTTTGTGAATCTCAATCTATTTATTTGGAATAATCCAACAATTCTCACCCCATACTCATTTCAACATACTACGATTTGGGACGTATTAATTCTATTTTCGAATACTATTTAGGCCGGATAGTATGCGAATTGGGACGCAGCACAAGTGTGCAGGGGCGTAGCAGCCATTATAAAAGTGGGGGGGACAAATTGGTGTGGTGATGTGACCCAAAGGTCAGTCCTTCCAGAAAAATGCGGAGTTTTTTTGTGATTGTTGCGGGCAAAAATCCTTGATTATGCGGCGATGGAATATGCAGGATATTTGCAATTTTATGTGATGAAATTGCGGGAACTTGCAAAAACTGCAGTTTGATGAAAAAGAGAGAAAAAGTGATTCCCCAACACCCTGTTCTCACTAGGCTACTACCTTAATGTAAAGAGCTATTTCTTATTACTTCCTATGATAAGCAAGCATACTACATCACAGAAAGTGCTGGAATATTTAATCTTGTTTTATTTCAGACCTTAATAAACACATGGCTCAAACTTACAAAACATTGATGAGTCAAACAAGTTCTGTAGCTTTACAAAAGGAATATGCTACAACTTCTGTAAAAATGAATAAATAAAATATGAAAAAAATGTTTCCTGTTTTACAGTTTTTTTTTTTTCTTCAATGATGTTCATGTCGTGTAATTACGTCACTTCATAACGTTCCCATGGCAACAGGGGGAAACGGCTGCTCTCGTGTGAAGCAAACGCAACATTTTTCAACTTTCTGCTAAGATATATGTGACTTTTTTTTGCAACAAAAATGCGGGGATAATGAAATCATACAAGCCCCGCATATTTTGCGTGGAAATCGGCAATTTATACGGCAAAAGTGCGGCGTATTTGAAAAAATGCCCCCGCATAAATATGCGGACTTTGGCTGATTATTGAATCATGCGATTGCATAATCGCGTTTTTCTGGAGGGACTGAAAGGTGATGTTCATAATAATAAATTCTAGATGGAATAGCAATTGGCATTTTACAGCACTCTAGTGCCAATTTTGGGAACATGCCATGATAGTTTACAGCAACCTATTTTTGTGAAATCATACTCGAAATAAAAATTTTTTGCAGGACTTGGGACTTTCAGACAACTGTGGACATCTATACTTTATTTTTATGAAATAAAGATATTTTATGATATTTACAATATTTCAGTTAAACTACACTTGAACAATAACTTTTATCTTACTAACAGTTGGACCAAAAAAAGTGTTCAATGAGTACATAACAGATTACATCTAGCCTACAGTAATTTTATACAACAGACATTTTATAAAAATATATCAATAAAACCTAAATCAATGTATTCGGTATTGGACATCAATTTAACATTGACATTAGATGTTGAATTTACATTGAATTTTGGTCACCCGACGTCGCAACCAAAATTTAACCAAATATCAACGTCTTATGACGTTGTGTGCCTGCTGGGAATAATCTGTTATGTCTCATTTAACAGACGCTTTTATCCAAAGCAACAAGTAGGAGAGCATTTAACACACACTCGGCACAATCCGGCGCGACGTGACGAGGTCCATACAGGTTCTGTTGTCTTACACTTCTTACAGCGTTACAGTAGGTTAAATCATAATAAGGAAACTTTACGTGTGATTCATGTAATCGCGACATACTGTAACAGTGTGTGTTTGAAAAAAAATGATGTAGTTCTCTGCTTTTTTTTCTGGGGTGCATTAGACGGCCAAACAGCAAAGCGACTAAACAAACACGAAAATTCGCAAGAGCAACAAAAGATTTGAAGCTCATGGCAGACGCGCCCAATAGATGCTTCGCGCTGTGATTGGCTGAATGTTAGCTCACTCAAGTCTAAGTAACAAATCAGAGAACACGGGCGGAAATATTGGCGCGGAGTAAAAAAAAATGCGGGGGACAGAATCACCTGTTTCTAAAAGTGGGGGGGACGTGTCCCCCCCGTCCCCCCCGGTTGCTACGCCCCTGCAAGTGTGTCCCAATGTGAAGGCTGCATCCGACTAGTTTGTGGCGGTGCGCCACAGAATCAACACCGGCCGCCACATATTGCGTATCGTTATTATTATAATTTTTTTTTACACTATTTAAAACACGCAGCATATTTGTTCAGCTGCATTTCCTTTCCCTGCTCTCCCTCTGTCTCTCTCGGCTGCCAAAGTGAATTTTTGTCCAGCCAAAGCCTTATTTGATCGGTATTTACGACAGTAACGTTAAATACAAGTACTCCACAGCAACTCTAGGGTTCGCTGTCTGACAAAAACGGAATTCCTGCATAGTGTGCCTTTAATGTACCAATCTACTTGAACTTCCAAAATCTGCTTTTTACCTTAATATGATAATACAGGTGTTACAATAGTTCTTCGTAAGTGGCTAGTCCATAAAACACTTTATCTACTTCAGCATTGCATGTTTAATTCAATATTAATTCAGTCTGTTTCTTTGCAATTTTTTTTGTGAAATTTACCAGCATTTCTTGAGTGAAAATTGTTCCTACACTAAACTCTTTTCAGTGCTGGGTAACACATAAACACTTAAACTTAAAACATTCAATAAACCTGGACTAAATAACAGAAAATAATACAAAATATCCTAATGTACATTACTGATTACATAAATGAGAAAACAAACGTGATGTGTCGCGTAGGGTCTTCTGGGAATGTTAAAAAAACATAAATTGGCGGTATTTACAGTAAAATTATATAGTTTTCACATTATATAGTTTGATAACTTACAGTTAACCAATTAACAATTTTTACTGTTGCATTTTTAGTCTTTTCCTGTAAAAATTAATCAATAATTAATCAATAATTCATAAACATTGATCACAAGAAATATAAATAATATTTCATACATGATAATATATGTAAACCACATTATCTTGAGCATTGTAATGCTACATGGTATGGAAACCATAACACAGTGCTTGATAAGGTGACCTCTTCCTTCCTGCTGTTGAACCGAAACTGATACGGCCATATTCAGTTCCACTTAGTAATATCACTTATCACACACAATCTCATTACACACACATGTAATCACTACTGTATATGTAGAAATGGATTTGGAATGGCTGCTATTGGACTCTGAGAGTCTTTGCCACTGTCATCTGAGGAGAGCTTTTCTCTCTGCTGAGTTGATATTAGGAGCTTTGCTCTATCGATCCTTCTAACCATCATGCTCAGTAATTGTGATTCACAGCCTTTTAACAACTGCTGCTTATGTCTCTGCTGAATCAGTTTACTAAATCTACAAAGTGAAAGGGGTTATTGCTTCATAATCGGTGCTATTGGTTTACCTTGGCTATCTGACTTTAGCGTATTTGGGTTGATGGATGGTTTACAATGAATGCCTATGATAACTTTAGTTAACTCTACAATAAGTAAATCCACTAGCTAATTACTCTTCAACAGCGATGACATAGAAATATGCAATATTCTATAGATGGCTGCACACTTGTTTCTCTGACGCACAAAGTCTATAGAAGCGCACATCTGAAACAGTGCTCATAAACCAGGATCGTATTACTAGTTGTTTATTCTATGTACTTTTATGCTGTTATGTTATTTTATTTACATGTTATGTTCATTAAAATCACTTGTTTGGGGGGTTTATTGGAGCAAGGTTTATTGGAGCATAAACTGCTAGCCAACCTAATCCATCGCACGGCTTTGAAGACATTAATACATATAGAGTACGTAACTAGCTACGGTGCGCTCTCTTTTTTTCCCCTCGTGTGTGCTGCACGTTTTGCACATGAGCCGCACGCACCTTGAAACTACGCACTCCACTGATGTCCTTGCTTAATCGACCATCAATAAGTTGTATTGATTATTATCGACAATAAATCGATAGTCGATTAATCATTAGCAGCCCTATTATACACATTCCAAACTCAGCCCTCTCTGGGTGTTTTCACACAGAGTTTGTTTCAGCTGTCTCTTCAACGGTTTGCTTTTGACAATATGTGATTGGTTCAAATGAAAGCAAAACTCCTACATAATATTAAAAAATATTTGGACCTTTACAGGTTAGTATATTCAAAGGAAATAATGGCAAGCAAAAGAGAAGATAATCTGCTTAATTTATGTCTGTGGAGATTAATAATAAACACCCCTGTAAACTCCACACAGACTCTCAAAGGTCATCATTCAGCTTTCTGCACAAATGAAGGCTTGAGGGTTGGACCTCATTGCAATGCCAAGTAAAGTGAGGAAATTATAGCAGAAATATTACTCTATTGTGTTCTGTGTATGGATGATGTATGTATAACCTGAGGCTGTCTGTAAATTAAAATCAATCCTGAATAATCTCATGATGTTTTTGTAATAAACATGATTAATTTATCACAATTTTCCCGAAATTTGCCTCCAAACATATATTCATATGAAGTGTAGTGTGTGTTCGGTTTTATTGGAATCATATTCTATTTTAAGCTATAAACTATATGATCATGTTTTATTAACAAGCCTAAAGATATATATACATTTTTTTATTATTGAACAAGGACACTGAGTTTGGTGTGTTGAAAAACTACACCTTTTAAGTGGACCAACAAGTAAATCGAATGAAAATGAACCTACTTGCATTTACACTGAAATTCAAAGTAATGACAGATATATTTTTAGTCAACTTTAGGGTTTAAAGTGTTTTTGTTTTGTTTTTTCAAATGAGATGTTTGGAGTTTAGTTCACTTTAGTGAGAAATTAGTTTGATTGACATTTTCTCATATAAGTCTCATACAAGTCAAACCGATCCAAGATCACTTATGTAAAAACAAATAACTGTGAACACTTAAAAACAGCACTTTCTAAAGATTTACACAAATTGACCACTGACCTGATCTTTCAACACACACACACACACACACACACACACACACACACACACACACACACACACACACACACACACACACACACAAATACACTCGCCCGTGACCTACCACCTCATCCTGCAACACCAGCCTTACACTGACAGCTGACAGCTTCTGTACGTCAGACATAAAACAACCACATCTCAATTCTCATTTGCACACACACACACACAGTCACACACACACCACCTCACTGTCTCTGAGAGCAGATGTTAATTTAATCTCTGCCTTCTCTCTCTCTTGTCTCATTATGTTCAGTCAGGTATTCAGTGGTTTGGTTTGTTATTTGTAAAGGTCAGTGTCATTTTAGTTATGCTCTGATGTGAAAAAGATGAAAAAGGGACTATATGTACCTCACATTTGATCTTTGAATGTCGTATCAGATCTTACAGCACAGCTGTGTGTTGTTGGGACATTTAGGTCGGGCCACTCTCTCTCTCTCTCTCTCTCTCTCTCTCTCTCTCTCTCTCTCTCTCTCTCTCTCTCTCTCTCTCTCTCTCTCTCTCTTTCTTTCTTTTTCTCTGCGGTATTGTACTGTGAAAACATGCTGGCACTGCAGGTCTTATTCATAGATAAAGGTCATGAAGTAAAGTAAATGAAAAGAGCACCACTCTCTTCCGCTCTCTTCTTGTTTTCTCTGCTTTGCTATCATTCATTCCCTCCCATTTTATCAATCTTGTATTTATTTTTTTATTTAGTTCCTCTCTCTTCCTCTATTTTACTTCCCTGTTGGCCCTTAAATTCAGTTTCCATGATGTCCTGTGATCACTGCCATGTGCATGATATTCGAAGCGTTCTTCTCTCATGACACAATTTTTATTATTTATGCCTCAATGCCTCTGTTGATTAACACACTGTTAACTGCTGCAATGCCACGGGGAGGGAAAATGAGTTTGTAGCTTGTGTGTTAATGGAGAACTGGGAAACAGAGCTGTGCTGGCCACTAATGGCTTTAGTTGGAGGTAATGTGAACATGTGTTAGGCACTGCAAGCCCCTGGCTCTCTCTATGACAAAACACACCACTGCCTTTACAAGATCTGCTGGTCACAGCTTTGGAAAAAATGCTGCAAGTTAAATGCTGGAATGGAGCCACATAAAAATGAAATAAGAGGGAGAGGTGACGGAAAAAGAGCTGATTATTAGCCTTACCCGCTCGACTGGATCTCATCATACAGGCATTGAATGAGCTTTGAGTCTCTCTCTCTCTCTCTCTCTCTCTCTCTCTCTCTCTCTCTCTCTCTCTCTCTCTCTCTCTCTCTCTCTCTCTCTCTCTCTCTCTCTCTCTCTCTCTCTCTCTCTATATATATATATATATATATATATATATATATATATATATATATATATATATGTGTGTGTGCGTGCGTGCAGGGCTGGGGGGATGGTGGTCAGGTTTTACCTACACTGTGAGGACCAAATGTCCTTGTACGGACGCCTGAAAGTACCTACATTGTGACCAGCCAACGGCCTATAAGGAAAATGGCTTAGTAAATGTACTAAATGTCTAAATTAAAATCTAAAATACAAAAAGGTTTTTGTAAGGGTTTAGTTTAGGTGTAGGGGATTACAAATATAATTAGCTCAATGTAAAAAAAAATATAGAAGTTCTTGGAAAGTATTGCTGTAGTGTGTGGGACTTTCACTAAAATGAGAAAAACATTTCTATAATAAAAAAAAACAATTACTGTTGGCATATTCCCTGTGCATATAATTCGTTTACAAAAGAGAAGTAAAAAACTGGAAAGAAAAAGGTTGAGAATGAGGAAGTAAGACCATGAAAGACAAGATATAAAGTGACAGCAGGAAGAAAGACAAACAGCTTCAGAGGATGAATGATGTGTTGACATGATGTTGATATGTTTTTTCGAGGTAGTGAAGGAAACTCATTGAGAGTATTAAAGTGAAGATGGAGAACAAGATTGAACATGAAACTACCCACTGAGCAAGCGACGTCTGTGGACATACAAAACAGGTTGATATCACGTCCGTCCGTCCAGGCCATAATCTGAACGTCCATTGACATCCAGAATTAGTTGATTAATGACAATGAGAAATTATGTCCAATCTGGCTATAATCTAAACGTCCACTGACAGCCAGAACTAGTTGAGAAAAGACGTTCATACTGGCTATAATCTGAACGTCCGGTGACATCCAGAATTAGTCGATGAATGACTTAAAAAAAATGTCCAATCTGGCCATAATCTAAACGTCCACTGACAGCCAGAACTAGTTGAGAAAAGACGTTCATACTGACTATAATCTGGACGTCCGTTGACATCCAGAAATAGTCCATAAATGACGTGAATAAAGATATCCAATCTGGCCATTATCTTAATGTCCACTGACAGCCAGAACTAGTTGAGAAAAGACGTTCATACTGACTATAATCTGGACGTCCGTTGACATCCAGAAATGGTCCATAAATGACGTGAATAAAGATGTCCAATCTGGCCATTATCTAAACGTCCACTGACAGCCAGAACTAGTTGAGAAAAGACATTCATACTGACTATAATCTGGACGTCCGTTGACATCCAGAAATGGTCCATAAATGACGTGAATAAAGATGTCCAATCTGGCCATTATCTAAACGTCCACTGACAGCCAGAACTAGTTGAGAAAAGACGTTCATACTGACTATAATCTGGACGTCCGTTGACATCCAGAAATAGTCCAGAAATGACGTGAATAAAGATGTCCAATCTGGCCATTATCTAAACGTCCACTGACAGCCAGAACTAGTTGAGAAAAGACATTCATACTGACTATAATCTGGACGTCCGTTGACATCCAGAAATGGTCCATAAATGACGTGAATAAAGATGTCCAATCTGGCCATTATCTAAACGTCCACTGACAGCCAGAACTAGTTGAGAAAAGACATTCATACAGACTATAATCTGGACGTCCGTTGACATCCAGAAATGGTCCATAAATGACGTGAATAAAGATGTCCAATCTGGCCATTATCTAAACGTCCACTGACAGCCAGAACTAGGTGAGAAAAGACGTTCATACTGACTATAATCTGGACGTCCGTTGACATCCAGAAATGGTCCATAAATGACGTGAATAAAGATGTCCAATCTGGCCACAATCTAAACGTCCACTGACAGCCAGAACTAGTTGAGAAAAGACGTTCATACTGACTATAATCTGGACGTCCGTTGACATCCAGAAATAGTCCATAAATGACGTGAATAAAGATGTCCAATCTGGCCATTATCTAAACGTCCACTGACAGCCAGAACTAGTTGAGAAAAGACATTCATACTGACTATAATCTGGACGTCCGTTGACATCCAGAAATGGTCCATAAATGACGTGAATAAAGATGTCCAATCTGGCCATTATCTAAACGTCCACTGACAGCCAGAACTAGTTGAGAAAAGACGTTCATACTGACTATAATCTGGACGTCCGTTGACATCCAGAAACAGTCAATAAATTACGTAAATAAAAGATGTCCAATCTGGCCATTATCTAAACGTCCACTGACAGCCAGAACTAGTTCAGAACAGATGTTCATACTGCACTGTAAAAAAAATATCCTAATTTTACAGTAAATAACTTCCTATTTTCATCATTGTGGTGGCGTTCATGTGTGTTCAATTCGTAAATACGATCTTTATGACATGTCTTGAATGCATCAATAGCTCTATTTTAGGGACAATCCTTACAAACAATCATTGCTAAAATACATTACAGACTGTCACAGTGAGAAGATCTTTGTCCTTTATCAATGCTAAAGACCTAACCACTGCAGTCAACACCTTGGAGTATCCATGCTGTTAAATAAAAGTCTGTAGACAAGGGTTAAGGTTAGGGTTAACCCCTTAATTTCTAACCCCCGGTTTCACAGACAGGGTTTAGATATAAAGCCAGGATTAGGCCTTAGTTAAATTTGGGCATTCAATTATAGCTTTTAAAAATGTACCTTAGAAGAAAAAAACATTACTGGTGTGCATCTTGAGACAAAACAATGGCACTGACATAAGATATGTCAGTATAGCCTACAAGTTGCTTTCAGGTAATACAGCTCAAACGTGCATTTTAGTCTGGACTACAGGCTTAAAGGAGAACTCCGGCGCAAAATGAACCTCGGGTGTAATAACACATTGGTACAGACTAAATCGTTCCCTGAGATTTGTTTTCATGATAATCGAATGTAAAGAGTTTTATCTCTAAAAACAGTTTAGCTTATAACGCTAGTATATTGGGCATCGAGTAAGCAAAAAGAGATCGCTAGTTAATACCATTAACAAGGCTCAAATTAGCCCCACACTAACACGGCAGCATAATGAGTGTCCTTACATGCAAACCGAAGCATTGAGAACTTTGTAAGTGTATAGACAGTTTAATAAGAAGATACTTTACACAGACAGTACAGTTAGCGCATACAGACAGCAGCCATCTTGGAAAACAGTCTCGCATAAGAGAAGCACTTAACGCAACAGAGAAAATAAAAAAATAAATATAATTTATCTTATCTTCAATATCTACACGTACTGTTCGCTCACTCTCGTGGTTCGATTGGTCGAGACTGTTTTCCAAGATGGCTCCTGTCTGTATGCGCTAACTGTACTGTCTGTGTAAAGTATCTTCTTATTAAACTGTCTATACACTTACAAAGTTCTCAATGCTTCGGTTTGCATGTAAGGACACTCATTATGCACTGTTCTGATAAATTGCTGTTTATCAGAACAGTGATAAATAAATGTTATTATATATGGTATACAAGTTACTGTTTAATCTTTCATTTTTTATCTTTCATTTTTTATCTTTCATTTTTAATCATGCACTGCAATGAAAACACATTTAAACAATTGATTAAATATAACAGCCAGCCTACAAATACAACTAAATAGCACGTGTATATTTTTTTCCTATTCTTTCTTTTAAAACATTTCATATTGTCCTGTTATTGCAATGTTTTCACACTATTGGCTGTCTCTCCGAGTTGTTTTGAGCATGATTGGTTATTCTGACTGTCATCCAGGAATCTGGCCAATGACAACTATGCGCGCCTTTACCAGTCAAGTTTGAATACGTCAGTTGAAGTGAGTGGGTGTCTGTGCTCCTGCTCGGGACCTACTTCGGTTTTGTGGCTTTTACATTGTTTAAAACATGGATTATTTTACATCGGACTGCTAAATGTTTATTTTGAGCGAGTTGCGGGATGTAAATGAAGAACAAACAAGGAATATGGACAACGAACAATGGACATATTGCAATCTAAGGAAGGTAACGTAAATAACTTTTTATTTTATACAAATTCTAATACATCAAAATATAGTGTATTAAATTGAGAATCTAAACGCGATTAGAGAAATATTGATATTAGTACGGTATTCCAATGTATTAGGCTAATTATGTGCTGAGCTAGCATGTGTATTGTCAGCTAACTTAGTTTATGATAAAAAAATAAAATAAAACTCAGCATTGGAGCTTTACAATGAGTGAACTGAGAACATTGTCTCTTTAGACAGAAGAACTCGAACCACACTCCTTTACTCGAGTCTAGAAGAATCTGCAAACTAGGCTTTTAAATTGTTGATCGCGGGATTTAACGTTAAAGTTAGGCCTAACGTTATTGTCTTGGAGCTGGTGAGTCAATTTTGCAAGCTTTTGTAAATGTCTCTGTTAGTAGCCTAAGTAAAAACAAATAGCTAATATTGCTGTGTGTGTTTCCTTCATGATCCAGGCATTTTGGGAGTAACGTTAAATATTTTCCAGCCACACGATCTTCAGATGGTGAGTATTGTCATAAAATACACGTGAAATAGAGGCAGAACATGGACACTCTGCTCAAAGGCACACTGGTTCAAACCCTCCAGACAATGTTTTATCTTCTATCTTCTTGAGTTTATACAGGCCTAGCTGACCCAAAAATAAATGTCTAACTTACTTTTGTGAAACACAAGAATGTTGGGAATAAAACAACTGTATGAGAAAAACAAAAACAAATAAGGCATTTCTCAAGATATCTTAATTATGGTTCTACATAAGAAACTCATACAGTTTCAACATGAGGGTGAGTAGGCTAAATAATGAGAGAACTTTTCTTTTTTTTTTGGATGAGCTGTTCTTTTAAGGACATTTGCTAAATTAACCATGGTTTTTATTATAGTAAAGGTGTAGAAACCATGTTTTTTTTATGGTGGATTGATTACAATAATTTATTACCATTTGGTTAGTGTCACAAAACATTGTTAATTTTAGTAAGGGTTCTCCAGATTTATATAACACATAACCTGTATAATTTATTTAAGGAACACATTCAAAATGGTCCTATGTCACCCAGATCAATAATTTATTAACGCACTTTTTAACTTTTTTTTTTTTTTAGATCAAGCATTGGAACAATGTTTACGGAGCAGAACAGGCACCAACAGAGAAACAAGTCCATCACTAGTAAGTATCCATTGCAGTATCTAAAACCGTAGTCAATTTTAAAGGCACAGTGCACTCCAAAATAAAAAAAAATCTATTTTTTCCCGTGCCATTCCAGATGTATATTTTCCACAAAGATTTTTTGAAAAATTATCCATTATTGTAAGCCAATATAATGCAAGTGCATGCACCAGAAACTTCATACAGTACAGCCTGCTGTGTTGTTCACACAAGATGTTTTCTGCATTTATCATGTGAGCTTTACAATGCTCTTGGACTTTTTCGACCTTCCGCATTTTGGTGTCTATTCACTTGCAGTATTTAACACAAACACAAGAGATGGATAATTTTTCTAAAAGTCTAGTTTATTTTTTCTAAAATGTGTTCATCTGAAGAAAGAAAATCACATACCCTTTCGGACGGCATAAGGTAGAGAAAATAAAGGGGGTATCAGTTTACTCTCCTTTAGCTACTATTTATAAACCTTACATGTGATTTAATAAATTTACAATTAAAGAGGTGTTCCAAGCAAACAGCTATGTGTGTTTATATTAGGGGTGTACGATTCAGAAAATGTCACGATTCCGATTTTTAGGCTCAAGATTCGATTCAATAGCGATTTTCGATGCAAAAACGATTCTCGATTTAAAAAAAAACGATTCACAGTATGTAAATGTAGTTACTTTTCCTATGTAGGTATTAGGGATGTGCATCTCCATAACTGAGGCCGATGCGATACGCATGTCGATGCATAGCCAACGATACGATACATTAAAGATAGGCTACATATAAGCAGCTACCGATGCAATGCAATGCGATTCACTATTATTACGATGCGGTGCGATTTGATTTCAACTCAACGCGATGCGATTCAATGTAATACGATGCAATGGAGAAAAATATGATGCTATGCAATTCAATATTCAATTATTTTATTTATTTTGTTCATATTTTGTGCCATCTGACTTTTAACGCATGGCTCTTTCACATACAAAAGATTTGGTTTTCAAAACAAAAAAAAACATAGCGTTGCGACGTTCGTCTGTTATAGGACAACTTAGTTTGAATAAACGAGCAGACACTGCTACTTGCTCTACGTTTATTTAGAATTAACAGCCAGACAACTAGCAGTGACTTGAGCTTTCCATTAAATGAATCACACACAGTAAACAAATCCTTAAAGACCCACTCCGATGAAAATAATGTTTTTCTAGGTGTTAACATGTTCTTGTGGCATTTTTCTGATGTTAGAGGACATATCTTGAGAAAAATAAGCTTGTATTTCTGAGTATTTCTACATTCAAATGGCTGTGAATCAGTAGCAGACGCTAAAATGCCGGCTAAAATAGACTGGAGTTGTGACGTAGTAACTCCACTGGGCGTCTCCACACGCGATGTCTTGGAGTGAAATAATGATTGGTGATCGGTGATAACTTTGATTAACTTCGTATAATAATAATTAACGTGTATATAATACTGTTGCCCCACCGGTATTGGGGGTGTAAGCTAGCGGGAGAGACAGAGCTCTCAGCAACGGGCAGGGGGAGGGTCGTCTCCGTGCCAACGGCACCGCCCACAACGCAGAGGCGATTTGCTAATGAGCTACTGCCGCTCTGCTGAAGCGAAGTCCCAGAATACGGCACAGGTTTTGTGATTTTGGCTAAAAATGGCATAATCATAATTTAAAGACCACTGGGAATGTTTAAAAATAGCTCAAAATATGATCGGAGTGGGACTTTAACAAAAAAAAATCAAACAGGCCTATTCTGGTGGGTGCGGTGATGCGGTGGTGTAACATGTAAGGCTGGTGCTGCCAATAAGCACCTAAAATCTGTCACAAAGAACCGGCAAAAGTAATGATTATGAATATGTAAAATATAGCAATGAGATATTTTAATTGTTTATTAATAAACAAGTGTTTTCTTTGCCAGTGTCGGCTGCAAAGATGAAGTTGACGATGCTGACTCACGATCTTCGCAGTAGTCAACGCGCCAGAGAGAAATACACAATTCATACGGATTATCTGCTTATTACATAAGCAGAGAGCAGTCTGTATTCTTACGTTTTGAATTGTTCTGTTTAAAAGTAGACCTGTCTGTGAGGCAAGTAGGCTACCTTATATGCTGAGTTTCGGTTCATTTATGAGACGAGCTCCAGTTCACACGCCGGCGCCTCCGTGTTTATCGTCTGCTATATTTACTTCTTATTTATTAAATCCAGGCAATTGGTTGATGAAACATTGATTAAAATTAAGATACAATTAATACAAAACTAAATGCACTTTAAAGAAAGGTTTTGTGCTTTCTGTTTGGTGTGTCTGTGAAATTTTTAAAGCATCTTTTAGTGCCGCGTTCAGAGCGCTCATGTCCGTAACATTGTTTTTTCCTCATAAATGCAAACCCAATTTTTTTTTTTTTACAATTTTTTTTGTTCTGTGGAGACTACAGTTAGGCCTACTCATAATTTGTATTCTGAATACGTAACGCTGGTATATGTATTCCGTTACTCCCCAACACTGATATTAGTATAACCTTATCTGCAATATATTTTAATAACACGGTTTTGGCGGTTATAGAGTTTATTGTGGCAAAAATTCATCTCAAACAAACATCACTGCGTAAGAGACACTCAGAGTCAAATTATATAAAATAGAAGTATTTATTCTTGCAAGAATAGGAGCAGTCTAATACACAGTTGTTACCCTGTGCAGAAGAGTGACACACCCCCAGACAGACTGAACTAGCTTTTATCTTAGTTTCAAGGCCTTCTTCCCCCCAGAGCCTTCCTCCCAGTAGTTTTCCATAGACGTCACTAGTTGGCCCACTAAGCTCCCCTGCACTAAGTGGCCTTCTGACATCTAGGTCAGAGGTCCTTGTTCGTCTGTTCTCTGGAGTGTCTCCCTCTTCTGCCTCCCCAGGTACATAAACAGAATCCTCTCTCACTACAAGTGAGAGACACACATGTGACATTCTTTGAATCATCTATATTTAACTAAAGATCAATGAATATCATTAAAATTGCCACCACAAGTTCTAATGACGGTGTTCAACTATAACCATCGGTCTCACGGTTATATAATAACCGTCACACCCCTAGTTTTAACATAAACAATAATAAAAATAAAAAACCTTTCACAAACAGGTCTTTGATAACTATTCAAATGTAAATAAATATATATGTTAGGGGTGTGACGGTTCACAAAATTCACGGTTCGGTACGTTTTTGATACAGCAAAAAGAAAGAAAAGCCAGAGAAATTTCCTTGATTTAATTTTTTTAATAATTTTTCATCAAAGTATGATAATTTTTTACTTTGAGCAGTGATGGAGCTACACTTGACTCTTCTTAGGAGCATATAAAACAAAAACAGCTCCTTGCTCCTTGAAAAAAATTAATTGTAATATTGTAGTAGTTATAAACAAAGGTTTATTTTATTTCAGATTAACATTTGAGGGCAGCAATTTTATTCATAATGTCGAAATAAAACCGACGTAACGTTACTTGAAAGCATTATAGCCTACTATTCCTGCCAAACTTCCATGGTTACAGTTAGTAGTGTTACTACAGTAAATCCATGGTGAATGTTGCTGATCTGTGGGCACTGGATAGTTCATTCATGGCACAATGTTTATTCCTGTTTTCCACGTCAGCGCTGTTTGATCCGTTAATAACGGAGAAATGTGAATGTTTCTCACTAGATCTCGCTGCGATATTATTACTTCAGTGGCAAATTCAACTGCTTTCTTTACTGGATCTCTTAGTGCTGTGTAGTAACAGTGTCGCTTGATCAAGACGCTGGATTGGTCCAAACTGATAAACGATCCGTCAACCACACAATAACGAGTAGCGCAGCTGCAGTTTCGTTCCGCTTACATTACGTTTGCTATTTGATGTTGGGCAATGTTGTGGTCGCGGCAGCATCTCTTACATTATGAGCACGCTTGCCACGCCCCTACATTTTAAATAACGAAATTTTGGTCAGCAGGAAAAATAGTCCAACAAACCGTTCGGTTTGTAATGCACACTGAACCGAAAGCCTCGTACCGAACGGTTCAATACGAATACGAAAATATATATGTATATGTGTGTGTGTGTATATATATATGTATGTGTGTGTGGAATGCTTTATATCAGGCTTGATGTAATTTTACTTGATTTGTGATTTAATAACTGTTTCATTTCATTGATTCGAGTACTAAAATTTTCTATGCATCTCTGCTGCAAGCTAAACCACAACAGTGGCGTTTGTATTTATTTATTTTACATGTGTATTTTTTTGCTTTGATTGTAGCTGCTGTCATGAAATGGGACCCAGCTGCAACAGAGGCCCAAATAAAGTCTGCAGCCGATCATCTGAAACATGCCCCCGGGAGAGTCGGGGCTTGCCGCTATAAATGAAGCTTGTGAAGCTTATAGCAGCCACATTTTGTTAATTGATATGTTATACTGTTTTAACAACATTTTATAGATTATTTAAAGGGAAATTGTGTTAATTTATAACTTTACTGTTCTGGCTTTTAAGTTTTGGTCCAGTAGAACAAAATAGTAATAAAATATATATTTTGAGATTTAAATAGTTGATTTCTTGGAGTGATCAGTTTGGTTTACAGGCAAATGGTAAGCAGTTTATTACAATTATATTGATAAGATATACAAATGCAAGACTTGTATATACACTACACAGTTCCCGTATTCAATTGAGTATTCAATATTATCAAAATTCTTTCAAATCTTATTTAGGTCTATGGTCTGTGTGTCTGCAGTTTCATGACACGACAACCATTAACAATGAGTAACTGGGTTTTTCTCAGTGAGAACTAACTCACTGCCACTGTTTTGAAGTAAAGATTTTTTAAAGTTGGATCCTTGCAAAATGCACAAATGGGATTTCCGTTTCAATATGGGTCTTTAACAGTCTTCTTTGACATTTATACTACAGAAAACGTGACTAATACAACTTTTATTCTGGCTGCCTTTAGATGTCTAACAATTACGTCTGTAGCATGTCTTTAATTGACGTCTAAACAATGTCCAAAATTTTTTTATAAAAAACGTTCATTCTGGCTCCTGTGAAGACGTCTTCTGGATGTCTAACAATTACGTCTGTAGCACGTCTTTAATTTACGTCTAAACAACGTCCAGAAAAGACGTATAAAAACCTTTCATTCTGGCTCCTGTGAAGACGTCTTCTGGATGTCTAACAATTACGTCTGTAGCACGTCTTTAATTTACGTCTATACAATGTCCAGAAAAGACGTATAAAAAACTTTCATTCTGGCTCCTGTAAAGACGTCTTCTGGATGTCTAACAATTACGTCTGTAGCACGTCTTTAATTTACGTCTATACAATGTCCAGAAAAGACGTATAAAAAACTTTCATTCTGGCTCCTGTAAAGACGTCTTCTGGATGTCTAACAATTACGTCTGTAGCACGTCTTTAATTTACGTCTAAACAACGTCCAGAAAAGACGTATAAAAACCTTTCATTCTGGCTCCTGTGAAGACGTCTTCTGGATGTCTAACAATTACGTCTGTAGCAAGTCTTTAATTTACGTCTATACAATGTCCAGAAAAGACGTATAAAAAACTTTCATTCTGGCTCCTGTGAGGACGTCTTCTGGATGTTTAAAAATTACGTCTGTAGCACGTCTTTAATTGACGTCTAAACAACGTCCAGAAAAGACGTATAAAAAACTTTCATTCTGGCTCCTGTGAGGACGTCTTCTGGATGTCTAACAATTACGTCTGTAGCACGTCTTTAATTTACGTCTAAACAACGTCCAGAAAAGACGTATAAAAAACTTTCATTCTGGCTCCTGTGAGGACGTCTTCTGGATGTTTAAAAATTACGTCTGTAGCACGTCTTTAATTGACGTCTAAACAACGTCCTGAAAAGACGTATAAAAAACTTTCATTCTGGCTCCTGTGAGGACGTCTTCTGGATGTCTAACAATTACGTCTTTTAGACGTATTATAGACGACTGTTTGCTCGCTGGGTAGAGGTTCGAGAGAGAGAGAGAGAGAGAGAGAGAGAGAGAGAGAGAGAGAGAGAGAGAGAGAGAGAGAGAGAGAGAGAGAGAGAGAGAGAGAGAGAGAGAGAGAGAGAGAAAAGAAACAAAGAGAGAGAGGAGTGGAGGTCAGTGAATTCCTAGATGAGGAGGAGCCAGAGCAGGTAGTCAACATAAGCAAATTAAGTGTGACGATAATGTAATTCACAGGCAGAGGGATTTGTTAGTTTGATGAACAGATTTGTTGGTGCAACTGAGAAGAACAAAATGTGACACTTCTGGACAGCTAAAATAATCTGTTTGAATATTCTCTAAACCCATCACTCCCTGCACTCCCTTTCTCCTCCAGCCAACATCATCCAGCTCGGATTAAGCGGCTTTAATTTTGTCCTCCTGCTAGTGTGATGATAGCACAATATTGCATTTCAAAGTCAGACATCTTGTTTTTCACACCCTGTTTAATGGAAAATGTAATAGTTTGAGTCTGAATGAACATTTTCTTGTACAAGTATCAAATAGGTGTTCTTATCTCTTCTTCTCTGGTCAACATATTTCACAGCTCTGAGATTAAATGTTTTCATCTTATAAGAAATCAGTAGGTTTTGTTTAATTGAATTACAGTGGTTCTTCTATTTTTAACAGTATTAAGAATTTGTGTGATTTCAGGATTCCAACTGTGTCCAAATTTTGTGCAAAAATAATCCCTTTGTCTTTTCCTTAGACATTTCATACTCCGAGTCTTGGTGACGAAGAGTTTGAAATACCCCCCATCACCCCTCCTCCTGAGACCGAGCCTGGTATGGGCCTCCAGGAGGTGGACTCACCTTTCCCCAGGCTACCTGACCACCCCAACTCTCAGCGGGGGTCATTCACCCCGCAGTTCCCACCCCAGAGCCTGGAGCTGCCCTCGATCACCATCTCCAGAAACATGATGGAGCAGGAAGGACGAATCAACAATGGACATCCAGGGGTAAGTGTCTGGTTATTTGCTTGGGCATCTTAAAAATCTTATTGTTTACAGATGTTGAAGGCAGCTTTATACAAAGGCAACAAATTCCACAAAATAAATTTCCACATCATCATTCACTGGCAGTTACATTTAGATTTTAGCTTCACCTGTATTTAGGTGCAGATTTAAATCCAGCTAGTTTTCCTCCTCTAAATGCAAATAAGTTTGCCAAAGGTGTTATGTGCAACAAATCAAGATGCCTGATGTTACGTGTCAGTGTTATAAAACTAGTTTGTAGACAAAGCCTTAAAGGGATAGTTCACCTATAAATAAAAATGCTGTCATCATTTCATGTCATTTTCTATGGAATGCAAAAGGTATCCTGGCCACTCTTTCCATTTTAATGAAAGTGAATGAGGTTTGGTTCTCTCAAGCTCCAAAATGGAGGAAAAAACACATACACCATAAAAATATCATAAAAGTGCTCTCTCTATGACTCATGCGCTTTAAATTCCAAAGCTCTTCCTAAGCTTTGAAGGAACAGACTGAATTTAAGTCATTATTCACTGACAATCTTGACATCCCCTCTTGTTCTCCTTGGTGAGTTTATCATCGGTTCTCAGGTTCATCTCACTGACTCTATGATCTGGTAGTAATGGTTAACAGCTCACTGGATTATAAAATTATCATTAATTAACTTCAGTTTTGGTTTGTTCATCACACAAAGCTATTGTATGGCTTCAGAAGACTTTGAATACAGTGCACGAGTTTTGTGTTACTTTAATGGTCAATTTTTTTACCTTAAAAATTGAAAGCTCCAATACACATTTATTATAACTTTGTGGAAAAGAGCGACCAGTATATTCTTTTTTTTTTTTTTTTTTTTTTTTGTGCTCCATTAAAGAAATAATGTCATGCGTGCTTAGAACGACATGAGGAGTAGAAAATTATGACAGAACGCTTATTTTTGAAAAGACAGCAGACTTTCTAACAGACAGTAGATGCAATAAAATTGGTCTGCTTGGCTGAATATATTTATTCTTTAACCTTGTGTCGCTGTGATGACTAACATGTAAGGTAAAATAAAGGTTTGGGCAAGCATTTGCTTCATAATAATCATGTTTTATGATCAAGCTTTTATAGCTGTTGATTCAGGTAGAGAAATGGATCCTAAATGCCATAGACATGGATTCACCAATAAGGGAAACATTGAAAATGTCATGGCTAGACTAGATATTTTAAAAGCGCTAAAATAGAAATTAAATCACTATCAGAGAAATTTGAATACGTAAAAGGACACAAAGTGATATTTGCCAGCAAATAATGTGTGGCAGGCTTTTGATTTTTTTAAATTCTGTATAGGTCCTCGCTCTCCCTAAACATACAGTGGTATATGTGTATGTGGGATAATATATCTTTATTTACATTCCAATATAGATAGGCACCATCAAATTTTATTGCTCCTTTCCTGGCCATCCATGCTGTTGGCAAGTAAAATAATTGCAGCTTTTAAAATATCTGTGCTGCATAAGTGACTGCCGGAAGGCTTTTTGCCTAAAGAATTTTCATTTCATGGTCAGTTAAGCTCGTATGCATCTGGAAGGGAAAAAAAGGGGAAAAAAAACAGAGCCTTGACACAATTACAACACGGCCTGTTCTCACTGCGCTATGAAGGGATTAGATTTGATTCTCCAACATTATTTCTCTTTAGCAGCTCTTTCTGTGGACAGTGGTTCTGATTGTGTCGGGACTATATTAGCGGGTTTGGGGGAGAATGAGGGCACTCTGCTCTGTGCCTGGTGGCATTGTGATCGTCCCTCCGATTCTTCTCTATCGCTCATCACTCATTGTCCTCCTCAAAGACTCTCAGTCTCTCTCCTCTTAATGGAATTGATCTCAGTTTGTCCTCCTCTCTGGGACTGGTACAGACAGTGCCGTGCCTTTGATTCCATGCCTCACATTTATAAAGGACTCGGTAAGGGCTAGCGGAAGTTAGCACTGTAGCCTCCAACGTTGTCCTTTAGTTATTTTGATGCGTTTCAGAATTATATTTTTACATCTAATGCAGGAAGACTACCAATAAGTACAACTTGAGGTCCAATTAATGTAATATTTAAAACAGATGGGCAGCAAGGGAATAGAAGAGGAATGTATGTCAGGAGAATTTACACATTACCTCAAAAATCCATTCCAACTCAACTAAAGAGCAACTTATATGCCCTTTGTGTTTCTACATTGAAGCCAACTATTCCCATAAGTCTTTCCCTCTAATGCTCCACGTATGTCAGGCGAAATTAGCCGCAGATGCTGCTGGCCGAACCCAACTCGGCAAAATCCATTTCTCAGCTGTGAAGAAGTCTGGCAGGATTCAGAATGTGAAGTCATTTATTTAATCTGTTCTCCTAACAAGCTCCTGCATCTCGTTTGAGTCTCGCTGGAATCTGGGTTCTGACTGGATCTCAGAGTAGACGGAAATTGATGAAGAAGCAAATTATTTGATCACCTATTTAGACTAAGTTCAGAGATGTTCTTGTAGGTTGTGCAGAGCAGGTTTAGCATTCACATTTTGTTCTTGGAAGTCATCTTTTTTCAAACACTGGCAGAAACAGTTAATTCCATTTGCTGACATTCTTTAGTTATGCATGATACATTGCAATACAATGCATTGTTCTGTGCTTTAGTCTTTTGTAAAGACTGTAAATGTATGTATGAATATAAATAAATAGTTAACCGTGAATCAAAAAATATAATTATGGTCTATTGACTTGGCTGTGCATTTGTATGAAGCAGGTGTAAGATTCAGAGCACTCAACAATGGTAGAGCTTTAAAACATGATCCCTCACAAACCGACGAGGATCTGACTGCTGTGTCTGTGAATAAAATGGAAAATATGACCAGCGTTGCAGAAACTATATTTTTCTTCTCCTCCAACACCAAATACACACAGGCACACACGCTCACACTTTCCTCTCTCCCCCACTCTTTCTCTTTACACTTTTCTGTTATCTTATCTCCAAGCTGAGTAGTTGTGACATCAGTTGTACATCAATCTCTGAAAGTGGATTTTTTTCTTCCCCTTCACCTTCATGTTTTTCTTTTTCTTCTTTTTTTTTCTGTCAGACAGCCATTGTGACATATTGGGCCAGTAAGAAATGAAAGATATTCATGCAGGCATGCAATACTTGTAATGAAGTCTTAGCCTGACCTTCTGTGTGATTGATTCTGTAATTTAGTTTTCTCAGCCAGTACTTAAAATGAAATGAAATCATGTTGAACAAGTTTTAAATACCCATAGTGCAATGGGAGAGATGGAGGGAGGAGAGAAGAGAAGAGAAGAGAAGAGAAGAGAAGAGAAGAGAAGAGAAGAGAAGAGAAGAGAAGAGAAGAGAAGAGAAGAAGTTTTTTTGGAAGGCATTGGAACAATGTTGGGACCATTTTTTTAGAGGGGGCAATTCGCACAGGGTGAATTGAGCATGAACAGTAGTTGAGCTGTATGAAACGAGAGAATGTGTGAGTGTTTTGTAGATGGAGTGAGTGAAGAGAGTAAGTAGGTGGAGGAGAAATGAGTAGAAAACAATTTATCTTCACGCTACCATGGTCTCTGCAAGCATTCAAAATTCCATTTTCTTATTTTTTTTCTCGAGGTGCCAGTTATGCAGGTGCCCATAAATGGTTGAAAAATAAAGCAGCATGTTGGTAAAGGTTCCAGTGCAGCTGTGAATATGTGCTGGGGGCTGATAAACTATTCATAATAGAACTGACCTTTTCACACTGGCCAAACTTGTAAGATTCATCCTTATAATTACCATATAGATGATTTTACTCCTTTTTCTGTTATGGAACATTTCCAAGAGCTCTGCAGAAAGATTGAATGAAAATGGAACTTGTTAACATTCTTTACAGCATGGAACAGCTCATACCAAGCTGCTTTTAATAAACTCTCCAATTCCTTTCCCACCCCCCACAGAATCCCAAGGCCAGTATCTTAAAGAGCAGACCTGATACTCTCAGCCATTGACACGGCATCTTCAGATTCTTATCCCGATCGTCTGAAAGCAGTATTGGTTATTTTATGGTTATGAACACATGCTGAAAAAAGAGGTCTGGGGTGTTTTTTCCCTCCCGTTATATTTTCTTGACTGTTTAGTTGCGGTTTCTGCTTTTGATGAAAGGGGTGAGGATACGATTTGAGGCAGAACCAAACAGTCATCCATCAAACGTCTCAGTGTGTTGGACAAGAGGCTCGTTGTATGGTGTAGCTCTTTGGTCAGCATCTCTTTTTGGCACCTTTTAATGTCGGAATCTTTTGTGCCTGCTGTAAAGTATGTTGGGGAATAAAGATGCGAGGAGGAAAAAGGTTATTTTTTGCTGGAATACAGTCAGCCGAGATGGGCTGATTGCTGGAATAATAGCAACATTTGCACAAGCACACGCAAACACACAGAGGAGAGGATAGGGCACATCTGGCCTCTTTGCTCTTCAGATAAGAAGTTATTTACAGATTTATGAAGACTATCAAAAGCATCTGTGTAGATGTGAGCTGTGTGTCAGCAGACAATGTTCCAATCAAAATGCAAATGGAGAGTGTGCAGCAGGGACATAAATAAACAGATCGGATACTGACTCACTCATTTTACTAGCTAAACCACTCTGACAGCAGAAATCAAATTTCTTTCATTGCCGACAAAGGCTGCTATTAGCGAAAGCTGACTGCTGTTTGTGCGGGTTTAGTTTGAATGGTCCATCCATCGTTCTTTCGTTTCCATGTACCGATTATATGCATAAATATCTATTTTACACAAAATCATCTCGAGTTTTTCATTTTCATCAGATAATGTTGTCAAATCATTAGATGCTTCAAGATGAATCACAGCCTTTTTTCATAATTCACAGTGGGAATTGGTTCTACATCTGTTCTGCTTTGTGCTACCGGATCAAAGTGCTCCTGAAACTAAAGACCAGTTCTGATAGTTTCTGAGACCTCATTCACCAACATAGAGTAAAATCAAATGAGTAAGTGGGCATATGGTTGTCTGACGAATGTTGCATGTTCAAATCATTGATCATGTCGATGTATTCATTCACATGGGGGAGAAAGCCAGAACACAGAGACTTTGATAAATATGAGCCCTCAAATGCTGCCTTACATTACTGACGCATAGAGAAGGCTGTAGTGATTTCAGGGCATCGGTGGCTGTTAGTATGAAAGTGTTAGACACAGATGGTCATGACTAATGAACACAGTAGACAGGTCTGACACAAAGACTGCTGCTGGCTCTGTCATTGCATTAGTGATGAAACTAATACAAATATTGTTTTGGCGAGGGTGTAATTGTGTTATTTATTCAATGATTATTTAGTATTTCTTTTACTTGATACTTCTTTTGCAGTATGTTTCTTTAAAAAACAACAATACAACAGTGCATATTTTCCAGGATATGATGTTGAAAACAGCTATTGTTTTGTAGATTGTGTTTTTGATAAGGCACAGATTTGATATAAAGCTGTGTGTGCCCAGGGAATTAATACAAAGAGAATGTAATCTGTGTGTGAGGGAAGGTGTTAGAAAATTGTACTAAGGGAGAGGGTTCAGCAGGTCTGGCCAATAAGGCCAGGTGCACTGCTTTATGATGTGTTGACACATACAGATATTGAGTTTGAGTCTCTGAATACCAGATGGAGAGAAAGGAAAGGAGTTGATGTAGAATGAAAAAAATGAACAAAGGAGATCAAATGAACTCATGGTTTTCTCAAGCTGTTTGAGTTGATTTTGCTCTGTAATCTGGTTGCTTTTGGAGACTGTCAAATGCTATAATTTTACCCTATTTTCGATCAAACGCATCAGGCTCCTGCATACCCTACCCTGTTTTGGTCAGTAACTGACAAATGGCCAATTTGTCTAAATAACTTAAACACTAACTAAAACACAAGCTTTTATTATTCACACAATCTGCAATATTTCACAATATTGTGATATATTATTACAATTTAAAATAACTTGTCTGTAAGTATAATGTAACATTCAGTGTCACATGATCATTCAGAAATCATTCTAATATGCTGCTTTGGTGTTCAAGAAACATTTCTTATTTTTATCAGTGTTGAAAATAGTGCTGCTTAATATTTTTGTGCAAACTGTGAAACGTTTTCTTTCAGCATTCTCTGATTAATAGAAAGTTCAATAGAGCAGCATTTATTTAAAATAGAAATCTTTTGTAACAATAACTTTTGATCAAATCAATGCATCCTTGCTGAATAAAATCTAAAGTTCTGTCAAAGAAAATCTTGACAGCAAATATCTAAAAATGTTTTTGTTGTCTGTTTGCTCTGCAGGCTATTGGTCAAAACCACCTCCGTCAGTACCCTCCAAACCCCACCATGGTGATGCGCTCCATCATTAGCATGCACAACCCCAATGGCATGATGTCACAAAACCAGCTTACCACCATCAACCAGTCCCAGATCAACACTCAACTGGGGCTTAATATGACTGGATCAAACATTGCTCACACGTCCCCGTCCCCACCCGCCAGCAAATCGGCCACACCCTCTCCATCCAGCTCTATTAACGAAGACGATCCAGAGGAAGGAAACAGGGTGAGTGCCATTAAATCCATGCAATGTTTAATGCATAACGTTTAAATCAACATCCAAATAGCGAGATTTTATAATAAGTTGCCCTCTCTCTGTCAGGTGATTGGTGAAAAGCGTCCCGCCCCTGACACAGGTAAGAAGCCGAAGACGCCCAAGAAAAAGAAGAAGAAGGATCCTAATGAGCCCCAGAAGCCAGTGTCTGCATACGCCCTGTTCTTCAGAGACACCCAGGCAGCCATTAAAGGCCAGAACCCTAATGCCACATTTGGAGAGGTGTCCAAGATAGTAGCTTCTATGTGGGATGGACTGGGAGAGGAGCAGAAACAGGTATCAAACTGTTGTCCTGCGTAATAACCTCGTGATGTGCTGTAAATCGAGCTGTCTGTCTGTCTTTTTTCTTGAGCTAGAATAACAAATGTTCTTAATTTCTACTCACATTTTTGCACAGAATGATTCATGTCAGGTGTTTCAACAGATTGCTTGATATTTCACCCTTCTTTAGTTTTTTATTACCGGCTAAGATGAAGCCTGCAGGCTCTCCCTGTTGTGAAACGCATGCTTGCCAGTCAATGTTCCGCTAATTATCTGTTTACAACACCTCATGTATTCTGTTCTTCACAGGTTTACAAAAGCAAAACAGAAGCAGCAAAGAAGGAGTATCTGAAAGCTCTTGCAGCGTACCGCGCTAGCCTTGTGTCAAAGGTGAAGATGTTTTCTGTTTAAACAGCTCTCCGTCTGTCTGTTTTTCTTTCCTTCTTTCAGTCTACCTCTCGCTATTTGCTTCATTTCTCCATTCATCCTGTTTTCTATTATTTTTTCTGTTTACCAGTATGTTAATAATAGTTCAGCTCACTTTCAGGCTCAATGACTTTCATCTTGAGTGAAACAATCTTTTATCTTTTAAACCACTTTTAAAAGATAAGACCTTCTGCACAGTAAACTTTTCAAAGAAAGCACCAAATGTAGAACTGCTGAAAGCTGAAAGGTGGTTGAAAAGAGCAGTTGTTCTATGTCTAGGAGCAGTGTTTATTCCTTTGTGCATTAGTTAACATTTATTGATTTGCACGAATTGAATTTCTAAAAAACAACTGGAAAGGATTTAAATATATGATTTTTCTACAAACAGAATTCTCTTGCATACTTAAATGTGTCTGTGAATGTGTTTTTTCCATCACACTAGAGGTGTAAAAATAGCATTAAATACAGCAAATGAATTAGAATGAGATATTCTTATGATCCATCATGCCTCATTAACTCGCTGGCGGCCGGGAACATTTGCATATTTGTTGCTTCTGGTAAAAAATTAAAATAATTTTACACACAGTTTAGCACTACTGTTGTACATTTATGTTAAAGTCTAAGCAACTCAAGAACTGGATATTTGTGACACCACCATCACATTGCTCTCGATTCAGCAGCTGATTAAATCCATTAAGCCTCTTTTTTTTTTCAGAAACTCCGAACTGTAATGTTTCTTATTTTCAGTGTGCAAGACTTCAAGTCTTATTTCAGATCTTTTCCTAGGCTACTAAATAATATAAATCCCTTTCATGGCAAGTTCTTTAGATCACTGAATGTAAGACAGCAGCAATTTTCTCTGAACAGCTAAATCTGTCGAGTCAGTCACCAGATCAGCACTAATAAAGGAGAGGGCACTACAAAAGAAAGAATCTGTTGAGTACCAGAATTCATCTGACCGATCTCTATTTCTGTCTCAGGCTGCCGCAGAGTCAGCGGAGGCCCAGACGATTCGCTCAGTGCAGCAGACTCTCGCCTCCACCAGCCTGTCGCCAGGGCTCGTGATGCCTTCACCTCTATCCCAGCACCCCTCAATGTCTGCTGCAGCACAGGCGCTCCAGCAGGCCCTGCCTCGAGCCATCGCCCCAAAACCTCTGCAAATGCGCGTCGGCGGCAGCCAGATTGTCACCTCGGTCACGGTAGCTCACCAGAACATGACGCCCGGCGGCGTTCAGTCACAGCTGCTGGGGCAGATGGGAGTGGGTGGTCCGCAGTCGGGCGTGTCGTCACAATTGAGTCCACCGATGCAATCCCGGCACACTTCCATGCAGCAGCAGATGCAGCAGCAGCAGATGCAGCAGCACTTGCAGCACCATCAATTGCAGCAGCAGCAAATGCACCACCAGCAGATTCAGCAGCAAATGCAGCAGCAGCATTTCCAGCATCACCTGCAGCAGCAACTTCAGCAGCACCACATGCAACATCAGCATCAACAGATGCAGCAGCAGCAACAGCAGCAAATGCAAATGCAGCACATGCAGCAGATGCAGCATATGCATCAGCATCAAATGCAGCAGCATCTCCCGCAGTCGCAGTGTTCGCCCGTGCAGCACTCGCCCGGCACGCCGCACTCGGCCTCTCTCGGAAGCCCGCCACCCCCTCCCGCGCCCCAGCCTCACCCCTCGCAGGTACAGGCTCACGCGCAGGTCCTGTCGCAAGTGAGCATCTACTGAACCAAAAGCCCTCGGACCTGCAGTTGCAACTCCACGAGAAAGGCAGAAGGAAGTTGTTATTGAAAAGCATCATTACAAGGTTGCTTTTTTTAAGTTGCACTTAAGAAGTGTGTAAAAAAATATGAATGTTATACAAAGAACTGTCCTTTGTTCTAGATGGATATAAGATACGTTTTAAAAGGACAAAGCTTCTTAGCTGGATTTTTTGTCTATAAGATAGGCTGAGCTACCGGGAGGTCTGTTCATAGACTTGCGTGCCCAGTAGTAATTTGTATGTATATTTAGTTCATTTGGTTTTTCTCTCTCTGTTGTGGAGTTTAAACTCTGTCGGAGCATGATGACATGGGAAGAACATTTAGAGACGATCACAAAAACACCTGATGGGTTTATTTAACAGCTTTATTTATGAGGTTGGATTTGCTCTCACCACCAGACAAAATGAAAGAATGAATGGGGAATTCAGAAAGAAGGCACTGCATCACAGAAGGGATAGAGATGATCTGAACAATGCACAGGTACTAAACTGGTCATCAGAGACATGCCGAATGGCTCTTGCACTGTCCGGCCAGTGTATCGTCAAGTCTACCTTCTCTTCTTCCCTTTTCCATCATCCTCCTTGGCATTCCTACAGATGAAACTGTTTAACAGTCACTGTCGGGAAGCTCTCAATCAGCTCAACCACGTGGTGTTTGACACATCTCATACTGTTATCAAACGGGAAAATATGTAAAACACAGTTTTGCTGGACTATTTGACACGCTTCCATAGATCATTTCTGTCATCACGTCTCTAAACACTTTTTTTGACCTGCTGTTCTGAGGAAAGTGGAGAGTTCTTGGAGTTGCTCTTCTCCTCTAGCCAAATCCCTCAAAACTCTAATTTACTTCAACAGTAGTAACAGCACTCCAAAAATCATTCTTCTCTGTAATTATCTTTACCTCAGAAAATTTATTGAATAAGTTATGTTTTCTTTCTTTCTTTTGTGTAATGGAAACACATGGCTAAATGACTGAATTTAGGCTGTTGGTTTACTGAGTGGGGTATTTGTATTTCATAATACCCTACATTTCACGACAAGGACAGTTAAACAGGAATTTTATCAGATGTTTTTTTACTATCATAGAAAGGTCATGGAAGTATTTTGTGCCAGCTGTAAAAGAATCAGTGGTAAGATAAAAGAAAATGAAGTTGTACATTTTTCATACCTCTTGTTGTAAAGTTTTAATATGTGAGGCTTTAAATGCAGATGTTGGCAAGCTGACCTGTCACCTGCTTTATCTCATAGTACTCTTTTCTACTTTTTTATGAGTTACAGTAGCAGCAAATCATTTGTTTGAATTTTTTGCTTACATTTCAAAATTAATTGTTTTTAAAAACCTGACAGTAAAATAAATACAGTTGATGTCATTTGGAAACTCCACCTGCTTTTAAACGTCATCAATGTCATTTATTAAGTTATATTTTAGCCACCCAAAAACACATTTAAAAGAGGCATTCCATCATCATCATCATCATCATCATCATCATCAATATTATACTAGCCATAATTTTGTATTATATTGTCTCTCTGTGTCTCTCTGTTTGCAATTAAAATAATCAAAAATATTTATTTCAAGGAACTGATTCATTTCAAAGATTATATTAGCCATACTTTTGTATAAAATATTTCCTCAATGTGTCCTTGTTAGTTCTGAAAGATTTAAAATAAAGACATCAGTACTTCAAATATTCTGTTTATTTCGGATACACAGGTGTATATTTTTCTTGTACCAACTCAACTCAAACAGATATTTGATTCTATTTCTTTCTACAAATGTTTGAACAGTGTTGGTGTGTCCATTTATGTTTCTTAATATGCCTGTGAAAGCAGAGTCATTAAGATGGGCATTCACAGCAACCTCCTTTTCCACGGCGTTTCACAGTTTAATGACCCCTGAGCCCCCAGACAGAAATATTTGTAGGGGGAAGGTAGGATTTAAAAAAAAGGCTAATTATCATAAATGCACAATAAGCACGTGAGGACAGTGCTGACCGGTGCTGGTATTTTACACGCTATGCCAGACAGAAGGGAAGGAATCTGTGCCTGCGCATATCTTGTTCCACATTAATAGAATTCTCAATCTGTATTTTGTACCCAATTAGTTAATTTTGAGAATGCTTGTGCTATTTGCATGAGAGAGGCTGCCGTGATTGGCTCTCGAGTCGGGTTTTGTGTCACAGAGAAGCCCACACTCTCACTCTTTGATTAATTGCAGCATCTGTTCTGTCAGAGGGTGTAGTGGAGAGGTCTGCAGGAAAACTGCAAATAAGTGCTGGCAACAGTCTTAAAGCGCCTATGATGAAATGAAAATTAAAAACAGCGAGTACCCCACATGCCCTGAATTTCAATAGAAGTGGGGAGAGAGAAGGAGGGAGAGAGTGAAGATTGCTAAGCATAGAATGTAAGAGTGGTGTCCATGGCGACCAAACACATCCTTTAAAAACAGCCGGTAATGAGGGGCCGGGAAATAGCGCTTATTATTCCGAACAGTCTCATGGAGGGCAGCATCAATAATGCATGCAGTACCTTGTTATTTGGTAAACCTTGTTATCCGCATGGTCTCAGTGAGGATAAATATCTTGCAACAAGGGTTGGAACTCTGACACACCCCAGTGATGAATGAATAAATAAAGGTTTGCAGATATTTTCAAAACTTGTATTATATGTCCTAATAACAGCGGATGATGTTGGCACACCAGTGATTATGAATCCAATTGTGTGCCGTTTCAGGGACAGAATGAAAACTGATCATATCTACTAGACCTCATTTAAATTCAATCAATGCTTCATAATCTTGTGAAAATGTTGTCAATGTTTTAAAATGTAGCATAAAATATGTATTTTCCCCATATAGTTCCATTTAAATGCTTGAAGGAATAGTTCACCTAAAAATTATAATTCTGTCATCATTTACTCACCCTCATGTTATCCCAAACCTATGACTTTCTTTATTTTATGGAACACAAAAAAGATGTATGAAGAATTTTTCAACAGTTGTGTCCACAAACGAACACAGACGTACAGCTTTAAAACAACATAAGGGTGAGTAAATGACAGAAATTCGATTTTTGGGTGAACTATCCCTTTAAGTAAAATGTTAAAACATTCATCAAAGCAAACATAAATTCCACCTCGACTGGAATTACCCTAAAGTAGAGCTTATGATTTCTAACTATAGAATCTAGTTCAAACCATAGTCACATGATTGCACAGTAGTGTTATTGCATATAACCTAATATTCCACTGTAATTCATCACGTGTGTGTTTTTCTCAAATCCTTGTGGAGACATTTTTTGTCCCCATGAGGAAAACAGCTTATAAATCATAGGTGATGCTTTTTGAGAATGTAAAAATGCAGAAAGTTTTTTGTGATGGGTATGGTTAGAGGATAGAAAATACAGTTTGTACAGTATAAAAATAATTATGTCTTTGGAAAGTCCCCATAACACATGAAAACCCAACGTGTGTGTGTGTGCGCATATGCATTTTAATTTAGCCTATGTTAAAGAAGACATGGTAGAAAAGGTCATATGCATTGTGAATGTCCCATTTTTGTAATATCAATCAATGATTGATTAGCTATCTTTCATTACCCTGCTGTCTATGCAGATACAATGTGAGCTGTGTGACAAAAGGTCTGTGGCCTGAGGCTGAGACCGTGACCTCAGTGCCAGTTTCCATCAGAGCAGGAAGAGAAATGGCCTTCATTTATATCATTATATTGCATTTAAGATGGATTATACTTTCTACCAAATTCAAAGCTGAACGGCTGCTGTTGTGAAGAGACTTATTTTAGTTAGCAATCAAGTATTGGCTACCTCACTACATTATCCAAATTTGAATGAAACGTTTGTGATCTGTAATTTAAGGTAATCATTAATACAGCTTCTTGGTTTCTGATAAAGTAGTCACTGATAGAGCAGCTAAATGACAGATGGTGAGTTTCTGGTTGTGGGCATCAATTGTGTAGCTTAGCAACAATAACCAAATAGGGTAGAACTTGAATAGGGTCACAAAACATCAGTAACACTGTCCAGTAGGCCATGCAGTTTGCTCCTCCATTAACAGAACAAACCCCTTCCCACCCAGCTCCCAAAGCACACATGCAACCTTTGACCTGACTTCAGACACCTGCATGGCCTTGCAGTGAGTGAAGTGTTTCGCTGACTAGCTTTGGGCAAGACCCAGCTTTTGTTTGCACAATGTTGACCTCTCAGTCAGAGAGAGAGGGAGAAGTTTCTTTAGGTGCTGTTGACCTGCTGGTGCTGCAGTGAACTCGTGTATGAAAGATTCCCCAGACTGAATGAATGTCTGAGGCAAAGTAAAGAACTTGACTTTCAAGACTGTTTTTCATTTGCTTTTCTTTAAGGCAAATTTTCAGAAAATTTCAGTGGTGCATGTATTCAATGAATGAATTAAAATAAACTTTAAAACTACAGTATTCTATAAAAATTAATATACTATCAAGCACTCATTTTTTTTCTTTAAAATCTACTATAGTGTTCAAAATGTGACTAATACCAGATATTTAAGGAAGTGTGTACTTTGATCCAGTGATGTTTTTTGTATTATCTATATACTATTATAGTATTTATTAATATTTAGAATTTTATATTTTAAGTTTTAGTAATCTTATTTGCTTTTGTCATTTTAGTTTTTTTAAAGCATTTTTTTTTGTTACCATGCTTTACAGAGTCTTTCTGTATATGATGCTTCTTTCCACAAAATATTTTCCATTGTTCCCACAATTGGTTGAATGGTTGTTAGACTTGATAGTGAGATGAGCATCAATTGTTTACTTAGTACAGTAACAGTAACAGCAGCCTTTGCTTTTCCACAGCACTTTATCAAAGCAATAGCAACGCAGAGCCTATTTCTCCCAAGTACATCAAATGGGTTTCTAGCTGTTCCCAGCAGCCCTCTCAGCTCTGGCAGAAAGAGCAGAACTGCACTAAATTGAAGTTTAAATTCCCAGAAAATAGTTTTCGCTAACGCAGGATACTTATATGCACTTATTAATGTCAAGTGAGATTATTCTGTTGAGCTATATTTCACGCCTCCACTGCAATGATGAATACAATGAAACCCTCAATATTTTAACTTCAGCATGTTCATTTCACAAAAATGTCTTACATTTTATGAACTTGCTGGATGTAAGGGAGTGAGGATCATTTCAAATTCTATTCATTGTTCACCAAGGCTCCAATAATTGTAAAGTGCTGTCTTTGAATATACTGAGGTTTGGTTAGAGCAGTTCAGCACTCCAAAAGACGTTGTTTTTTTTCCTCTCGTTTTCGTTTTCTTAACTCATAAATATTCTACTTTTTTCAAGAGTCACTTTTTATTGGTTAGATTAATAAAAATAATAAAAAGACTGTATTTCCTATTTCATTTCAATTCCTACAAACAAAACAGCATGGCCAAAGTCAAGAAATGATGTGAGATCTTCCCAAACTACTTAATTCCTTGACCACTCTCGGTGTCCAACTCTGAGAGTTAAAGGTCATCAAACAAACAATCCTGGTTCAAAATCACTGATGAACAACCCCACAAATATGACTCGGTTTCACCTTGCAGGCAGTAAAAGGCCAGCAGTTTTAAACACAGGACATTTCCAAACATAGTCAGTATTTCCGAGGCCAACACAACCAGTGTGATTTTGGTATTCAGAAACAGTTTGCACATTGCTGGAATTTTTTTCTGCGCTAATGTTACCGTTACATTTATTTAATGTTCAGGTAGAGAACCATTTTTAAATTGCATTGTGAGCTGTCATTGACTGAGGAACATTTGCTTTGTTATGACAGAGAACTAAACTTTGTAGCTGACAGATGTCTCTGGGAGAGAGAGTTGAGATTTCACTCTGTCTCCTTCGCTTGCAGAATATAAAACCATATCTTGTTTCCCCTGAGTTGCCTCTTTCCAATTCCTCTTCAGTATTCTATGGACTTTGTGTTCTTTGGAGAAACCTGACTCTCTGAAATTGCTTTTTATTGTGACTTACTTAGGCTGTTAATGTAAGCTATTACTGAGCTCACATGTTACTATAGCAACAAAGCTGATAAAGTGTACTGGGAGACCAAAGTGATAGATTACATGTGCATGAAATGTCATATCCAATAACTCAAACTTACTATACGGCACATTATTCCAATGGTCTGAGAGAAATCAATAAATGTGGACACAACCCAACAAGCCATGCTCCATCTCTCTCTCTCTCTCTCTCTCTCTCTCTCTCTCTCTCTCTCTCTCTCTCTCTCTCTCTCTCTCTCTCTCTCTCTCTCTCTCTCTCTCTCTCTCTCTCTCTCTCTCTCTCTCTCTCTCTCTCTCTCTCTCTCTCTCTCTCTCTCTCGTGTCTAATTCTGTACGACAGTAAGGAAGCCGTAGCAGATCAGGCCATGTTTCTATGATGTCTGTGCGGAGCTACAAGGGGCAGGTGCTGTACAGACACCATTCAGAGAGACTCTATTCAGCTCCTCTCCTCCGTTTCTCCATTCATGCAGGGCAAAACGCCATCTGCTCCTGTTGTGCCTGGAGCTCTCACAGCTGACCAAAAAAACCCACCCCAACAGCTGTTGCCAAACAAAAGCCAAACAATGGGGGCAGAGAAAGGTTACACACAAGTTTGAAAGAGAGAGAAAGAGGGTGAGAGGGAGGGAAGGGTGGAAATGCATTGCTCCAATGAAAGGGGAGTCCGAAACAAATCTTTAACAGATTATGAGGAGGAATGCTCTTTTCAATTGGTGCAGTAGAAACTGTTAAATATGAGATGGTAAATCTCCCTCTTGTCTCTATGAACTTAGTGGACTCCATTACGGCTGTCAAATGGAGAAAGAGGAAACAGCATTCATGGTTAGTCTTTGTCCCTGGTGAGTCAGACTAATGACAACAAGAGCGGTGAGAATGAGAATTCATGTTTCAATATTAACCAGTATAGGATGCCTAAAGACATATACATGCTTGTAAAATCACCGTTTTACCTTTAGTATATTTGAACATAATAATACAGAGTAATAATACATAATACATCCACCTACAGAGGATACGCGGTAGGCTATGGAGAATGCATGGATGGATGGTGATTTCAATTCCACATAACTATTCCATTGACTATTATTTTTGTACATTTAAGGAAAAAAATAATACTTGGTCCTAATTATATACTAAACAAAAATACCGAATACCAAACATCATGAAAATCATTCAACTTTGTTATTTTTTTAATGTAAACTCAATAAGAACCGGTTCTAAATTTGTCACCTTAATAAGAAAACCAGAACTGCATTCTGGCCTATAGTGCACATAGACAATGAGTTGTACACTCAGTCCAACATCAGAAGGACTGGTGACATTCAGTACCACATCCTGTTGCAACAAGGTTAGAGAGACTAATGTTAAATGTGTTCTTCATTCAGTTATCAAAGATTCAATAATTGTTGTGCAGAAAAAATAAAGTTATATTGTTACACACATCGGGTCGTCAGTGAACCTATACAATTTTTTTTTTAAATGTATGGGAAAACAGGCATTCCTTATCTTTTTCTTGTTATATTGTGTATAATGAATTGATTGAGGAATACTAAGGTTGATGTCTAACTTATGGAGGAGGGTATAGTGAATGATGTCCCGTGTCACTAAAGACCCGAGGTATGCATAAGGGTTAAATGAAATAAAAGTACCATCAAAATTGCCCTTGATATTTGAAATGTGTTTTTTATTATTATTATTATTATTATTATTATTGCCATTCTGTTCTAGGCCTCTAGAATCAAGTGTGCCTCCAAGATTTTATCTGAAAATGCACAGAAACCTGACCAAGTAAACAACTGTACCCTTATGTACTCGGAGGGTCCAAAAATATGTTCTCCAGGAGAAAACTTTTGCAAAAACAACAATTGTTCAAATACATTTTGACAGAAGCATTTTTAAATTTCATCATCTATGATTGTTTATAAGTATGTTGTAAATATTGGCTAACGTATCACATTTACTGCTGTTCATGGATATTCTCTGGTGATATTCTCCAGTCATTACAATAGGAATCCACTTGATCTGGAATTTCGCATGAGGACAAAAGATTTCCCCACACAGATTTTGCATCGGGTTCAGTTGGTCATGCTAATTTGTTGCGTTGATCAACGAAAGTGACTTACACAACTCACTCAGAAGTGTTGGTTAGCATTTGGTCAGAATTTGCATGACCAACTTGATCCTGTTGTAAAATCTATGTGGAAAAAAAAACGTTTTGCCCTCATGAGAAATTCACAATCGCGTGGATTCCTATTGAAATGACTGGATTCCCTGAACAAAGGTAGATGACATATAGCCTACAGTTCAGACCAAACGCATTTTTGTGCAAAACATGGTGTAGTGATCAAAGACATCCATCTTGGGCTTGTTTACATAGAAACACAGTGCGGGTGGACACAAAATCCCTTAAAGTTTGAACCGTCACCTATTCACATGGCATGGCAGTAGTTGAAGTTACTCAAAGTCAACACGTTGTGTCGTTGTAGTATGCTCCAAATGATTCCGTAGCTTTGTTTCCATCCAAAGTTGCAAAATTGGAATATCGCATAAAACATTTGGATTAAAGCAGCGTTTCCATCCCATGTGTTCAAGAGAACAGAAAAGTCACTTCCTGGGAAACTGGCACAAAATATCTGTAATAAAAATGGAAGTTGCTGCAATCGGGGAAGCCAATGTGGCTCTTTTCTCACTGTCACCATAGTGCTGAAATAACTATTTAATCTCTACTTTCCACAAAAGCATCTACTATACAAGTGTGTCTTCTTATTCATCACTGTTTTGCAGTTTATCAGAAACAAAGGGACACACACACATATACTAATGATAATAAAATAATAATAACAATAATGCATTTTGAAATCTATACACTACATTCAAGAATAAAATAAATAAATGTTGTTGGGAAGAAGTGAGTGAATAAATAAATGTTGATGAGAAGAAGTGAATGAATGAATGAATGAATGAGAGAGAGAGAAAGAGAGAAAGAGAAAGTAAAGTAATGATGGTCTATCAGCCAAATGTTGGCTGTACTCTTCTACTTCTATACAAATGAGGCAAATTCAGAATCCTACTTAACAAATCCAGGCAAGGATGGATTAAGTGAAGTTGTTTGGTTTTTGTCAGAGTGTAAGCTGAATTCCAAATTAAGGACAGCAAGACTGCATAAAGACACATCAACTTAATCCTAATCCTGTTTCAAAACAGTATGGAATTTCATGAAAAGAATATGTATTTTTGTAAAAAAATAGATTCTATTGAACCTGATGTAAAATATTTTTAACAAAAAAGAAAGTATGTGATATTTTATGGGTTTCAAGAATGTATACGTAATGATGTGGATAAAACATGACTTCCGAATGACACCATTATTACATACTTTACATTATTACAACATTACTTAGTGTTGAATTGTAAAAGTTAGTTTCAAATATGAGTGGAAATTATGTTAAAATGATGTTAACTGAACACTTATAACATCTCTGCTCTTCAAACAGACAATCTCTGCATTTATTCTGAAAGGTCGAGCCAGCTCTGCAAAGCTGAACCAGCATAAATAAGATTTATGAATATTAAATGAGTTTTAATCAAAATCAGTTCTCCATTGTTTTTCTATGCTTCGACCACCCCAGAGATGTGTGAGTGTGTGAGTGTGTGAATGCGTGTTTATGTATGTTGCCCTGGCTCTGAGTCTGGTTTATTATGTTCATGGTTCCATTCAATTTGTCATGTGTTTGACTGTGTTGATGAGGCTACGGAGGTGCTGGGGCTATTTATCACACAGCTCCTAATGCACTAATTCTGTGTTCATGATCTTCAGAGGGTTCATCCATCAACATCAGGTTGACAGAACCCCTCCCCCACCCCTTGTCCCAAACCCCGCCTCCCCCAAGAGCCGTCTGTAAACATATGGGCCTCGTTTTTTCATCGGTGTCCTAAATTTCACACAATCCCTCCATCTTATGAATCAAAACAAGCTGGATAGGACGTTTGATAAATGGCATAAAAACATGTACCAGACTACACAGACTAAATGCCTTTAGTTATTAAATAAATTATTTCTTTACATTATTAATTAATATACAAAGAAAAGCCAAATACACACACACACACGTTAAGTTTCCATGTTTTATGGGGACAGACATAATGATTTTTATACTGTGCAAACTGTATTTTCTAATCCTAAACCTACCCATCATTGAAAACTTTCAGCATTTTTAGATTTTCAAAAATCACTTACTATGATTTATAAGCTGTTTTGGAGACCAAAAAAGGTTTTCGGATATTGCCATCTTCGTTGTGCCCGTAGCGTACAGTTCACCTGACACACGCACGCGTGCACACACACACACACACACACACACACACATATATGTAACGGAGGCCAGCTAGTAAGAGCTGTGCGAGTAAACCTCACTCCCCTGATCTCAAGAGGCGCTCTAGCAACTGACGCTAGAGACTGCAGTCTTTAGCCTCCTAGTTAGTGCACCCACCTCCCACACCGGAGACCTGGGTTCGAAGCGTGCACAGAGCGGGGCGAGTAGGACCTGAGGGGGTTACATTGGTGCCGTGACCCAGGTGGGAGTGAGGTTTAAGGGGGTGAGTGTAGGACCTGAGTGGGTATATATATATGTGTATATAAACGGTATATTTGTTGCATATATAAATAGAAAATACACAGCTAAATTATTCACTTCTAAATCTAGTGTCCTCACTTATTTGTTTAACTGCTTTAATGTGCATTAAACATCCAAACAGGTCTTAGTAAATAGTGCCTAGTTGTTTAATAAGTACGGATAATGTTTTAGATAATTCTGATCTTGTATATGTGAATGTACTGGTTATATCTCCTTTCCTACCTCCCAGCTGTGCTATGCACAATAATGAGATCTGAGCAATCAAAACACAATTAGAACAGTTTGTAATTAATAATGGATGCTGATAATGATGGTATTAAACATTAGTCATTCAATTCTGTTGCTTGCGAGTGTGTTCTTCAGGATATGAGAGGCGAGAAAAATAATCAGGTGGCAGGAATGAAATGGCACTGCTCTCTGTGATGTTCTCTCCAGAAGTAGAAAATGAAAACAGAGAGGCTGGCTGTGGATAAAGGTCAGAACACATGTAGTGGAGATGTCTTTTGAGAACGCTCTACCACAGGCTTGTACTTAATGATGAGGTGGACCAGGAAGCATGAGAAGATTTTGATTAGACTTATGCTTTGAATGAAAAGTGTAAAAGGAACAGATTCATGTAACAAAACTACGCACTAACCTAGAGCCGTTTTAAAAAAAAATTATTATTATACCTTCAAGTTTTATACTAATAAAGCATTTTAGTGAGATACATTTACACAAAGAAAATTGCATAAAATTATATAGTTCTATATTCTAAAGAAGTATGTTATGCTCACCCAGGCTGCAAAAATACAGTAAAAACAGTAATATTGTGAAATATTTTTACAACTTAAAATAACTGTTTTCTATTTACAAATTTAAAAAATATATATTTAAAATTGGAATTTTCAGCATCATTACTCCAGTCTTAATATAATATGCTGATTTGCTGCTCAAGAAACATTTATTAGTATTATGTATTATTTGAGAAAGTTCTAAAAACTGCATTTATTTGAAATAGAAATCTTTTGTAACACAATAAGTCCTTACTGACGCTTTTGATCCATTAAATGTGTCTGTGCGTGAATAATAGTTTTAATTTATAAAAAAAAACACTTAGCAACCATACCTTAAAATCCCCGGTAATACCACAACAGGTCAAAACCAAATATATATAGAAAACATATATATAGGCTATTAAACTTTTTTTTACATGATACCACAATTGTTTGATCAACATTTATTTATTGTTCCACAGAGTTGATACTCTTAGATGTTTAATTGCTATTTGGAGCATTGGGATCGCTAGACGAGGGCTTAATGAACAATTTTTTGTGAAAACCTAAAATAAAATTCACTTGTTTTACCTGTAATTCAAAATTAGCCTGTGCTAAAAATGTGCCGTGCTAATGTGCTAATGTCGGCACTCATTTTGCCAGCACGGGTCACACACACACACACTCTCTCTCTCTCTCTCTCTCTCTCTCTCTCTCTCTCTCTCTCTCTCTCTCTCTCACATACGTCCTATTTGTCATTGAAGATGAAAAAAAAGTCTTTCTCGTGACTTTTTTAAAAAGATATCGTGATTCACTTGGACCAGAGCACGATCCACAGTTACACAATCTGACCCGGCTCTCATCTCTCTGTGACTGACTGGTCTCTCACACATTTCACATTTCCTGTTGGGGTTGTGTTGTGTGTTTCTGGGTCAGTGGCCTGGTGTTGGGGGGATGAGGGTCTTTTGTAGAGGACCAGAGTCCTAATACAATAGAGACTCTTCAACAGCTGCCCTGTTCTCAGCCTGCCAAATGAAGTGACCAAGGCCTGATGAACTTTTCCCTATTGTTCTCTTGCTCTGCCATCTTTTTCCCCCTCACTGGATTGGCAAACTCAAATCATTAGGCTTCATTGAAAGTGATGTACGGTCGGCTTTTGTTTGGGCAGTGCTGTTGTCACATCTTGTAATTCATTAGACACAGCAGAGTGCACAAACACAACTGGGACTGCACTGATTCAACCTTACATGCATGTTGATTATGTAATGTTGGGAATGCATGATGATGATGATGATGATGATGATGATGGTGTACTGATTAGTGTTGATAAACAGCAGCTTTTTAGCTAAAAACCTGCAGAATAACCTTTCATTTCTTCTAAATAAGGTTTCTCTGCACATCACTGGAGAGGGATCTTCTGTGTGCCAGAACGTCATGGTTTATTTTCATCAGATTAAATGATTCTGAGGTTGAATCACATCTTTTGCAGCCTGCATAAATAAAACAATCCTTAAAATGGGACCCTTCAATGAATATTTATAGTCAAGGCTGTGACATTTAGAGAAAGTTTCAGGAATGTCATTCGCATCCATTTATTTTGTTTATGTGTCACCCTGTGCCACATTGGAGTTGTTTTAATTTAGTCATGTATGACATAGTTTACAATACAGTGTTTTGAGGAATGCTGTATACATTTTTCTCTGTGAGATGTGTAAAACGCTTTGCCTTACAGCAAGAGAGAAGCTTGGAGATTGTTGCAGAAATAATGTTATCCTGACAGTATAAATCAGCTCCAAAGTAAGGTAAACATTTGTGTTGCTGTCACATTTAATAAAGTGCCCTGGCATTTCAAGCAGCTTTGAAGAGTTGTTCAGCGTAATAAATAATATATCTAGCCTTGGACTTCAAGACCTCGAATGGCAGCGAACAGTAAATATTAAGAGGAATTTTGTGTTTCGTTGACCGAGTCATCAGATTTAAAAACGAAACCTGTAAGGGTCGACTGTGTTCCCAGACATACAGCTCATTCTTCTCCATACTATAAAAAAATGAAATTGCCTTGACAAAGTACACAGTCTATACTTCATACCATGTCAAAAAATGTGATCTAAGTTGGCATGGCAACAAATCTCCAGGGAAGGAAAAGGTCATAGAGGCTATAAATTCATTGCTTCGGTTAGAACGAGGTGGTTTCCTATTATCATTTCCATTCTGCAGTAGCTTTATTCTCTCTCTCTCTCTCTCTCTCTCTCTCTCTCTCTCTCTCTCTCTCTCTCTCTCTCTCTCTCTCTCTCTCTCTCTCTCTCTCCCCCCCCCCCCCCCCCCCCCCCCATGCTCTTATAAATGTGGTGATTCACTGCTCCGCAGCTAAACAAGCTGATGATTTTAATTTTCTGTTTTCAGAGTAATAAACATTGACATGAGAATGTGCCTCAGGCTCAGGCTTCTAATGAGAAAATGAAATTAGTTTTTCAGCTGACTGAACAGCAACATTTTACACGTAATAATCAAGCATTTATTTGAGTGTGGGATCTCTCTGCTTATGAATGCTAGTATGTGTTTTGTGTGTCTACAAACATTTCTAGGAGGAAGAAGAGGAAGAACAAACCCCCCTGACATGTTTGTGCCCGGCAATTGCATTTGTGTAACATTCATAGTTATTCATAGTGCACTAACTCCATGAGCGCATAAATCAGTGTTTTTGATTTTACTTCCTTATGTTGAAGGTTGCAAACTAATGTCGTTTCTATAATTTATCTTTGTTGTAGTTTTGGGGTAAAAGAGGTGGCCCAATTATCTCTCTGACACAACATTTATTCCATTTACAATCTGTCTGACCTCACATCTCAATGAATAATGCACTCCAGGTGTGTATTTGCTGCGGTGGCATAGGTCTTGAGTCATACACCAATGTCTCAATTGCTTACAGATGCACAATGGCTGATGCAAGAAGTGGTCAATAAGAGAGGCCCTCTTTGCCCCTTTCTGCCCTGGTGTATTATACAGGACTGTTGTGTTCTCTCAGATGATTTTATTTGAGAAATTGTTCAGGAATCTCATACACTAGAGAATTGGAAGATTTTCAAAAGGGCTGCTTTTTCCCTAACAGGAAACATTAATTGGAAAGGGGAAGTTAGGATAGACTTATATGGTGCATTGAGGGTAAATGTACTCGACCGAAAGTACTGTCCGCAGAAGTTTAAACTTTACTCATTCGTGTACTCCAGACTTGAGTGAGCCAAGTCTCTCTATCATTCCGTCCATATTGAGCTGTCTACCTTTGAACTGAACATGCTTTATTAGTTTTATCCCTGCTGTTGGCAGCCAGTGTTGGGGAATCACATTCATTAGTGTCAGTTCCATTGCCCGCTGAGTTCAAAGCATTTATCTGATGAGAGAGAGCTGGCGTGGTTACACTGAGAAACCCACAGCACCTCTCCCCTGCTACCACTTTACATCTGTCACTCAGCTGATGCAAAACACAAAAACAGCAACTTGTTTATTGGCATTGTTTTGTTCGGTTTTCTCTGTAGCGTTCCTCAGAGAAGCACCTGCTGTGATCATTTTTGTTTGATATAAACTTGTAACAAGTTTTCTTGCCCTTGAGGGTTTTAATTAGCAGTGGAGAATAAACAGGCAGAGCTGCATCATGCCCTTGCGGTCAGTTAGCTAAATGAACCGAAAATACATAGTTATATTGAAAAATAAAATAAATAAAATGTTACACCGTTAATTCAATTTAAAATGTGTAGTGTTTAGTCATTTAGCACTTGATACAAACAAACATTAAAAAATGGCTAAATATGTGAGGGATGTCATACTTGTATTTTACCAGCTCAGTCTCCAGATAACGTCCTAGGGGTGCGTTTCCCGTACAACGACGTAACCCGATGCATCGTTGAAGAAATCAACTAGCTAGTCACGACTGTTTCCCGAAACCATATATTGTCGCAAAGTGGTCGTTCAGTGGTCGTTTATGACGTCACGCATGTGGTGGAGTAATAACTTAATTTAATGAAACTGTTTGAGATTGAATTAATGCTAGATGTTTTGATATAAATTACAGACATGGCATCTGAGGAATATTTCTCATTTTTCTCAGTTATTTCGCTTTATTTCCAGATTCAATCTAGGCTCGTTATTGCATAGTAGCCTAGCCTAGAGCACGTTCGCACATGTGCAGTCTTCAAAAGCGGTGCATTAAATCTCTTGACAAACACAAAGACGTAAATTACATTTGTATATATTCTAAATAAAAGACACAGGTTGTACTGAATGTCAGCTTGCTTATTTTGCTCAAGATAAGGATTTATTAAGTCCACATGTCATGCAAGAAACGTCTCAGGTTACGACTGTAACCATAGTTCCCTGAGAAGGGGAACGAGACGATGCGTCATCGACACTTTGGGAACGCCCCCAGCGTGAATGCGTCTGAGCATCAATGTCAACTAGTCCAATGGAAAGAATGAGCGTCACGGGCGGGTGACGTCATGACCAGGAAGGGATAAAAGCACATCCGGTGAAAGCCGGCATTAGCTTAAAAAATGTCGAAGCAAGCCGATCATAGGGATGCAGGAAGTATGGCAGGGTGACGCATCGTCTCATTCCCCTTCTCAGGGAACTATGGTTACAGTCGTAACCTGAGACGTTCCCTTTCGAGGGAACTCGCGATGCGTCATCGACGCTTTGGGAACGAGAATACCCAAAACGCCAGAATTCCAAGTACCTGAGTGTCAGTCTGTTGGAACTAAGCACTAAGCACCTGAGAACCTGGGGCAGCATCCAGGTCCAAACTGTAAAACCTGACGAATGTGAGCGGTGAGGACCAGCCTGCCGCATCACATACGTCTTGAAGAGAAACTCCAAATAATAAGGCTTTAGAGGCCGCCATACCTAGGGTTGGGAACCGAGAACCGGTTCTTATGCAGAACCGGTGGTGTTTTTTCAAAAATACCGGAACCGTGCGAAATTCCTGAGTTTCGGTTCTGAAAACGGTTCTGATGCGATGTGTGGACGAAGTGCTGGGAGCTTATCCTTTAATAGCGACGTCTCACCACATGAATATTAAAATTGTAATGAATGCACTGTCCCTTGCGCTATTCGTATAACAAGTTACATTTTTTTTGCGTCAGATATCAACGCAGAGAGAGAGAGAATAAAGACAGTAGAGCTGCACCATTAATCTTTAAACGATCTCGATTCAAACACCCACGCGATCTTATTCCTATGACAAAAACTTCATACCGGGACATTCAAATCTGTTTGCGCTGTCGCTGACCCAGAGAGAGCAGTTCTACATGAAACAGCTAGCTTTACTTTTCAGTCTTTTCAACAACACAGTATCGATATTTCTGTGTTAAAAATATTCAAATGATCACAGAAGTACTGAGATAAAAGTTTATAGTTCGAGAATAAATACTGATGTCTACTGTAGCAACCAAAACAGTTAATCACTTTTTGAAAGTCGCTTCAAATAACGAAAATTCGCTTCAGAATTTACAAAATGTATATAATGAGCGATTACATTATGAATGCCTTTTTTCAAAACGTGTTTTGTCTTATCCTGAATCACTACGGTAAGGCTGTCATAAGCGTTTAGACTCGGACTACTTTACACTGGTCGGTTCGGCACTGCTGCGGAGTAGCCCAGTGCCTGCGTGACTCACCTGCGTCATAGACATAAACATAGAGAAGTAGCTCCGGCTACAATGTTCTTCCGCAAGACGCATGCATTTCTGTTTATTAACTGCTAGAGCACTTTAATCCAGTGAGGAAACAAGTGAAGTTTTTATGAATCAATCATTCAAACCGATTTAAAAAATATTATGTTTCACCTGTCTGGATCTTACATGTGTGTTCAAGCATATTCTACCCCTTCTGAGAGGGTATTCCACTGCTGGAGATACAATAAGATATATGAGAGGTCCCAAATTATCCTTGAGAATGCAACATTTTTTATTTTCCTTCAGAAAAAATTATTGCTAAATAATATGTTGCATTTGTTGACATTGCCAGTCTGTTAAACTCATTTGACAAGTATCAGAAATAAAACACAAAAAGGATTGTGTATTTTCCCCGTACTACTATTTGTATTAGTTGTTTTAATCATTTTTATTGAATGGGAACCGGAACCGGAACCGGAATCGTTTGGCGGAACCGGAATCGGAACCGGAACCGAAAAATTTCTTACGATTCCCAACCCTAGCCATACCCCTCGTAGAGTGAGCTCTGACCACCAAAGGACACGGCTGGTCAGAGTACTCGTATGCAAGTGAAATAGCCTCAACTATCCACTTGTTAGTCTGTTTAGAAGCAGGAAGACCCTTCTTAGGTGATCCAAAGCAAATAAATAACTGGTCGGACTTCCTCATAGACGATGTCCGATGAACATAAGTATCCAGTGCTCGCACTGGACACAAGAGGTTCAGCCTTTCCTGGTCCGCAGATGTAAAAGGAGGAGGACAGAAAGCCTGCAGCACGATAGGCCTCGGAATCAAGGTCGGCACCTTAGGGACGTATCCCTGTTTCGGATATAAGAATGCCTTGACCATCCCCGGTGCAAACTCAAGGCAAGTGGGGGAAACCGAAAGGGCCTGAAGGTCTCCAACTCTCTTAAGGGACGAAATAGCTAGCAGAAAGATAGTCTTAAGGGTAAGAAATTTCTCTGAAACCGAATCTAAGGGCTCGAATGGAGCCCTAGACAGGCCTTCTAGTACTATTGCCAAATCCCAAGCTGGCACCCTAGTGCGAGTTGCAGGCCTCAGCCTCAATGTGCCACGAAGGAAATGTGTAATCAGGGGGTCTCGACCCAAAAATGTACCCCCCACCAGGGCGTGGTAATCCGCAATGGCCGCCACGTAAACCTTAAGTGTGGAAGGACATAAACCTGATGTAAAGCGCTCCTGCAAGAACTCGAGTACTGTGTTCACAGAACAGTTAACCGGATCCCACTGATGTTGGTGACACCATACAGAAAAAACTTTCCATTTCAGCGCATATAGTTTCCTAGTAGCTGGAGCTCTGGAGCTTAGAATGGTCTTAACAACCTCAGTTGAGAGACCACTCTCTATGAGTTGGGCCCCCTCAGAGGCCAGACCCACAGGTTCCAAATCTCTGGCCGGGGATGAAATATTGTGCCCCCGGCCTGAGACAGAAGGTCTCTCCTGATCGGGATCTCCAAGGGAGGACCGTCTAAGAGATGGATCAGGTCCGCAAACCAGATCCGACTCGGCCAGCGTGGTGCTACTAGCAGTAGGCTTATTCCGTACTGGCGGACTCGCTCCAGAACTCCTGGGAGCAGAGCAACAGGGGGAAATGCGTACAGACGTAGCCTCGGCCACGTCTGCACCATAGCATCCAGCCCCAGGGGGGCTGGGTGAGTAAGGGAGAACCAAAGTGGACAGTGCGTCGTATGCTGAGACGCAAACAGATCCACCTCTGCTTGGCCGTAAAACTCCCAATTTTTCTCCACCGCCTCGGGGTGGAGTCTCCAGTCCCCTGGCCTCAGCTCCTGCCTCGACAGGATGTCTGCCCCAATATTCTGGTCCCCAGGAATATACACTGCCCTCAGGGAGAGTACCTTCCCCAGAGACCACAGGAGGATCTGGTGCGCCAGCTTGCAAAGCGGACGCGACCGCAGACCCCCCTGACGGTTCAGATAAGAGACCACCGATGTGTTGTCTGTACGGACGAGCACATGATGGCCCCTCAGGTCTGGGAGGAATTGCTTTAACGCATTGAAGACAGCCATCATCTCCAGGCAATTTATGTGCCAAGAAAGATGATGACCCCTCCACCGACCCTGAACCGAGCGGCCTTCCATTACCGCTCCCCAGCCGGTGAGGGAAGCATCTGTCGAGATCGCAACTCGATGGCAAAGAGCTCCCAACACCGGACCCTGGGTTAAGAACCAGTGTTTCCTCCATATAACCAAGGCACGAAGGCACCGCCGCGTGATCTTGATCATACGAAGTGGGTTTCCCCTCGGGGAGAACCCTCTGGTCCTGAGCCACCACTGCAAAGGTCTCATGTACAGCAGGCCAAAAGGTATCACGTTGGACGCTGCTGCCAAGAGACCCAACAGTCTCTCGAACTGTTTTACAGTGCGTTACTGGCCTAGCCTCAGCTCTTCTGTGGCTGCCAGGATAACACCTACACGAACGGGCGATAGAGTGGCCCGCATCGTCACTGAATCCCATACCACACCAAGGAAAGTGGTTCTCTGTACTGGAGAAAGAACACTCTTCTTGGCATTGAGCCTCAACCCCAACATCTGCATATGAGCGAGAACGACACCTCGGTGCCGAACCGCCAACTGCTCTGATTCCGCTAGAATCAGCCAGTCGTCGATGTAGTTCAGAATACGTATGCCCTGAAGCCTGAGTGGGGCTAAAGCTGCATCTACGCATTTCGTGAACGTGCGGGGTGATAGAGCTAGACCGAAAGGAAGTACCCGATACTGGTATTCTTTGCCCCCGAAAGAAAACCTTAGGAACTTCCTGTGCTGAGGGAGGATGGAGACATGGAAGTAAGCGTCCTTCAGATCTATCGTGACAAACTAGTCCTCGGATCTGATTTGAGTCACGATCTGTTTGAGTGTCAGCATCTTGAACTTGAGTTTCTGTACTCAACAGACGAAGATCTAAAATGGGACGCAACCCTCCATCCTTTTTCGGAACAATGAAATAACGGCTGTAAAAACCCGACTCTCTGTCGGGTGAGTACACCTGTTCTATAGCTTCCTTTGCTAACAGGGCCTTTACCTCTTGCTCCATTACCAGAGCCTGCTCGGGATGCACTACTGTGAGCAACACCCCGTTGTAGCGAGGAGGACGAGAACCGAACTGGATTCTGTATCCTTTCTCTACAATCTGCAGGACCCACCGAGAAATATTTGGCAGTAGCTTCCACGCTGCCAGAAAATCTACTAAGGGAACCAGCCTCTCGAGGCTGGTCTCTGGTGTTAACGAGACAGCCAGTTCTGGAGCCTGAAACATAATGGCAGGAACTACCTGAACTGGCTGCTCTAAAACCCCCCTCAGAGGGCGCGAAACTGATGCAGTGCCGCAGCATAGCATCAGCAACTCGCTGGAGACCGCTGCGCCCCGAAGCACCAAGGGTGACGGGGTTAGCAGAACGGTCCCGTGAGGACCCCGAAGTGGAACGGGCACCGTATTCTGAGGTGTACACCGCTCCACTTCGGTCGGGGCCGTCCTCACAGGTCTGACGCCATTGACGTCAGGACCTCTTTTTATGAGCCGAAGTCTTCTTCGCCTGAAGAACGGGCCTCAGATCCGGCTTCGACTTAGAAGACTTCGACTGAGAGTGTTGCGCCTGTTTCCAGTGCTTATGTGGAGGTGCACGAGACGAAACACTCTGTTTTTGTTGCGCACGATATGAGGAGCTCGACGGCTGGGGCTGCTCACGCCCAGCAGCCCCAGGGGGCTGGACACGGCGAGGGAGAAACTTTTTAAACGCCTCCGCTTGCTTCTTTGACTCTTGAAATCTCTCGACGACCGCATTGACTGCGTCGCCGAAGAGACCAGAAGGCTCAAGCGGAGCATCCAATAAAAAAGCCCGATCTTTTTCTTTTATTTCGGCCAAATTTAACTAAAGATGCGTCTCAGTAGCTACAAGGGCTACAATAGACCGCCCAATTGCTCTGGCGGTCTCCTTAGTAGCCCTGAGAGACAGATCGGTGGCCCGACGAAGTTTTCGAACCTCGTCAGGACCCACTCCCTCACTCCTATCCAGATCCCCCAGCAGGTCAGCTTGGTAAGCCTGGAGCACTGCCATAGTGTGCAGACATGCTCCAGCTTGACCTGCTGCCGTATAAGCTTTGCCCACTAACACCGAAGTTGCTTTAAGCGGTCTAGTGGGCAAAGCTGAGGCCTTCAGAGACGATGCTGGACCAGGTGACAGATAGCTCGCGAGCGTCTGTTCAGCCTGGGGCATCGCCTCATAACCGTACTCTTTCAGCCCTCTTATACCTGAATATAAATGAACTTTATCAATGAACTTTATCATTATGAACGAGTACGGTTTATCCCATGATCTAGATAACTCGTTATGAAGATCAGGAAAAAAGGGAAGGCCCCGTGGTGGAGGTGATGTAGCTGAAGAAAGGAAACGCTCGTCTAATTTGCTTTTGGGACGAGCACCCCTTTTCTCAGCTGGCCATTCAATATTTAATTTTTCTACAGCCCTAGACATCACATCCACCAGCTCCTCATATGCTGGGGAAACAGGTGGCGAATCTCTTTCCCCAGTGTGTGTGCTTATACTGTCCATACTCATCACATCAACCTCCTCAGAGGAAGAGCAATGAAGTAATGGAGGGCTCTCTCCCCGGGCGGAAGAAGCCGCAGAGCGGGCTTCCGACACCGGGGGGAGAGCACTGGATCCTCCGGGTAAGGAAGGAGAAAAGGCCCTCGGACCCGTCTCCAACCCCTCCGAACGGAGCATGCGAAGCGGAAGCATCTCGCAATGCTGGCACTCAGCCCCCTCGAAGGCTGAGACCGCATGCTCCATTCCCAAATAAATAACACAAAGCTCGTGTGTGTCCCCACCCGTTAAATAACGCGGGCAGGGAGAAGCACACTGCTTGTACATTTGTTTCGCCATAACTCTTCCAATATAAATGCAACAGACAACAATAAATAGAAAGAGACAGAGTAACACAGATCGCTTGCTGAGACACAGAAGCTAATGCCGGCTTTCACCGGATGTGCTTTTATCCCTTCCTGGTCATGACGTCACCCGCCCGTGACGCTCATTCTTTCCATTGGACTAGTTGACATTGATGCTCAGACGCATTGACGCTGGGGGCGTGACCAAAGCATCGATGACGCATCGCGAGTTTCCTCGAAAGGAAACTATGCATGAAGGAGGGAATGGAGGACGTAGTCGACGTCGACTGAATGGGATCACATTCCATTCAGTCGACGTCGACTACGTCTGACGTTCTCGACTGAAAGGGAACTTGTCAAACAATTAAGTATCTCAGTTTATTAAAAATGAATCGCAGTTGTGTGATAAAAAATAAGACAAAATTAAAGTAACCATTGCATGCACTTCATTAAAGGGATTCGGTTGCTCATTTTCATTTTTGAGAGTATCGTCCCCTTCTTAAGTGACTCGCTCAAAAATACCTTCTGGCGTAACTAGGTGTAATGGTACATGTATTCTTACTGAAAATTTTAGATATGGGCCTTTTGGTTCGCTACGTGTGTGTACCGAATTAATAAAAATTTTAACCACTTCACGCGCAGAACTTCTCTGTGTATGGAACGTAATTTTAAACTCAGAATTTCCAACTAGATGGAACAATATCATTTGATGTTGCAAACTTATCTGAAAAATAACAAAGGACACAGAGTGAGCGGCTGCCTGATAAGTGCACAATCCAAGTTGTCTTAAACAGGAGACATGCTTTATAAGTGCTTTAAACAAAATAATAAATCCATGTCCCTCCCCGGTCACCGAGATTTTGCCAAGTAAGACATGTTCCTGAATCAACATATTTTGTTGATCCTGGAACAACATTCCTGTCAGAAAATGTTGAGCTAACTCTATCCCTACCACTAAACCTAACCCTACCCATAACTTTTCTCTAAAATCAGAGGGAAATGGTGAATAACAAGGTGAATAACACTGATGTAGAAGCACCCAACCCTGGTTGTAAGCCAAAACTTGACATAAACTGTAAACTTGTCCCTCAAATCAGATTGGTTTATTGAAATGTTGTTCCAGAATCAACAAAGATGTTGATCCAGGAACATGTTGTACATGTTGTGAAATCCTGTTCAATGGCTTTCCACATAGTCAGATGCTTGCTGTTTAATGCGTTTGAGAATCATTTTCTTCAATGATTGTATACATCCCTATAATTGTTACAAATTCATGCAAGTATTTTCATTTCACATAAACGATTATTCTGACAGCAAGCAGGTCTATGTTGCATTAGACTTTAATGAACAAGTGCCGGTGTTGTAGATGGTGCGGATTAAAATGGGGGCACAACGGTAACACTTTAGAATACGGTTCCTTCGTTAATGAATAACTACACAAGAACCAATGAGTAACACAATATTAACAATCTAGTAACTATTATTAACTAACAAAAAACTCTGATTAACGAACTAGTAAGTAATAGCGCACAGATGAAAGTGGTAGTTCACTATTAACTAATCAATACTATTTTTTAATGCTTCCCAGAGAACTACTGAAAAAGTTTATTAACAATCTAGTAACTACTATTAACTAAAAAGAAACACTGATTAACGAATTAGTAAGTAATAGCGCACAGATGTAAGTGGTACTTCACTATTAACTAATCAATTTTTTATTTTATTTTTAATGCTGAGAACTACTGAAAATTTTCATAATTCATGCAAAACTAATCAATAACCAATGCAGGACAAATGACTAGCACTACATTAACATTTTTACTGCTACTGTAAACAATACACAAGGTTGTTTACATTATCAATTTGTAACAGCATAGCAGACTTATGATTTAGGAAAGCTGTTAATAATTGGCCTATGCTGTCTATTTATCAACTGAATAATTTTAAAGAAATGGATTTTTAAATGCAGTTGTCGGGACCTTACTTGTCCTGTGGCCAATTTTCCGGCATTCCTCTGGACTGGCATTGAATCACTAGAGTCACGGTGAGTACTGGAACATATAGTCATCAGCCACCCAAATACCATACAGTTATTTTATTATTTAACCTACCTCCCCAAAAAGTATGTTTTTATGAATGTCTCCTAGCTCATATATATATATATACATATATATATATATATATATATATATATATGTGTGTGTGTGTGTGTGTGTGTGTGTGTGTGTGTGTGTGTGTGTGTGTGTGTGTGTGTGTGTGTGTGTGTGTGTGTGTGTGTGTGTGTGTGTGTGTGTGTGTGCGTGCGTGTGTGTGTGTGTGTGTCGGTGCATATCTTGTGAGTGAGAAGATTCTACACTTTATTGGCTTTTCATTAGTAACTACTGTAAGAATCATGGTAACAAACTAGTAATGACTCAAGTGTTACTACATACTTCTATGGGAATTACTAATTATTTGGATCCGTATTCTGAAGTGAAGATCATGGGAACTAACTAGTAATGACTAAAGTGTTACGACATACATCTAAAGAAATTTTCTAAAAGTATACTAAAGTTAAAGTTCACCAAAAATCTCAAACGCTTGAAATGACTTTTGTGTTTGGTTGCACAAATCATGACTAGATCATGTAGTAACACTTGAGTCATTACTAGTTAGTTCCCATGATCTTCACTTTAGAATACGGATCCAAATAATTAGTAATTCCCATAGAAGTATGAACTACCACTTTCATCTGTGCGCTATTACGTACTAATTCATTAATCAGTGTTTCTTTTTAGTTAATAGTAGTTACTAGATTGTTAATAAACTTTTTCAGTAGTTCTCTGGGAAGCATTAAAAAATAGTAGTTATTGATTAGTTAATAGTGAACTACCACTTTCATCTGTGCGCTATATTACTTAGTTCGTTAATCAGAGTTTCTTGTTAGTTAATAACTAGATTGTTAATATTGTGTTACTCATTGGTTCTTGTGTAGTTATTCATTAACGAAGGAACCGTATTCTAAAGTGTTACCGGCACAACAATTAAAAATTATTTTGCTAACATATTTTGAATGAAGTGTAAGCGTTTCACATTCCTTCCCCAATTACAAAAGCACCATAAAATGCAGTATGTTGCTGCCAATTGCAGCAACATTGACAGATTTTTTTCTTCATTTGAAGACAGACAGTTTTTTCAGTAAACCACTGTTAATAAAAAAAACCCATGTTTTGGGTTTTTTCCCAGCTGTACCAAAAATGTATACCAAACCGTGACTTCAAAACAGAGTTTACACTGTTACACCCCCCTATAAGTGTGTAATCTGCGGAAAAGTGACTGCGACAAACAAATAATTCGCTCGATTTGGTCAATAGTTCTGATTCATTCAGGATCGAAACAGCCTTTGCTCAGAGATACACTTGATTTGATTTTGTAGTGGCTTTGTTTGGAACTGTTGGCAGAGCAAAATACACAAAGAACACAAATAATGTGTCTAAAAATGTAAGTTATGCAATTCTTGTTTGTTGACCTGCTGTATCTTTGTAGTGCAAAACAGTCGTGCTGATGTGATATTTCCTAATTAAACCCTATCCTAATGAAAACATGAGTGCCCAGTGAAGTGCAACACCCTGAACTGATCTACAGATTATCTACACTGATCTACAGATTATCTATTTATAAACAGCTTGGAGGCATTATGATTTATGTAAAATCAAGATGCCTGTTTGCCGTTTACTCTCACCCTCTGAGGTTGAAGTTAGACAGGACATCCATTATTGTCATTATTATACAATTTACTTCTAGGGTTTGGATATAAAGAAGATAAAACAAACTACATCCATATAGATTTACTTGCAGGCTGCTCTTTATTTTAAAGGCAGAATTCAAATATTTAGCCTGCACCTGAGTTTCGGGCTTTTACACTCACTAAAGCAAAAATAGTCAGGAAATGTGCAAGAGTTTGAGAAAACCAACTAAACAAACGAGGCATGAAATGATTCTAAGACTTTCTCAGACAGTAGGAGTGCGCATGAAAGCACATTTCATATGTGGGTTTTTGAGTGCTCCCTGCAAAGAAACCATTTTCCTAATAAGTATTTATTGTATGGCTTTCCAGTAAAAATATTTAGACATCCTTAAAGAAGATACTTGAGAAGCAAAGAAAATTTTGCAAGATCATAGGACTTGTTTTGCTTGTTTTAAACATGAAGCTCCTAACTAAATTTTTTTTTTTTTTTTTTTTTTTTTTTGCTGTAAATTACTTCTTTTTACACCACATTTGTATGACTGCTGTCCACTTTTTCTGATTTAATGAGGTTTTATCAACATTATGTGACAGCTTTCTGTAGCTGAAATAATAACTCACATCACCATTTCCCAGAAACCTCATTAAGCTCTGGTTAGACAGATGTGACAAATTCAACACCATGTGCAAAAATCACCTCAGGCTGTAATACAGTCAGGTACCACTGACCTAAAGCCCAATTACAGACCTGTGATGTCCTATATCAACTCTCAGCGCTGACCCTGCACCTCACAGTGCTTTGGTCTACATAATCTCCCACCATCTGCTTCTGGGAAATACATCCTAAAAAATTCCAAGAGAGATGCTGCTATACGAGAGTGTGACAGGTGTAGTGCGATGACCAGCAAGGGAGAATGGGTTTCAATGGGTAACAGCAAAAACGATTCATTTGAACTGAAGTAAATTGCTTCATGTAGCACAACTGGCTCACAGAACAACACTGCTTGAAGACCAAATGGCCAGAATCCATATGCTATAAGGGCATTAAGCATGCTCAGATTAAGTATTAAATCTCAGTGTAATTTGTCCTACACCATTTATGCTACGGCCATGACAGTTAGCCCAAATTGCATAGATTATTAATTAGTCAAGGTGATATGTGCAAAATTAGAGGTGGTATGTTCACTTTTTCATAAAAGCATGAAACGTGGTACTCCTGTACAGTTTGGGGCCCTGAACATTTTCAGAAATGGAGCCATCGCAAAAACGCCTCGTGGCGGCCATTTTGCTTTCCGCCATAACCAAATTATGTATTTTGTATCATATCTCCTGAACCAAACATGATAACACAGAAAATATGTCTACCCCTATGTTTTGATGGTCAAGGATTACAATGATACCATATACAATGACATAAACTGTTCAGGTTAATATTTAATGGTGAATTCAGGGACGTGAGAAGGAAATCACAGTATCTGATGACCAAGGCTAGACTTTATAATATCATGTCTGTTGCATGTGTGTTATGTAGAGTTTAAAAAGCTTAATCTTTTTGTTCATTAACCTTGACAATGCAGTGAATGTAAAGAGTAGAATATTCGGTAACGCTTTAGATTACAGCCCGGAAAGTACTGGGTAATTAAAACAATTTTACAGTGTAACCTTCGGTAATTATAGTGTACCTATAACGTACTTACAATATAAGTATGAGGGAACAATATTTTAAGTTTGGGGAATAAAGGGGTAACAACCAGGAGAATTAAAAAAATATTAATATTGTGAGTATTATAGAACTATGGGGTACTTATTCTACTATTATGATATAGCAATCTTACATTTGTGATCAATTAAGCAAGAACATACACTGCGTACCTTTTTGAAATAATGGTGAACCAGTACATAAGCTTTATAAATAGATATAATAGATATGTACCCTGTAATTTTTTAAATGTAATCTTTTTAACAAAAGTGCACTGAAAACGAAAACTATTGCAACTTTTGCTTAAATATTGGGGAAAGATACTCTTGTTTCATGTAGCTTGTTACCCCCTTGTTCCCTGTAGTTACAGGGTAAGTGTGACGTTGCGGGCTGTAAATTAAAGTGGTGCTTGTTACCCTCTTGTTCCATGTAGTTACAGGGTAAGTACAATAAAAATACACACAATCTTATATCACTGACTCGGAAACCTTTATTTATTATACAAGCACCACTTACCCTGTAACCACATGAAACAAGATATATTTCCCAGTATTTAAAAAAATTGCAATAGTCTTAGCTTTTCTTGCCTTGAGCCCATCTTAAACATCTGCACTTTTGCTATCAAAAAACTTAAATAAAAGTATAAATGCATAGCTATGTACCCTGTCATTTTTAAAAAGCCTACAGTATGTATTGCCTTGGTACACAATTATTACAAAAAGGTACATAGTGTATGTTCTCGCTAAATTGCTCCCAAATGTAAGATTGTTGTATCATAATAGTAGAATAAGTACCCCTTAGTTCTATAATACTTACAGTATAAATATTTTTTTAATTCTCCTGGCTGTTACCCCTTTATTCCCCAAACTTTACATATTGTTCCCTTATACTTAGATGTAAGTACTTTATAGGTACACTATAATTACCGAAAGTTACTCTGTAAATTCCTCTTAATTACACAGTACTTTCCGGGCTGTAATCTAAAGCGTTACCGAATATTCAATATGATCTTAGCAACATAGCTTAAAAAGAATGTGTCAAACTCAAAGATTTACTTCAAAAAATCTATTTCAGAAACACGTTTGTTTGATTGTTTTGTTGTTGTTGTTGTTGTTGTTGAACCTATTCTTCAATGTTTTCTTCACAGTCTCCTCCACATTGACACAGAGCTGTGCACTTTAAGGAGGCTTTTTTTGCATTTGCATTTGCAATGCCTCGGCAGCCTTTCTTGCAGCCACAACTTAAGAGTTCAAGGATGGACTGGCTTGCCTGTGGAAGAGTTGACCACAATGGTCTCCAATCACTTGGGTCTATCCAACCCCAGTCTGTTGGAGATGGCATATTTGCTGCCTCCTCAAGTGCTTGTCCCCAACAGTGTCCTCCTTGGTACACTGCTCTTTTGAGGTGCTGAACCCGCGCACATACACATTCACACCTGCATGCCTGTGGACTGAACACATAATGCACATACCATGTGCATGTCATCGTCGTTTTAACAGATTCACATTTTTGAGATTTACGCAGAGATGAGAACGTTCTCATTGCGTTCTCAGGCCACCAGGGCGCTGTTGTCGTGTGGATGAATGGCTGGAGTGCATTGAGCGTTTTCAGTTTTTAGTTGAGAACGGTGTTGTGTAAGCGGCCCCTAAGTTACCTAATGATCTTTACAACGGTAATGAATCAATAAAAAAAAACTTACTTAAAGGGGTCATATAATGCCATTTTTGTTCAAGCTAATATGATTCTTTAGGGTCTAAATTAAAAGTTTGTAATATACTTTAATTAAAAATTCTCATAGTATTTTAAGAAAACACTTATTTTACCTGGTCAAAAACAGCTCTGTTTTCAGCACACCGTTTCAGTGCATATGACTTTAAATGATAATGAGCTTTGCTCACCCCGTCCCTCTGTTCTGTGCGTACACCGTTTGTAACACAATAACACAATAACCATAACAAGTTGTTCATTATAAACGTGGGATTATGAATTATATTGAGAATGTCGTACATAGAAAACATGCCGTAATAGTGTAAACCTTAGACGCATTCATCGTGAAGCGTGCAAGCGATTTGCAAAGATTAATATAAATATTAATATAAAGGTTAAAGGTATTGTAGGTAGGGTTAGGGTTAATTTTATAAAAAACTTTTTTCCAAATTTGTTTAAACTTTCTGTATATCAATGCATAATTAAAATGTAAGTACTCTGAAAAAGAAAGTATAAAAATCGAGTGTCTGTAGACCTCTCACGACTGTTTTAAAGACAGCTCATTATTGCCATTCGCTCCACCCCCTCCCTTCTGGGCTCCTTCCAAAGCCACGCCCCAAAAACACTTGAACGCGCGACTCCGACCGCTGAGCTGAAGACGCATTATTTACCTGACACGAGCGGAGAGGAAGGAGTGCAGTGCATGTAATGACATCATGTCAGAATCACATGTAATAAAAAAATCTAACTTTATCATTATGAAGATAAACAAATAAGATGTATTTTAGTACTCACTATCAAGCTAGCATATTGATATTGGTAAAGTTTAAAATATATATGTATTATTCCGCTAACGAGCTTGTTATCTAGGCAAAGCTAAAAACAGGTTGCATGATACACGTTTTTCCATTGCCATCATTTACACTGTGATGAAGATGAATTTTGTGTAACATTCATAACATATATGGTGTTCTGCATGTAAGAGTTCCCATGATGAAAGCATTGTTGACTCTGATGAGGACTACACTCCAGAGACAAGTACCGCATCGTCAGCTCGAGGACAGATCCGGGGTCGAGGGCGAAGCAGAGGAGGTCGTCACAAGGCGTCACTTTTCAGTCACTTGAGGTCTCTCAGTTCTCGCCATCGCTGGAAAGCCACGCCGATATTGACACGCGTTTTATTTTGTTGTTTATCCAAAGACTTTTTGTTCATTACCTTTTCTAGTAACGTTACTGTCTTCCTTTTTTTGCCTGGTTTGCCTTCGCGAACTGCATATGTGAATTTTGATTGGTCTTTCTCTGCCATTGTTTTGCTATTCCTAGGTTCCGTGCCTCTTGAATTCCTCAAATCAAACGGATACTCGATTTTTATACTCTTTTTTATCAGAGTACTTACATTTTAATTATGCATTGATATATACAGAAAGTTTAAACAAATTTGGAAAAAAGTTTTTTATAAAATTCCTACCTACAATACCTTTAATAAAACATTACACTCACTTCAGTTCTTCTGGAGGTTCAGCAGGAACACGATTAGCTGGGACCGATCCTTTATTCAGGAGCAGCTTCTTAGCAAAACCAGCTTTATACTGACCCTCCTTATAAAGCAGGTGAGAAATGATTCGCGCAAACATGAAAGCATTGACGTTGCTCGTGGGGAATATTCCCTTCGAAAACAAAACTCAGCCACTGCGTCTTTAGCGGTTCGGATTTAGGAACAGTAAAATCACTGCTGTGTTCCTTATTGCACCCAAGAACAGAACACCACAATCGCTTAGACGCCATTCTACTCATAGACAGTGCTCCAGCATATCAACAATGACCACGCCAGTCCGCGCGGACTATGATGACAGCTCGCTCAGGGCGGGTCTGTGTTGAAACGCTGCTGTCAATCAACAATCGTGGGAGGGGCTTCCGACCGTGTGACGTCACACGGTCGAACGGCTTGATTTGAGACAGGAGAAAACATAAAAGGAGATTAAAAAAAAAACACTGGATGGATTTTTATCATTATATGATGGTTGTGTACAGGCACTGCCAACACACATTTCAGTACAATCAACTTGTAAAAGTGCATGTATATCATTATATGACCCCTTTAAGCTGGACTATGATTTTAAGCTGCTGTATGGCCAAAACAGTCTTTGTTGAATGAATTTCCTATTATCACTGTAAAGCTGCTTTGAATCAATGTATATTGTAAAAAGCGTTATATAAATTAAGGTGACTTGACTGCAGTGCATCCTTAGTTGGCGGGATTTGCTCCATTCCTCCTTCCTTTCTTTGTGAACTCAAGACAAGCTTGATCGGTGTTGAGTTTGCTTCTGGTGCGATCGTAGAGGAGAATTGTGCAGAGCTCCACAATGGAAATTCACACCCTCTCTACGATTTCATCTGAACACTTTTCTTTGCAAAATTTCTGTAAGGGTACACTGTAAAAAAAAAAAGTAAATTTACAGGTAATGGTCTGTATTTTTTTTTTACAGAATTTTGCCGTTTTGTCATTATACAGTGAATGCCTGTTATTTTACAGATATTTGCTGTAATTTAAAGGTCCACTATTGAATTTACAGGTAATTGCTTGTATTTTGGTTTTACATCAATTTTACGTTTTTTTAAAGGAAATTGTCTGTATTTTTACAGGGTTATGTGTAATTTTACATAAAATATTCCGTAATATTTTACAGATTTTTTCTGTTAAATTAGAAAACAAAGAAAAGAAGGCATAACTGCAGAAATCAGTCATTTAACATGTTTTCCTTGAAGATGTGGGTGTTAAAGTGAGTTTTAAGGTTAAATAATAGTATTTCCGTACTATATAATAACTGTGATAGAGCTAATGGTGCATTTAATGGAATTTTACTGTAAAATACCATTTAATTTACAGTTTTTGAAAGTGAAAAAGAACAACTCATTGTATAATTTACAGTGAAAAAACGTAAATTGACATTCCCACAATTCCCTGCGTGACACTTCACATTTGATGTGTTTTTGTTGAAATAACTATGTTTCTTTATAGTTTTCTTAGTTTTTTCCGAATGAGTTATGTATATTAGGGTTTTATGTTACATGTAATGTTGTTAAACTAATGTTTATTGCATTTTTAAAATTTCATGTGTTACCATGATGGTGTTTAATGTTTGTGCGAATGATATTGTGCAGTTTCTGTGAACTGATATCACTACTCTTATATGGAAGGGCTGCTTGTGATGAGTCAGCCTGCTCTCAAGGCAATTGGTTTTTGCTAATTCGTGCATATTTTACAAGTTACCAAGTTTGTATGAAATCGTATCTATCCCTGACCCCGCCCCTAAACTTACCCATCACGTTGGTTTAGTCAAATCGTACGAGCTCGTACGAGTGAGGTTCTACGAATTAGCCACCTTTTAATCTCTTGTACGAATTGGTCGTGAGATAGCGCTGAATGAGCTTTGAATGATCATGTGACTCTCATCACCACTGTGGTTGTTGGTTGACAGTGTATTACAATGGTACAAAACAGATATTAATACTTCAATAGGTCAGTAAATTAACATTATATCAAATAATGAAAGATATTTTTGTGTAGAATAACATGTAATAAACCATAATTATAGGATAATAAATTACCATTTTTTTTTTTACAGTTTTTTTCCTGACAGTACTTTTCTGTTTTTTTAACAGACATTTTCTGGAGCCCCAGCTGCCAGAATATTTCCGTTTTTTTACGAGTTGTTTTTTTACTGGTATTTCACGGTATTTTTCTGGCGCCCCAGCTGCCAGAATATTTCCTTTTTTTCACTTTTTTTTTCTAACAGTGTAGAGAAACACCCATCCGACGCCAAAGAACGAGCGCTGATGAAAGCCGACTGTGTTGACTAGAGCCAACGGTGCAGAACACACCGAAAAAACTAAGTCGGCCAACGCTCAAAAACTGACGGCCCGACGGCCGACCGCTGGCTTGGTGTGTCCCTGGCTTAAAAAGCAATCCATACACTATAAGCACCATTTGTTCTTGCCGGTTGTCCGCCATGTTTGTTTATATTAAAGTCACATTTGATGTGAGAGAATTTGCGAGTTTTCCTGTGTTCCTGTGTTCACAGGCAGGACTCTGTTGTCTGTGAATGGAATCTGTAAGTGGTGTGCTTTCCTGGTCACATTGCGGTACTCCACACACTCGGAGAACAAAACGGATAAATCTGTGATTTTTTATCGTCATGTTTGTTTGTGGTCTCTCATATTTTGAAAATATTATAATATTTAAAAAATCTTTTAGTGTGGCCCCAGTTTCAGATAACATTCTCAGATACTGCGATTTCATTATAATCCTTCTCACAACGTCACCGAATTCACCATAAACTACTCACCTGAACAGTTTATGAAGTTGTATATGGTATCATTGTAATCATTGACCATCAAAACATAGTGGTAGACATCAAATTTCCCATGTTATCATGTTTGGTTCAGGAGATATATAATTCAGTTATGGCGGAAAGCAAAATGGCTGCCATGGCCGCCATGGGGCATTTTTGCCCATTTCTGAAAATGTTCAGGGCTGCAAACTGTACATGTGTACCAAGTTTCATGCTTTTATGAAAAAGTTAACATAATTTTCACATATCACCTGGACTATAAGGAGATGCACAATTGCTTTTTTATGCTGTTGCTTTTTTTCATACTTGCAATTTTCAACTGGTGTTCATAAAAATAGACTTTTAATTCCTATTAAAGAAAATCAACTAACCTAACTTCACGAAATAAACTGATTAACTGATTTTATTTGCAATGCTCTTCTTAGGTGTTAACTTCACATGTCTTCACATACTGAATGGTCTTCGATAATTATGAAATTAGTAGGCCTACAGCTGCCTAAGCTAACAACTCAATACTCAAATGTGAAATATGTACAGTATCATACATGGGTATGGGTGAAAAAAAAAATATCTCTTTAATTGCTGGAACTATTTCCTAACATGAATTTCAGCACTTCAAACATACATAAATATATTTACAAATCTATATATTTATTGTAAATTTCCAAAGTCAATGAGACAAAATTTTTGTATAAAGGCACCGTAATGTTATAATATATCTAATAGGCTACATATATTTGTCCCCAGAAAGCATAGCCCACATGCATTCCTACTTCAAATATCCTGAATATATATATATATATATATATATATATATATATATATATATATATATATATATATATATATATATATATATATATATATATATATATGGAGTATCCTAACTAATGCTAACGAATCTGTGCTAAAATAAAATGCTACTATGTAGTCTTTTCTAAACTGCGTAACTCTGTTATGTGCCATACAGTATACATGTGATGAGTTTCAAATAAATGTAAAATAAGAATGTTATGGTTTTGTGAAATTGAATAGGAAGGTTCAGTGAGGGATTATGATTGTCTCTCCTCTGACTTTTAATCTAACGCACACCAACACTGAGCATGCTGAACATGATGTAGTGCAAAGCACAAAATGAAAATTTTCACATCAACTGCAATTGGTTTTACCTAAATGACTGCTCCCCTCAGTGCCAGGTGCACATGCTTTATGTGCAGTTTTACATTATTGCATTTTGTTATTTATTTATCTGCACCAAATTGAATTTTCCATCTGGCTCAAGCTATAAAGCCGTCTTTGTTTGCCGTTAGATCATTACTCATGATTTTACCTTCTTTTTCCTCTCAGGGGACGTCAGGGCCGCTTTATCCAGAGGAGAGAAATGCACTGTGAAACATTGCCCCGTTTCCACAGCGTTAGGGTTATTTCATCCTGCTGTTGCTATGCAACAATGTGAAATGTTGGCACAACATGATTTAGATCTCGAACAACAATAAAATCCTGTGCATAGCGGCGAATGAAACTGCTCTACCTCCACACCTTTAATGTTGCCAGCTGTAGGCGAACACAATATAAAACACTTTTATTATAGATTTTCTGTCTGAAGTACACCACGGTCTGTTTTTCATTCAAAAAGGTTTTTTTTTTTTTCTAATCTCATATTAATGCTTGATGTCTGTATAGATTTGATGTGGCATCACTGATATATTTTGCATGAGACAAAAAAAAAAAAGAGAATGATGGCTATGTTTCAACTTCCTGGTAACTGTGTACACGTGTATTTTACACATGCAACTGCTGCAGAAAGAGGGCATTCAAACAATGCTTTAATCAGCCCTGCTGTCGATATGTCCTAGATAGCAGCTCAGAACAGGTGTTATTCAGCTGATAAGATCTTTCTTATGTTAAAACTAAACTGATAAGGTGCAGTGTGGCATGAAATAGGCATAGTTTGAATGTGAGGTTAATGTTTTTAGGCTGTATGTTTGATAAAGATAAAACTCAATTACTGAAGCTTTTATTCACAGATAAGAACTTATATCCAATTTAAAGGCACACTGTGGAACTTTTCAACCTTTATAATATATTACCAAAACCCATTGAGATGGTACATCGACTTACAATAGGTTGAATGACACGTCTGCCGAAGCCTGAAGGTGTCTGTATCGCTTTTACTAGCACTATGTAACTTCGGGTTTCGGGTAGGAACCCGAGCACAAAAAGAACTACAAAATTCGACCGCTTTACGGCATACGTCACTTCCCCCACCACCCCACCACCCCAACTTCCTCAAATTCTAACGTGAGAGCTCAACTCGCGTTTGATTGCCGGCGTCTGGATGTTGTCGTCATGGCTGAACCAACAGCTACTCGGAAGAAAGCAAAGATTTTGTCAGAGGAGACCAAAAAAAGAAAAAGGGAGAGTTTAAAATAAACATCGGCATAAAAGTGTATATATAATGTAATATTTACTGCGAATTAGTGTAACAAAACTGATATAAGTCACAACATACTGCCGTATACAAATGTAAATGTTTTTTTTCCTTTCAGCTCATATATGTTTGTATTTGTGTAAAAGGAAAAACAAACTGAAGACTACAAATAACGGAAATATGTAGTGAGTTATATCAGTTTTGTTACACGATTTCCCGACTACTCGATTTTCATCTCCAACCCATTGCAAAGAGATCCTGAAGACGTTAATTGTTTGCTTCAGGTGTGTTTGATTAGGGTTGGAGATGAACTGTGCAGGACAGACGATCGGCAGGAGCAGGATTGGGCAACCCTTGTCAATGCGACTTACCTGATCAGACATTGTTTTCTGCGTATGCTACTTTTATTCAATTTGTTTTCTTTATAGGATTTATATTATTAATCTTATATTTATATTATTATTTTGGTCAGTAGTGAATCGATTAACTTTCTCCAACATACAAATCAAATGCCGTCTGGACACATATAAAGACAGGGGAGGTTGACTGTTTGTTGACTTTTGCGACAATGCTGCGGCGCTTGTGGCCTCTAGGGGCACTAGACGTGAAAATTACAGGTCGAGCGCCCCCTAGTGGCCAAAAATTCCACAGTGTGCCTTTAAAGAAGGATGACAAAACTGTTTAGTATGAGATAATGTATTATTGCTATTTTGGCATTAGAAGCAGTCTCCTGTTTCAAATCAGCAAATTTATAAATGAGAAAAAAATTCATACTCACACATCAGCTGAAGGGATTGATCATCTCAGTTTATTAAAAAGACATGAGCCATCATCTTAAATGGCTTTGAAAGCAGCCTGCCATTTAAGTTATGACATTACCACGCAGTTTTCAATAATAAAGCTTACAGTAATATGAATATTCCAGACATCATTGCTAGCTGGTAATTCTACTATCTCAATTTAACCTTTACTGTGGCGAGCTACAATTATCTGACATTGTGTCTATATTAAGCAATGAGAATTACAGCATATTAAACACAATCAATGTACTCTATATGGGCTAAAGAAAGAGTCTTGAGGATGTGTGTGTGTGATGGGAGGGGGAGTTATAATAGTGCCTGAAAAAGGAGCAGAGAACATTAATCATGGCTCTCTTTCACGGCCTTGACACATGAGTCACAGAAAAACTCTGTTTATCTGTGCTCAGAGAAAGAAAGGGAGAATAAATATAAACGCTTTATAGATAATTCCCCACAGAGCTGCAGAAAGCTGTCCTTTCAGACTGCTCTCTCTCTCTCTCTCTCTCTCTCTTGCCATCAGACAGTGCCTCAGATCATCCAATTATTTCCCCCACTGCCACATACCAATTAGTTAAACCATCCCGTCTTTATCTCTGATGGCTGCACCAGGTGTTTTAGATAACTTCCTGTGAAAGGGTGTTTAAGTTTGAGGGAACTCTAAGACGGAAACATATGGGAGACTTTCTCCCATTGTCTTGACACCTTTTATTATCAAGAAAATTAACTCTTTGTTGAACTCTTAAAAATAATTAAACAATGGAAATTAGTGTGTTTACTCTTAAAAGAGGAATTGAACAAACATTACATAATAGACCAGTAGGTGGCAAGATATGTGACTGCCTTTATATGAGGAAAAAATAAAACGTCCCAATTTGCATGCATGGCTTCCACCATAAATAGATATTATGCGAATCTGATTCAGTCTGATTGCAGAAACTAAACAAGTTACGGTCATTATAAGAGAAAATCATTAACTCAATAGATTCATTCCAAAACACTGATTTATTCAGACACTAAAAACCACTGTGTGTTGCCCAGAGTTTTTGATTATGATCTGGCTTCCCGAACTATTTTGGTTAGTACACTAAAAATACATAATTAACAATATTTATGAGTTTTGATACTTCAAGCATAGCTTTGTGAAAATAACTACCCTCCAGACAGTCCATTAAAAAAATTGTGAACAGTTCTTAACTGATCAGATATAGCAGTTCTTATTTTCTGAACAGTTTTTAACCTGCGGTTGTGTATGTTTCTTCCCCTTTTCTTTCTTTCTTGTGTAGTATTCATGAGGAAAACAAGAAAGTGACAATCACCCTGAGAGGTGGACAGTCTGACAGTTTGTGTGAGTTTACACAAGGAGAAAGCCACAGTTGTTCTCTCGCTCTCTCCCATCTCTTGCTCACACTCCTCTCCTACACTCCCCCTCAGCGTGAGTTTAATTATCCTGCTCATTCTCTTATCTGATTCACACACACATACAACACTCCATTTTCTCTGCTTTAGGACCCTCACTTCTTCCTACTTTTATTCAGCCTGAAAGGGAAAGCAGAGACTGAGCTGGCAGCATGGTGGATTTTATCATAAAGAGGTTATTGTTGTTTTATGGCCAGGGCAAGCTGAAGAGATTTCTTAGTGCTATCTGAGAAAGTTAGTACAGTAGCTTTGTCTGTACTGCTTTGCCTGGAATGGGTTGTTGGTTTTGGTTCTAAAAAAACAAAACAAAAAAACTTCAGGACAAAACTAATCTTTGTGTGTTTTCATGAGAGATCACAACCGACGTACAGTACGGAATTAAAGTGAATTAACCTATCATGTTGCCCTTAGATGATAAGATGTTGTAGCCTGAAATTTTTTTTTAATTGTTAATCATAACAGAATGTATTTCCGAATTCTATAAAAAGCATTCTTTAACTTGGAAAATGCCACGGCAAATGGCCTGAATCCTTCGATTGTGTAACTCTCTAAAATGTCAGAATGTGAAAACTTATTCTCCACCTAAGGATTTTAAGAGCTCATTTTCATTTTATGGCATGGATTTGGTAGTCTTTCACAGAGCTATTTGCATTTACTCAGAACAGCCCTCACCATTACACGCAGCTAAGCCAGTCATGTAAATAGCTGGTTCTTTAGAGAAGCACTAAAGGTCAGCTCTACACAAAGATGGCTTGTTTTCAAACAAGGACGATGGAGGCTGGGACTTCACCAAGCTGCAATTGGCTTAAATCTGAGTGATTCACATACATCTCACTATGGAACACAAAAGACTTTCAATAACACCATGTCACGACAGAAAAATGGGATTCTAATGGTGCCTTCTCTCCCCTCCCCCAGAAACCAAATGGCTCTCCCTGTCATAATTGATGCACAGGTCAAAATCTTGGAAATCAGATTAATTCATATCGTGGGGAATACAACAAAGCTGCAATAATAACATGTTGTTCAAATGCAACACACTGATCATCAAACGATAGACAAAGACATCATTTATTCAGAAGCCAAGGGCCAAGCCTTTATGTCGATGAAGCTGTGGATTTGACCAGAACCCCTAACAGAAGGTTGAATGAAAATATAGTCTCTATGTGAATTATAGCCTCATAGGTTTTTAATATATATTTGGCCATAAAAGACATAGCTTGGTGGACCTCTCTCAGAACCGGTCAGCATCCTAAGTGACTTAGGAGGTAAATATTAACACAACTGGATGGCTATATGATAAAATGCCCACAAGTAGGTCAATCACAACCAAAAGTCATTCAATTCATTGTCTTTATGCCAACCGAAACTGAGACGGTTCAGTTAAAAATGCAATAATGACTGATATGTGTTCTTAGTTGCTAATGTGATGGGTAACACTTTAGAATACTGTTTCTTACTGCATAACTAATAAGGAATTACTGAAGAACTATAGGTAATTCTTAATTAACACTTAAGTCACTACTGTTAACTACTAAGGAAAATGTGTTAACTAATCAGTATGTAATGGAATTTTATTATTGTGTTAATCAATAACTAATTAATTCTGTCATACCTCCTGAAGAACTATGGTTCAAGAAAAATAACTATGAAGTAACGACTAATGAACAGTCATACACAGTAAGTAGTTGAAGTACACAAATCAAGTACTTGAGTAAAAGTACAGATACCACAATAAAATATTACTCCAGTAAAATTATAATTAGGCCTATTCATTTTCAAAATTACCTTAGTAAAAGTACAAAGGTAATTAATTTTTAAAGTACTTGAAAAGTAAAAAGCACAGATTTTTTTTCTAGCCAGTTTTAGTCATTCTTCAGCCCTAATAAGAAAGATAAGTGCAGACATTTACCTATAGGATATATTGATCTGCAAATAAGTTTGATTTGCGTCAGAAGTATGTGGTAATTCTTTATTAATTATTAATGGGTTCCCTATATTTTCACTTTAGAATACTGTTTCAGGTTCTAAGTAATTGCTGAAGAATTATACTTATTTATTAATTAACAATTAATTTCCTTATATTTTCACTTTAGAACACTGTTTCAGGTTATCAGTTGCCTAATTCCTGGATAATTATTTGATAATTCTTTATTAATTATTAAGGGGTTCCCTATATTTTCACTTTAGTGTTCCAGGTTGTAAGTCATTCCTGAACAATTATCTAATAATTATTTATTAATTACTTTTATTAATTAATTCCCAATATTTTCAGTTTCCCTCAGTCCTTGCCTCAAATACATGAATTTACTCAATGGCATTCTATGCTGAGGAAAACAGACACACACAGTACTGTATATAAAATATAAAACTAATCTGAGGTTAGTTCTGTCAGGTCCATTAAGTCAAGAACACACATGACAATAAATGATTAGGAAATTGTATTGAATAAATTGCAATTCAAGTTGATAATTAAAATTTGCCGGTGTGGCTCTGTTCAGGGAGTCCTCTGACCTTTCATGAGCACCATGAAATAGCAGAGAGTCAGAGGACAGCAGCAGCATTAGGGAACGCTCACAGTTTAGGACTGGGAGAGCAGAACTATTCCCCCATATGAACAGAGCAGCAACAATGACAAATGCCACGTTAATGGCACGCAAATGCCACGTTATACACGATAAGGAGGAGCTGGGGAGGAGGTGGGTTGCAGAGAGCAAGCAGCGATTGCAGAGAGCGAGCAGCGAGCAGTTAAGCCTGGAACACACCAAGCCGACGGTCGGCCGTCGGGCAGTTTTTGTGCGTCGGCCGACTGAGTTTCCTCGGTGTGTTCCGCACGGTTCCGTGCCGTCGGCTGAAATTGGTCCTCGTCGGCTTTGTTTCGGCCGATTCGACATGTTGAATCGGCGTCGGGCCGTCGGTGAAAGAGGGAACTCTGATTGGCTGTTCAGCTTAGTGAAAGAGTCATGCATGAGAATAATAGCAAAACAGCGAGCAAAGAAGTCAAAACTCTACAGATAGAAGGCTGTTCTTATGTTACGTCATCTTACCTGGGTGCTCCTTGGCGAATATTTCAATATTAACACGAGCGGAGTGGAATAAATTAAGTGTTTAGCAGGATTGATATTTAAAACGGTAAGCACGCACTGCTTTGTTTATGGTTTGTGTATCTGCAGCCGACAGCGTCGGTTTCCCCTTTTTGAATGACGAATATAGAGAATATATCTGCAGAAATAGACAGTTGTCTCATTTACACGCAGGCGCAGAACGCGCGTTCTAGCTGACAGTCGACTGTAGTTCTCTCGGTGTGTTCAAGTGCAGCTTTTTACCCCGACGAGAGGCAACGAGAGGCGACAACACAGTCGGCTTTCATCGGCGCTAGTTCGTCGGCGTCGGCTTGGTGTGTTCCAGGCTTTAGGAGCGAACTGAATCTGCTTAAACAGGGCGCCCTGATTTGAGCGTAGTCATTAGCAGCGAGGGGAGATGCGCTGCGCAACAGCAGATGCACTGATGCAGCTCAGCTGAGCAGATCACTGATGAGACCGTGTAGTCGGCCATCTTGACTACCTGGCCTGCCAGAACTGACGCTGACGCTCAATTTATGGCAAAGCACTTGTGTGGGGTTCCTTTCTGAAATTGATTTCTTACAGAACACACTCACGAAACCACACTGGCTTTGTTCAAATTGCTACTTCTATTAATAACATTAGTGAATAAGAAAGGTCACAACTCAATGTAGTTTTGTGTGACTGTTGATTAGTTACTTCTTAGTTATTTTTCTTGAACCTTAATTAGTAGATAATTAGTAGTAGTTCTTCAGGAGGTATGACAGAATTCATTAGTTACTGATTTACTAACTGTTGCTTAACACAATCATAAAATTCTATTACATACTGATTAGTTAACACATCTTACTTGGTAGTTAACAGTGAAGAAGTAGTTAATGAAGAATTACCTATTAGTTCTTCAATAATTCCCTATTAGTTATGCAGTAAGTAAGAAACAGTATTCTAAAGTGTATTTACCATGTATTTGTGTTCCATCTATACCTCATTGGATACGTTTGCACTTACATTGGACTACATGTACAATGACTTACGATGATCAAAGCAACATTTTGGTTGTATAACAGTCTTTTTGCTGTTTCTGAGATTTAGTGTCTTTTAGTAGCTGGATAAATTCTATAAAACCTTGACCCTGAACTATATCAAGCTGATACACACATTTTAATCATTAATTTAATCAAAAGCCTGAGACAGTACTAATATTTTAAGATCTTTGGACTAGAGCCACTGGGTTTGTTTGTGTGTATGTAAGCAGTCTGAGTAAACAGTCTGAGTTTGTTTATGAGTTGTGATGCTGAGGGTTCCTGACAGGGCAGAGCGAGAGAAAGAGATGCTGATAAAGGTGCACTTTAGCCTCCAGAAAAAACACAACATGGGCGACTCAAGGCAGACTGTTGCTCTGACTATGTTGCTACTGCAGTTTTAGTTTATCCTTCCAGATAAAAAGGGAAAACAGATGCCTGTGGGCAGCTGTAGATATAGGTGGATTATCTATCTGTAGTTTGTCAATTAGTAAACAAAACAATTTTCTTAACTAGTTAATGTATTTCTAGTTTCCTGTCTCGTGTTTTTCGGTAACTCTTTCTGCAAGTTACATTGATTTGCCAGTAGATGGCAAAGAGTGACAATCAAATGAGTTACGGAATCATTCATTCAACCAATATGTTTAAAAACACTGATTCGTTCACAAACAAAACAAATGACTGTTCATTGAATCACTCATTCAACCAAATTTATGACTCGTTGCGTCCGAAAGCTGAAAAATGCAGCATATGGAGGTAGGAAGGCAACAAGGCGCCCCGATCCAATGATCGTGCCATCCTGTATAAATGTAAGTTTTTGACTAACTTTTTCAAAATCTGCGCAGAACAGATCACCGCGAGATGCACTCCGCTTGGATGAAATCTTCACTTCCTTTCACCCTGCTGGCGATGGCCCTGGCTATAGCTATGCTTTCGAATCACACCCGCGGTACTTTAATGTCATCTACTGATCGGTCTGAACAGCGCCGCTTCAAGTGGGTTGCAGCCATTGAGTTACTGAAACATTTACGCAACTGATTAGTTCAAAAACACTGAATCCTCCCAATGCGGTTTGTTTGGAGATGCACAATTTGTTTTCTTCTTTGACTTGGTTTGGAATATGTTGTCTAAAATTTAAATCACTCAATATTTACTTCTTCTGTTGTATAAATTAAAAGCAACATAACACTCACTGCTGTTGGTCTGAATATCAAGTGTATATAAAGTGAATTCTGTCTAGTTAATCTTATTTATATAGCGTTTTTGATAAAACAGACATTTTGTTTCTCAAAGCAGCATTAATAATGGCTTAAATTATAGATCATAAGCTCTCTTGCTCGGTTGACCTTGTTTAAATAGATATAATAATATAAAGAATAACAAGTAATTTTATATGATATGGTCAGACTTTATTTATATACTGTACTTGCATTTGCATTTGCGCACAACAACCACACCAGCCCAGTTTTCTCTCATCTGGATAAACATTGGCTGTTAGCTTCAGAGTGTTATGAAATAAATTACCACCCACGGACCAGAGTGAATAAGACACTGCTGTGATGTTCTGTCTTAACTAGCTAAAGTCTGAACTAACAATTCTGCCTTTGCCCTTCTGACAAATTATTCATCAACTGGTTAATATACATAGCTGATGTAAAGGAAAAAAGGCTTTCTGTCACGTCTGAGAACAGACATAGTGTACCTGAACAAAGCCTACAGTTATTTTTATGTGTGGAAATAGAGTGCAGAGTGAAAAGGCAAGCAAAGGCCATTACTGTAAACTAAATTATGTATAAATAATGCTGAACATTACTATTATTATAGTTATATAAGCACAGTTCAGTTCCTGTTAGGTCAAGCATAATGAAATTGTGTGAGGTGACTAGTTTCTCAGGAAAGCTATATTATTATATATCATAGCAAATAAAATACAAAACAGACAAAGCGTTTGCAATTTGGTGTGTGTTTTGTTTGTGTGAATTGTTTGAAAATTGCACACGTTTTAACCAATTGCCATGGGATAATAAATAGGTAATTATAAATACCATTTTCAACAGATGCATCTGGCTGTGCTCGTGAAGGGGTTTGAATTACCCTTTCCTTATCAGATAGGTTAAAGGTGGTGTTTTTCCGTTTACTCTTCAAATGGTTCACTCTGCTACACTCAGTAGTCCAATAAAAGTCCCTTTTAAAATGACTCCCTTTAACAGCAGGACAGTTATCTCACAGTGAAGCAGTAAACAACATGAGAACAGACAGACAAAGAAAGACCTAATTTCACTGTTTAACATTGCTTTGCTCTGAACATGCATATTTTTTGCAAATGTGTATTTCATAAATGGCTGCCTTTGGAAGGCAGCTACACAGGAAGATAATGGTGTAGATAGAGATGTTTGTGTAGGAGGATTAAACAACAGTCCTTCATTCAGAGCTAATGCATTCAATTACCTGGCCATGCTGACGGCAGTCTCTTCACAGAGAGCTGTGGGTAAGTGGTTGCATTGTTGATTACCTGAAGCGCCTCCAAACACAAAGACCCAGCTGCTTTCTCATGTCTCTGCCAATGACAGAGAGTCCATTGGCCTTGGGAGAGAACAACAAGAAACCATCTAAAAGAGACTAGGGGGAAAGAGAGACATGGGGGGGAGAGAGATAGAAATAACATTTGTTCCACAAATGTATTCACAGAGATCTGTATTAAAATGAATATCAGACAATTGGCATTCTACAATTGTGCGGTTTATTTTATGATTATTTTATTTATTTAATGTTTATTATATTCATTATGCAATCACCTGAAATTTTCAGCATTATTATTCTTTCTGCTACAGTCGGAAATGTACATTTTGGCTCTGTACAATGACAACTGTCTTGGGAACTTGAACATGAATATATCTGTCTTATTTCTGGGAGTGGCATCATAATCGATTCATCAGACAATCATCAATTATTTCAGCCCAGTCTCATCCCAAGACGTCATATGACTGACGCTTTTGACCATACGTCAACATCCGATGTTTTAGGGTACCCTTTAACGTCAGTTAAATGACGCTATCTAATCCTAACCCTACCCGAGACCTAAACCTACCCGCGTCATTTAGCTGACGCTAAAGGTAAAGCGTCAGTTACATGACGCCCTAGGATCGTCATCTAACTGACGTTAAAGGGTACCCTAAAACGTCAGATGTTGACGTATGGTCAAAAGCATTAGTCATATGACGTCTTGGGATGAGACTGTGTTAATTATTTAGTCACGTGACTTGTTGAGGCGAAGTCACATGAATTGATGTAAATTATATCCGCGTACTGCTGTTTCCATTTAGAATTTTTGTGCAATATTCAAAAATTTCCATGAAAATATGTGGATTGAAACCCTAGTGACTGTCTGTGGTCACTGTAACATCCACACAAAGTTGATTGTACAGTTAAGTATCTACTACAAGAAATGTTTATTTTGTGTTGTCACTTCATCAGAACCAGGCAGCAGTAGACAAGTTTGCTTAGATTAACATTGTATTTCAAATTTCAGTCTAGTTAAGAAGGGATGTATTGACCTGGAGCAGAACAGACCTTCCCTTTCTTCTGACACGTCTCCTTCAAACACACACACTCAACTACACACACACAGACACACACACACACACAGTGTGGTAAGTAAGAGAGCTCAACTCTGAGCATGTGTGTAATTGCTATATTTCTTTCAAACAGACTCGGTAGTTGCTGGTTGCAAGTTAAAGGTCTGTGTTAACCTAAGTTTAACTCAGCTGCAGCCTTTCCCTCTTCATTCGCAAAAAGCTGGTATTAGGATTTGGGGTGTAATGATCTCCAAGTAAGAAAATGTTTTATTTTATTTCCAAAACTTGTCATACACTGATAACTACTACTGATAATTACTGATTATTCAAGTGTGCAAACAATTGAAAATAACAAAATATATCATATTTAAAATGAGGAAAAACAGAATGTGATGAAATTTTAAAGGTTTGTTGTCAACTAATATATTATTAGTTGGAGAGAAAAGCTTTGAATGTCTTGATCAAGTTCTTGTAGTGATATTGTGTGACAATGTATGTGGAAAGGCTCAATAAATTACTCTGGACTTGAGTAGATAACTTACACTCTATTGTACCCCTGCCCCTCTCATGAACTATCACTTCCTCCTGGAATCCTTGATGTCCAATAGTGTTTAGCTTTCCTTCAGCATATCTCATTTCAGCTAGGCATGCTGCATCAGCAGAGAGAATGACAAGACCAGGCCTTTTCCCCCTTCCCTGCCTGCCGCCTGGCCCTATGCAGTCATACAAGGGTTTTAAATAAGCAGAGCTGATATTCTGGGCTGTACTAACAGCAGATGTGATCCTAAATTTGAGCACTGTGCTCAGTGAGCTTTCCCAGGCAGCTGGGAGAGAGATTAATAGAGCTAATGTAGCAGCACCAGATCCAAATGTGCATCGTAATGTAGCTTGGGCTAAGAAAACCTACTTTCACTCTGAAGACTTGAAGTAGACTGTTACAGTAGGATATAAGGAACATGAGTAGGGTTTTCAGCATGTGATGGTGGTCAGTAGAATAGGATACACTCAGTATAAGGTCCCGTTTCTCAAAAACACAGTGCTGTTTCACTAGTTATCGAAGCAAAATTTAGCATTAAATAATCTATCTATCTATCTATCTATCTATCTATCTATCTATCTATCTATCTATCTATCTATCTATCTATCTATCTGTCTGAATATATATTTATTTATAATATATATATATATACACTCACCGGCCACTTTATTAGGTACACCTGTCCAACTGCTCGTTAACACTTAATTTCTAAGCAGCCAATCACATGGCGGCAACTCAGTGCATTTAGGCATGTAGACATGGTCAAGACAATCTCCTGCAGTTCAAACCGAGCATCAGTATGGGGAAGAAAGTTGATTTGAGTGACTTTGAACGTGGCATGATTGTTGGTGCCAGAAGGGCTGGTCTGAGTATTTCAGAAACTGCTAATCTACTGGGATTTTCACGCACAACCATCTCTAGGGTTTACAGAGAATGGTCCGAAAAAGAAAAAACATCCAGTGAGCGGCAGTTCTGTGGGCGGAAATACCTTGTTGATGCCAGAGGTCAGAGGAGAATGGCCAGACTGGTTCGAGCTGATAGAAGGGCAACAGTGACTGAAATAACCACTCGTTACAACCGAGGTATGCAGCAAAGCATTTGTGAAGCCACAACACGCACAACCTTGAGGCGGATGGGCTACAACAGCAGAAGACTCCACCGGGTACCACTCATCTCCACTACAAATAGGAAAAAGAGGCTACAATTTGCAAGAGCTCACCAAAATTGAACAGTTGAAGACTGGAAAAATGTTGCCTGGTCTGATGAGTCTCGATTTCTGTTGAGACATTCAGATGTTAGAGTCAGAATTTGGCGTAAACAGAATGAGAACATGGAACCATCATGCCTTGTTACCACTGTGCAGGCTGGTGGTGGTGGTGTAATGGTGTGGGGGATGTTTTCCTGGCACACTTTAGGCCCCTTAGTGCCAATTGGGCATCGTTTAAATGCCACGGCCTACCTGAGCATTGTTTCTGACCATGTCCATCCCTTTATGGCCACCATGTACCCATCCTCTGATGGCTACTTCCACCATGTCACAAAGCTCTAATCATTTCAAATTGGTTTCTTGAACATGACAATGAGTTCACTGTACTAAAATGGCCTCCACAGTCACCAGATCTCAACCCAATAGAGCATCTTTGGGATGTGGTGGAACGGGAGATTCGCATCATGGATGTGCAGCCGACAAATCTGCGGCAACTGTGTGATGCCATCATGTCAATATGGACCAAACTCCCTGAGGAATGCTTCCAGCACCTTGTTGAATCTATGCCACGAAGAATTGAGGCAGTTCTGAAGGCAAAAGGGGGTCCAACCCGTTACTAGCATGGGGTACCTAATAAAGTGGCCGGTGAGTGTATATATATATATATATATATATATATATATATATATATATATATATACTCACCTAAAGGATTATTAGGAACACCTGTTGAATTTATCATTAATGCAAATATCTAATCAACCAATCACATGGCAGTTGCTTCAATGCATTTAGGGGTGTGGTCCTGTTCAAGACAATCTCCTGAACTCCAAACTGAATGTCAGAATGGGAAAGAAAGGTGATTTAAGCAATTTTGAGTGTGGCATGGTTGTTGGTGCCAGACGGGCCGGTCTGAGTATTTCACAATGTGCTCAGTTACTGGGATTTTCACGCACAACCATTTCTAGGGTTTACAAAGAATGGTGTGAAAAGGGAAAAACATCCAGTATGCGGCAGTCCTGAGGGCGAAAATGCCTTGTTGATGCTAGAGGTCAGAGGAGAATGGGCCGACTGATTCAAGCTGATAGAAGAGCAACTTTGACTGAAATAACCACTCGTTACAACCGAGGCAAAGCATTTGTGAAGCCACAACACGCACAACCTTGAGGCGGATGGGCTACAACAGCAGAAGACCCCACCGGGTACCACTCATCTCCACTACAAATAGGAAAAAGAGGCTACAATTTGCAAGAGCTCACCAAAATTGGACAGTTGAAGACTGGAAAAATGTTGCCTGGTCTGATGAGTCTCGATTTCTGTTGAGACATTCAGATGGTAGAGTCAGAATTTGGCGTAAACAGAATGAGAACATGGATCCATCATGCCTTGTTACCACTGTGCAGGCTGGTGGTGGTGGTGTAATGGTGTGGGGGATGTTTTCTTGGCACACTTTAGGCCCCTTAGTGCCAATTGGGCATCGTTTAAATGCCACGGCCTACCTGAGCATTGTTTCTGACCACGTCCATCCCTTTATGGCCACCATGTACCCATCCTCTGATGGCTACTTCCAGCAGGATAATGCATCATGTCACAAAGCTCGAATCATTTCAAATTGGTTTCTTGAACATGACAATGAGTTCACTGTACTAAAATGGCCCCCACAGTCACCAGATCTCAACCCAATAGAGCATCTTTGGGATGTGGTGGAACGGGAGCTTCGTGCCCTGGATGTGCATCCCACAAATCTCCATCAACTGCAAGATGCTATCCTATCAATATGGGCCAACATTTCTAAAGAATGCTTTCAGCACCTTGTTGAATTAATGCCACGTAGAGTTAAGGCAGTTCTGAAGGCGAAAGGGGATCAAACACAGTATTAGTATGGTGTTCCTAATAATCCTTTAGGTGAGTGTATATATCACCATCTCCAAAAAGAGATGTTGATTCTCCTATAGTACGAACTCTGTCTCGTTCTTATTTTGCCAGCCAACTCTCTTCTATTCAATGTTTTTTTTAAACGGGTGATTCCCCGGAGGTTCGAAAGATTTAGCGTGCTGCATGTCAGCTTGTCTCGCTCGTCGTGACAACTAACCTTTGCCACTTCCACATCATGTGTTGATGCCCTACCACATCAAAGCAGCCAAAGCAACTTTTCTCTATTTATAGATATAATGAGACACGCACAGGCGAGTGACGTATGCAATTACCCACGAAAACCCTCCCAACAGGTCTAAAATATAAACACTTATATAGGCTTACCATACTGAATGAAGGGGTGCTTCTCAATACTCAAATTGATACTTTCTCGTTCCCTTGCTCCTCCCAAGCCCGTGACCCGTAAACTGATCATACTCAGCCATCTTCAAGGACATCTTCATTCTCTAATTGGACCGCGAGGAGGCGAGGAAGTCATGAGTGAGGATACACAGGGGTATCCTTCCCTATAGCATCATAAGGGGGTGGAGCTGAGATGCAAGGAGAGGAAGCAAGGGAAGGAAACAAGGATGCACAAATAAGAAATGAGAAGCACCAAGAGTAAGACAGAAACAGATTTTGGAAGAAGAATTCCAGATGTATTGACTCATGATTTAAATGTAGTTAATTTTGAACAAAAAAAAATTCACATAGTGTATATATTGGATATATTACTGTGGTCGTCATTACAATGAAAACATTTATGTCTTTCAAATGCCTATTTCAGTGTGAAATAATCATTGTTTGTAAACTTTTTATTTGTTAACTCAAATTCTCCACTTGAAGTAATGACATCTGTTCTGACCTTATGCATTCTGGCAGTTATTATGAGATATTAAGTTTTATCCAATGCTTTCTGCAGCACTTCCCATAGTTGTGATTATCTTTTCAGTGATCAAACCTTATCATCAAACAGTTCCCAGAATGGTTTAACACCTCAAACTTTTAATTATCACTCCCCAGAGGAAAGAAAAATCAAAAATAAAATCCTGTAAGCCCTGCTCACTCCAAAGTCCCCACTTCAAGGGCTCTGCCCTACGAAAGGAGTAGGGCATAGGGATGCTCACTTCTGAGCAATAAGCATGTCCCAGCCGGGTTCGTCACTTATTGGGGTCCCCTGGAAAGAATTCCGTTGTGTTAGTTTTTAGCATGTACTGTTCAATGAAACTTCCAGCTGAGTTCCAGTGAGAGTCTGTTTCTCAAACTATAGGCTGTGGTGATGGCCTTCGTGTTATCTTGGTGGTGTGCATCTGGATCGGCTATCTTTCTCTGCCCTGTTTAGATCCATTTAGCTTTCTTTTATCAAGACAGCACGGAAAAGTCTTTATCTCTCAAAAGAAGAATAGACTGATGTGTTTCTAGAAAAATGTGTTTGGCCACAAAATGTTGTGTAAAGTGACCTTTTAAAAAAACCTGCATACATATTTTAGTAACACTTTACAATAACAGGGCATGAATTATCATGTACTAATACCTGAATTAATAGTTACTTCAACATTAAGATTAAGAGCGGTTCGGGTTACTTGACTGTAACCCTGTTCCCTGAAAAAGCGGAATGAGATGCTGCGCTGCTTAGCGGATTGGGAACGTCTTTAATCGTGACCAACTGTGAATATTGTGTGAAACACGTCAATAGAATTGACCGGAGGTAATATAGCCTCGGTCGATGACGTCATCAGCGTGCACCCGCGACATGAGGCCTGAGTCCTGTGACATCATGAGCACGGCACAGCAGCGCATCATCTTGTTCAGCTTTTTCAGGGAACAGAGTTACAGTCAAGTAACCCGAACCGTTCCCTTTCAAAAGCTACAATCGATGCTGCGCTGCTTAGCACATTGGGAACGAGAATACCCACGCCGCCGTGCTTGAAGGTGTCTGGACCCCTACGGTTGTGCAGGTGTGCTCACAAGAATGCAAGAGGGCCCTAGACACTAGCTTGTGAAGTCGACTCAAGGACATGAGAGCCCGGAGTGGCATGAACATCCAAACTATAAAATCTTATGAATGTGTGCGGAGAGGACCAGCCTGCCGCATCACAAACATTTTGTAAGTAAGAAGAAGTAGAGTAAGAAGTAGAGGGGGCATTGCGCTGTCTGATGGGAGGCGAAGAGGTCCACCTCCGCTTTGTAAAATCTGGTCCAGATCTGTTTCACTACTTCTGGGTGGAGTTTCCATACCCCCGTCGGCAGTTTCTGTCTGGACAGTAAATCTGCTCCCACATTCAGGTGCCCAGGGATGTAAACTGCCCTGAGTGACAGGAACTTTTCCTGGGCCCAGAGAAAAATCTGCCTCACTATACTGTTCAAATTGCGTGAGCGCAGACCTCCCTGGTGATTTATGTAGGAGACTGCTGCTGTGTTGTCCACCCGCACTAGGACATGACAGCCTCTCAGCTGAGGGAGAATGTATTTCAGGGCCAGAAATACAGCCATCAGCTCGAGGCAGTTGATGTGCCAATCGAGCTGATGACCCCCAAATTCCCCTTGAGCTGGACGACCACTTAAGACCGCTCCCCAGCCCGTCAGGGAGGCTTCTGTCGTTAACAATCTGCGACGACACGGCGCCCCTAGAGTGGGACCCAGGGCGAGGAACCGGGGTCTGAGCCACAGAGATAGTGTACGAAGCCCGCGGCGTGTCACTTTTATTTGCCTTTGAGGATTGGCCCTTGGATGAAATCCCCTGGCTTTTAGCCACAACTGAAATGGTCTCATGTGCAACAGCCCCAGAGGAATCACAATGGACGCTGAAGCCATGAAACCTAACATTCTTTGGTACTGATGAACAGTGCGATGTTGGCCTAGCCTGACTTTGCTCATAGTATGTCGAATGGTCTCGCATCGTAATCGAATCCCAAACGATCCTGAGATAAGTCATTCTCTGGGCAGGAGAAAGAACGCTTTTCTTGGCGTTGAGTCTCAACCCTAGAGAAACTAGATGAGCTAACACGATATCCCTGTGTTGAAGCGCCCTCTCTTGCGATTGTGCTAGTATTAACCAATCGTCGATGTAATTCAAAATGAGAAAATGCCCTGGAGTCGTAATGGAGCCAGTGCTGCATCCATGCATTTTGTGTACGTGCGGGGTGACAAGGCTAGGCCGAATGGAAGAACCCGAAATTGGTATGCTTCGCCCCCGAAAGCGAACCTCAGGAACTTCCTGTGTTGTGGCAATATTTGTATGTGAAAATATGCGTCCTTCAGATCGATCATGACAAACCAATCTTGATGTTGGATTTGCGACACGACCGTCTTTACGGTTAACATCTTGAACTTGAGCGCTTTGACTGTACGCTTTAAGCCTCGAAGATCTAAGACTGGACGGAATCAGGAAGTATCTGCTGTAATAGCCCGACTTTCTCTCTGGAAGAGAAACACGTTCTATGGCCTCTTTGCTCAGAAGAGCTCTTGCGACGGTACATGCATCAGCTCCGGTCTCACGGAAGTGGAGACCACGCCGTTGAAACGCGGAGGATGACGAATCAATTTGATTCTGTATCCTATTTGTACTGTGCTTAATACCCACGCAGAAATGCCTGGCAGAAGTTTCCACTCTGTCAGACTCTCTGAGAGTGGTATTAATTTTAATATTTCCTCTTGAGGGGATGTTAAATTTCGCTGGAAACCGCTGCCCCCCGAAGCACCGAAGGTGGCGGGGATGGAGAGGTTTTGTGAGGGTAATGGGATGGTAAGGTAATGGGCTCTGCTTCTTCACCTCCCGGGCTCTTGAAGGACCGGGGAGAGGTTGGGTGGCCGATGGCCCCTCCCCATGAGTGCGGCGAGGAAGAAACTGTACAAAACCTTCCTTGTGTTTTTTAACCTCTCTGAACCTGCTGACGACTGTGTTGACAGAGTCGCCAAACAGGCCAGAGGGTGAGACTGGGGAATCTAACAGGAACACCCGGTCTTTATCTTTTATTCCTGTTAGATTAAGCCACAGGTGCCTCTGCGTGCTGACCAAAGCAGAAATTGAATGGCCGATGACACGGGCCGTTTGCTTGGTCGCACGAAGAGACAGAGACTTGATAAGCTTTTCCCACTAATGCTGATGTTATTTTACATGGCTTCGTGGGGAGGGGAGGTTTCTTAATGGAAGATGCTGAAGCAGGCGAGAGATAGCTCGCGAGCGTCTCTTCTACCTGTGGCATCTCCGCATACCCCGTGAATTTGCACCCACCATAGTGGAACAAGTCGACGTCGAGGGCAAAAAGACACGGGAAGTATATGGTTTACTCCATGACTTAGACAGCTCGTCATGGAGGTCCTTGAATAAGGGGAGAGACTGATGTTTTGGTCCCTCCCCCCTGCCACCGGACAGAAACCTATCCCCTAGCTTAGATTGTTTGGGGGTCGCTTGATCGCGAGGCCAGTCAAGCTGCAACCTGGCCACCGCGCGAGCAATTTCTCGACAGATTTATTTTCACGAGAGGAATGCTCAGAAGACGGCCGCTCATAGTCCTCATACCCAAGAGACAAATCATCGCCCCCCACACGAGCCGAAGAAGCACCGGAGTGCGCTTTGGGATCACGTGAGGGAACGTGTGGATCTGGTGATACAGCAAGCAAAAGGGAAGGACTCGTCTCTTGCTCATCACACAGATCCATGCTGGAGCCCCACGATGGTAATGTGGGTGCGGTCTGGAAATAGTTCAGCCGTGCACGCAGCATTTTCACCGTGAACAGTTCACAATGCTCGCACTCGCCTTTCTCTAACACCAGAACCGCGTGCTCCTCCCCCAAACAAACAAACCAGTAATCGTGTGTGTCCAGCTCGGGAGCATGGAGGAACACAATGGTTACTCTGCTGTTGACTCATTTCTTTTCTTTTTTGACTTTTTAAACTCTTTAAAAAAACTTTCAGAGAAAAAGATTGAGAAATGAGAATTTTCTGCATACTGCCAGTTGAAAACTAGCTCCTAACAAAGATCTGTAGTCAGATATAGAGTGAGAGAGAGAGAGATTTTGACGCACACATGCACAGAGTGATCTGAAGAAAAAAGATGTTGACGATGCACCTGTGGCTCATCTATTTATAGCCTCGCGTCGCGGGTGCGCGCTGATGACGTAATCGACCGAGGCTATATTACCTCCGGGTCAATTCTATTGATGTATTTCACACAATATTCACAGCTGGTCACAATTAAAGACGTTCCCAATGCGCTAAGCAGCGCAGCATCGATTGTAGCTTTTGAAAGGGAACAACCCTTAACTACAACAGGAGTCATACTGATTAATGCATGAATAACAGCAGCCTTAAACATGTTAGTACATGTTTGATAGTTAATGCATTAATTAACGTTTAGGGGTAAACTAAATCAATCAGTCTCCGTAAGAATAAATAAGAAGTAATCTAAATTTGAATTAAACATAAATTAATACTTCCATAATTTAAACTGTAATATCATAATATGCTATCTGCAGCTTTGTGACAAATAATTGGAATGGCACATGATTTTTTAGCCATTAATTACACAGATCCGTCTAATCAAACATGGAAAATAAACTAATAACTAGCACTAACAAATTTTATTTGATCTTAACCGTTTTCTGATTTTTATAGTTTATTTATGTCATAATGACTGGATACAAGACAGGAAGCAAATACGAGTAACTCTGTTTAATAAATGATATGGTGGAAGACAGTACAGCCGATGTAGATGGGTGACGCAGGGACTTCGATGGCTAGATCCAGTGATGATGTGAAGAGTGGAGGTGATGGTGAGACGACACGAAATCCACACGACGACGAGGAAACAGGAACACCAGGCAGGAACACGAATCAGAACACCAACACGAAGAACATCAAACAACGATCTGACAAGGATGATAAAACAGCGGTGAGTATATATGGAGTGGTGAGATAGATTGCAGCTGGTGAGGTGATGTTGATCAGCTGGAGCGGATCAGGTAATGACATACATACACGCCCACTACACACGTGCACTCATACAACAACATAAACACGAGACTAAAAGGAACCAGTGAATACGTCTACCGTGACAGTACCCCTCCTCCTAAGAACGCCTCCTGGCGTTCCCAGGCTCCCTTACCTGTCGATTGTAATCATCGATAAGGGAGTAATCCAGGATGTCTCTAGCAGGCACCCAACTTCTCTCCTCCAGACCGTAACCTTCCCAGTCCACCAAGTACTGAAATCCGCTTCCCCTCCGCTTAGAGTCCAGAATACGATTGACCGAATATGTGGTCTCCCCATCTACGAGTCGCAGTGGGGGAGGAACCGGGGCAGGCGGATTAATGTGAGAATGAAACACGGGTTTAATCTTAGATACATGAAAGGCGGAATGAACCCTCCTGTACGCTGGAGGTAACTTGAGGCGGACCGCCACCTGACTAATGATCTTGGTGACGGTAAACGGGCCAATAAATTTGGGTGCAAGCTTATTAGACACGGTGCGAAGAGGAATGTTCTTAGTTGAAAGCCACACTTTTTGACCAACGACGTATACGGGAGGGTTTGACTTGTGGCGATCGGCCTTGGCCTTGGTGCGCGCCCCCACCTGGAGTAGAGTCTCACGGGCTCTAGTCCAAGTGCGATGACACCTCTGAACAAAGGCGTGAGCGGAGGGAACCGCAACCTCGGATTCCAGACTGGGAAAAATAGGTGGCTGGTAACCTACGCTACACTCAAACGGAGATAGGCCCGTGACCGACACTGGCAACGTGTTGTGTGCGTACTCCACCATAGACAATTGTTGACTCCATGAGGAAGGATTCTTGGAGACCAAACATCGCAACACTCTCTCCAAATCCTGGTTGGCCCTCTCGGTTTGCCCATTGCTCTGGGGATGAAACCCTGAGGACAGACTCACCGTCGCCCCCAGTAATTTACAAAACTCTCGCCAAAATTTGGACACGAACTGGGGTCCCCTGTCGGAAACCACGTCTATCGGAAGGCCATGTAAACCAAAGACGTGATCTACGATCGCTACCGCTGTCTCCTTAGCTGAGGGTAATTTGGGTAAGGGAATAAAATGGGCCGCCTTCGAGAACCGGTCCACCACAGTCAAAACTACTGTGTTACCCTGGGAGGGTGGGAGGGCGGTGATAAAATCTAGAGCGATATGGGACCAAGGTCTCGAAGGAACCGGCAGCGGTTGAAGTAACCCATCTGGAGGTCGATTGGAAGTCTTACCAGTGGCACAAACCGAGCAAGCCAAAACAAAATTTTGAATGTCGCGAGCGATAAGTGGCCCCCAGAATCGTTGCTTGACTAAAAAACTAGTTTGATTAACTCCTGGGTGACAAGCCACGTTGGAACCATGACCCCACTGGATAACGTCAGACCGTAGTCCCTCCGGCACAAATAACCGATTCGGTGGGCATCCGGGACGGAGGCGTTACCCCTTCTAAGGCTTTCTCGACCCTCGATTCGACCTCCCATGTGAGTGTTGAAACGAAAAGCGTTTCGGGTAAAATACACTCGGGAGTAGAAGGGCGCTCGGAAAGATCAAATATGCGAGATAAAGAGTCGGGTTTGATGTTCTTGGAACCCGGACGATATGAAAGAGAAAAATCAAAACGACCGAAAAAAAGTGCCCACCGAGCCTGCCTGGAGTTCAATCTTTTAGCCGTTCTAATGTACTCTAGGTTCTTGTGATCGGTCCAGACGATAAAAGGTACCCCTGACCCTTCTAACCAGTGGCGCCATTCCTCCAACGCTAACTTGACTGCCAACAATTCTCTGTTACCAATGTCGTAATTACGTTCTGCAGGAGATAAACGGTGAGACAAAAACGCGCAAGGATGCATCTTGTCGTCTACAGGAGAACGTTGAGACAACACTGCACCTACTCCCACCTCTGACGCTTCGACCTCCACCACGAACTGACGTGAAGCATCAGGGGCAATGAGAATGGGGGCTGAAACAAAGAGGCCTTTCAGTTTGGCAAACACAGCTTCCGCTGTGTCTGACCACCTGAACGTAGTTCTGGGGGAGGTCAAGGCAGTCAGAGGTGCGACTAGTTGGCTGAAATTACAAATAAATCGCCGGTAAAAATTGGCGAACCCCAGAAACCTCTGCAGGGCCTTGCGGGAATCTGGGCTTGGCCAATCTACAACAGCCTTAATCTTCTCAGGGTCCATCCGCACTCCTTCAGACGACACGATGTACCCTAGGAAAGGAACAGACTGTGCATGAAAATCGCATTTCTCCGCCTTGACAAAAAGCCCATTCTCTAGCAACCTCTGAAGCACTCGTCGGACGTGTTGCACATGTTCCTGGAGAGAAGAAGAAAAAATCAATATGTCATCCAGGTAGACATATATGAACTGATCGATCATATCTCGCAACACGTCATTGACCAATGCCTGGAAAACTGCTGGGGAGTTGGACAGCCCGAACAGCATAACCAAATATTCAAAGTGCCCCCTAGGGGTGTTAAACGCAGTTTTCCACTCATCCCCCTCCCTAATGCGAACCAAATGATAAGCGTTACGCAGATCCAGTTTTGTGAAGATGGACGCTCCCTGCAACCTCTCGAAAGCTGAAGACATCAACGGCAAAGGATAAGTATTCTTTACCGTGATGTTGTTCAACCCTCGGTAATCAATGCAAGGTTGCAGAGAACCGTCCTTCTTCCCCACAAAAAAGAATCCCGCCCCCGCTGGAGAAGAGGAAGGGCGAATGAACTTGGTTGCTAGAGAATCAGAAATATATTTCTCCATAGCCTCCCTCTCTGGAGCAGAGAGTGAATACAACTTGCCCTTAGGCGGAGAATTACCTGGCAGTAAATCTATTGCACAGTCATAGGGACGATGCGGAGGAAGAGAAGCAGCACGAGACTTACTGAACACCTCCTTCAGGTCTAGATACTCCGTGGGCACGTTAGACAAATCCCCTGCTTCCTCCTGAAACACAGAAACAGGCACAGACGAACAGGCAGACACGAGACAAGACTTATGACATACCTTGCTCCACTCCAGCACAGATCTGTGATGCCAGTCCACACGGGGGTTGTGTTGAATGAGCCAGGGATGACCAAGGACGATGGGTGCAAGAGGTGAGTCCAGGATGTAAAATGAAATAGTCTCAGAATGGTTGCCAGAGGTGATGAGGGTGATGTCTTCAGTGGAAAATGCAATAGTGGGTAGTTCTTGACCGTTAAGTGTGTGAACCGCAATCCTGTGTGTGAGGGGCTTGAGGGGAATCTGGAATCTGTGTGCAAAAGTGGAGTCCATGAAATTACCTTCAGCCCCGGAGTCCAGAAGTGCTTGACAGTCGTGCTGGTGGACTGACCATCTTAGTCTTACCGGGAGGAGCGTGGATGTAGATGTAAACGTGGATGAGGTCTTCCTGGCGGAGATCCCACCCGATAGTAGCCTCATGTTTACTATCGGGCTTGGCCTTTTACCGGGCAGTGGTATGCATAATGTCCCGCTCCTCCACAATAAAGGCAAAGGCCCTGGGACCTTCGCCTCTCCCTCTCCTCCCGGGAAAGCCGAGCTCGCCCTACCTGCATGGGTTCGTGATCGTAGACGGGGCTGACCACGTCCCTGCCGCTGGATCGAGGACCGTCTATGCCTCCGAGCGTGCAGGTGGATGGAGCTCGACGCTCGACTCGTGACAGTCGAGCGTCCACCCGCAGGGCTAAATCAATCAGTCCGTTGAGTATGGTAGGAAGATCCAGGGCGTAGATCTCCTTCTGGACGTGGTCAGCCAACCCATGCAGGAACATGTCCTACTGCGCCTCCTCGTTCCAGCCACACTCCGCCGCCAAGGTTCCGAATTCAATCGAGAAATCGGAAACTGACCTCTCTCCTTGACGTAATTCCGCCAATGCTCTGGCCGCCTCTCTTCCAGACATCGCTCGGTCAAAGACCTGTCTCATTTCGGCGACGAGGGACTGGAACGAGGTACAACATGAGTTCTGGTTCTCCCACACCGCCGTTCCCCATAGCGCCGCCTTCCCAGTCAGCAAAGTCAATACAAAAGCCACCTTTGCTTGTTCCGTGTTGAAAGTGCGAGGTTGCAATGCGAAGTGCATTGAGCAGCGGGTCAGAAACGCTCTGCAATGAGACGGTTCACCTGAATAGGCCTCTGGGACTGCTAGGCGGGGCTCCGACTGGGAAAGGTTCACTGGTGGTGTGGGGGGAACAGCTGGTGTGGGCGGCGCAGTGGGAGCACGTAAGCGTTGGATCTGCTGGGTGAGCTCGGACACCTGCGTCACCAAGGCTTGCACTGCGCGACCCGTGTCGCCGATCTCTCTCTCCTGCGAATCCATTCTCCGAATGCTGTGATGGATGAATTCTTCCAAGGATGCTGGAGACGAACTCGCTGCTTACATTCCCTGGTCAGATCGTTCTGTCATAATGACTGGATACAAGACAGGAAGCAAATGCGAGTAACTCTGTTTAATAAATGATATGGTGGAAGACAGTACAGCCGATGTAGATGGGTGACGCAGGGACTTCCATGGCCAGATCCAGTGATGATGTGAAGAGTGGAGGTGATGGTGAGACGATGGTGTATCAAAATTCTGTATCAAAACTTATAGGCAAGAAAAGTAGTTTGTTTAGGCTGGGTTGTATGAATTACAAACCTGCGCACATATTTTAAAAAGCACATAACTATAGAATTCTGAATGAGCATGTGAACGCCGTCAGCGTTAATCACAGGTTCGCGATTAAAGTCTGATCATTTCGACGGAGGTGAATCAATCAAAGTTAACTTTAGCTGGAAGTAACATTATTCAAGAACCGCTATAACGCCAAAACAATCTGTTACCTTAAATTATATGTTTATCTCTGTAAAGCTGCTTTGAAACAATTCATTGTTAAAAGCGCTATATAAATGAAGATGACTTGACTTGACGACACGAAATCCACACGACGACGAGGAAACAGGAACACCAGGCAGGAACACGAACCAGAACACCAACACAAAGAACATCAAACAACGATCTGACAAGGATGATAAAACAGCGGTGAGTATATATGGAGTGGTGAGATAGATTGCAGCTGGTAGGGTGATGATGATCAGCTGGAGCGGATCAGGTAATGACATACATTCACGCCCACTGCACACGTGCACTCAACACACATACAACATAAACATGAGACTAAAAGGAACCAGTGAATACGTCTACCGTGACAATTTAGGCCTATGTTTAGTAATAGCTACTTTTCTTCCTGGAACTACAGTATGTAGGGTTTGTTTCTGGTGGGACACTCATTAGTGGCGCACTCGCTGCTCGCTCGGCACGGCCCTTTTCCAAATGGCACACTCCGGACTTGTGGACTTCCTCATAGTCCACACTTCGGTGACATCATGTAGTGCAGACCTATAGGGCCCTTAGCGCGAGTCTGCGAGGGCACATTGAGAGGTATTTTTGGGACAGACTTGATCGTCACGCCGGAAACAGGAAAACGGTCTGATTGTTGTTATGGACAGGAGCTACAGGTTCGGGGAAATATGCTGCCTATTGTTGTTGTGTTTACATATGACTCAGTAAAGCCCTGACATTCTGTTCTATTTATTTAATGAATCATAATGCGATCGTATTATTCAGTTCGCTATTATTAGCCTATGTTTGAGACATCAACCACTGGTCGATGATCATAATGTTTGTATAAACTTGTCATAAAAACCGTAATGATAATTACACTTAAATATTTTCTTCTCAGCCATATTAACAATTGTCTGTGAGCAAAATCTCCTCCCATCCGTTGTCTGATTGGCCTTTCGCAAGGATTCCTGGGTAGTTAAAGTGCGTGGAGCCAGAGCCCGTCTAACAGAGAGCCTTGGCACTTCCTATTAGCCCCATTGGGTATCATATTGGTTGCAGTTCCATTAGAATTCCACTGGAGGTGATCGCGGGTGAGTGCAGAATGAATGGGAGTCTATGGAGCTAAACGGCTAAATGTATCTCTTTCTCCTGCTTGTCGTTGAATCAACATAGATTTTATTGTTGATTCCGCAAGTTCAATATCAATTAAAGCTTCAATTTTATCAATTTTATCAATTAAAGCTTGTGCTTAATGCAGAGAAGACCAAAGTAATGGTTTTTTCAAACGCAAGGAAAAATGAGTTAGACCTGAATATTGTTACTGATCAGGGTAAAACAATTGAGGTAGTTTCATCTTATAAATATTTAGGATTTTTAATTGATGATCACCTTTCTTTTAAGCTTCATATACAGAATCTAGTAAAAAAGTTTAAATTGAAGCTAGGTTTTTTCTTTAGGAACAAATCTTGTTTTACTTTTTCTGCTAGAAAAAGGCTAGTCGATGCCACATTTCTCTCTATTATTGATTATGGTGATCTGTTGTATATGAATGCACCATCAAAATATCTTCAGATGTTAGATGCTGTGTTTCATGGAGCTTTAAGATTTATTTCTAATTGCAGACCCCTCACTCATCACTGTACACTTTACTCCACAGTGAATTTGCCTTCTCTGTCAAATCGCCGGCTTACTCACCTTTATATCTTTATATATAAGGGCATTATAGGCAGGCTTCCATGTTACATATCTGAATTTCTTTCTTTTACACAGAGCACCTATGGTTTACGGTCCCAGAAAACTATTTCATTGAATGTACCTCAAGCCCGGACAGAGTTGTTCAAAAAGGCTTTCATGTTTTTTGCACCTTCTACTTGGAATGATCTACAGAAAACACTTAAACTACAGTGTCTAATTTCCTTAAATGATTTTAAAGGTTATGTCAAAACTATAGAACATGAATCCATCCACATGTGCAAATGTTTTAATTAATGGCACTTTTATTTAAATTGAAATGTACTTGAGTTGTCTTTGCCTCTTTTGTGTTTGTTTTGTGATTGTGTTTGTTTTGTGATTGTGTGATCTAATTTGTTCTGCTATCTTGGCCAGGTCTCTCTTGAAAAAGAGATTTTATATCTCAATGAGACAAACCTGGTTAAATAAAGGTTAAAAAAATATATATAAAAAAAATATAAAAAAATAAAAATAAATATAGATTATAGGCCAAAAGTCGAATGAACGAGTACTTATGTCCTTTCGATTTCTTACAGGTTAGGCTAGCATTCTGCTATTATGTGACGTCATCACATTTTTGAACGGATTTTTAAAACAGATAAGTGAACTTAAAAATGCCATTTTCAGCTGAGTGTATTATCTTAGCCCTCCCTTTTGAATGCAACTTTCAAATTACTTGACAAAAAATTACATCCTGAGAAAAGTGGATTTCTGGGGGTGAAACCCCATAGACTCCCATTCATTCTGCACTCGCCTGCGAGCGCCCCCGCATGGACAGAGACGTGTTACTGCAGCCAGTCCAGAAACCGGAAGTAACCAGACAGTGCCAATTCTCTTCAATTAGACATTCTCTGGTGGATCCTGCATCTATGCGGGCTTCGCGAAAGACCGCTTCAAGGGTACAAAGGGGGCGCTGCTGAGCACACTTCAGAGCGTTAAAATGCTAAATGGGACGGCCTACGGACTCGTAGACTCGGCGAGCACGCGCAATTTAAGTCCACGAGACCGAAAGTCCGCATGAAGTGCGCCATTTGGGACAGGGCCCACGTTAGTTGTGTTCCTATGGTAATGCTGGCATTTTAATCTCATAAATGTTGACTTCTTTGTTAAACAGAATTAATAATGAAAGACATATTTGCATATATGTTGTATTTGGGAGGTTTCAGGAGGTTATGTACAATATTTAACTGTATTTTTTGTTGTTTAAATATATATGCTTCAATTAGGCAAGGCAAGGCAAGGCAAGTTTATTTATATAGCACATTTCATACACAATGGCAATTCAAAGTGCTTTACATAAAAAAAATCAAAAGAAATAGGAATAATTAAAACAGTTAAGAATAAAGAGATTAAAATAATCAAAAGAAATAAGAATAATTAAAGCAGTTTAGAATAAAAATTAAATGAAATACAGTACAAACAGTCGGACACAGTGGCACAGTGCTCATTCAGTAAATGCATAGCTAAACAGAAGTGTCTTGAGTCTGGATTTGAATGTGACTACTGTAGGAGCACATCTGATCTCCTCTGGAAGCTGGTTCCAGCTGCGGCTGGCATAGTAGCTAAAAGCAGACTCACCATGCTTAGAGCGAACCCTTGGTATTTCTAGCTGATGTGATCCTAATGATCTGAGTGATCTGTTGGGTTTATATTCAGTGAGCATATCTGCAATGTATTTAGGTCCTAGGCCATTAAATGATTTATATACCAGTAATAATACTTTAAAATCAATCCTAAATGTAACTGGGAGCCAGTGTAAAGACCTGAGGACTGGTGTGATGTGTTCATATTTTCTGGTTCTGCTCAGAATCCTGGCAGCAGCGTTCTGTATGAGCTGCAACTGTCTTATGGTCTTTTTAGGAAGGCCAGTGAGGAGTCCATTACAATAATCCACCCTGCTAGTGATGAAAGCATGCACAAGTTTCTCTAAGTCTTGACTGGAAACAAAGCATCTAATTCTTGCAATATTTTTCAGATGATAGTATGCTGATTTAGTTATTGATTTGATATGACTACTGAAACTAAGGTCTGACTCTAGAGACACACCCAGATTCCTCACTTGATTTTTAGTTGTTAGACCCCTAGCGTCAAGGTATGCATTCACCTTGAGAACTTCATCTTTGTTGCCAAACGCAATGACTTCAGTTTTGTCTTTGTTTAACTGAAGAAAGTTTTGGCACATCCAATTGTTTACTTCCTCAATGCATTGGCACAGGGAGTCAATGGGGCTGTAGTCGTTAGGCGATAGGGCTAAGTAGAGCTGTGTGTCGTCTGCATAGCTGTGGTAAGAGATTCGGTTCTTTCTCATTATTTGGCTCATTGGGAGCATGTACAGGTTGAATAGGAGTGGCGCAAGAATTGAGCCTTGAGGGACTCCGCATGTCATGGATGTCCACTCAGACTTATGGTCTCCTATACTCACATAATAACCTCTCCCTTCTAAGTATGACCTGAACCATTTTAGGACTATCCCAGAAAGCCCCACCCAGTTTTCCAGCCTGTCAAGAAGTATGTCGTGATCGACAGTGTCAAATGCAGCGCTGAGGTCGAGTAGTACCAGCACTGATAATTTGCCGTTATCAGTGTTTAAGCGAATATCATTTATTATCTTTATGAGCGCTGTCTCTGTGCTGTGATGCGATCTGAAACCAGATTGAAAATTGTCAAAGTATCCATTCGAGATTAAGAATTTGTTCAGCTGATTGAAGACAACTTTTTCAATGATCTTGCCTATGAAAGGAAGATTTGAGATCGGTCTATAGTTGCTTAATATGGTCTTATCCAGATTGCTCTTTTTCAGGAGGGGCTTGACAACTGCAGTTTTCAGGGAGTTTGGAAAATTCCCAGAGATAAGTGAGGCATTTACCACTTCTAGGAGATCAGCTTCTAAACAGTTTAACACACTTTTGAAGAAAGATGTGGGAAGTGCGTCAAGGGCGCAGGTTGATGTTTTAAGGTGCTGTACGGTTTCTTTTAAAATTTTGCCATCAATTTCATCAAAATCAGACATAGTAGCTGCTTTCTCAGGTTGTGGTCTGATCTGTCTGACCCCAGTGCAGCTCAATGATGTGCTGATCACCTTTCTGATATTATTGATTTTCTCAGAGAAGAACGAAGCAAACTCCCTGCACTTTCTGTCTGAGAGCAATTCATTGGGAATCTGGCTTGGGGGGTTTGTCAGTCTCTCTACAGTAGCAAAAAGAGTGCGTGTGTTGTTTAAGTTGCTGTTTATAATATTTGAGAAGAAAGTCTGTCTAGCTTTGCCTAGTTCCATATTGAAAGCATGGATGGTGTCTTTGTAGATGTTATAATGGACTACAAGTTTGGTCTTCCGCCACATGCGCTCTGTTTTTCTGCATTGTCTTTTCATATTTTGCACAGCTGTTAAGTTTCTCCAAGGTGCTTTTTGTCTACCACTCTTCCTGACTTTCACAGGAGCAATATCATCAATTACACTTTTAACTTTTGAGTTAAAAGAATCAAGGAGAAAATCAACAGAGTCAGCAGATATGCTTGGTGTTGAAGATATAGCCTTCATAAATAGTACACTAGTGTTCTCATTTATGCATCTCTTCTTGACAGACACAGATCTAGCTTCAATGGCAGGAGAGATCAATATATCAAAGAAAATACAGAAATGATCAGACAGTGCTACATCCTTAATAACAATCGATGAAATGTTTAGACCCTTACTGATAAGTAAATCTAGAGTGTGTCCACGACTGTGTGTGGGTCCGTGTACATGCTGAATCAGATCAAAAGTTTTTAAAACAGTTTTGATTTCTTTTGCCATATTGGTTTCTGTATTATCTATGTGGATGTTAAAATCTCCAGCAATCGCAAAACAGTCAAACTCTGAGGAAATGGTTGATAACAGTTCTGTAAAGTCCTCATCAAAGGCTGAAGAGTATTTTGGAGGCCTGTAAAGAATAATAAGTAAAATGCGTGGAACGCCTTTTAACACAATACCCAGATATTCGAAAGACGGGTAATTACCAAATGATATTTGCTTACATTGATAGACATCCTTAAAAAGAGCAGCTACTCCTCCACCTCTCCTTACAGCTCTGCAGACACTCATAAAAGTAAAGTTAGGAGGAGATGTTTCATTGAGGACTGTTGCACTGAAGCTGTCTTCTAGCCAGGTTTCATTTAGAAACATAAAATCCAGGTTGTATGTGGTTATTAAATCGTTGACTAGAAGTGATTTATTTTTAAGTGAGCGGATGTTTAATAGTGCTAACTTAACAGTCTTACTTTTTGTCCCCACAGTAATCTTAGTTTGTCGTGTAATAGGCACCAGATTAGATGGGTTTGCTGTACGGCTTTTGAAGGCCTTAGACTTTCTATCATGTAATCGAACAGCAATAGAGGAAGATACAGGCACACTGGGTTCCCGCTTGTTATGTAAACATTTAAGAAAGTTACTGTTGTCATAGCGGAGACCCGACACATATCACTGAGAGCTGGTATCAGTTCTTTTTGGTTGACCTCGGGCCGCTGGAGGAGGGTGTGGGCCCTGGCGCTGTGGCAGAGGCCGAAGAGCTCTCACAGGAGGAGGGGGAGGGCGAGCTGGGCCCGCAGGCTTTGGTGGTTGCGGGGCCTGCCGCTTTTTGGTTGACATCTGGGGGCTTGCAGCAAAAGAGTGGGATAGTTTGGTTCCAGCAAACACCAGTTCTTCCATTTTCTCTGAGAAGCACAGAAGTGGAGATGCTGGAGATAGAGAAAATGTGTCTGGTGAGACGGGCTGTTGCTCTGGTGTTATCGGCTGTAATATGCTGTCCTGGTTTCCCTGGCTGTTTTCCAGAAAGTCGTCCTTGGGAGCTGAATCTTGGAGCAGTTCTAGTATGTCACATTCTGTCTGTGGTGAGCGCTGTGGGCAGGGCTCAGCTGAGATTGTGTCCGTAAGCAGAAGTTGTTGTGGCTGCATGGTGTTATCATTGTCCTTGTGTGACGTGTCAACCGCATGTCCATTCAGGTGCTGAAGTGAAGTCCTGTGGTCATTCATACTGTGTCCAGGTGTGTGTGTGCCATTCAGGTTGAGTGGTTTGGCACACACTGCAGAAGGATGATTGAGGGAGAAGCAGATATTGTCCTTTAGCACTCTTGAACCAAGTTTGTTTGGGTGGAGCCCATCCTGTTGAAACAGTTGCCTCTGACTCCAGAAAAGATTGAAGTTGTCAATGAAGTTCACTCCTTTTAAATAGCAGGTTTTTTGGAGCCATGTATTAAGCCCAAGCAACCGTGAAAACCTGTTTGTTCCTCTTGCTGGGATTGGTCCACTGATGAATGTTTGAACTTTCAGTCTTTTAAGTGTTTCAAAAAGTTCATTGAAATCCTTCTTAAGGAGTTCTGACTGCTCTTTATGAATATCATTTTTCCCCACATGAATGATGAGTCGATTTGCAGTCTTATGTTTCATCAGAATGTTCTCAAGTTCACTGTTTATATCAGAAGTTGTTGCTTGTGGAAGGCAGCATGTAGTTGTATCCCTGATACTAATGTTTCTGATTATCGAGTCCCCCACTATCAGAGTCCTGGGCCCGGCTGCGCTCTGAGCTGAGTGCCGCTGTCTGCTCGACCTTGAGCGCCAGTTAGCATTAGTGTTAGCTACTGGCTGATTCAGTCTGTGTTCGATCACATTCATCACGTTTGGGGATTTCTCATTTACATTCATTAATACTTCAAATCTGTTCTCAAGATGTATAGGCGGTGGTAGGAGACCAGTGTTTGCAATCCTTGTCAGAGCCGTATCTGGGGTAGAGGATGCTACTGCGGCAATATGTGATACTCGTGACAATCTGATGTCTCGAGTGCCTTTGGGTCTCGCTCCCTGTGTGTGCCACCGATTTGTAAGTCGATCGGTTTGTTTCTCTACACTCAGTATGGCCTGTCGAGGAGTACTAGATGCATGGGACTCACCGGCTGTATGCTGAGGGCGTCCATGGCTGATATCTGTTGTGTGTTCCGTCTGGTTCGGTGGTCCCACAAATAACTTTGTTTCAAGAACTACAATCCTTTGTAAAAGTCTCTGGCAGTTAATGCAGCAAGTAGATTCCAGAAGAGGCATTTTCTCTTATCCTTTATGAGTGTAGACAGTTGTGTTTTCTCTTCCCCGGAATGTAAGCTTTCAGTGGGAGGCTGGTCAAGTAAAAAGAATTCTGCTTTTTTGTAGTAATCCAAGCGTTTGAGCACTGTGCTGATTAGCTGAAGTTAAAATTAGGTGATAAAAGGAGATAAAATATAAAAATATAAAAGCGATAGAGCAAAGCGCGGAGCAGTAAGCAAGAGCGTCCGAACAGTAGCAGAGCAGGAAGTTTTTTTCGTATTAGTATTAGCTTATAGCTTATTCCCTATTTTATATGTAAACGTGTCTTATGTGTGTCTTTACAGCTATGTTTGGATTTTCTTTTAAGTCTATATATGTTTAATTGTATAAATAAAAATAAAAGAACTACACATAATTTTTATCTTTGTTTTTTTTGTGCCATGGGTATAAAGGAATAAGGATGGCACTCTTATTGTATATGTTTATTCATATTTTAGTTAATGATTTGTAAGTGCATCATTGTGTCATGCCTTTACTTGAGGAAGCACATCATAATTAAAGGGATAGTTCACTTTGAAATTAATTTTTGGCATGTTTTAGCTTACCTCAAGGGCATCCAAGATGTAGGTGTCTTTGTTTCCGCAGTAGTTTCAATTTTGATATTTTTAGGTCAAACTGTTCTTGTCTGTCAGTCATATTATGCAGGTCTATGGTCACCACCTCAAAGAGCATGCACAGAGAAGTCCAAATTAAACATGATTTAATGACTCGTAAATGTAAGTACACATTGATGGCCTAAGACACGAAACGAGCGGTTTGTGTGAGAAGACGAACAGTATTTATATCGTTTTTACCTCTTGTAACCACAGGCACGTCCAAGTGATCTGAGGGCGCGGGCGCTTCGGTCTGCGCAAGCGCCGGAAAGCGCCGGAAGTGATCTCTCGCGCGGTTGCGAAAAAATTCAACGTTGTCTGTTGATATATAGAAATCGTCTTCCATTGCGATTTCCTGTATATCTAAATATGTTTAGATCTTCACAGTGAAAGGTAACACTTCCGAAATCTCTGTGTAAACAATGAGTGACGTACACGCGCGAGAGGTCACTTCCGGCGCTTGCGCAGACCGAAGCGCCCGCGCCCTCAGATCACTTGGACGTGGCCCGCTCTCCGGGCTTTCGCTTTCTGGAAACCGACCACGGAACAACAACACCAAAATCTACATCGGCACCTACAACGCCAGGACAATATCCTGGGAAACGGATCTAGCTACCATCATCGTTGAGAAAGACAACATCCAGAGTGACATCCTGGGCCTGTGCGAGACGCGGCGCCGCAAGTCCATGCACATACAATGGGAAGGCGGTTCGATGGTGGCACTGGGAGCCGGCGAAGGGGACAGGACGGTCGGTGGCATCAGCTTCATTGTGCACTATGTCAACAGTACCGACTGGGCACAGACCAACGAGGACATCACGAGCGACTGGGACCACGCACAAAATAGCAGACCAGCCGAATATCGGACCACACCAAAGCCCTCCTGCTGAAAAGGCGGCAAATGAGATTGGACGGCGCAGACCATGTGGAATACGGTCTGCTGTGCAAGCTGGTCAGGGCATGGCTCAAAACCGACTTGGAGCAGTACAAGCGTGCCGAGCAGAAGAGGAGTTTGAAGAAGTGCAGACGGCTGATGCAGCTGAAGCGCGGTCAGGTGCCGGCACTAAAGACACCAGACGGAAGGACAACAAGAACCCAGCTGGGCATCGAGGCTGAGTGCAGCCATTTCTACATGGACCTGTTCGCCAGCAAGACGCCAGTCAACCCGCCCGAAATGCAGCACGACGCCATATCAGCCATCCCGTCAGTGTTGACCAGTGAGGTCAGGCACGCAATCCAGAACATCCAGATAGACCGGGCACCAGGGCTGGACGGAATCGAGGCCTAGCTTCTCAAGGAGGGCGGACCGACGCTCTGGGCAGCATTGGCCAGCCGCTTCAGCCGCTACATGGTGCAGAGACGAACACCGGATCAATGGAAGACGGCCAAGACAGTGCTGCTGTACAAGAAGGGTGACCGCGAACAGCTGAGCAATTATCGGCTCACCTGTCTCCTGCCGACTACGTACAAGGTCTTCATCAAGGTGCTGTACAACTGACTAGCCAGGCAGTTGGACGAACAACAGCCACCCGAACAGGCCGGCTTCCGGTCTGGCTATAGCACGATAGACCACATCCACGTGCTGAAGCAACTGCTCGAACGCTGCCGGGAGTACAAGATGCCCTTGGTGCTGGCCTTCGTAGACTACGAGAACAGCGTGGAGATCAATGCCGTACTGCTCGCCCTCCAACAACAGGGCGTCGCCGACGAGTATGTGGCCCTTTTGCAGGAGCTGAACAGCGGATGCGCCACCAAAATCACCCTGTTCGACCGGCCATTGTACATCCCCGTCGCCAGAGGCGTCAAGCAGGGTGACCCCATCTCACCCAAGCTGTTCACGGCATGTCTTGAGCACTTCTTTCGACAGCTCGACTGGGACAACAAGGGTATCAGCATTAACGGCCAGTGGCTCAGCCATCTGCGCTTCGCGGACGACATCGTCCTAATCAGCGAGTCAGTTGGCGACGTGCAGCTGCGACTCGACCAGCTCGACCGGCGCAACGGTCGGCCTCAAGATGAACTTGGCCAAGACAAAGTGGATGCACAACCCCAAGGCCTCCAACAACAACATCCACATCGGCCAGAAGGAGATCGTGCAGGTCGACAGCTACGTCTACCTCGGCCAGGTCCATAGCAGAGGTGGTCACCAACACGGCCGACGCCCCCCTGCGCGCCCACCTGTTCAACAGCACCGTCCTACCGGCCATGCTCTACGGGGCCGAGACCTGGTCGCTGACCGTGGCCGACATGCAGAAGCTGGCAGTGACCGAAAGCGCCCTTGAGCGGCGGATGGTCGGCATCAAGAGGACGGACCACATCAGCAACGAGCTACTGAGGAAGACGAGCAAGATCAAGGATGCCATCAACCAGGCCAAACAGGCCAAGAAGCGCTGGGCCGGACACGTGGCCAGGAGGTCGGACGGGCGATGGACGCGGGCCGTGACCGAATGGCTGCCACTCGACATCAAAAGACCGCTCGGCCGCCCCGCAACCCGATGGCAGGACTCGCTCAGACAAGACATCGGCAGAGACTGGACGGGTCTGCCCAGGGACCGAAAAGCCTGGCGAAGTTGTTGTGGTCTGTGTCGAAAGCCCGAAATACAGGCTGATTGAAGATTGAAGATTCATTTTCTTGCTTATTTAGTTTTTTTATATATAAATTGCAGAGGTTTATTTTTCATTCTAAATGTGCAGATGTAGTTTCATTTTTTGCATCTTGAAATAAATATTTCTATGTTCTGTATCACTCTGGGCCAGATGTAGATTTGCGAACACAGCGTTAATAGCGCCATGGCCAAGACGCAGAAAGCGCTTGATGTGAAACCGCAGTGTGCGTGTTATGTACCATACCTGCAGTTCATCAGGTAATCAGCGCCTGTCCCCACCCACTATACCGTAAATTGGACGTATTAAAACGCGCAATTGAATGGGCCTCCTCCTCTCACTGCTGATGCTATGACTATGCTATGATGTTATGACTGATGCTATGACTGAAATTATCCTGATGCCAATAATTGTAATGTAGCGAGGAGTTTAACAACTGCTGGAATGGAATGTGAACGCTGAGTCAGAGATTCAATGTCATCTTTGATTTCTTCCAGTAACTGTAATATTGCGTAGCTGCTTAATCTGTAACGCTTAATGATTTTGTTTTCACTCAACTGAAAAAGTGTGATTCTTGTGGCAAAAATCTTTTCAGCTCGTCTCCTTAGCCTATGTCTTTGTCTTGCTCGGATTACTGCTGCCATTTCACCAGGAGGCATATGCCAGGAAACCCGCTTCCTAAGTTACACCTGCTTTTAAGAGGCGAAGAATTTTCAGCGCAAAATAGAGGCGTGCTTTCACTGGCTTTTTCTGTACATAACGCGGAATACATAATTAGGCGCAGTTTACGCTTCCCATCTCTTTATGTGACACTCCCACTTTCCCCTTGACCATCCCATGAATGCATATGCATGACACGAAAAGCGCATTTTGCCATTTTCAGTTCCCACGACAGGCAGTCTGTGCTTTCATCTCGGTGCGTCCCGTTCGTACATACCTCGCCATGGTTTTATGCGCACTTTGCGAAACAAATACGCCTGAAGGGCGCAAACGCGTTAGTACATCTTGCCCTCTGTGTTGTGTTCGATTCCTTTTTCTATAGTCCTCACTTTAGATGAGCTCAAAAACTGACAACTACTAAATGTTTTATAACTACCTGAATTAATCATGAATTACAGTATGAATACTTGTAAATAAAGCATTTATTAACACACTAAGCAACTATTACCATATGTATAAATAATAACATGAATAAATGTACATTTAAATAGTTTATTAACCACTGACAGCTCTTAAAGAACTGGTTTGTAAACAATGTAACACTCAATTTAGAAATTATAAATTGATCATTAATAAAGTATGAAAATACAATTATTATAAACATTATAGATATGAAATCAAGAATTAAGCATTTATAGCTGTATTTATAAACTGCTTACCAATGTCTATTAATGTAGGGACAATGCTTTATAAGTGATTAATTAACTATTTACTAATGCGTAACTAATGATAGAGTGCAGTTTTTATAAATTGTTACCCTACTTTCTTACAAAATTCTTTGGATTTGTTAGGAGTTAAAAGAAAGACAAATATCACCTGCATAAACACTTATCATATTAGACAGGGACCATTGTTGAATATTAATTTGTGTCTGATGTCTAAATAGCATACAAACTTCCGAAGATGTTGCATCAAAAACTTTTGCATAGTCTCCTGGTGTTACAGAGACATTGTAATGTGCCAAAAATTCACCATAAGTGAAAAAAGCCATTTAAATTAAATAACTGGTCTACCATGCACATGCATTTGTGAATATAAGAATGTGTAAAGTATCTCGTCATCTTTCATCACTGTGAAACAGTGAGACTGCTAATCAGACTTTGCACTACATATTTACTCCACTAAAGCATAATTAATGAGTCAATGAGAAGATTATGAGACATTAGGCTGACTGTCTTGAGGAAATTCTACATACTGTAACACCTTAAAACGTTTATAAATTTTTTCCCTGATGAGGCTGCAAAGAGAAATCAACAGCAGTCAAATATATGTACTTGTTTCACATAAAAGTTTGTGCTGATGAGTGATCTTGCATTATTGATGAAGTTTCTTATGGAAAACTCAGAGTCAAATTACAGTGGACTACATCTTATTGTTTCAATGACCTGCTAAAGCCACATCATCTATTGTGAAGGTGCAGCAGGTGGCCTATGTACATGCTCTTTGTTGTTTGTGAACTTGAGCTGCTTTGGCACATTATCAGTAGTCCCATGGGATGGCTGATGGGATACATGATGCTAGCCTGGTTCCATCTTGAACTTTGACAAGGCTGATGGGAGAGGTCCTCTCTATTTTCTTTGTGTTTATATATAGAAAATAGTCATGCATATATATATATATATATATATATATATATATATATATATATATATATATATATATATATATATATATATATATATACACAGTATATATATATAATTTATTACGGTTTTAGGGTCATGGTTTTGGTACTGTTTGCTATGTGCTGTGTTCAGGAAAAAAAGATTAATCCTTCATAAAGTTACAAAAGTTATTCATTTGACTTGATGACATATATACAGATGACACACACATATATATATATATATATATATATATATATACCAACATGCAAGAACTGTAATGTCAGCAACAGATTTACATGCTAACTGTAATGATTTGGTTGTGGTGGTAAGACAGCATTCAGCAGAGAGAGTGAGAATCCAAACGCAGTTTATTAATAAATATAATCCAAGGTCATAGACCATACCAGGCAGAGGGTCAAGCACATGAAATCAGTCCGAACACAAATACAATCAACTGTTGCAGATGGGAAGAAGAAATCCAAAACTCAGGAACAAATAAATATAAAGAAACCAGGAACTGCTCAAAATGCTGACAGAAAGTGTCAACCAAATCAAACAAACAAGACTTCATACTGAATGAAAGCAAAAGGCATTTAAATAGACAGGGTGATGATCAAATGAAACAAGACACAGCTGAAACAGATAAACTAATAATGAGCAGAGTGAGGGACTAGGGTGCCATCTGTTGGTAAATGGCAGCTGACAGATGTAACTAACAGTTGATTGGACAGCTACTCTCACATGAAATGCATGCAGAGCGTATCCATCGACTGAACATTAGCGAACAATGTCTGTCTGTTTTACGCGTTGTTTTTTTAAACAAACCATTCTATATATGCGTCATCAGATTTGAGATTAAATGCGGTGCAAGTGTGTGCCGAACCATGGGTGGAGTACGGTTTCATTTTTTACAGAGGAGCTCCACCACCCCATCTCCTCACACTTGCCTGGTTATCTTCCTAACCAGAGATACGGGGGGAGTACTCTGGGTTCGGGCCCAATTTCCGAGCTTGGAGCCCTCCCCCCGGATAGCACGCCAAATACGCATAACCGTTTACTCTCTGATCATTCGTAAGTGTGAACTCGTGAATCTGTCTAAATTTGTGATAGTGAGCACTTCTCCTTTGCCGAGATAATCCACCCACCTCACAGGTGTGGCATATCAAGATGCTGATTAGACAGCATGATTATTGCACAGGTGTGTCTTAGGCTTGCCACAATAAAAGGCCACTCTAAAATGTGCAGTTTTATCACACAGCACAATGCCACAGATGTCGCAAGTTTTGAGGGAGCGTGCAATTGGCATGCTGACTGCAGGAATGTCCACCAGAGCTGTTGCCCGTGAATTGAATGTTAATTTCTCTTCCATAAGCCATCTCCAAAGGCGTTTCAGAGAATTTGGCAGTACATCCAACCGGCCTCACAACCGCAGACCACGTGTAACCACACCAGCCCAGGACCTCCACATCCAGCATCTTCACCTCCAAGATCGTCTGAGACCAGCCACCCGGACTGCTGCTGCAACAATCGGTTTGCATAACCAAAGAATTTCTGCACAAACTGTCAGAAACCATCTCAGGGAAGCTCATCTGCATGCTCGTCCTCATCGGGGTCTCGACCTGACTGCAGTTCGTCGTTGTAACCGTCTTGAGTGGGCAAATGCTCACATTCGATGGTGTCTGGCACTTTGGAGAAATGTTCTTATCACGGATGAATCCCGGTTTTCACTGTACAGATGTACACGAACACAGGTGCATTTTATTGATGGCATTTTGAATGCACAGAGATACCGTGACAAGATCCTGAGGCCCATTGTTGTGCCATTCATCCACGACCATCACCTCATGTTGTAGCATGATGCATGGCCCCATGTTGCAAGGATCTGTACACAATTCCTAGAAGCTGAAAACATCCCAGTTCTTGCATGGCCAGCATACTCACCGGCCAGCATTACTCACTCAGCATGTTTGGGATGCTCTGGATCGACGTATACGACAGCGTGTTCCAGTTCCTGCCAATATTCAGCAACTTCGCACAGCCATTGCAGAGGAGTGGACCAACATTCCACAGGCCACAAAGAACAACCTGATCAACTCTATGCGAAGGAGATGTGTTACACTGATGGTGCAACTGGTGGGCACACCAGAAACTGACTGGTTTTTGGAACCCTGGCCATGAATTATATATATTTATAATTCATGACCATTTTCCACCCTCTATTTTACTCTTCATAAACTGGCCATTTCATTCTGCTGTGCCTTTAATGTTTTAGGCAAAGATTTCTGAACATACTGATTTTGCAGTTATTTAGTTTTTTTGCACTGGGGAGAACATTTGAGTTATGAAAATTATGTTTCTCTTAAAGTAAACTCTTTTATCTCAAAAGATCAATGAAGATTTGAGTCTGCATAATATGACAACTTTAATATAAACTTAAGTGAGTCATTGCTCATTAGCTTACTAGATAAAAAATGAACTGTCATTTTTCTTCAAATAATGAAAAGGGGTTCCTGAAAACATTTTTAATATCCAAACAGATTTTAAGAACTTGTAAATTAAACATTTGACATTTTAAGAAAAAAGCACCAAGTGATTTTCAATTTTAATAACCCTAAAACAAATCCTTGGTTCCACATCATTGCTGCAGTAAATGTCTTTTCAGAATAATTTAATGTCCTCAACTGCCCCGTGCTGATTGACTCAAACATGATGGAAAGGCACAAAGGGATGTTAGGTCAGTGTTCATTATCCAAAACTCGAAAGCCAACAGAAGCTTTCGCTAGATCAGACAGACATGCAAATATCTCTCTGAACTTGACCAGGCTTGTAATTAAAGAAAATGTTGGCTGATATTGAGTCAGACAAGAGTAACAAAGACATACTGACATGAGCCTGTTGCATGTCTCTCTTTAAGTGGCAGTGTGTGATCATTCCAATTACTGCAGGCTGTTGTGCTGCAGAGGCCCTGGGGCAGACAAACAGCTTTAGATAGGGCCGGCTAAAGGGTTGCTATTTAACTGATAGAACACTGGATAGAACAGGGAAAAGACCCCAGCTGAGTCTCCTTTGCCTTAGGCTCTGCCACTAAGTTCAAATAATTTCTGGGATACAAGATAGAAGGAGAGAAAGAGATGGCAACAGACAAATGCAAGGCCCTTATCGATACATTTTAGCTGAGTATTGTATTTTTCTCCTTATGAGTGTCAGTGCTGTCCTGACTGCTGCCTAAAATATGAACATCTGCTCAATGAGGTGGTTTATTTGTGAAGAGGAAAAGGGCAGGTAATATATAATCATGGGTATTTGTATATATATATATATACACTCACCGGCCACTTTATTAGGTACACCTGTCCAACTGCTCGTTAACACTTAATTTCTAAGCAGCCAATCACATGGCGGCAACTCAGTGCATTTAGGCATGTAGACATGGTCAAGACAATCTCCTGCAGTTCAAACCGAGCATCAGTATGGGGAAGAAAGTTGATTTGAGTGACTTTGAACGTGGCATGATTGTTGGTGCCAGAAGGGCTGGTCTGAGTATTTCAGAAACTGCTAATCTACTGGGATTTTCACGCACAACCATCTCTAGGGTTTACAGAGAATGGTCCGAAAAAGAAAAAACATCCAGTGAGCGGCAGTTCTGTGGGCGGAAATGCCTTGTTGATGCCAGAGGTCAGAGGAGAATGGCCAGACTGGTTCGAGCTGATAGAAGGGCAACAGTGACTGAAATAACCACTCGTTACAACCGAGGTATGCAGCAAAGCATTTGTGAAGCCACAACACGCACAACCTTGAGGCGGATGGGCTACAACAGCAGAAGACTCCACCGGGTACCACTCATCTCCACTACAAATAGGAAAAAGAGGCTACAATTTGCAAGAGCTCACCAAAATTGAACAGTTGAAGACTGGAAAAATGTTGCCTGGTCTGATGAGTCTCGATTTCTGTTGAGACATTCAGATGTTAGAGTCAGAATTTGGCGTAAACAGAATGAGAACATGGATCCATCATGCCTTGTTACCACTGTGCAGGCTGGTGGTGGTGGTGTAATGGTGTGGGGGATGTTTTCCTGGCACACTTTAGGCCCCTTAGTGCCAATTGGGCATCGTTTAAATGCCACGGCCTACCTGAGCATTGTTTCTGACCATGTCCATCCCTTTATGGCCACCATGTACCCATCCTCTGATGGCTACTTCCACCATGTCACAAAGCTCTAATCATTTCAAATTGGTTTCTTGAACATGACAATGAGTTCACTGTACTAAAATGGCCTCCACAGTCACCAGATCTCAACCCAATAGAGCATCTTTGGGATGTGGTGGAACGGGAGATTCGCATCATGGATGTGCAGCCGACAAATCTGCGGCAACTGTGTGATGCCATCATGTCAATATGGACCAAACTCCCTGAGGAATGCTTCCAGCACCTTGTTGAATCTATGCCACGAAGAATTGAGGCAGTTCTGAAGGCAAAAGGGGGTCCAACCCGTTACTAGCATGGGGTACCTAATAAAGTGGCCGGTGAGTGTATATATACACACAGTGGGTCTATATAATAATAATAAAAAAACATTTGTAGTAAATATTCTTGAGGTAAACACTGTCTGTCTGATAATGAGTCAAACTCTGAACACGAACATACTTATGCTTCTATGTTGCATAATAATCGCCTACCTCTAAGTAAAGCATATGTTGAACTATATGTGTTTCATTATAAATAGCCTACTCTAGGCCAGCCAAATACCTTTTTAAATGTGTATTTTTACAATGTTTGGTTTTGTCAATGCACTCAAAATCAAATACAGATTTGTTTACTAGTGGACTGTGTGATTTTTTTTCATGTCTGTTAAATGTCATTTTCATATTTAATTTCTACACTCTCAGAAAAAAAGGTACAAAAGCTGTCACTGGGACAGTACCCTGCAAAAGGGTTCTCATATGTATAATTTATGTACATTTTTGGTACCAATATTTACCTTTGAGGGACTAATATGCACTCTTTAGGTACAAAGGTGTAACTTTTGAAAAGGTACCACCACAGTGACAGCTTTTATACCTTTTTTTCTAAGAGTGTATGGCTGTCATGAAAACATGGTGCCAGCAGACTCTCTTCTATTCAGTGTTTTTCAGTAGAAATTCTATTGGGCTATTTTATTAGACACATTTCTGCCGTTGCATAGTTGTAACAATAATATCTTAGAAACACAGTTTTAACCCAAAACAAAATAAATCACTCATATACTTCTAAGATTCCACTAGATCTTTCTCACATATAAGCAATGAGTGTTGGTACAGTTCAAAGGATTTCCCCCCTCCTCTCTCTTAAGATTTAGAGAAACTAGGTCACTAGTTGCTCTGTCAACATGCAAAAATGAGAAAAAGACATTTTACTGTGAGCTGTTGCCAGACTGGCAGCATGCTTGTTATAGCAATCTTCTAATCAAAGTTTTACTGAAGCCTATTATAAAGAACACTTTAAATACTCACTCATTTATTTGTTCAGGCTACATTTAAATCAAACTATTTAGCTTTTCATAGGCAAATGGTGTATAGTACAGTAGCCTCAAACTAAGTAACATGAAAAGGGACATACTGATGAAGGATTCTTCTCTGATATTTGGATTGAGAAATTAGCACATCTATAAATCATGGTTTAGTAATGCATATTGGTAATCTGCATTACCACCATGCATGCACACTACTGTATTCAGACAGCACTGAGAAACCCAAAAGGAAGCTGAAAATGAGAGAAGGGGAAATGTAATTGCAAGCCTGGTGTGCACTTTGTCTTGTATACCTGATATTGTATACCTACAATAATTCCATGAACACCTATTAGAGGCAGGACACCATGTGAATGCTGAGGGAAATAATAAACAATGGTGTCTTTTTTTCCTTCTTTCCCCAAGGACTATCCGAGGCATTTTCAGAAGACATACGGCATGCTTCAGTATACTGTTATTCCTCTTTGCGTTTTTATCTAATTTTGTTCTTTTTAATGGAAATGCATTCAGTATGTACTGTTAAACATGTAAAATATATATATACTGTATATATCTTTGTCATTTTATTGAAAAATATTCTACTTTGTGTATTTTGGTGTAATTAAGACGCATATAAAACACTTCAGATTATCTCGTTTTATTCAATGTTTGAAAAAAAAAATACTTTGAAGGACCAAAGTGCCATTCACAGAATTTAAACTATAGTTGTGTCTTCATTATTATTCCTATCACAGCAATCAATGGAATTTAATAGCAGGACACAGGTTTCAATTAACCTATGCAAATGAATTGTATGCACACAATTTATAATAGTTTATTTAACATAGCATGTTCCTCTTGATAAGGATTAGCATTTTTATTACGAAAAAACTGTGAACTCATTCTTGTAACCCCCTCTGTCTGCACCAATCTGTCGAAAGAACATTGACATTGACATTGTAAGATGTTCTGTGCTTTGTAGCCAGAGCCGAGAGTGTTTACCATTCAGCAGAGTTTAATTGGAACAGCCTTGTCAGGTAACAGAGAAGAAGAGACAACAACAAAGAGCAAGAAAACAGTTTTCATGTGTGAAAATGGATTTTGCAAAAAATTCTGTATACAATAAAATTGCATTGTTGTCTATATTTTGATCCTGAAAAGGTCAAAGTTGCAAAATGCTGTGATATTGCCATTTTTTGATTTGCCATTAACTGAGCTCTCAGTGTGTCATTTCCAAAATTCATCAACAACCTTGTCAATGGATAATGTAAAATTTCTCTTGTGAGTACATTTCAAATAAATATTGTGTAAAAATTCCGCACCTGAAAAATCCTTCAGTGCTGAAAGCTGAACATCGTGAATTAAATGTACAAGAATTCTGAAATGTGTAAGTATGTTTTTTAATTAGTGTAAAAATGCTTTACATACAGATCTGTACATAATGTGCACATAACGAAGAAAAAAAATAGTAGTGGTAGTTAGCTCATAGTGTTCTAAATATATAGCCTTATAAAGTAAATATAGAAGTCAGAGAACACTTAAGTACAGTATAGTAATACAAATGAAAATTGCTTTTGTTGTGTTAACTTTGCAATTTTAAAAAATCATCTATTTCATATTGACTTGTATCTGTAATTGGCTGCAATGTATTTGCTCATTTGTTTGTGCTGTGCACAGGTCTTTAAGAGGTCTTTGGGGACTGCAGTATCTGTGAAGCTGCTGGTAAATGTGGTGGCTAATCCCAAAGCATCTAAACAATTAGCTGAGTCTAGGTAAACATGGTTATTAATACAGGCAGCTGTCACCCTGCTCTGCCTCTGTTTAGAAATTTGATCTAAATTCTGGCTCTGTACTACCATATTTTTCTCTTAGGGCTGGAAAATGAAGATAATCACTTGTGATCCTTTAAGTATTTACTACAAATGCAGCTGTTTATTCTTTCTCATGCTATCACACGTAATTGTACAAAAGATTTGCCAGACAATATTTGCATCCTTAACTTCTTAACTGATTATTCGTATTATCACTGACTACTCCATTTTGTGAAATATTGTCTGAGTGAGTTTTTTTTGTAAGTTGGGAATACTGTATGTGATAAAATAGCTCAAAGTAACAAAAATGCTCTCCAGCCAGTTTGCCATTATTTTGCAGTATTTTGAGACTCCCAGACTTTTTCTAATAAAGGCTCTACATTCCCCACTGTGAATAAACATTGCCCTGGCGTTTCAGAGGATATGGTTTCAAAATGAAAGACAAACAGCTGGACAGCAGTGTACACCACCACTCCTGCATAGACATCATTATAGGTTGCAACATGTCAGCATGCGGTACATCCTCCTGATTTCATCTCTCACCACAGAGACACAATGAGCAAAGAAGCCCAGGGACCAATGAGTAGGGTTTCAGGATCTTTGTATGAAGCATTGGATGTGGCCTTGTTTCAAAATACTGGTTTTGATTTAGCTGCCAAAAATCTTTCTTGTGGATTGCAAGGCCTGAAGCTGGATGGTTATAATAATAATTGTGCGCCTTTACGAGACCCGCTCCTTAGAAACTTCCGTTTGTACCCAAACAACAACCCTTCTCAAAAGAGACATACAGATTATTCCTTAGCAACAGTCTGGTTTAATGCACTTCCTGATTGAAATCATTTTGACAATCTGTTGTTTGAGGGAATGGTGACACAAATGCATTTCCAATCCTTGGCTCTGGGATTTCTATTAAGATGAGTACAATAGTTATCATGAAAAGAACAAGTGAAGTGTAAGATTATGTCTAGATTGCTTTGTTTTGTTCAGGGGGTGAAAGAGAGGAAGCTAAGTTTTATGTGTAAGCTGTCCAGCTTGATTCCTCTGGGCAAATCTTTGGCTTCCAATTTCATTTCCTATACCTACAGTACTCAACAAATTCCTGCTATTGAAAAGATTCACTTTCACAAGAAATTGCATCAAAAAGTCCTGAAGTATCCATAGATCCATCAAATTGCTACATTTTACACTGGAATTGTTCAGAGCATGTTTAAAATTTTGTTTCATTTTCAAAACCCTCTATCTTTGTCTGTTATGCACGACACTAAATAGGAATGAAACACTGCATAAAACAGAGCAAATGAATATAGTGAAAGTTACAGTGGATTACTCACACCAGAGAGCAGACTAGGGATGGGACGGTATGAAAATTTAATATCACGATTATAGTGACCAAAGTTATCACGATTATCAATATTATCACGGTTTTGTTAAAATGAGATGGAAATGTTCAAAAAGAACTGATGCTCACCCTGAAAACATTTGAAAATCAACAAACAAAAAAATACAATTAGCAGGCTAGCAGCTATATGCACTTTTTTAAGCATCAACATTATATTAACATTAACATGGAGCCCTGAGAGTGAGAGGTATAAGTTTTCCTAGTGCAGGTTTTAATGAACCCGTCATTAAACCCTATCATTAATAATGATAATAACACTTATGGATGTGTGTATGACTGAATATTATTATTATTATTAATAAATAATAAATCGCTTTCTCTCTCTCACACACACTCACACGCACGCACGCACACACTTTAAATGAACAAAATATATTGGTTGGGTCAGGGTGACTAAACTACTGGAATACTTATAATGACTGTTGTAAATAGCAACGCACTACACAGCGCACATCCATGTCTCGGATCACCGTGGACGCAATCTCTGGTTTCATTCAAATGTGTATGTCTTGCGTCTCAGTTTTGATTGTATTGAAAATTAAATCAGAGTAATTTAGTATTAATACTACTACAATATTGTTGTAGTGATCACATTTACTTTACGATTGATTTGGACACTGTAACTTGTATAATGGATTTATAAACCGGCAAGATTTAAAAACATTAAGTTAATCACAATTCAATATTTCATGTCCCTGAAATTATTTCTGTGGTTAAAAATAAAACTGTAATAAGTTTACTATGAATGAATACAATACATTATCCCTTAAATGTCACCCTTAATAGTTTGAATATGTTCGATCGTCTTGGCTCAAATCCACTTGCTGTAAAACTTTTCTCTTCGCGGAAGCTTTGCAATAATTACAAGTGAGATCATTAAATAATTCATCTCCAATAATTTTTTTGTCTAATTATTTGCCCAAGTTAGTTGTGCTATTAAGGTACAAATTAACTCAGTGGGTGGTTGTCACGTAACGTTAGATGACTTAGCAGATTTGACGTGTTTCCCCCTTTTGCAGCGACTTTCCTCTTGCAAGATTTGCAGACAGGGTGCCCATCCTCGATTAAATTGCCCTCGGGACTCTTGTAATAGCCAAAATACGACCATACCTCCGATTTTGTCCTCTTGGATGGCTGAAAAATCTCCCGTGCGCTGTCACTGCCTTCCGCCATGTCTTCTCGCGCAAAAAAACAACATTGCATCTGCGCGCCTGCTCGCGTCGCGCCTGCGTCAGACTGATTCTGGCTGGACAGGATTTACCGCGAGTTTTCAAAATCACGATAATCAAACACGGTTTTTATGATAATTAAATTTTAAACGATAATACTAACCGCCAGGACATTTTATCGTGGTTTATCGTGAAACCGGTAATCGTCCCATCCCTAGAGCAGACTTTGATTGGATTTAATTGTATGCAGTGAGAAAAAGGTAAATGTACATGAAAATGTTTTTAGAATTGCATATGCATGCCTATACATTTCTAAAAATTCATTGGTGCATTGAAATTAGCTCTGTGCCTGTAATCACTTAGGGCATGGTTGAAAACAGCCATCTCAGAGTTGTTTAAGGATTAACAGGGTTGATATGTGTTAAATCCACCCCTAGGCATGATTACTGAATGAGTCAGTACATACTGTTGTAATCAGTATAATTGTGGCATCGGGTAGAGCAAAGTGGTGGGGGGAGCTGGTTTCATGTATCACTTTTGCTCTTTTACAATCAGACATTTAATACAATTCCCTCTCTGTAGTCAATGAAACGTTAGCACACACACTATCAACGGAACTTCATTGGCATGCAAAACGCACTACTGAGCAAACATTTACAATGTGTTCCTCTTGTGAACAAATGAGTGAGACTAATGATACGCAGCCCATGTGTACCACTCTGGTCCTTTTAACACTGACCCAATTTTACTTTTCTCACAACTTAGCAGATGGAACAAGCTTTGGCTACAATTAATTAAGGATAATAAGGACCATTAATTAGAACAGAAATGACGAGGAACTCATTAGTCTGATATGGATAACACAGAAAAGCAATGGGGAGAGAGAGGCAATTGAACCCCTGATGATAAATAGTGTTGAGCTAACAGAGGAAGGGGAAAACATTCTCATTCCAGCTAAATTGACTGAGCAGAGGACCCACTTTATTTTTCCAACATTTTTCACATTTAAATTACACATTTAAATTACAGTATCCACATACCGATGTGGATACTGTCATTCAGAATCACAGATTATTCTCTTTGGAAGTATGACCAACATAAGAATTTTCACCGAAAAATGTCCTCTGAACAAGTAAGAAACATCCACTTTTGTTCTGGTTCTGACATTGCAGTAAATCGCGCTGATTAAATCTAACAATCGCTTATAAGTTATCATATCTCGCAAAACCGCGCAAATTATACTTTGTTCTCAAATTGTTAATGTTAACAACGTCAGCATTGCGTGACTACATAATATCCTTCCGATACGTATCCTTGTTTTCGCATGGGTCCGGTTGCAGTCTCTTTTTTTCTGTAGCCACTCCGAAGTCCGAACGAAGTCTTTTGCATTTTACAGCGGGTGAATCTGTTGTCACTGGTGATTGTCGTTTGAACCTTTCTGGATCCGGCATCAAATTAATAAGTTTAATTATATCAAGTGCTGTGAGAAAAGGCTATAAATCTCCACCTCCAACATCCTCACTCGCAATATATCTGTCACAGTCATCGTCTGTCTTTGTCTCTGCACTACACTTCCCAGCATCCCTCATGTTTACACACCTGCCCGTCATCATCGTTGTCACCTGTGTCTTGTTAATCATCATCCGTTTCACCTGTCTTCACCTCGTTATTGTTCATCAATCTCTGTATTTAGTTTGCTTCAGTTCAGTTTGTCTTTGTCGGTCGTCGTCTATGTATAGTTGTTTGTATAGAAGTCCTGGAATTTTTCTCTTCATCTCTTTTCTTTAAGTTTGTTAATAAAGTATCTATATTGAGTTCATTTCGTCCTCGTCTTCTGCATCCTGCACAACGCCTGACAATATCCTTCTAGCCGAGACTCCTTCTTTATGTGTACAGATGTGACGTAATGACGCAAAGACATGCTCGAATCTCCCGCATAAATCCACCAGTACCACTGGAATTAAAAACATTATTACAAGCTTACCCTTTGAATCGAGCTAATGCAAGCAGATAGTTTTGAACACTGGCTGGTTATGTATTTTCTCAAATATGTATTTTGGATAATTTTTAACCTAAAAAAAGCTACGGACTGCAGCTTTAACTGACAAAAGTAAAAAAAAAAAAAAAAAATTATTGTATTTTGCTTGTACTTGTACTTGTATTTATTTATTTTTTCTCTTTTTGTGCCTGTAAAGCACTTTGAACTGCAATGATTTGTTTGGGAAAGTGCTATATAAATAAAATGTGCTTGCTTGCAAAGAAAATATTTCCAATGTCACTGACCAACTTAATTTTATTTTGTATATATTTTTTATTTATTTTGATGGCTGCTACACACTGCAGAAACGTTGGGACAGAGGCATGTTTACCTCTGTGTCACATCACCTTTCCTTTTAATTACACTTTTTATCCATTTGGGAATTGAGGATACTAATTGTTGAAGTGCAAGTGGAATATTTGCCCAATCTTGTCTGATACAAGACAACTGCTCAACAGTCCGTGGTCGTCACTGTCCGATTCTCCTTTTCATGATGGGTCATACATTTTCAATAGGAGACAGATCTGAACTAAAGGCAGGCAATCAGACACATCCCTTCTTTGGTGCAGAGTGTCTATGAACCACTCAGTTTTAGCATGTGCAGAATGAGGTCTTGCTTCCTAAGATGTTATCTTGCTGGCAGTTTATGTCTCTGTACAATCCAAATATATGCCTCCACGTCAGTGGTACCTTTCCACATATGCAAGTCACTCATGTCGTTTGCACTGATGCCCCCCATTACCAGGATATATGTTTGCTTTTGCACCTGTCGCTGATGAAAGTCTGGTTGGACCATTTTGTCTTTGGGACCGAGAACTCGATGTCTTTTTCCCAAAAAACAAGCTGAAACATGGACTCATCTGACCACAGCACACATTTCCACTGTGTTTTAGACCATCTGAAATGAGTTCAGGCCCAGAGAACTCGCCGGCATCTCCGCATAGAACTGATGTATAGCTTTCTCCTTGCATAACAGAGATTCAAGTGGCATTTCTTGATGCAGCGTCAGACTGTTAAGTGAAAATGGTTTTCTAAAGTACTCCTGAAAGTACAACATGTGGCTGTATTTAACAGAGTAGTATGACGGTTTCTCTTGCAATGCCATCTGAGGGCTCGAAGGTCATGCACATTCAACAGAGGTCTCCTGCCTTGCCCAACAGACTGAGATTTATCTGGATTCCCTGAATCTTTTCACAATATTATGTATGGTAGATGGTGAAAGACATACATTCTTTGCAATCTTGCATTGAGAAATGTGATTTTTGAATTGTTTGACAATTCTCTCATGATATTTGGCACAAAGTGGTGAGCCACTTTGCTTGCAAAGACTGAGAAGCTCTTTCACGCTCAAACACGAATCCCTCAGCTACCAATTCACCTGCTCATTGTGGACTGTTTCAAAAGAGTTGGATAATCTAACTTGGATAATCTTTTCACTTTTATTTTGCCTCTGTCCCAACTTTTTTGGAGTGTGTTGCATCCATCAAAATTTGTTTACATTTACAAAATACAATTATGTTGGCCAGTGAAACAATTTTAAAACTTTTGTTTGTACTTTGTCACAAAAAAAAAAGTTCAAGAGAATTAACAAATCACAGATTCTTGATTTTATTGCATTTTACAAAATGTCCCAACAATTTTAAAACTTTTGTTTGTACTTTTTGTCACAAAAAAAAAAGTTCAAGAGAATTAACAAATCACAGATTCTTGATTTTATTGCATTTTACAAAATGTCCCAACTTTTCTGGAAATGGGGTTGCACAAGACAGCTGATTTTAGTGTTGTTTATGTCATTAGTTCAGCAAATGAAGTATTTATATAATTAATTGCTGATCTAGTCCTACCATTTACCATTTGTAGCATGGTAATGCTAGCATTCTTCTTACAAACAGATTCTTATAAAATATTAGACTCCTTGAAGAACTTGGGAGAAACCATATATGTGTAGTAGGCTATAGCCTAGTGTATTTATTGGCTTCATGATTCATCAGTAAGGGTGCTTTCACATCTGTAGTTCGGTTCATTTGGTCCGGACTAAGGGCGAAAAGTTATACTTTGTATCATTTTCAGGAGGTTTGGTTCCTTTTCACACCACACTGATTGCTCTGGTCTGAATCAGTTGATGAAACAAACCAAAATGTAGTCATGTGACAACATCCACATCACTCGTTGGCCAGATGTGTCTTAAACATATTTCCACAACTGCACTTCGATTGGTCAGAATTAACGTGCGGGAAAATTCCAACAGAACTCCCGGAAGTAAAAAAAGACAAGGAAAATCCGGCAGACATGCGGAGAATTCGCTCACAATGTATGTTCAGAATCAGCACAAGCTTTAGCCTTTCGCAAATCCCCTCATAAACAACAAAGTCTAGACGCGATATACACTCACCTAAAGGATTATTAGGAACACCATACTAATACTGTGTTTGACCCCCTTTCACCTTCAGAACTGCCTTAATTCTACGTGGCATTGATTCAACAAGGTGCTGAAAGCATTCTTTAGAAATGTTGGCCCATATTGATAGGATAGCATCTTGCAGTTGATTGAGATTTGTGGGATGCACATCCAGGGCACGAAGCTCCCGTTCCACCACATCCCAAAGATGCTTTATTGGGTTGAGATCTGGTGACTGCGGGGGCCATTTTAGTACAGTGAACTCATTGTCATGTTCAAGAAACTAATTTGAAATGATTCGAGCTTTGTGACATGGTGCATTATCCTGCTGGAAGTAGCCATCAGAGGATGGTTACATGGTGGCCATAAAGGGATGGACATGGTCAGAAACAATGCTCAGGTAGGCCGTGGCATTTAAACGATGCCCAATTGGCACTAAGGGCCCTAAAGTGTGCCAAGAAAACATCTCCCACACCATTACACCACCACCACCAGCCTGCACAGTGGTAACAAGGCATGATGGATCCATGTTCTCATTCTGTTTACGCCAAATTCTGACTCTACCGTCTGAATGTCTCAACAGAAATCGAGACTCATCAGACCAGGCAACATTTTTCCAGTCTTCCAATTGTCCAATTTTGGTGAGCTCTTGCAAATTGTAGCCTCTTTTTCCTATTTGTAGTGGAGATGAGTGGTACCCGGTGGGGTCTTCTGCTGTTGTAGCCCATCCGCCTCAAGGTTGTGCGTGTTGTGGCTTCACAAATGCTTTGCTGCATACCTCGGTTGTAACGAGTGGTTATTTCAGTCAAAGTTGCTCTTCTTTCAGCTTGAATCAGTCGGCCCATTCTCCTCTGACCTCTAGCATCAACAAGGCATTTTCGCCCACAGGACTGCCGCATACTGGATGTTTTTCCCTTTTCACACCATTCTTTGTAAACCCTAGAAATGGTTGTGCGTGAAAATCCCAGTAACTGAGCAGATTGTGAAATACTCATCCCGGCCCGTCCGGCACCAACAACCAGTGCCACACTCAAAATTGCTTAAATCACCTTTCTTTCCCATTCTGACATTCAGTTTGGAGTTCAGGAGATTGTCTTGACCAGGACCACACCCCTAAATGCATTGAAGCAACTGCCATGTGATTGGTTGATTAGATAATTGCATTAATGAGAAATTGAACAGGTGTTCCTAATAATCCTTTAGGTGAGTGTATAAGCTTATAATAAACAGAATTTGATTGTCTTCTGGTCTGGACACTAAAATATAGTTATCACTATCATTGGGGTCAGGCAGTGATGTTGGGCAGTGGGGCCTGGATTGAAGTTGAGTGCTAAATCACTGAGATTGGAGATGTATAATGTGATAGTTAAATGCAAATGTATAATTTCTGTTCCCTTTCGTAGACACTTCGAGTTACGTCGAATGACGACAAAATGGGGTTTCGCTTAGAAAGCCTATCAACTTCGAGTATTACAAAACAAGCCAATGGCAAAGAAATGCCATGAGTCTGCGGATTTTGCATAGCGTGACTCTTCCTCATAAAAGGAAGTACGCTGGCAATATGCAGATATGTTTTTTGCTTCAGAGCCAAGAAGTCCTCTTCACTCCTGCAGCCTATTCTCTGACTATCTTCGAGAATCTTCTAGACGAGCAGCTTCCAGTCGATGTTGGTGTGATGGCGAGTTCCAGCGAGTTACACATTCCTGCCTGCTGAACTGAACAGCGTGTGTGTTTCTCCCTGGGCGCTTCAGCACTGCTGCGAGCTTTTCTCTCACAAAAAGAGCATGCACGCGGCACGTCTTTTTAAAGACGATCTGCCCGTGTATTTCTGAGTGCGGTAGTCTGATAGAGTCAGCTGATGTGCACGAACACTGTTTTGACGTGTTTGGGCTTCGATAACGCTCAGACAGCGTTCGTGGATCGTGGACCCAGCGGGAACATGACCATCGCAATGTAACGGTCAAGACTCAATGAGCTCAAGAGAGCTAGAGTCCCCTCACCCACACCCCGATCTATTTTCTCCACGCGAGAGAATACTTTGGCTGGTGACCAGGGTGACCTGAGGCGGCTATTGTGGAACTAAACCGACGAAATATCCTCGGTCCACACCCCCCTCTTTCACATTGGAACCCGTGAATGAGTTCGCTGACCAGAGCCGCGTTAGAAGACGCCGGCGGGCCCATCGCATCTCATTCGGCTGATGAAATCATGTCTATCGCCGCATCACAAGGTGAGCTGGAGTCCTCTGGAGCTGAGGGCTTGTCTGTGCTGCCACCCTGTGCTAGCATAACAAGTCTGATCCAGAGTTGACAGCTATGCTTTTCCGGGCCGTCGCGAGTATCGGGCTTGTGTGGAACACTCTGCCATGTCCCGAGCACTCAAGGCTGATGATTGGTTTTTGGGGGAGGTGAACCCAGGCTCCTTTGACTTTTCGCGACTGCTCAGCGGCCTCCTCCACCTTCTCTGCCCTCACAGAGGCCCCGGCCAAGGGTACACTGGGGTTCCCCCCGTGGAGTGTTCTGTGGCAACACATCTGTGTCCGCACAGCGCCTCCACCTGGCGTGGCAACCCTAAGCACGCTTCCTGGAGAATGGTGACTCCATCCCCAGTCGGTTCAGCTGATTTGAGATCAGTTCGGGGATGCACAGGTAGACCTGTTTTCCACCCACAACTCGTCCCATTGCAACCTGTTTTACTCCCTGACCGAGGGCACGCTCGGCACGGACACACTGGTGCACAGCTAGCCGCGGGGCCTCCGCAAGTATGCGTTTCCCCCCAGTGAGCCTTCTTGCACAGACCCTGGGCGAATCCTCCTCGCCCTCCTCTCGTTCCCTCTTGGGACCTCTCAGTGGTTCTAACTACCCTGCGGAGTGCTCCCCTTGAGCCTCTGCAATCAGTGGAGCTTAACCCTCTAGGCGCCACTGTCGAGTTTACTCGACAAGATGCGGCACTGAATAAAACGGCCGATTTTGTCAAATTGGGTGTCCCCTCCACTAGATGACAGACATGTCATACTTCATCCCCGACTCAAAAAAACCGTCATGCTTCTATACAAAATGTTCGAGTTAGAGCGCATTGAAACCGGAGCTAGTGTGCGAGTGAGCCATTTTATCAGAGCCTCTCCGCAATCGCGGCGACAGTATTGTGGTGGAGACTTTGTCTAATGCCACTGGGTTAGACGAGGTCGAAGTATTCATAGGATAGTTAGGGGGCAACGTGGGGGCAGGGTGGGGAGTCGCAATGACAATGACAGTAGTCCGAGCTGTGCACACTCGGCGCGCAAGTGAGGCAGATCTGGCCGCGCTGCTCGTATCATGTCACTCATGATCTGTGCCTTGCCGTGGCGAGTGAGCTTTTGAACTAAACAGGTCTTGTCTACTTGTGTTTGTATGTCATATGAATAATATATATGTGCCCCATACATGGAATCAGAGTGCCTACTGTATGTAGTTAATGGAAAATCTCTACAGCAAAAGGCCAACAGCTACATGCATTCGGTTTGTTTCTACCATTTATTAGTAATGATTTACACAGTTTGTTTACTACTTACTATATACCTGAGCATTCAGTTGTGTGCAATATAGCATACAGAAGGTGATGGACATTTTGGAGGGAAAGAAGTGCTGCATTTTATCATTTAAACGTGACTTTTCATGAAAATTCTATAATCCAAGATTGCGGCCACCATATGATGTCATAATATGCAAAAGAAAATGTAATCCCTACATAAACTTTGGGTCATCCTTAATATTTCTCTAATTTACGAAAGTCTCTATCTTTTATCACTTTTAAGATATAGCCTTTTGAAATTAAGATTTCACGCCTAAAGGGTTAAGTTCCTGTCAGTTAAGACAGCGCTCCTGGTTGCATTGGTCTCCATTAAGTGGGTAGAAGGAGGCAGACCCAGCCTTGGCACTGCTCTCTCCGTACGCGCCCTCCGTGCTTACGTAGACAGAACGCAGTGTTTCAGGACCTCAGACCAGCTCTTTGTCTGTTATGGTGGGAAGATGAAGGGAAAGGCTCTCTCCAAGCAGAGGCTGTCTCACTGGATAGTGGATGCCATTGCTTTGGCATATCAGCAGCAAGGTTGACTGTGCTCCCTTGGTGTGAAAGCCCACTCCACCCATGTGGCGTCCTTTTGGGCTCTATGCATGGCGCCTCGCTAACAGACATCTGCAGAGCTGCAGGCTGGGCGACACCCAACACATTCGCCAGATTCTACAATCTCCGAGTGGAGCCAGTGTATGTGGCTCCGAGTGGAGCCAGTGTATGTGGCTCCGAGTGGAGCCATGTACTCGCTTCAACCAGCCGGTACTAGGACCCGCTCAGGTGTCTTCGCTTGCTCGCCATTCCACTCTACGGACTGGATATGTGTGATATATTCCTCAGGTGAGCTTTCAAACAAGCCCTGAGTTCCTCTAGCGCTGTTGACGTCAACGCCAGAGTCTATGCCTGCGGCAGCTTTCGAGTTGGCTAGGTGCCTACATGTGTTTGGTTCCCCACTGGTGACCCCCACATGTGTATTTCCACTGTAAGCCTCTCCGAGCATGTGTCTTTCCCTTTCCCTTGCCACTCCTGGGGTTGAAACATTCCACCCTGCGGGCTGGACACCCCAGTGTTTCTCCATATGCAGCCCCTCTGGGTCATATGTGTATTCTCAACTAGGGATGCACGATGATATCGGGACAACATTGGTATCAGCCGATAAAAGCTTAAAATGACCATCATCGGCATCGGCCGATATGAATATTTCTGCCGATGAGCCTTGCCGATAGGGTGGCGTGTTTCCTATGCGCACGTGACGACCGTGAACGAAGCATGAGCGCCAGCAACTTAAACTTCCAACTAGGGGTGTGCGTCTCACGCGGTTTTTGATCGTGGACGATTAAAATGTCTCCACGATCTGCTTTTGAAGAAAAATCATAGTATCGTGCATTCTATCAGTTCAATTCTGGCGCCTTCATCTCAACATACTGTACAACGCGACGTACATTCACATCACATCACATGTAAACGCAGAGGTAGAGTTACACTCACGGGACACTGCAATTCACAAAAGTTCATTATTTGCATTTGCGTCAAAGTCTTGTTAGTTAAACATGTCATTCACGTGCTGATGCGCTGTTCTAACATCCGCTTTTCTGAGCACGTACACCCGACGCTCACAGGAACTAAAAGCCTGTCACAGCGTCTGCATACTGGACTAATCTTTCGAGTCTTATTGCGCTGATACTGTCAAATACACTCAAGGTTTACTTAAACAAAGTGAAAGCAAACAGAGAAAATCTGCTTGTCAAATGCGTGTATATTAGACGCATCGAGTGCAGTTCTTAAAGAGACAGTAATAATATGCTGCCGCTTGTCCTTAAAGAGATACTGCACCCAGAAATAAAAATTATGTAATTATTTACTCACTCTAATGTTGTTCCAAACCTGTATTCATTTCTTTCTTGTGCTTAAATATACTATGGAAGTCACTGGAGTACAGCAACTGTTTGGTTAGCCACATTTTTCCAAATAACTTTTATTTTCAACAGAGGAAAGAAACGTGAGAGTAAATGATGACAATTAAAATTTTTGGGAGAACTATCCCTTTAATGTTAATAAAACAACAAAACACAGAGGAAATCACTCACTGCTCTTGACTGAGAACTTTAATAGAAGCTTTAATAAGCTTTTTTTGCACTTAAAAAAATATTTATATATCGGTATCGGTATCGGGCAAAATTAGTTTGAAAATATCGGCATATCGAATATCGGCCAAAATCCAATATCGTGCATCCCTATTCTCAACCATACGTTTTTGTGGTTGACTGTTTACTACTTAATATTAAGGGATTATATTTTAAAGTGTTCATTGGGGTTCAGGTAATTTCATTCCACTATATCTCTATATATGGATACAAACTTGAATAGAAGAACTGCTAATGTATAGTTATAATATATGGTTATATATACAGTGGGGTGAAAAAGTAGTGATACACTGCCGATTTTGCAGGTTTTCCCACTTACAAAACATGTAGAAGTCTGTCATTTTTATCATAGGTACTCTTCAACTGTGAGTGACAGAATCTAAAACAAAAATCCAGAAAATCACATTGTATGATTTTTAAAAAATTCATTTGCATTTTATTGCATTACATAATTATTTGATCACCTACCAACCAGTAAGAATTTTGGCTCTCACAGACCTGTTAATTTCTCTTTAAGAAGCCCTCCTGTTCTCCACTCATTAACTGTATTAACTAGGGGTGGGGGGGGGGGGGGGGGGGGGGGAATCGATTCTTAGATGCATCGCGATTCGGACGTGGACGATTCTGAATCGATTCACAAATGTCAAAAATCGATTTTCAAAAAAAAAATATATATATTTCTATATATTTATAATAACGTAATACTGACGGAACGCAAAAGACGGAACTCTGAAGCGCGGAAGTGCAGTGCCCGGACCGTCTGTGGCGTGCACATAACAGAGACGCGATGGCTGAGCGCGAAATCCAAACACCCTCTGCGTTAAAAGCTGACGTGTGGAAATATTTTGGCTTCTATGAAGTTGAAGGGGGAAAGGAGCTGGACAAGAGCCACACTATTTGTAAGCTTTATAGAATAAAACTAAAATATTTCGGAAACATGATGAAGCCATATGACACGTTTCCACCCAGGAGGAAAAACACTCGGCTGTAGGCTACCGGTCGTTGTTATATTATTAATTTACTACAAGTAACGTTATGCTGCTAGTTCAGGCACACATTTATTTTCCTGTTGGTTCTTTGCAATGTTAATAAAATACACTCACCGGCCACTTTATTAGGTACACCTGTCCAACTGCTCGTTAACACTTAATTTCTAAGCAGCCAATCACATGGCGGCAACTCAGTGCATTTAGGCATGTAGACATGGTCAAGACAATCTCCTGCAGTTCAAACCGAGCATCAGTATGGGGAAGAAAGTTGATTTGAGTGACTCAAACGTGGCATGATTGTTGGTGCCAGAAGGGCTGGTCTGAGTATTTCAGAAACTGCTAATCTACTGGGATTTTCACGCACAACCATCTCTAGGGTTTACAGAGAATGGTCCGAAAAAGAAAAAACATCCAGTGAGCGGCAGTTCTGTGGGCGGAAATGCCTTGTTGATGCCAGAGGTCAGAGGAGAATGGCCAGACTGGTTCGAGCTGATAGAAGGGCAACAGTGACTGAAATAACCACTCGTTACAACCGAGGTATGCAGCAAAGCATTTGTGAAGCCACAACACGCACAACCTTGAGGCGGATGGGCTACAACAGCAGAAGACTCCACCGGGTACCACTCATCTCCACTACAAATAGGAAAAAGAGGCTACAATTTGCAAGAGCTCACCAAAATTGAACAGTTGAAGACTGGAAAAATGTTGCCTGGTCTGATGAGTCTCGATTTCTGTTGAGACATTCAGATGTTAGAGTCAGAATTTGGCGTAAACAGAATGAGAACATGGAACCATCATGCCTTGTTACCACTGTGCAGGCTGGTGGTGGTGGTGTAATGGTGTGGGGGATGTTTTCCTGGCACACTTTAGGCCCCTTAGTGCCAATTGGGCATCGTTTAAATGCCACGGCCTACCTGAGCATTGTTTCTGACCATGTCCATCCCTTTATGGCCACCATGTACCCATCCTCTGATGGCTACTTCCACCATGTCACAAAGCTCTAATCATTTCAAATTGGTTTCTTGAACATGACAATGAGTTCACTGTACTAAAATGGCCTCCACAGTCACCAGATCTCAACCCAATAGAGCATCTTTGGGATGTGGTGGAACGGGAGATTCGCATCATGGATGTGCAGCCGACAAATCTGCGGCAACTGTGTGATGCCATCATGTCAATATGGACCAAACTCCCTGAGGAATGCTTCCAGCACCTTGTTGAATCTATGCCACGAAGAATTGAGGCAGTTCTGAAGGCAAAAGGGGGTCCAACCCGTTACTAGCATGGGGTACCTAATAAAGTGGCCGGTGAGTGTATATTGTACGTTAATTCTTTATGGGTCATTACTTTTTACTTTTAAAGCAAAGTATTTATAGTCACACACACACACAAAAAAAGATTCAGATAATCGATAATCGCTTTAGCATCGAATCGGAGCCCTCTGAATCGTAATCGAATCGAATCGTGAGGTGCCTAGAGATTCCCACCCCTAGTATTAACTGCACCTGTTTGAACCCGTTTCCTGTATAAAAGACACCTGTCCACACACTCAATGAAACAGACTCCAACCTCTCCACAATGGCCAAGACCAGAGAGCTGTGTAAGGACATTAGGGATAAAATTGTAGACCTGCACAAGGCTGGGATGGGCTACAGGACAATAGGCAAGCAGCTTGGTGAGAAGGCAACAACAGTTGGCGCAATCATTAGAAAATGGAAGAAGTTCAAGATGATGGTCAATCTCTCTCGGTCTGGGGCTCCCTGCAAGATTTCACCTCGTGGGGCCCAGAACTACACGACAGGACCTGGTCAATGACCTGAAGAGAGCTGGGACCACAGTCTCAAAGAAAACCATTAGTAACACACTATGCCGTCATGGATTAAAATCCTGCAGCGCACGCAAGGTCCCCCTGCTCAAGCCAGCGCATGTCCAGGCCCGTCTGAAGTTTGCCAATGACCATCTGTATGATCCAGAGGAGGAATGGGAGAAGGTCATGTGGTCTGATGAGACAAAAATAGAGCTTTTTGGTCTAAACTCCACTCGCCGTGTTTGGAAGAAGAAGAAGGATGAGTACAACCCCAAGAACACCATCCCAACCGTGAAGCATGGAGGTGGAAACATCATTCTTTGGGGATGCTTTTCTGCAAAGGGGACAGGACGACTGCACCGTATTGAGGGGAGGATGGATGGGGCCATGTATCGCGAGATCTTGGCCAACAACCTCCTTCCCTCAGTAAGAGCATTGAAGATGGGTCGTGGCCGGGTCTTCCAGCATGACAACGACCCGAAACACACAGCCAGGGCAACTAAGGAGTGGCTCCGTAAGAAGTATCTCAAGGTCCTGGAGTGGCCTAGCCAGTCTCCATACCTGAACCCAATAGAAAATCTTTGGAGGGAGCTGAAAGTCCGTATTGCCCAGCGACAGCCCCGAAACCTGAAGGATCTGGAGAAGGTCTGAATGGAGGAGTGGGCCAAAATCCCTGCTGCAGTGTGTGCAAACCTGGTCAAGAACTACAGGAAACGTATGATCTCTGTAATTGCAAACAAAGGTTTCTGTACCAAATATTAAGGTCTGCTTTTCTGATGTATCAAATACTTGTCATGCAATAAAATGCAAATTAATTTCTTAAAAATCATACAATGTGATTTTCTGGATTTTTGTTTTAGATTCCGTCACTCACAGTTGAAGAGTACCTATGATAAAAATTACAGACTTCTACATGCTTTGTAAGTGGGAAAACCTGCAAAATCGGCAGTGTATCAAATACTTGTTCTCCCCACTGTGTGTGTATATATATATATATATATATATATATATATATATATATATATATATATATAAACAATATATATACACTACCGTTCAAAAGTTTGGGGTCAGTGAGAATTTTATTTTTATTTTTTGGAGGAAAGAAATCAATACTTTTATTTATCAAGGAATAATTAATTTGATCGAAAGTGACAGTAAAGACATTTATAATGTTACAAAAGTCTTTTGAACTTCCTATTCATCAAAGAATCAAAAAAAAAAAAAAAAAAAGTGTACAACTGACAGACCAACAACTGTTTCAACATTGATAATAATAATAAATGTTTCTTGAGCATCAAATCCTCATATTATACTGATTTGTGAAGGATCATTTGACACTGAAGACACTGACACTGGTGATGCTGAAAATTCAGCTTTGATCACAGGAATAAATTACACTTTACTATATATTCACACAGAAAACAGCTGATTTACACTGGAATAATATTTAATACTATAACTGATTTTTGTTGTATTTTTAATCAAATAAGCGCAGCCATGGTTAGCAGAAGAGAATTCTTTTAAAAGTATTTAAAATCGTACCGACCCCAAACTTTTGAACGGTAGTGTATATATATATAAACAAACCAACCATCGAGTTCTGATACTGGGCAATGTGTTCTGTGAAATGTTCTCAACTTTGTTAATGTCAAAATAATTTTATTCCTTTTTGACATTTCTAGCTAGCCTGGGAAAACCCAGACAACTTCCGGCAAATTTAGAATTGCTAGATTTTTTAGTCTGGCAAAGAGCTAATTCAAGCCCATTTCTAATCCGTCGAAATCGCGGCACCAATCAGAAACGTTGGGGCGGGCTTTACACGATGACGACAGCACAGCGATGGTGAAGCAGATTTTGTACATTTACAAAGATGGATGCCGCCGTGGAACTAGGGGTGTGACGGTTACTGTGCGTTCACACCAGACGTGAATAGCGCGTCAAATTCGCGCCTACCGCGTCTAGTTAATACGCTTCGACACTTTGAATCCATTCGCGCGTCAAGAGCAATATTGACGCGCGTAAAAAACAAAAGTTTGAAGCGAAATTTACACGCGTCGGAATCGAAACCCGTTGTCGGCCATCTTTTTTTATGTTGATCGAGCATTCATCGAGAGAGTCACCGCTCTGTATTTGCTCTGGAGAGCAGAACGGCGGCGTAGGGGTCATCGTCGCCGTATTTGTGTCCACCAGACCCTTCGGAGGCAAACCCAGTTTGGCGAGTTTCGCCATTTGCTCGCTCCAGGCGCTGCGCCGACGGCCGCTTTCAGCGGTACTTCCGCCTGTCCTGTCCCGCGCCCAGTTTGATGACCTGTTGTCCCGCATCGGAGCGAGGATCACCCTCGCCCTCATCCACCTAATCTGTCATTTATTTTTGTTTTGATGATAAATGGAGCCAGCCTCCAAAAGTGATTAACCTGTCCTGTGATTTTTTCTCTCTCACACAACACTGTCCAGACACGAACTTATGCACTATAGTATATTGGTTGTCTTTACATTATAATAATATTTAATATAATCTAGATATGGAATAAATAGCATTCAATACAAAATGAATATGTCTCATATATTGAAATCAAGATTTATGTGATAAAATATTTGCTTTGTTGTGCATTAGAACCACACCAGGCATTCAGTCATATTACAAAATAATTTATTGAAGCATCCAGATACCTCACCACGTGACAGCAGCAAGCAGCTAGGCTCCTGATTGGTTAACGCGGCGCGAATTGACGCCAAAGTTCAGATTTTTCAACTGGGCGGCAGACGCAAATTCGCGTCAAACGCGTGAATGCACAAAAAGCACTTAATAAAATAATTCGCGCGTAACACGCCAGATGCTCAATTCGCGCGAACTTGCCGCGCGAATGAGGCATATTCACGTCTACCGCGCCGCGCTCTACGCTTCATTCGCGCCGCAGGAATTTTTTACCCGCGCAACGCGTCTTTGAATTGACTTAACATTGAAATCACTCACGCCAGACGCGCGTCTGGTGTGAACGCACCATTATAGTTGAACACCGTCATTAGAACTCTATAACCGCCAAAACCATGTTATTAAAAAAAAAAATTCACAAACATTTTTTATCATAGAGAATGTTTAAATACTAATATCAGCTTACGAGGGAAACGGAGGCGGAGTTAGTGGTGGTTCGGAGGCTGCTACTGCTGGAGATGATTCGGGAGAGGTCTGTGCACCCCCTCACAAGAAGAGAAATCTTGGAGATCTGAAATCTCTGCCCCTTTACTGATCAGAGCGCGCACTGACACGGAGTAAAGCCTTGTTTATACGTGTCCGCACGAGCGCGAAGGTGCGCGCGGCAAAAATGACGCGTTCGGTGCGCAAGACCGGCAAGACCCCATTTCGCTTGGCTATGTGCACGGCTTTTTTTGTAACAGCGCGCGCGGCGCCGCGTCCGAGGATGAACGACTTCAAGCCGAATCTTCCCTAGCATGTACGTCTCACCACACCGGCACGCAGTTTGCGTGTCTAAATTGCAAAGTTCATTGCAAAGTTTTTTTTGTTAAGGTTTTGTTTACTGTGTGTGATTTATTTAATGGAAAGCACATTCACTTCTAGTTGTCTTGCTGTTGATTTGAAATAAACGTAGAGCAAGTAGCTAATCAGTGTCTGCTCGTTTATTCAAACTATCGCCGGGTTCACACCGGACGCTGAAGCGCCGCGGAAGCGGCGCGGAACGGAGGCCGCTTCCTTTCGGCGCCCATGTTAACCTATGGTGTCGTTCACACCAGACGCGGAGCGCCGCTGTGCGGCGCAGGCGGCACGCGCCGTGAAGCGCCAGTTTCGGCGTCTGGTCTATTTTTTCCGCGAGCCGCGAGTGATCCGCGTCAATTCCGGAAGGAAGTTACACCAAGAAACACTCGACTATCCGGTCAATTGTCAAAATAAAAGCAATTTTCAAATTAAAATACCGCGAGTGACAAATGCGAACACACAAACAAACAGGGAAACAACGAGAGGGAGAGGCACAAACTTCTTGGTTACAGAAACATGTTGTATTTATATTATGAGGTTATTTACTTACCCATGATGTAAAAAAAAAAATAGCTCTGAATAAACAACTGAGCAGAAGCGCTTGTCGACCTCCGCGAAGAACACGCGTCTGGTGTGAACAGGCACGCGCCGGACCGCGCGTGAATTTCCGTTCCGCGTCGCTTCAGCGTCCGGTGTGAACCCGGCGTAACGGTGCGGATCCACTTGTCCGTGCGGCACTTCTGTCGCGCCGCGCTCCGCTTTACGCCGGGTTCACACCGGACGCTGAAGCGCCGCGGAAGCGGCGCGGAACGGAGGCCGCTTCCTTTCGGCGCCCATGTTAACCTATGGTGTCGTTCACACCAGACGCGGAGCGCCGCAGCGCGGCGCAGGCGGCACGCGCCGTGAAGCGCCAGTTTCGGCGTCTGGTCTATTTTTTCCGCGAGCCGCGAGTAATCCGCGTCAATTCCGGAAGGAAGTTACACCAAGAAACACTCGACTATCCGGTCAATTGTCAAAATAAAAGCAATTTTCAAATTAAAATACCGCGAGTGACAAATGCGAACACACAAACAAACAGGGAAACAACGAGAGGGAGAGGCACAAACTTCTTGGTTACAGAAACATGGTGTATTTATATTATGAGGTTATTTACTTACCCATGATGTAAAAAAAAAAATAGCTCTGAATAAACAACTGAGCAGAAGCGCTTGTCGACCTCCGCGAAGAACACGCGTCTGGTGTGAACAGGCACGCGCCGGACCGCGCGTGAATTTCCGTTCCGCGTCGCTTCAGCGTCCGGTGTGAACCCGGCATTATTCCTATGGGTGACGTCATGCGACTTTGACGCGCCCGCAAAGCATTCTGGGAAGGCGGCGCTTCATTTACAAAAATGCTGCGCGTCAAAAAGCTGACCGATGCCCATCTTTACGCCGGGTTCACACCGGACGCTGAAGCGACGCGGAACGGAAATTCACGCACGGTCCGGCGCGTGCCTGTTCACACCAGACGCGTGTTCTTCGCGGAGGTCGACAAGCGCTTCTGCTCAGTTGTTTATTCAGAGCTATTTTTTTTTTTACATCATGGGTAAGTAAATAACCTCATAATATAAATACAACATGTTTCTGTAACCAAGAAGTTTGTGCCTCTCCCTCTCGTTGTTTCCCTGTTTGTTTGTGTGTTCGCATTTGTCACTCGCGGTATTTTAATTTGAAAATTGCTTTTATTTTGACAATTGACCGGATAGTCGAGTGTTTCTTGGTGTAACTTCCTTCCGGAATTGACGCGGATCACTCGCGGCTCGCGGAAAAAATAGACCAGACGCCGAAACTGGCGCTTCACGGCGCGTGCCGCCTGCGCCGCACCGCGGCGCTCCGCGTCTGGTGTGAACGACACCATAGGTTAACATGGGCGCCGAAAGGAAGCGGCCTCCGTTCCGCGCCGCTTCCGCGGCGCTTCAGCGTCCGGTGTGAACCCGGCGTTATGCAAATGAATTCCGTTGAACGCGACGTGACTATCCAATAGAAGTAGAGCATATGGAGACGGAGGGAAGTCTCTCGCAGGTCCTCTGTTCTAGACTGGCCGCTGGCTCAAAACCACGCCCATAGCGGTAAACTTGAGGAACGCCCATCAATGTACAAATGTGGGGAGGCGTCGTGACAACACGCGACTGTCGTGTCGCAAAAGTGGATCTCTCCCGTGAGTTGTTCTATAACAGATGAACGTCGCTCTGCATACGTCATCTCCTTCATCGCTCTGATTGGTTTTAGGCCTATCCAATTGCGCCCAGAGGCATTTGAGCTACGTCCGTTGGTGACGCCCCTTTGGAAATGATTTGTCTATGAAGCTTTGCCAGACCATAACTCAGTTACAACTGAGAATGGTCTGATTTTAACCAGGCTAATTTCTAGCTGTTTTCTCTTATAGAATTGGATATCTTTTTGATATATTAGTTTAATGGCAAGTAAGAGAAATGGAATCCATCCTTTCACCAGTTTGCTCATTCATGGTTTTTTATGCTGATTTGTAGCTGATTTTTTAGACGTCTGCACAACATCTGTTTCTGCAAGCGTTTATTTCTGCAGCGATTTCAGCTGACAGCGCAGACTAAATGCCAAACATGTCTTTTCATTACCTGCTACCCTCTCTATTTCCCTCATGCTCTGAAGGACTACGATTGTTTTCTGACTGTAAGTTAAATATGGAGAGCATTGATTGTTTTGGATGGTGAAACATCCGAATTAGATTATTGACTTCAGTAGAAGGGGGGAAAAGTACTTTACTGCTGTTCCTGGCAAATACAAGTGAATCAGACTCTGAGCCAAAAGTGTCTGTATACATGATTGTTTTGCTAGCCGTGTCACTTACTAAAATCAGACTGTACCCAAGACCAAAGGGAAAGGCAGAACAAATTAATGAGTAGCATCATTCTAGACTGTAGACTACAGTGATTTTTGGTATGGGTTACTGCAGTTAAATTATTGATTGTTTGTAATTATGTTTTTTTGATTACAGTGACAAGGGTTTGATTAAAATCAATCAAGCAATATATCATTTTTAAAAATATGCCATCTTCATAAATACATTTATTCCATTATTGCAAGAATGATTGAACATAGATCAATTGCTTTACACATTCCAAGGAGAATTATTTACACTAGGCTATAAATGTACAAATCTGAACAGTCTATTGAATTCCATTGAAATGTATAGGAAAAAAAACAAACCCAAGAGACAATTTTCTTCTGAGGAAATAGGTCACAGATTCAATTACAGTCACTGAAGCGTGCACCCAATCTATCATGCCAAATTAAGTGCATTTTAGCAGTCTACTTTTCTCTGAATTTTATAGACGCATTTACTCTAGTGAAGATTCTGCAAAAAAAATAAATTACTGGCTTTGTTCCCCCTTTAATACATAGCTGTTTTAAATGTTGCACACTGGAGAAATGTTTTTCCTCTGAAGGTAAAAAAAAAAAAAAAAAACTTGTTAAATCTGGCTTCAGGCTTTATATGTTTTGGAAGCAAAAACACTTTCACCTTTTCTTGATTCTCATTATACGTTTCAAAATTGCCTCTACACAGATGCAATTCAACTGTATCACCTCAACAACTGCTGAGCGCTGAGGTGAGAGAGAATGAATACAATTTAAAGCAATGTTGAGAGCTAACTTTATGGTAAAAAGTAAAATGACTTGAATTTACAATTAGTGCATGTAGGAGTAATGTTAATTAGATTGAATAAATTAAAATTGCCATATTTAATAAAAATGGTTTATTAACACAACTAAAGGTCAGCATGAATACAAGGACAGCCCGAGGGGGAATCATGTGCTTTGTTGGATGATTCGAGTAATGAATTCCTCCCCATCGGCTACCTGTCATTAACTGTGTTGCTGTACATGGCTGAAGAGTTTTCTCGTAGACCCCGTACACTTTTGGATCTCTAGTGTTGCTACATTACCTCAGGGCTCATAAGACGGCAATTCTCATATTGTATTTCCCGATGACTGATAGTTCAACAGACTTCATTTTCCTTGCTGTGTGAGTAGGGAAAAATTCAACCAGACATCAACTTGTCATCTAATCTCATCCTGTTAACTTTTTCATTTCCCTGTGTAGTTTCTCGTAGAGGTGGTTACCATGGACATTACTAACACTGACCATCTCAAGAGGGCCTAATCTTTGTGCCTTGTCTTCACACTTTGACATCTCTTACCCTTGCAAGTTCATTTTTCATTAAAATGGAGTGCACACCAGTTTGAACTTTTTTTTTTTGTGGAAACTACTTTTAGCATTAAATTTAGCTCTTATTATCCAAGGTTGTGTTTGATCTTAGGCTTGTACAGAGCTTCATATTCAGCAGTGGAGAAAACTCCATAAAGAGTCTTCAATAATTCATGACACCAGATTTAGATTTGTGAGCTTCACTGTTCAGAAACTGCAAAATTCCACAGTACATTACTTTGTGGAATTGCCATGGTTCTGCAATTTAAGCTTTGCTACACTTCAGCAAGTTTGACATTTTTCTTCTTTTTTTCTTGTAGTAACACGGTTTTGTACAGGTAGAAATATATTTGTGTTGATTTAGCTTTAATGAAAAAGGAAGAATTTGTAGGAATAATTTTGACATATATGTGAGCATAAAGAGCATCAGGTCCCTTTAAACATTGAATGAATTTAAAAATATTTAAATATAAACACTTGCCTCTGTGAGTTAATGGTTATATGATGTATTATATACTCATATTCCATATCATACAATAAACAGACAGTTATTCTTGAATGTTAACCGCAGATAGCATGAAATATGTCCTGTCCACCATTCTGTCCTCTGCTGGTGTACATTAAGGACTGTTGGCTTGTCCCAGTTCCATTTTAATGGGACAGACATGAGTGACGAATGGAAACAGCCATCTGAGTGCTCTAAACACTAATGCAATGCAAATGGAGCAACATAATGTGCTGTGAGTAGCATCTTTTTACATTTTCATCATGTTTATTGTATTCACATGCAAATGTTAAGCCTGGGTAATAGATTTTACTCAGTTCAGTTGTTGTAATTTGTCTCACCTAAACATGAAAGGTGATGATAAATTGTTGCTTATTCTGTTTTGTCTCTTTTAGTATGCCTGCCAGCTGATGTAGCCTACATTATGCCGGAAGTGAATAATCAAAAACAAAATAGACAACAGAGGTATTTTGGAAAACTTGATTGTATATATTATAAACAAGCATGAATTGCCTTTTTATATTATTTGAGAGATGAAAATTTATTTGCAAAACTGGCAAAATGACAAGCAGGTTAATGGAATAAATTAAAGGGAGTAATAACCAAGGAGCTCTAGAAAAGATATCTGGTAGCATTCCCCATCATCTCAATGGCAGCTACTTGGCTGGAGCAGGACCCCTCGGAATTGTCAGAGGAAAACCATGTCCTGATACTGCTAATTGGCTAACGTCACCACAATGTCGTAATTACAAGTGGGAAGCTCGGGATTTTCTTTAAGCCCCGATCTTTACGAGTTGGGGGCGTGTCGGAATATAGGTATAACCGTCAGGCTTTTCTATTTAGCCTACAGCGAAGTAGCCTAAGCTAATAGTCTGCACAAACTATAATAGCATTAATATAACAATATGTAATGATAAAGCTTACTGTGGCAGCATCAAATTATTAATAAAAAGAGCAAAAACACACCCGATGCACATTCCTTGTTCTTCATTTTCTAGAAGTAGAGTTTAAGAACCTTTGAACCGTATGTGTGCAATAAATTAAGAGAATCCACCATCTTATACGAAAGTGAATGCACCTGCCGTAGTAAACACGATCTCCCACCTCATAAATTCGAACTTCCTAGGAGGACTTGAATCAAAGAGTAACTAGAAGTACGGTACCAAGAGGCAAAACGTACTCGGTTACTAACGTAACCTCGGTTCTCTCTAGAGAGGGAACGAGTACTGCATAATATCTTACGCTAGGGGAAAACCTCTTTTCCTCGAGATATTGAAGCCATAAAACGCATTTCAGCAGCAAGCAGACATAGGCAAGGCCAGGGGTGCGGCCAGGGATTTTGGGCCCCATGAAAAAATAGGTACTGCTGCACCCGTTCAATTAATAAAATCGATTTCTGGGGCCCCTAAAAGTGTGTGGGCCCTTAGAATCGTCCTAACTTTTCCCCCCTTAGCGGCGCCCCTGGGCAAGGCGGCTTAGCATGCCTATTGGCTGACCTGCGGCAATTGCAGCAGCCCATCGAGAAGGGCCATTCAGTGACAGTCCAATGAGGGCGCTTCGCGCCCATTGCGTCACGCTCCCGCCGAAGCGGGCGTGGCCTAGCCCTATAAATACGGCTCGATGGGCTGATATAATCTGGTTTTCATCGCCGAAGCGAACCAGAGCGTACTGCATGCACGGCAAGATACTCAGTACTCGTTCCCTCTCTAGAGAGAACCGAGGTTACGTTAGTAACCGAGTACGTTCTCTTACAAGAGGTTCTCTCGTACTGCGTAATATCTTACGCTAGGGGAACACAATGTAAAACGCCGTGCGTGCTGGGATCCGACACCAAAGTCCCAAGGGCAGGTGCCCGGGGCTCATATAGTGCACAATCACCAGAGACTCACACAGAGTCTGAGAAGAGAGGCTGGAAGCATCATTCTCAATAACATTTAGCATCCTAAGGGAGCTAGTCACTTAAGTGTTCCACACAGTCAGGGTCTAGCACGGGTCTTATTTTGCCCATGTTAGCTTTGGTCGGTCGCGAGCTGTGCTCGAGCGGATGCAGTATTCTGAGCCAAAGTTCGAGGCAGATAATACTTATTTATACCGACAGCAGTTTAGCCTGTAAGGCGGGAACTTCCAGGTTATAAAACCTTATAAATGTAGACGGGGAGGCCCAGCCTGCCGCCATACAGATATCTTGTAGAGTATTTGTGTCCACCAGACCCTTCGGAGGCGAACCCAGTTTGGCGAGTTTTACCATTTGCTCGCTCCAGGAGCTGCGCCTGGATGACGGCCGCTTTCAGCGGTACTTCCGCCTGTCCTGCGCCCAGTTTGATGACCTGTTGTCCCGCATCGGAGCGAGGATCACCCTCGCCCTCACCCACCTAATATGTCATTTATTTTTGTGTTGATGATAAATGGAGCCAGCCTCCAAAAGTGATTAACCTGTCCTTTGATTTTTTTCTCTCTCACACAACACTGTCCAGACACGAATTTATACATGTTGGTTGTCTTTACATTATAATAATATTTCATATAATCTAGATATGGAATAAATACCATTCAATACAAAATGAATGTCTCATATATTGAAATCAAGTTTTATGTGATAAAATATTTGATTTGTTGTGCATTAGAACCACACCAGGCATATTTAGTCATATTACAACATAATTTATTGAAGCATCCAGATACTTAACCACGTGACAGCAGCAAGCAGCTAGGCTCCTGATTGGTTAACGCGGCGCGAATTGACGCCAAAGTTCCGATTTTTCAACTCGGGCGGCAGACGCGAGTTCGCGTCAAACGCGTGAATGCACCATTCGCGCGTAACGCGCCAGACGCTCAATTCGCGCGAACTTGATGTGCGAATGAGGCGTATTCGCGTCTACCGCGCCACGCTCTACGCCTCATTCGCGCCGCAGGAATTTTTTACGCGCGTAACGCGTCTTTGCATTGACTTAACATTGAAATCACTCGCGCCTGACGCGCTATTCGCGTCCGGTGTGAACGCAGCATAAGGATGCCAGATTGAACCCCTGGCCTGGGAGAGGAGGTATAGGCATCATCGGTATAGGCCAAGGGGCAGTGCTCGTCAGCTGCATCCGGACTGGAAACCATGCTTGGTTCGTCCAGAGCGGCGCCACAAGGAGCACTGAGCATCCGTTTTCCCTTATTCCGTTTTCCGAGCCCCGTGGGGCTTAACATGTCTGTGAGTGAATGTGGGCCCGGGACAGCGGGCACATTTACTGCACTGAAAACACCGTCGGCCTGAGCTGACTGAATGTGTGTTGGTTTCGTTTTTACAGAAACCGTGGGACATGTGGTGTGTAGTGTTTGTGGGCACTGAGACGTGGGCACATTCACTACATTTAGTGCACAATCGACATGAGGCGATTTTGTTTGTGCGAGCCCTGCATTTTTGCGGGCTGTGCTTGTGTGTTGAAATGAGCACTGGGTTGTGGGCATTTTTATTACACTCATAACACCATCGGCTGTGGCCGGAATACCAGAAAATACACTGCTTATGTGATTTATCTGGGTCACCGTGGAAACGGCATTTGTGTGCAGGCAAGCGGGCCGTGGTACCGGCTTGCTTACTGCAAAATACACTGGAACAGTCGCATTTTCTGGAACTGAACGAGCGAAAAGTTTCAGTGGAAGTCTGGCCGCGGCGAGACTGAAACACCGTCATTTTCCTTGGAGGCTAGGAAGACTTGTGTTGGTTTCGTTTTACAGAAACCGTGGTACATGCAGTGTGTAGTGTTTGTGGGCACTGAGTTGTGGGCACATTCACTACATTTAATGCACAATTGACATGCGTCGCTTTCATTTGTGGGAGCCCTGTACCGTGGCGGGCTGTGTTTGTGTCTAGAAATGAACAATGGGCTGTGGGCATTTTATTACACTCATAACACCATCGGCTGTGGCCGGAATACCAGAAAATACAATGCTTAAATGATTTTTCTGGGTCGCCATAGAAACGGCATTTGTGTGCAGGCAAGCGGGCCGTGGTAACGGCTTGTTTACTGCAAAATACACTGGAACAGTCGCATTTTCTGGAACTGAACGAGCGAAAAGTTTCGGTGGAAGTCTGGCCGCGGCGAGACTAAATTTTTTTATCTGCTGGGCGGGGTAGCTTTCTTATAATGTAAAGAAAGCTAGCCGCGGTCTTGATGCTGGCCCGTTTCCCTGACGACTTGTGGACAGAAGGGGGGTAGGTCCACAGAGCTCACCCAATCCTCACTGTCCGACGCCAGGATAGAGCAGCTGGCCTTCTCTACAGATGCAGCTATCTCGTCGTCATTAATGGCGGAAGCGGCGGCGCGCGGCGGCCGTTATCCGTCAGTGAGCGACTCGAGTGAAGCCGGTGAAGCTGGTGGGCGAACCGGCGAGCTTTCACGGGCTGGAGAAGGCTCGGGGACCCGCTGAGTACGACGCTTTTACGGTGCGGCACTGTAGCGGGTGGAAGTACAGTCTCGCTGAAGTATGCCAGGCGAGTCCTCAGAGTCACCATAGGCAATAGCTCGCAGTGAGGGCAGCCGCCGTCGGTGTACGCGAGAGCTGCACGATCCTCTCCCAGGCAAGAAACGCATATCACATGGCGGTCCCCGTCGCTGAGTGGGGCTCGGCACGAGCCACAGGAGGATGGCATCTTTAAAAAGACGCGGCTCTTTTAGATGATAGACGTGTGAGTCGCCGGGGCGAACACACACACACACACACACACACACACACACAGAGCAGAGTAAAGGATATATAGTACGCCGGATAGCGTAGCAGGAACGGCGGCTGAAGGCGGCGAGGTGAAGGCTAGCGACTTCAGTTGCAGAGGCTCGTCCCGCAGAAAGCTGTTTCGACGGCACGGCTTCTCACTCTGGATCCAGCGGTGCGAACGCTTCGCTGAAGAGATGAAAATCAGATTATATCAGCCCATCGAGCCGTATTTATAGGGCTAGGCCACGCCCGCTTCGGCGGGAGCGAGACGCAATGGGCGCGAAGCGCCTTCATTGGACTGTCACTGAATGGCCCTTCTCGATAGGCTGCTGCAATTGCCGCAGGTCAGCCAATAGGCACGCTAAGCCGCCTTGCCTATGTCTGCTTGCTGCTGCAATGCGTTTTACATTAATGCAAAATCAAGGATAATTTTTTGGCTTCAATATCTCGAGGAAAAGAGGTTTTTCCCTAGCGTAAGATATTACGCAGTACGAGAGAACCTCTCGTAAGAGAACGTTCCATTGCAACAAACGCACCCATGCGCAGAGCTGCAGCTCCGCCATCTTGGACTGAACGCAACACAGCTGTCATAGAATTGAACGATACCGGTTCCAATTCAAAAGCGGTTAAGGGAACTAAATAGTAGTTTCTAGTTTTTAATATCTTTATAGCCTAAACTAAAACGGCGTGTTGAATAATGTAGGCCTACAACAAAATAATGTTTATGGATCGGTTTATAATTAAACAATTTCGTCATAGAGCATGAAGCTATCGAATAGGCTATTTATTTACCCCAATAACTTTTGGGGATAACTCCCGTTTTCATACACAGCACAATTTTACAACACCAGTAACAACAACCCATGTTCCTCATGAAATGATTGACAAATTCCTTGAAAAAGCCAAAACACAATGAACAGTGAGACATCACTGTCATCACAAAATTAACAGTAATAAAATTGGTGATGGTATAAGTAGATCACCACATCATTATGCCTGCATTACACTCAACAAATCAAACATTGTGCAAGTAAAGTGCACACATTTACTACTTATAATGACAATGGTAAGTAGCTATATAGCTGTTCAATATGTTTTAGTCTTTAGTTTTATTATAATTTAATTCATCTTGACTGATAAAAACTTTGTACAACACATGTTACATTTGATACAGAAAGAGAGAGTTAATGTACAGATTTATGACTTAGCTTTAAAAAAAATTCTGTTGCGCTTCTGTTTGGGCTGTCGAGTTGTCGATTTTGGGTCCGTAATGATGGATTCTGACTATATTGAATAGTTTCACCATTTCTCAGTGGTGAGATTTCTCAGATTAAGGGCCAAATTGGGTTGCTGCAATTTTGAAAATTAAAATCCCAAATTTGACTAATTGGTATACATCAAATTATCAGTCCTTAAGTCGGGTACAACGTTATGAGCTTGGTTGAGAGCATAAGATAAGGGAATTTATGATTTTTTGCCATTTTTTTAACTATGTCAAGTAAATGTGTCATTACCATCACATCATCGAATGTATGTAAAAAAAAAAACTTAAATGATAAATCAGTGCCTTTAAAACATTTTGTGGTTTCACATGGAATCTATTTTATCTTGAACTTAATGGGATTGTTGATTTTTACTTGCAAGATGAATTATAGTCATTTAAGTATCTACATTTCTGATTCATCAATCTACCCTGGCTTGGAATATAGGCTAAGCTTATTTTAAGTGAATGCCATATATCAAAACTTGTTTAATACAGTGATAATTTAGACTGTCCAACTTTGTCAGAAATATATAATTGTAGGATGTTTTTGTAATTTATTGGCAAAAATATGTATGGTGATGGTGATGACATTGCAGTTCTGGTAATGACAGTTTGTTGCGGTGATGACAAATCACTGATCATAACCTATCGTAATTAAAGAGCCTAAGTGACTTCAGACCAAAAAAAAAAACCACCAGCTATTAATCGGTTTAAACATCAAAACATAGTTTAATTTGATTATGGAAGACCAAACAGGAACTGTGTGTATCTGCCGTCATCACCACCACAACCTGTCATTACCAGCACAAGCTGTAATGTGCTGGTATAATGACTGTGCTGGGAATGACAATTTAGTCAAAAAACTAGCCTTGCTAGCAAAGATGATGACTAAGCAAGTGTAGCTCGCTATCTACATGTAATGTACACCATTTTAACTAATAAAGTGATAAAAATAATCCAAAAATGTTTAAAAATACAGAAATACAACACATATGGTAATGACGCATAATAAGTGTACATGCCCAACACAAAGAATAAAGAGTAGATTTATTACTTTTCTGGACATCAAGGCATCAGTCTTGCAGCTTGAAATCCATGTGCTCCACTATGCTATAGAGCTGGTAAGTCCCGCCCCTTCCGCTTCCCCGCTGGACCTCTAGGTTGAAAAATCGTCAATGCAAGTGAATGAGAGAAAATAATTATTTTCTAATCCCGTTTGAATTTTGCAATGAATGTGAACATATGTTGTCTGTGAATTTTTTATATAATGTTTCGTGTAAAGAATGCTACAATTTAGCAGGTAGAATTTTCATACGGTAGACTTTGTGTGAGAGCACTTTGTGGACTACAACTCTTCGCTGCTTTCGACGCGTTTGATATACGTCACCACCACCAGCACGGATCCCGCTAAACATGCCTTTGTTTGAATGGTGACATTTGGGTACAAAACGTACAAAACACACAGGCATAGATTATCGCACCGTGATTTGTGGAGAGAAAATGTGTTATGCGGTGACGTCACATATGCGACGTGTAGTCTTTCTCGTTATGTCTATTCCACAACTGCTAGCCAAAGAATCATACAATATACTGTCAAACTCGTTACATGAGAAATTATATAAAAAATTCACAGACAACATATGTTCACATTCATGGCACAATTCAAACGGGATCAGAAAATAATTATTTTCTCTCATTCACTTGCATTGACGCTTTTTCATAGCCTGGCATGCCAGACCTACATCAAGATGTTAGATGCACACTGACAGCGAAATGATTTTTGCTGCCGCTAGGGTGCGTCTAGATTTCTAGGCTAGCTTTTTCAACCTAGAGGTCCACTTGGAGTTTTACGGATGGGCGGGACTTACCAGCTCTATTAGGTTACCATGGCTACCAAATAAACTTCTGATGAAAAAACAGTTAAAAAGTGCCTTTATTATGCAGAGCATGTTGGTAATGACAGCTAAACCATGGGACAGGTAGAAATTAAGCAAAATAAAGTACAAAATGCATATATATGCTTAATATGTGCATGTAGTTTATTAGTTCAGGTAACATTTAATTCATATGCATATTTTTTTTTTTATTAATTTGTGATAAATAATGTTTGAGATATTAGTAGGGAGGTTAAGCCCAAAAAATAGGCCTTTGACTTCAAGTCACGATGCAAAGGTCTCCTTTGGTATGGAAGTACCTTAGGGTCATACAAATAAATTTATCCTAAGACACAAGTGAGATCACACTTTGTATCAGAAATAAACATGTTTTTTCAAAAATGGCCGCCAATGCGCCGAAAATACTCTAGAGCCCATATCTTTGCTTCTGTTATCGCTATAATGACAAATTTGGTGTCAAAGTGTACATTCTTGGGGTCAAGGAATCCAATAAAATTGGTTTCAAGTTTAAAAAAATAATAATTTTCCCCATACCATGACAATTGGGGGTAAATATGCACATTTCACATAAAAATTGTCATCAGAGTGACTTTACTTATCTTTTCGTTCAAAAACTTTAATTTTGTATTTAAGCAGTGCAGCTACTTCTGTACATTACATTTGTCCTAAGTAGCATGAGATTTCGACCAGTCAGGAGTAGCCTATAGCATATCAGTTCCTGCAACAACACATCCCATCTGCACCAGGAGCTGTGACAGCTGTTGAAGGTCAGAGGTGACAGGTTAACACTTTGAGGTTCGTATGACTTTCTCATTAAATAATTTTTTTTTTTTTATGTTAGATAACTAATAAATAGCTAGCTAGTTGACTATGGAAAAAAAAACCTTAGAGGGAAAACCTCTTTTCTCGAGAATACTGAAGCCAAAAATTATCCTTATAATTTGTATTAATTTAAAACACACTTGCTGCAGCTAGCAGACCTAGGCGAGGCAGCTCGCGCGCCTATTGGATGCTATGCGGCAACTGCTGCAACCTATCGAGGCACTGCTCGTGATGTAAGCACCAATGAGTGGGCGAATGGGCGTGGCTTATGCCTATATAAGCCAGAGCTCGATAAGATGCTCCTTGGTTTTCATCGACTGAAGCGAAACCAGATGGTAGCACAAGCACGGCAGGGTTACGCAACACTCATTCCCTCTTCTAGAGAGAACCGAGGTTACGTTAGTAACCGTGACGTTCTCTTACGAGAGTACTCTCGTGTTGCGTAAGCTAGCTTACGCTACGGGAATCCAATTTAAAACGCCGTGCGTGCTAAATCTACCACAACACTGACCCAAGGGCGAGCGCCCTGAGTTCATATGATATGGGGATATAAAAAGCCGACATTGGGAATGGGCTTAATAAGAATGATATAAGGTAAACGTGGTTACCTTAAATGCATAGAGGGTGCTTAACACGGTATAACAGTCAGGGGAGGCAATAGCCTGCCTGAACTGAAAACTTTGCAGTCCGCGGAACCGAGTCCGGCAGAACTGAGCGGATAAACTAAACTGACAACAGTCTAGCTTGGAGCGCGGGAACTTCCAGGTTATAGAACCCTATAAATGTAGACAGAGGCCTGCCGCCATACAGATATCGTGAAGGGAAATCCCACTGGACCAGGCCCATGAAGAGGCATGCCTCTAGTGGAATGAGCTCTGAAGCCCAGAGGGCAACGAAGGCTCTTAGATGTATAAGCCAGTGAGATAGCGTCCACTTTCCACCTGGAAAGGCTATGTTTCGAGGCAGCTAGACCTTTAGATCGGCCACCAAACGAAACAAATAGCTGTCCTGACCGTCTGAAAGCAGCCGAACGTTCCAAGGGCCCTAACCAGGCAAAGGAGATTCACGTCAGACTCGCTGTCAGATCCGAAGAGAGAATGTCAGATTGAAGAGGCGGTGGTACCAGTACCAGTCGGTCGCCTTCCAAGGTTTCAGAGCTGCGACGCATTTCTGATTGACCCTGAGGCGAAACAGATCGGAGGCCCAAGCTTGAGACGGCACTCGTGCTTTCAGCCACCACTGCAGTGGGCGCATGCGAAGCAGACCCAGCTGGAGTACTGATGATGATGAGGCCATGAGGCCCAGCATCTTCTGAAATCTCTTGAGCGGGACTATAGTGCCGCAATGTTCAGTATGCGCTCTGGCGATAGTCGCGCTGTCATTGACAGCGAGTTCAGCTCTGTGCCCAGAAAGGATATTTCCTGGCTCTTCGCCCAATTGACTGTGAGACCAAGATTCTCGAGGTGTTCGAGTAATATGGTCCTGTGTTCTATGAGCTCTGAATGAGATCGAGCTAGAATCAGCCAATCGTCCAAATAGTTCAAAGCTGGCATTCCCTGAAGTTTCAGGGGCGCGAGAGCCGCGTCCATGTACATCATAATATACAGGATGCCAGGGACAGGCCGAACGGTAGGACTGTGTATTGATATGCCTGGCCCTCGAAGGTGAATCTCAAAAATCGCCTGTGACGAGAGAATGTCAGACTCGCTGTCAGATCCACAGAGACTTGTGCTCTGAAAGGAGTGGCAAGTACTTTGGGGACATAATCATGTCTTGGTTTGAGGATGACCTTGGAGTCATTAGGCCCAAACTCAAGGCACGACGCACTAACAGAAAGTGCGTGTAAGTCACCCACCAGCTTGACTGAGGCGATAGCCACCAGAAAGGCGGTTTTCAATGAGAGATACTTAAGGTCCACAGACTGTAGAGGTTCGAAAGGGGCACCCTTCATGGCCTCCAGGACCAAGGAAAGGTCCGAGGGGGGGCGAGGAGGGTTCATCCTTCTAGCTCCCCTGAGGAAGCGGACTACAAGGTCGTTCCTACCCAGTGACTGGCCATGCGAATGTTTGACAAACGCAGCAATAGCCGCCACATATACCTTGAGCATGGATGGGGATCTACCCTTATCCAAGAGCTCCTGTAGGAAGGAGAGAACCTCCGACACCCCACAATCTTGTGGATCCAGGTTGCGAGCTGAGCACCAACCTGAGAACACTGACCACTTGGAACCATAAAGCCATCTAGTAGAGGGCGCTCTAGCTTGCGTAATCGTGTTTAACACTCCGTCGGGGAGACTGATGGGTACCCGTTGATGGCCCACACATGCAGAGCCCAAAGCTCGGGTCGTGGGTGCCAAATCGTACCCCCGGCCTGTGAGAGGAGATCTCTCCTCAATGGGACAGGCCACGGAGGCAAGCTCTGAAGCTGCATCAGCTCCAGAAACCAAACTTGGTTCGGCCAGAACGGAGCTACTAGAAGTACACAGGAACCGTTCTCCCTTATAGGCTTGATTACCTGTGGTAACAGCATGATCAGAGGGAAAGCATAGAGAGGGCGGCTGGGCCAGTGATGGGCAGCCCAGCCGCCAGTGATGGGCTTGGCCAGTGATGGGCTGGGCCAGTGATGGGTGCTGAACCCATACAAGGATGCGTTCTGCCAGTGCATGAAGGTTCCGTGATCTCAGACTGCCCTGGCGATTTATGTAGGAAACCACCGACATGTGGCCCTTTAGAAGGGGAAGGAAGAACCGCAAGGCGTTCTCGACCGCCTTCATCTCTAGACAGTTTATGTGCAAGCTCTTTTCTTGGCTTGACCACAGGCCAAAAGTCGGTCTGCCCTCATAGAGGGCGCCCCAGCCCGAATTGGAGGCGTCTGTCGAAACCACTATCAGTTTAGAGATTACTCCCAGGTTTACACCTGTCTGATACCAGTCGACCGCCTTCCAGGGCTCCAGAGCTGTGACACAGTTCTGAGTTACCTTGAGACGTAAACGACCGGATGCCCATGCTCGACGCAGGACCCACGTCTTCAGCCAGTGCTGTAAAGGGCGCATGCGAAGCAGACCTAAACGAAGAAATTATTAAGTTGTGAATGGACTGTGTGTTTGGCATGCGTTTTTTAATAAAAAATTGCATACTTCACCTCCAATTGTCATGTTAAGGACAACATTATTGTTTTTTAGTCTTGGAACCTATTTTATTGGACTCCTTGACCACAAAAATGTACCCGTTGATACCAAATTTGTCATTATAGCTATGACAGAAGCAAAGATATGGGCCTCTCAAGTATGGTCGGTGGCCATTTAAAAAAAAATTGTGTATATAAGATACAAAATGTGATCTCACTTGTGTCTTAGGATAAATTTATTTCTATGGCCCTAAGGTACTTCCATACCAAAGGGGACCTTTGCATCATGACTTGAAGTCAAAAGTCACTTAACCTCCCTACTATATGGCACGACATGTGAAAACTCTGGTGGCGGACAACACCAAAACACAGATATTGTACCACAAAACACCAATAAAATGTGTTAAAATCATTAGTAAGAGCAGCCATAAAATAAGTCTAGGCTTGTTTTTGTTTATACTAATTAGTGGTGCTAAAATGTATTAGATTGAATTAGTTTTTAATATAATTACGCCCTGTGGACAGAAATAGGCCAGAATTCTGAGAAATACCCGTTTTTTGCACTTTTCCTTGTCACACACAACTTCACATGCTGCTATTTAATAGTTGTGCTAACGGAAAAGCCGTTGGTTCAGTCCAAAATGGGGACAGCAGCGCCATCTAGCGATTGTTCTCAAAACTGCAACGGAGTTTCGCCTCTATGCTTGAATTGAATGCACCATTAGCCTACTAAATAAAGTCGGAAGAACACAGACAGACTGCAAGCAAGCAGGTTTGACGGATCGGTGGTCTGTGCTTGCAAGGTAAATCATTAGTTAAATTCCTTTGCGCATGTAAAAAGCATGGTAAAAACATTCACACAACCGCGGTTGATTTTATTTTCCGGGTGGCGTGGCGTGGCGTCCATTGGAGGTCAAGAAGAAGAACATTGCTGGAGTACGAGAGCGCCCTCTAGAGGCGAAATAAAAACTATCACTGACGCCTCGTGCAGTTTGTTTTGACACGCGAGCCGAGGCTGAAAGCCACACAGAGCTGGACACATCAGAAACGGATTTAAAACATAGACAACAAAACGGTATGAATACAGTAACTTACATTTGTTTTTCCATGTCATTATAAAGTAATTAATTTGTTGCGATGCTGCTTTAGTGCAGAACAGCAGTATGTTTGCCGTGATGCTGAGAGGATGCTAAAATGATTAACGTTACCTAAATTAAAAGCATTACCTAAAAGCATTACCTCAAGCAGTAAAAACAATGTGACAAAAATACAAACAAGTACAAACTCAAATCTTTGCTTTTATGCATTCGTTATGCAGTGAAGTGGCATTTTTGAAGCTAGTGACATGAGAAAGCTAACTGTCGTCATGCAGCCGACAGAAGCATAACAAACACGCATTCGATTCTAGATGTTTTTTTAATCGTCACTGTAATACATATTTTAATTAGATAATCATCAAGTGTTCTAAAATAGAAGAAAACAATATGTGAGAGTACTCAGTAGGCCTACGTGTCTAGGCCTAATTTCAATGTAATGGCATTTGTGTTGGCTAGATATTTAAATATGGCCATCTTTGCATGTCTGTTTGGATTTATTTGAAATGGTAAGAATAAGAGTACATTTGTGACATTAAGGTTAATAAAAGTAATGTTCATTGTTAATTTCAACATTTACTAATACATTTTTTAAATTTTAAAGTTGTATCTCTTAACATTAGTTAATGCACTAGGAATTAACATAAATGATCAATGTATAATTATTAATATTTTTTATATTTAAAATGTTGGCCTTAATAAAGGCCCTGATGTGAAGCGATGCGTTCGTGTAAGAAAAATACCCATATTTAAAACTTTATCGATTAAAATAACTAGCTTCCGGCAGACGGCCGTACGCAAGTCGACTTGCGCCAAAAGAGTAACCCTTGAACTTGACGCACATTCGCACAACGTAATGACGAATGCGGTTGCCCAGCCCTGTTTGAACCGCGAGAGGCGTCAAAGCCTACTCCTACGTCATACATCGTCAATTGTTACTCTTTTGGCATAGGTCGACTTGTGTACGGCCGTCTTTTGATGGACTTCCAAAAAAATACCCACTGACTCCCATTATAAGGCTTGGAAGAGCCAGGACATTTTTTATATAACTCCGATTGTATTCGTCTGAAAGAAGAATGTCATCTAGGACGACTTCAGGGTGAGTAAATCATAGGCTAGACTAATTTTCATTTTTGGGTGAACTATCCCTTTAAGTATGTTTAATATATATAAAAAATAAGTTTCATACTTGGTACAATTAATATCACAGACTTTAAAACCTTTACACAAGTAATATTCTAAACGGTGATTAACTTCTACCAAAGTAATTTTCTGGTAAGAAATTACTCAGCCAGGTACTTTATCCACTGAGTCTTGTTGAGAAAAAATCTACTATATTATAGTGAAATAATCAGGAGTTATATATACCTGGTCAGAATACACATTACTTTTGATTGGCTGACAAAGGAGAGAGATGGTGTTTTATAACAGAATAGTGTAATTATGGCATCTACCGGCAGGGAAACTGACCCATGCTAACTAGACAAATATTGACCCCTTGTAATGATAGCCATTGCTCTCTAGCACTACTTCTGTTGGGTCTAGACCTGCTAAATGGCAGTGACATCTTACAGTAGAGTACATTCGATGGATCACAGAACAGTTATGCCCCTGAACTCTTAATCTCTAGGTCTCTGTGGGTGACTAAGAGAAATAGAAATAGAGATGGGATAAAGACAAGTGCGCAGAGTACTATTTAGAGCTCACGAATGTCATTATTTATAAGTTCTGTACCTTTTTTGCTTCAAATAAGTTTACATTAAGCATCTGTATTTCCCTCTCTCCACGTCTAGTGTAATATTCCCCTGTTCTATTATGACAATACACGAGGAAGATATCTCAAATATAATATAAATATAAAGTATCTGTCAATGTAGGCCTACATATACACGAAAAAGCTAAAAGTCCCATTAGCTTTGTATTTGGCTTTTCTTTACTGTTTTTTTTTTTTTTTTTTTTTTTTTTTAAACGAGAGGAATGAAGGTCATGCATATGGTGTGTGTTTGTACGCAGGGGCTTTTCCCAGAAAAAAATTAGCCACACATCACTTTGGATTTGGTTAATGCGACCATGCTTCATATCAGGGCCTTTTGTGTGCGAGCAAATCTTCGTTTTTTTATGTGCATGTGCTATTAGAGCTTTTATAATTGGGGTTTGCACATGTATACAATCTCTGTACTGATGTTGTATCTTAGCAGATCACACTTATTAATTGAAGCTTGAGAACATGGGTAACATCATAATGCAGGGGTTGCACGGGTGACTGTGGTACATTTGACTTCAGCCTTTGAGCATCGTATTGCCTTTTGTGTGTCATACGGGCATAATTATCCATATCAGAGCAGCCAACTCCATGATGTGATCATTATACAGCTCAGCTCATTATCAAAGACTCACACTATCTTTGCTTTTTACTGGGTTAGTGTTGGTAAGGCTAAGATAATGCAGTTTTTAATTGAAACACTGAATATTCTGTGACACATAGAAGCTGGATACATGTGACACAACAAACACTTATGACCTCTCTCTCTCTCTCTCTCTCTCTCTCTCTCTCTCTCTCTCTCTCTCTCAAACACACACCTCTTTACGGGTTTAATGACAGGTTCAATCAGTTTACCAGACTAAGACACGCGCACACACAAACACATCATTGCGTACATAACCCTAGCCTTTGTCGACCGCGGCCAGCCCACTGTTTAGTGTTGTTTTCCAGTGTAAGTAGTTCGAGTGACTTTTTGCTGTACTGTGGCTTCTCTGGTGTTTTAAGCTGTAGGAGGTTCTTGTGGAGCTGGTCATCACAGTGGGAGAGGTGCCCGCTCTCTTTTATCTGTTCTCACTTACTCTGAGACTACAGATGACTTAACTTAAAAAAGAGATTTGGATTCAATATACACAGCCAATGAGAGTCACTCTTATGGTGTTAGTGATGCAGCTATTTTTAAGTTTTTGTGAAATCAAAGGACAGCTCTCCCAGTTGTGTATGTTCTACCTTGCTAGTGTGTGGAATTCCAGGCAAGGTAATATACTTCTGTACAAAAATACCTTTATTGTACGTGTCTGTTTTTTTTAAAAATGCCCAATTTATTGGTTATCAAATAATAGCCTATATCAGACTTTTTTTTTTTTTTTATTGGTAACAGTGAATATTGGTTATATAATGGTCCATGCTCCTTTTCAATGTGTGTGTTTTTTTAACATAACCTTTGCCATCATATAATGCCCCCATAAAGTAAATATCTACCAATTATTAACACTAATGTTTAAAAGTTTGGGGTTGGTAAGATATTTCGTTTTTTTTTTTTTGTTGTTGAAAGAAATCCCTTTTAATCCTTTAATTTTTTATTCCATTATTATTATTATTCTAATTAAGTTAAAAATACTACTAGCGAATACACTGATCTGATACAGCCTGATACAAAGCGCTTTTTCAACCATTTACGTCCACTTAAGACATAAACGACTGTTTATGAAGATACTCACAAAGGCGGGCATTTTGACAGTGTGTGTATTTGACTGTTCAAGCCCAGTAAGTAAGGTGCTAAAAAATCTAGTCGCTAAGTTCAGTACTCGTGTCAATTGTCTACGGGTAGCCCACTCCTAATTGAAATTGCGATGAACAACAATTTGCATATTTAGAAACATATTGATGTAGGCCTAAATGATGACAGTGCAACACTTCGCTATGAAACACAAAGAGCTTTAGACTAGGGGTCGACCGATATGTGATTTTCAGGGCCGATACCGATTATTACAGGTCAAATAGACCGATAACCGATATTTTGAACCGATATATATATATATATATATATATTATAGCTATGTCTGGTGTAAAACTGTAAATTAATGTAAAAATTAAGAATAACAAAGGGTTTTGACAAATACTTTCTTTAAATGATTTTAAACATATCTTTGAATCTGAGAACTGTTATTAATAATAATAATAATAACTTGTAAAAAGTGCAGGGAGCACCCAGCAGCATTCTGTAAACATTTTGTAAAACTTAAAGACTATTTTAATTTTTAAATAAAATTTTAGTAATCAAAAAGCATTTCTAATTCATTAAAATCAAACTTATTCAATTTATTTACAGTTTAACAAAAATTAAATTTTTAGGGCCTTGTGAAAAACCGAACTTTTATTTTGACGGGTTGCCGTGGAGATCTTTGAGTTTCTGTGTGTTTATGATATGTCGATAACTTTTCTCAGTTGAAGCATTAAAAAGCTCATGAAGTGACTAAGCGGCTCTGGAGATGATGTTTATGCAATCATGTCCTCATATAATGATGCGGCTGAGGCTGAAAACAGCGCAAGCGTCACGCGTGCTCCAGTGTGTGTGTGTGTGTGTGTGTGTGTGTGTGGTAACTAAAATCACGCGTCTGCACCATTCATTTAACGTTAGAGTTAGAGACACGCAGGATTCATATTTAAATAGTCTTTTTGCGGTTTGATTTGTACTGACCTGCTTTTTATTAATTCATTAAAAAGTTGACACATTCCGTGATATTCCGCTTAATACAGTAAATTCCGTTTTTATGACTGGATTCCGCGACTCCGTCTGTTCTGCATCGCGGAAATCACAGGGCTCTATTATATTGAGGACGGTATTTTGCAACTTCAGTGTAGTAATCTATTGCTTCTTCAGCAAAGTCTGCTGCTGCCTTAACTTTGAGAGACAACTGAAGCGTGATCAGTGAAGCAGCTCTAGTCAGCGAGTGCTCTCTCGGTGTAAAGCCCCGTTCACACTACACGCGACTTTGTCGCTGCAAGTCGCCAGTCACTGGCGATGAGGTCGCTAGTGGGTGTTCCCACTACTGGTTGACTAGTATGACATCCAAAAGACAGCGAATCAGCTTTCTTGCTGCTAAAAAACACAATTTCTGGAGGGAAAATACTAAATATAAATATACTCCGTACATAAAAACGTCTGTAGTGAAGCATGAAGATGAATGAGACACAGAAGTCGATTTTTCTCGTTGCGGCCGTTTATCTACGGCATAAGCGCAAACGCCGGTCTATCTGGGTTCACGAGACCATTCGGGCTCGGAGACAGCACGGCGAGTACCACCGGCTGGTGCAGGAACTGCGGCTGGATGAAGTCCGGTTCCAGCAGTACTTCAGGCTGGACAGGACCCAGTTTGATGTGCTGCTGCGGAGGGTGGGTCCCCTGATTTGCAAGGACAATACACGGTTCCGCCGAGCCATTTCCCCCGGTGAACGGCTGGCAATTTGTTTACCAGGGGCTGAGGAGAAGGATCACGTGCGCTGCACTCCTATTGGTTGTCGCTCGCGAAAATCGCTCTTAATTTGCATAAAGTTAAAAATTTCTCAACTTTGTCGCGTCGCCAGACACGCCCCATCTAGTCGCCAACGGTCGCTGTCGCGCCTGTCGCCGGAAGTTGCCCGCTCACCATTGAAATGAATGGTATCGCGTCGCGTGTAGTGTGAACGGGGCTTGAGAGTGCAACACTTTCAGTGCCTCAGCTTTCCGCGCTGATTGGCCGGACTCGTGACTCCCAACAAATCAGATGTGCGGGGACATTATGCCGCGTTCCAGGCAACCCGTAACCCGTGTTTTTCCAACTCGTAACTGGGAGTACATCGATCTAGTACGAGTTCACGGATGGGAAGTCACGGGTTTGACTTGCCGTTCCAGTGCACTTTCACGGGTATAAGGTTGGAAAAACACGGGTTACAGGTTGCCTGGAACGATGTACTCCCAGTTACGAGTTGGAAAAACACAGGTTACAGGTTGCCTGGAACGCGGCATTAGTCTAGTCTACAGAGTGGTGAGATCCGACAAAGGTGGCTGCGTCAGAGCCAAATATAGCGCATTTCAAAATAAAATTATTTTATCGGCAAATCGGTTTTGAAAATGGCCGATACCGATAACCATAAAACTGCTTAATATTGGCGCCGATAATCGGTCGACCCCTACTTTAGACTTTATATGCAAAACCAAAAAAACCTATATGGAAACCTAAACAAACAGCTCACACAGAGACTAAGTTCGTGTGGACTGTGGAGCAGCATTACTGTGAATGGAGTTGCTGCATGCATGTAAATAAAGCGTCTAGCTTCACTTTGAAATACGCAGGGCATATATTTATTTCATTGAATCACAGCCTTTGCGATTTCACAAAAGCACTTATGCTATATTATAATGGTTTTAAAGGCACACTGTGGAATTTTTGGCCACTAGGGTGCGCTCGACCTGTAATTTTCACGTCTAGTTCCCCTAGAGGCCACAAGCGCCGCAGCATTGTCGCAAAAGTCAACAAACAGTCAACCGGTCAACCTCCCGTGTCTTTATGTGTGTGCAGCATTTGATTTTTATGTTGGAGAAAGTTAATTGATTCACTACTGACCAAAATAATAATAAAAATATAAGATTAATAATGTAAATCCTATAAAGAAAACAAATTGAATAAAAGTAGCATACGCAGAAAACAATGTCTGATCAGGTAAGTCGCATTGACAAGGGTTGCCCAATCCTGCTCCTGCCGATCGTCTGTCCTGCACAGTTCATCTCCAACCCTAATCAAACACACCTGAAGCAAACAATTAACGTCTTCAGGATCTCTTTGCAATGGGTTGGAGATGAAAATCGAGTAGTCGGGAAATCGTGTAACAAAACTGATATAACTCACTACATATTTCCGTTATTTGTAGTCTTCAGTTTGTTTTTCCTTTTTACACAAATACAAACATATATGAGCTGAAAGGAAGAAAAAACATTTACATTTACATTTGTATACGGCAGTATGTTGTGACTTATATCAGTTTTGTTACACGAATTCGCAGTAAATATTACATTATATATACACTTTTATGCCGATGTTTATTTTAAACTCTCCCTTTTTCTTTTTTTGGTCTCCTCTGACAAAATCTTTGCTTTCTTCCGAGTAGCTGTTGATTCAGCCATGACGACAACATACAGACGCCGGCAATCAAACGCGAGTTGAGCTCTCACGTTAGAATTTGAGGAAGTTGGGGTGGTGGGGGAAGTGACGTATGCCGTAAAGCGGTCGAATTTTGTAGTTCTTTTTGTGCTCGGGTTCCTACCCGAAACCCGAAGTTACATAGTGCTAGTAAAAGCGATACAGACACCTTCAGGCTACGGCAGACGTGTCATTCAACCTATTGTAAGTCGATGTACCATCTCAATGGGTTTTGGTAATATATTATAAAGGTTGAAAAGTTCCACAGTGTGCCTTTAATATATCATGCAGCCTTAGAAAATTGCCTAATAATGCTGCTCATGATTTCTCTTCTGTGATATGGCCACTTCCATTTCCATTTTCAGATTAATCGACACAGGTAAATTGCAATCAAGGATTTTTTTTAATCGAGTTCTTGAATTTAAGCAAGGAATCATGACAGACCTAAAGAACACTAATCTTTAGGTAAGTCCAAATGTTCTGATGCCTAAATTCACTTTTAGTATTTCAAATGATTCGTTTTTAAGTTATTTTTTGACAAAAATAAGGCATAAAAAAAAAAAAAGTTTGGTTCCGGTTTGTTGTCAGTTGAGGTCATGGGTCGGTAGGGATTTTTTTTTTTTTTTTTTTTTTTCAGTGGCAGCAAGGGATAGGTAGGAAATTATTCAGGGCTCGACCTTAAGCCTTTTCATGTGCTTGCCCTCCGAACAAGTAAATCTGTCATTCACATCAAAAAAGTTGCTTGTCCGGATTTTTTTAAATTTTATTTATTTATTCTGAAGCAATATTCTCATCCGTGTTCAATCAGCTTTGATATTTAAATTGGCATATTGTAATATCTGCACCTTTGAAGGGCATCCCCTCCCCCAATCTTATTAAATGCCCTATAGTGTCGTCTTATTCTAAATAATTGAATTTATTGATCAAATTTAGGAATTTAAAATGAAAGATGAAGCATACTGTTACCCTAGGTAGGGCTGATCAAATTAAATAATTTACACTGAAAAATTACAATTGCATAAAATAATGTTATGAAATTGATTTAAATGTACAAATAAGAAACATTGGAAAGAAGTATACTAGGCTACTTATAAACATAACACTAAACTGCCAATAGGTGGCGGCAGGCGGCCGTATTAATGAGTGAGTCATTGATTCATTAATTCAAACGATTTGTTTAAACGGTTGATTCATTCAAGAATGAGACAGATGTTAATGAATGGGTCATTGAATCTTTGACTCAACCGATTCGGTCAAAATGCTGAATCATTCAGTAATGAAAACAGGTCGAGTGTTCCTGTGAGATGCGCCGTGGTTCTGCTGTGATTTTTGTTTGGAACTATTTTCGCTGCAGAAACAGAACAAAAACAGCCAATATTGCATCTAAAATGTAAGTGACTTGATTTTAACTGTTTATTGAACTGTTGTAGGAAATCAATGTCACATTTTCAATCGTGATATGGTATTCAGGAAAAATAATTGAGGCTGCTTAACACATATGTTAAAATATAGAAACTCCACATTTAGATTTTTTATAGGCAGTATGTTGTTAACTGTATGTGTGTGTGTGCTGCGCTCATGTGTGTAGATTTCTCCTCGAGAGGCTGCGCGAGCGTCAACAGCGCAACCTCACCGTCAGCAGGCTAATACATTTATTATCCACAATCGATCGCAACTTACAATAAATGTAATAAAATCAGAATCATTCTCTCGGTTTAGTGATTCCCTAGTTATTTTTAGGTGTTCAAGCACGAAGTGCTGAAAACCTATTGTATCTGTACTGATTTTTAGGTGTTCAAGCACGAAGTGCTGAAAACCTATTGTATTTGTACTGATTTTTATTAGGTGTTCAAGCACGAAGTGCTGAAAACCTATTGTAATTGCTATTGGAAAAAAAAAAAAAAACTAAAACGCATCGTGCAGCCCAAACCGTAAGGCCTAGAGACTTGAAACCTGGCCAGCTGCTAGGGCCTCAGTTTGGGGAGAACCTATCAGAGTATGACCCCGATTGGCCCATAGGTGGCGCTACAGCAACCACAAGTACTAAATTGCCCATAACTCATCGACCGTTTGACCTAGAATCTAGATTTGTACACCACTGTGTTCCTTGGCTCAAGACGGACAAGATGTATATCTCGGATTGTCGATTTGAGCAAAAAAAAATTTGTTATGGCCAATTTTGTCCAAAACCTACTTTTGCGAACTAGTCCCTGGTTTTTTCCCTGATCGGAACCAGACCAGTCTAGGACAATTCTATGGACTCTCTAGATCAATAATTATCAAAAAAAAGTTGAACTTTGCCCTTTGGTTCACTGTAACAGGGTCATTTAGAAAAGGGGGCGTGTCAAAATACACTCAAAAGCCTATAAATCATAAATAAAAACTCAGAACTTCACAAAAATTGATGAGCACATGTGTCCTAACATGGTGAAGAAGCATGCAGAGTTTCATGGAGATCGGACCATAGGTGGCGCTATAACTGTCAAAAAGGTCCCCCATTATTAGGTGTTCAAGCACGAAGTGCTGAAAACCTATTGTAATTGCTATTTGAAAAAAAAAAAAAACCTAAAACGCATCGTGCAGCCCAAACCGTAAGGCCTAGAGACTTGAAACCTGGCCAGGTGCTAGGGCCTCAGTTTGGGGAGAACCTATCAGAGTATGACCCCGATTGGCCCATAGGTGGCGCTACAGCAACCACAAGTACTAAATTGCCCATAACTCATCGACCGTTTGACCTAGAATCTAGATTTGTACACCACTGTGTTCCTTGGCTCAAGACGGACAAGATGTATATCTCGGATTGTCGATTTGAGCAAAAAAAAATTGTTATGGCCAATTTTGTCCAAAACCTACTTTTGCGAACTAGTCCCTGGTTTTTTCCCTGATCGGAACCAGACCAGTCTAGGACAATTCTATGGACTCTCTAGATCAATAATTATCAAAAAAAAGTTGAACTTTGCCCTTTGGTTCACTGTAACAGGGTCATTTAGAAAAGGGGGCGTGTCAAAATACACTCAAAAGCCTATAAATCATAAATAAAAACTCAGAACTTCACAATAATTGGTGAGCATATGTGACATACCATCATTAACAAGCATGCAAAATTTTATGGAGATCGGACCATAGGTGGCGCTATAACTGTTAAAAAGCTTTAAAACCATATATTTCCTATGGTAAATTGCCTGTTTTGGCTGTAAATGGTCTTTTCCATCAATTATGTCAGTGGTTAAATGTATGCTAAATAAAACTTAAAGTCTTTTGATGCTTTTGTGCTTAACGGCCTTAAAGGCCTTAACTGCTTGAACACCGCTAAATGCTGCTAGTTATTATTATTAGGTGTTCAAGCACGAAGTGCTGAAAACCTATTGTATTTGTACTGATTTTTTTAGGTGTTCAAGCACGAAGTGCTGAAAACCTATTGTATTTGTACTGATTTTTATTATTAGGTGTTCAAGCACGAAGTGCTGAAAACCTATTGTAATTGTCCTGATTTTTATTATTATTTTTCTTCTGCCGTAAAACGCATCGTGCAGCCCAAACTGTAAGGGCTAGAGACTTGAAACTTTGGCAGATGGTAGTACAAAAATCGAGGAGAGGTTCAGAGAGTATGACCCAGATTGGCCTATAGGTGGCGCTATAGCAATCAATTGCGCGTAACTGCTCATAACTCCTAAACCGTAAGGCGTAGACTCAAGTGTCTTATATCATTGGAAAGCTGGACTCTTGACTTAAAAAACGTATATCTCCGATTTCATTTCCGCCATGATGGATTTTCCGCCATTTTGAATTTTGTCAAAAAACGACTTTTGCGAACTAGTCCCTGGTTTTTTGCCCGATCGGAACCAAACCAGTGCAGAAATGTTCACTGGAGTCTGAATATCAATAATTATCAAAAAAAAGTTGAATTTTCGATTTTCGGTCGCTAGAGGGAGTAAAATGAATGTTGTGGGAGGAGCCTATTTTATTAAAATGACTATAACTCAAGAAGTAAATGAGATATCCTCACCAAACTTGACACACATGTGTATGAGGACAGTCTGGGGTCACAGTAAAAAAACCGCTTCGATCTAACACTAGGTGGCGCTATAACATTAAAAAAAACATAAAAGGGGGTGTGGCCACCTGACCGTTAGTCCGATTGACTTGAAAATTGGTATGCAGTGTCTTGGTCCAAGGCCCCATGTATGTGTATGAGGACATTGGCGTATCTCTAAAAACATGGCCGCCATCGGCCAATGAAGTTTGAGCACCTATGAGACGAGGTTAACGGAGGCCGATCGGAACGAAACTCGATGGGCATGTTCGACTCATGGCCCAAGAGGTCTGAAAGAGTTTTGAAAGAAATCGGCCACTAGTTGGCGCTAACGAGATTTACGGCTCTGTAATCACGTGGTGTTGCACACATCCCCACAATATGCATATCATTTGATAGATCTCCTCATGCTGAACAACTTTGCCTCTGGAATCATTGCTGTCAATCAAACCGTTCATTAAATATTCACGAATATGTTAAAAACCTACTTTTGCGAACTAGTCCCTGGTTTTTCGCCCGATCGGAACCAGACCAGTCTAGGACAATTCTCTGGACTCTCTAGATCAATAATTATCAAAAAAAAGTTGAACTTTGCCCTTTGGTTCACTGTAACAGGGTCATTTATAAAAGGGGACGTGTCAAAACACACTCAAAAGCCTATAAATCATAAATAAAAACTCAGAACTTCACAAAAATTGGTGAGCATATGTGTCATACCATGATGAAGAAGCATGCAAAGTTTCATGGAGATCGGACAATAGGTGGCGCTATAACTGTTGAAAAGCTTTAAACCCATGTATTTCCTATGGTAAATTGCCTGTATTGGCTGTAAATGGTCTTTTCCATCTATGATCGTATAATTTTCATATCTTAATGTTTAAAACCAGTGCAGTACAATTATCTGGACTCTCTAGATCAATAATTATCAGAAAAGGTATAATTACTTCATTTGGATGGCTATAATAGAGTGTAAATCGGATGGCTATAACAGCTATAACAGCTTGGATGGCTATAACAGCCAAAAAGTGGTATTTTACTGCCCCCTGCTGTCATTTCATCATACTACTCTCTAATATTTTTATATATAATTGATATTTAGACTTTATTAAATCATTATTTTAACATTTACAATCACATTTTGTCAAAATTCATCTATTGCTCTGTACTCTCTAGAACAATAATTATAGGAAAATGTATAACTTCTTCATTTGGATGACTATAATAGGGTCACTTCAATATGTAGCCTTGAGCGAAAGCCAATATCTTTTCAATAAATGCTCATAGCTTCTTAAAAAAAGGTCAAGAACAGCTATAACAGCTTGAAAAAGGCTAACAGCCAATAAGTGGTATTTTACTGCCCCCTGCTGTTTAAAAAAAGTCATTTTGTCACACTACTCAACTATAATTAATATTTAGACTTTATAAATTCACTATTTTAACATTTACAATAACATTTAGTCAAAAATCATCTATTGAAGTGACAATTGAGTCACATTGGATCCTGAAGTTCCAAATGTCTCTATCTACATCAGAATGAGCGTGTGTAGATTAAATTATATGAAAAACATGGCCTATTGTATAAGTAGGCTGTAATAGCACTGTTGTCCACTAGATGGAGCAGCAGCATTAGACATTTTTAATCTTTTTTTATCAGCTTTCAGCATTGGCTAACAAACAAATGCTTAAAGCATTTTCTTTAATTAGTTTTATATTATTACATTGCAAAGAAATATGTGAAATGCTCATATACCATTAAAACTGATTTTCACAATAACATATCCCAAAAATGTGTGTGTGTGTGTGTGTGTGTGTGTGTGTGTGTGTGTGTGTAAGCATGCATTATGGAGTTAACATGAAAAAAATGGTTTGCTTCAGTGGAGAATACTGGAGAAACAAAGTAGTTGAAAATGAAAGTGAGCCAATAAGTGGTCTTCTACTGCCCTCTGCTGGCCATTCTTCTTATTAATAGTCTTTTTTTGTATATAGACACTATAAAATCACTTATATAACAATTACTATTATAACACATTCATATTTTGTCAGAGTTTATCACTTCAATTGTTCTTATGCTTCATATAATTGCTATCAACGTGGTAAATCATGGTAAATAATGCCAGACACATGGTAAATCATAGTAAAAAAGGTAAATCATGCTAGAATCCTGGTAAATTATTCTAGAATGTGCTATATCATGGTAAATCATCATATAACATGGTATATCAAGGTAAACTATGGAAAATCATGTTAGATTCATGGTAAATCATACTGGAACATGGTAAATCATGAAAAATCACACTGAAATGTAGTATATCATGGTAAATCATGCTTGCTACATAAAACTTAATGTCTTTTGATGCTTTTGTGCTTAACGGCCTTAAAGGCCTTAACTGCTTGAACACCGCTAAATGCTGCTAGCAGCTTTAATTATTATTATTATTATTATTTTCCCCTAAAACGCATCGTGCAGCCCAAACCGTAAGTGCTGGAGCTCTGAAACTTTGTCAGATGGTAGTACAAAAATCGAGGAGAGGTTCAGAGAGTATGACCCCGATTGGCCTATAGGTGGCGCTACAGCAATCAATTGCGCGTAACGGCTCATAACTCCTAAACCGTAAGGCGTAGACTCAAGTGTCTTATATCATTGGAAAGCTGGACTCTTAACTTAAAAAACGTATATCTCCGATTTCATTTCCGCCATGATAGATTTTCCGCCATTTTGAATTTTGTTGAAAAACTACTTTTGCGAACTAGTCCCTGGTTTTTTGCCCGATCGGAACCAAACCAGTGTAGAAATGTTCTCTGGAGTCTGAATATCAATAATTATTGAAAAAAAGTTGAAATTTCGATTTCCGGTTGCTAGGGGGCGCAAAATGAACGTTGTGGGAGGAGCCTATTTTACAAAAATGGCTATAACTCGAGAACGAAATGAGATATCTTCACCAAACTTGACACACATGTGTATAAGGACAGTGTGGGGTCACAGTAAAAAAACCGCGTCGATCTAACACTAGGTGGCGCTATAACATTAAAAAAACATAAAAGGGGGTGTGGCCACCTGACCATTAGTCCGATTTACCTGAAAATTGGTATGCAGTGTCTTGGTCCAAGGCCCCATGAATGTCTATGAGGACATTGGCGTATCTCAAAAAACATGGCCGCCATCGGCCAATGAAGTTTGAGCACCTGTGAGACGAGGTTAACGGAGGCCAATCGGAACGAAACTCAATGGGCATGTTCGACTCATGGGCCAAGAGGTCTGTAAGAGTTTTGAAAGAAATCGGCCACTAGTTGGCGCTAACGAGTTTTACGGCTCTGTAATCACGTGGTGTTGCACACATCCCCACAAAATGCATATAATTTGATAGATCTCCTCATGATGAACAACTTTGCCTCTAGAACCATTGCTGTCAATCAAACCGTTCATTAAATATTCACGAATATGTTAAAAACCTACTTTTGCGAACTAGTCCCTGGTTTTTCGCCCGATTGGAACCAGACCAGTCTAGGACAATTCTCTGGACTCTCTAGATCAATAATTATTGAAAAAAAGTTGAAATTTGCCATTTGGTTCATTATAACAGGATCATTTATAAAAAGGGGCGTGTCAAAACACACTCAAAAGCCTATAAATCATAAATAAAAACTCAGAACTTCACAAAAATTGATGAGCATATGTGTCATACCATGGTGAAGAAGCATGCAAAGTTTCATGGAGATCGGACAATAGGTGGCGCTATAACTGTTGAAAAGCTTTAAAACCATACATTTCCTATGGTAAATTGCCTGTATTGGCTGTAAATGGTCTTTTCCATCTATGATCGTATAATTTTCATATCTTAATGTTTAAAACCAGTGCAGTACAATTATCTGGACTCTCTAGATCAATAATGATCAGAAAAGGTATAATTACTTCATTTGGATGGCTATAATAGAGTGTAAATCGGATGGCTATAACAGTTATAACAGCTTGGATGGCTATAACAGCCAAAAAGTGGTATTTTACTGCCCCCTGCTGTCATTTCATCATACTACTCTCTAATATTTTTATATATAATTGATATTTAGACTTTATTAAATCATTATTTTAACATTTACAATCACATTTTGTCAAAATTCATCTATTGCTCTGTACTCTCTAGAACAATAATTATAGGAAAATGTATAACTTCTTCATTTGGATGACTATAATAGGGTCACTTCAATATGTAGCCTTGAGCGAAAGCCAATATCTTTTCAATAAATGCTCATAGCTTCTTAAAAAAAGGTCAAGAACAGCTATAACAGCTTGAAAAAGGCTAACAGCCAATAAGTGGTATTTTACTGCCCCCTGCTGTTTAAAAAAAGTCATTTTGTCACACTACTCAACTATAATTAATATTTAGACTTTATAAATTCACTATTTTAACATTTACAATAACATTTAGTCAAAAATCATCTATTGAAGTGACAATTGAGTCACATTGGATCCTGAAGTTCCAAATGTCTCTATCTACATCAGAATGAGCGTGTGTAGATTAAATTATATGAAAAACATGGCCTATTGTATAAGTAGGCTGTAATAGCACTGTTGTCCACTAGATGGAGCAGCAGCATTAGACATTTTTAATCTTTTTTTATCAGCTTTCAGCATTGGCTAACAAACAAATGCTTAAAGCATTTTCTTTAATTAGTTTTATATTATTACATTGCAAAGAAATATGTGAAATGCTCATATACCATTAAAACTGATTTTCACAATAACATATCCCAAAAATGTGTGTGTGTCTGTGTGTGTGTGTGTGTGTGTGTGTGTGTGTGTGTGTGTGTGTGTGTGTGTGTGTGTGTGTGTGTGTGTGTGTGTGTGTGTGTGTAAGCATGCATTATGGAGTTAACATGAAAAAAATGGTTTGCTTCAGTGGAGAATACTGGAGAAACAAAGTAGTTGAAAATGAAAGTGAGCCAATAAGTGGTCTTCTACTGCCCTCTGCTGGCCACTCTTCTTATTAATAGTCTTTTTTTGTATATAGACACTATAAAATCACTTATATAACAATTACTATTATAACACATTCATATTTTGTCAGAGTTTATCACTTCAATTGTTCTTATGCTTCATATAATTGCTATCAACGTGGTAAATCATGGTAAATAATGCCAGAAACATGGTAAATCATAGTAAAAAAGGTAAATCATGCTAGAATCCTGGTAAATTATTCTAGAATGTGCTATATCATGGTAAATCATCATATAACATGGTATATCAAGGTAAACTATGGAAAATCATGTTAGATTCATGGTAAATCATACTGGAACATGGTAAATCATGAAAAATCACACTGAAATGTAGTATATCATGGTAAATCATGCTTGCTACATAAAACTTAATGTCTTTTGATGCTTTTGTGCTTAACGGCCTTAAAGGCCTTAACTGCTTGAACACCGCTAAATGCTGCTAGTTATTATTAGGTGTTCAAGCACGAAGTGCTGAAAACCTATTGTATTTGTACTGATTTTTATTATTATTATTATTATTATTATTATTATTATTTTTCTTCCGCCGTAAAACGCATCGTGCAGCCCAAACCGTAAGTGCTAGAGACTTGAAACTTGGCCAGTAGGTAGTACAAAAATCGAGGAGAGGTTATCAAATTATGAGCCCGATTGGCCCATAGGTGGCGCTATAGCAACCAATTGCACAAAACTGCTTATAACTCCTAGACCGTAAGTCGTAGACTCAAGTGTCTTATATCACTGGAAAGCTGGTCACCTGACGAAAAAAACGTATATCTCCGATTTAATTTCCGCCAATATAGATTTTCCGCCATTTTGAATTTTGTCAAAAAACTACTTTTGCGAACTAGTCCCTGGTTTTTTGTCCGATCGGAACCAAACCAGTGCAGAAATGTTCTTTGGAGTCTGAATGTTAATAATTATTGAAAAAAAGTTGAAATTTCGATTTTCGGTCGCTAGGGGGCGCAAAATGAACATTGTGGGAGGAGCCTATTTTACTAAAATGGCTATAACTCGATAAGGAAATGAGATAGCTTCACCAATCTTGGTACACATGTGAATGAGTTCAATCTGAGGTCACAGTAAAAAAATCGCAACGATCGAACACTAGGTGGCGCTATAACATGAAAAATACATATAAAGGGCTGACCGTTAGTCCGATTGACCTGAAAATTGGTATGCAGTGTCTTGGTCCAAGGCCCCATGTATGTGTAAGAGGACATTGGCGTATCTCAAAAAACATGGCCGCCATCGACCAATGAAGTTGAGACGAGGTTAACGGAGGCCAATCGTAACGAAACTCGATGGGCATGTTCGACTCATGGCCCAAGAGGTCTGTAAGAGTTTTGAAAGAAATCGGCCACTAGTTGGCGCTAACGAGTTTTACGGCTCTGTAATCACGTGGTGTTGCACACAACCCCACAAAATGCATATCATTTGATAGATCTCCTCATGTTGAACAACTTTGCCTCTAGAACCATTGCTGTCAATCAAACCGTTCATTAAATATTCATGAATATGTTAAAAACCTACTTTTGCGAACTAGTCCCTGGTTTTTCGCCCGATCGGAACCAGACCAGTCTAGGACAATTCTCTGGAGTCTCTAGATCAATAATTATTGAAAAAAAGTTGAACTTTTCCCTTTACTTTGCTATAACAGGGTCATTTAGAAAATGGGCGTGGCAAAATACACTCAAAAGCCTATAAATCCTAAATAAAAACTCAGAACTTCACAATAATTGGTGAGCATATGTGACATACCATCATTAACAAGCATGCAAAATTTTATGGAGATTGGACCATAGGTGGCGCTATAACTGTTAAAAAGCTTTAAAACCATATATTTCCTATGGTAAATTGCCTGTTTTGGCTGTAAATGGTCTTTTCCATCAATTATGTCAGTGGTTAAATGTATGCTAAATAAAACCTAATGTCTTTTGATGCTTTAAGTGCTTAACGGCCTTAAAGGCCTTAACTGCTTGAACACCGCTAAATGCTGCTAGTTATTAGGTGTTCAAGCACGAAGTGCTGAAAACCTATTGTAATTGTCCTGATTTTTATTATTATTTTTCTTCTGCCGTAAAACGCATCGTACAGCCCAAACTATAAGGGCTAGAGACTTGAAACTTTGGCAGATGGTAGTACAAAAATCGAGGAGAGGTTCAGAGAGTATGACCCCGATTGGCCTATAGGGGGCGCTATAGCAATCAATTGCGCGTAACTGCTCATAACTCCTAAATCGTAAGGCGTAGACTCAAGTGTCTTATATCAATGGAAAGCTGGACTCTTGACTTAAAAAACGTATATCTCCGATTTCATTTCCGCCATGATGGATTTTCCGCCATTTTGAATTTTGTCAAAAAACTACTTTTGCAAACTAGTCCCTGGTTTTTTGCCCGATCGGAACCAAACCAGTGCAGAAATGTTCTCTGGAGGCTGAATATCAATAATTATCAAAAAAAAGTTGAAATTTCCATTTCCGGTTGCTAGGGGACGCAAAATGATCGTTGTGGGAGGAGCCTATTTTACTAAAATGGCTATAACTCGAGAGGTAAATGAGATATCTTCACCAAACTTGACACACTTGTGTATGAGGACAGTCTGGGGTCACAGTAAAAAAACCGCGTCGATCTAACACTAGGTGGCGCTATAACATTAAAAAAACATAAAAGGGGGTGTGGCCACCTGACCGTTAGTCCGATTGACTTGAAAATTGGTGTGCAGTGTCTTGGTCCAAGGTGCCATGTATGTGTATGAGGACATTGGCGTATCTCAAAAAACATGGCTGCCATCGACCAATGAAGTTTGAGCCCCTATGAGACAAGGTTAACGGAGGCCAATCGGAACGAAACTCGATGGGCATGTTCGACTCATGGCCTAAGAGGTCTGTAAGAGTTTTGAAAGAAATCGGCCACTAGTTGGCGCTAACGAGTTTTACGGCTCTGTAATCACATGGTGTTGCACACATCCCCCCAAAATGCATATCAATTGATAGATCTCCTCATGCTGAACAACTTTGCCTCTAGAACCATTGCTGTCAATCAAATCGTTCATTAAATATTCACGAATATGTTAAAAACCTACTTTTGCGAAATAGTCCCTGGTTTTTCGCCCGATCGGAACCAGACCAGTCGAGGACAATTCTCTGGACTCTCTAGATCAATAATTATCAAAAAAAAGTTGAACTTTGCCCTTTGGTTCACTGTAACAGGGTCATTTAGAAAATGGGAGTGTCAAAATACACTCAAAAGCCTATAAATCATAAATGAAAACTCAGAACTTCACAAAAATTGATGAGCATATGTGTCATACCATGGTGAAGAAGCATGCAAAGTTTCATGGAGATCGGACCATAAGTGGCGCTATAACTGTTAAAAAGCTTTAAAACCATACATTTCCTATGGTAAATTGTCTGTATTGGCTGTAAATGGTGTTTTCCATCTATTATGTCAGTGGTTAAATGTATGCTAAATAAAACTTAATGTCTTCAATGCTTAAGTGCTTAACGGCCTTAAAGGCCTTAACTGCTTGAACACCGCTAAATGCTGCTTGCAGCTTTAATTATTTTTATTATTATTCTTCCGCCGTAAAACGCATCGTGCAGCCCAAACCGTAAATGCTAGAGACTTGAAACTTTGTCAGATGGTAGTACACAAATCGAGGAGAGCTTATCAAATTATGAGCCCGATTGGCCCATAGGTGGCGCTATAGCAACCAATTGCGCAAAACTGCTCATAACTCCTAGACCGTAAGTCGTAGACTCAAGTGTCTTATATCATTGGAAAGCTGGACTCCTGACTTAAAAAACGTATATCTCCGATTTCATTTGCGTCATGATAGATTTTCCGCCATTTTGAATTTTGTCAAAAAATGACTTTTGCAAACTAGTCCCTGATTTTTCGCCCGATCGGAACCAAACCAGTGCACAAATGTTCTGTGGAGTCTGAACATAAATTATAATCGAAAAAACGTTGAAATTTCGATTTCCGGTCGCTAGGGGGCGCAAAAAGAACGTTGTGGGAGGAGCCTATTTTTCTAAAATGGCTATAACTCCAGAAGTAAATTAGATAGGCTCACCAAACTTGGTACACGTGTGCATGACTTCAATCTGAGGTCACAGTAAAAAAATCGCGATGATCGAACACTAGGTGGCGCTATAACATGAAAAAAAACATATAAAGGACTGACCGTTAGTCCGATTGACTTGAAAATTGGTATGCAGTGTCTTGGTCCAAGGCCCCATGTATGTCTATGAGAACATTGACGTATCTCAAAAAACATGGCCGCCATCGACCAATGAAGTTTGAGCCCCTATGAGACGAGGTTAACGGAGGCCAATCGGAACGAAACTCGATGGACATGTTCGACTCATGGCCTAAGAGGTCTGTAAGAGTTTTGAAAGAAATCGGCCACTAGTTGGCGCTAACGAGTTTTATGGCTCTGTAATCACGTGGTGTTGCACACATCCCCCCAAAATGCATATCATTTGATAGATCTCCTCATGGTGAACAACTTTGCCTCTAGAACCATTGCTGTCAATCAAATCGTTCATTAAATATTCACGAATATGTTAAAAACCTACTTTTGCGAACTAGTCCCTGGTTTTTCGCCCGATCAAAACCAGACCAGTCTAGGACAATTCTCTGGACTCTCTAGATCAATAATTATCAAAAAAAAGTTGAACTTTGCCCTTTGGTTCACTGTAACAGGGTCATTTAGAAGAGGGGCGTGTCAAAATACACTCAAAAGCCTATAAATCGTAAATGAAAACGCAGAACTTGACAAAAATTGATGAGAATATGTGTCATACCATGGTGAGGAAGCATGCAAAGTTTCATGGAGATCGGACCATAGGTGGCGCTATAACTGTTAAAAAGCTTTAAAACCATATATTTCCTATGGTAAATTGCCTGTATTGGCTGTAAATGGTCTTTTCCATCTATGATCGTATACTTTTCATATCATAATGTTTAAAACCAGTGCAGTACAATTCTCGGGACTCTCTAGATCAATAATGATCAGAAAAGGTATAACATCTTAATTTGGATGGCTATAATAGGGTCACTTCAATATGTAGCCTTGACCAAATGTCCCCAAAAACCTATATCTCTTCAATGAATGCTCAGATCTTCTTAAAAAAAGGTCAGGACATATCACTCTAAACAAGCTTGACAAATTTTAGACAGATCGGACAAAATTTGCCTCTATAACAGTTAAAAAGGTGAAAATGATATGAATATAGTGGCATATTAAGCCAATAAGTGGTGTTTTACTGCCCCCTGCTGTTTAAAATAGTAATTTTGTCATAATGCTGACTATCATTGTTCTATAATTCATTTTTAGAATTAACATAATCACTATTTTAACATTTACAATCACATTTAGTCAAAATTCATTGTCACATTGACAAATGTGAACCCTGAATGAGACAGTTTAATCTACAATAGAATGTGTGTGTGTGTGTAGTCCCATGTTTCTGAATAGATTCTGAATAATCTGATTAATAGCTTGCAAAGACATGAAATGCTTATAGACCATTAAAATATATTTTCATAATGACTTTGTGTGTGTGTGTGTGTGTGTGTGTGTGTGTGTGTGTGTGAGCAAATGTCTACATATGAGTGCAAAAGCACCTGTGAAAACACTTTATTAATTAGTAGAATGGCCAGCAGAGGGCAGTAGAAGACCACTTATTGGCTCACTCTCATTTTGACACACTTGATTTTCAACAGTAAATCAAAGCACTAAAGCAAACCAGTTTTTCCATGTTAACTATTATAACACAATCATTTTTTGTCAGAGTTTATCACTTCATTTTTATTGGCACTTCACATCAATGCAGCAATGTGGTAAATCATGGTAAATCACGATAGAAACATGGTAAATCATAGTAAAAAATACTATTACATGGTGGATCATGGCAAATCATGCTAGCAATGTGATGAATCATGGTAAATCATGCTACAATCCTGGTAAATCATTCTAGAATGTGGTATATAATGGTAAATCATCCTATAACATGGGAAATTATGGTAAACTATGTTAAATCATGCTAGATTCATGGTAAATCATACTGGAACATGGTAGATCATGAAAAATCACACTAAATTTGGTATATCATGGTGAATCATGCTAAAACATGGTCTATTCCATCTATGATGTCAATGGTTAAATGCTTGCTACATAAAACTTAATGTCTTTTGATGCTTTTGTGCTTAACGGCCTTAAAGGCCTTAACTGCTTGAACACCGCTAAATGCTGCTTGCAGCTTTAATTTTGTTTGTTATTGATGTTCTAATCAGGCTACTTGTCCGTTCGGGCAAGTAAAATTCTCTAACTTGTCCTTCAAAAATCCATTTGTCCCGGACAAGTTAGACGGGCTCTGGAGATACGAAGCGCGGCAGGTTAGAGTGTTTTGGATGGCATAAAATAATAAAAGAAACGAACAAATACATGGCGAAAGAAGTGGTAGACAGCAGAAGAGGGTATTGGGATTTGGGATGATTTTTAATGAAACTTGGGAGGCGGATGGAGGTTACTCTTTAACGCATCATGTGGTGTGTGCGTGCCTATGAATGCATGCATTTGTATGTGTGCGTATATCAATAAAAGTGTCCTAAATGACAAAAAAAAAAAGAAAAAAAAAGACTTGTATATGTATTATAGTTCAGTTTGACGAACGATGTGTGAACGACCATGTAGCTGCCTCGTTTGTTTTGCTGGAGGACAACAGGCATCTTGCATCGCGTGCTATAAAAATACGTTGCTGTACAAAAACGTAAATTATAGTTCGCCTCAGTTTTTTATTTGTGTATTTATTAAATTTTTATTATTTCTTCCCCAAGCTCATAAAATAAATTTGGGTCGCACATAAATTGACAAGGTCGGTCGGAAACCGGAACCAAACAATTTTTTTTTTATGCCCAATACAGAATTTGTATGCTTGCCATTTATTTGTTATTGGCCATAAAATGAAAGTAGCAGGGTTCCTACGCAGTTTGGAAAAGTATGGAATTTGATTCGAGTAATTTCCAGGTCTGGAATAGTATGGAAAAAAGAAAGCAGAGTATGGAAAACTATTTGCATTTCCAGACCATTGCCCCTATTTAGTTTTCTATTATAGAAAATCTAATGAATTTAAAAGAATTTAATGAAAATAAATTTATCATACAAGAAGTGTGTTTTCATGGCAGCTGTTAGCGATTCTTTTGTGATTGGCAAACACAACTGAATGATTGAGGCAGGTTATAAGCGTTTTGGGTTTCTTCTCGTAATATTCTTAGCAGCATATTTCAGAGTCTCTAAAAGGACCTTTGCAAAAATAAAAAAAACAAGCAGCCATTACCGGGGCCAAGCGCAAGAAGCGGAAACAGATGCCATCATGGGTGGGAGTGGCAGATCAACTGCAGCAAAGAGCAATTCAAGACATTTTAAGAGAATTTTGGGCAAATGGCAAAAAAATCATACAGTAACTTTTAAGATGATTTAATGGATTATCACTTCCGACCAATAGGTGGCGCAGTTCCGAAATCGATGTGATGTGGTCAGAGTGAGGTGACAATGACACATACAAAGTTTGGTGTCAAAATGTCAAGGCATTGCAGAGATAAAGACTTAATAGTCATTTTGGCAGCATGCCTCAACTTTGCTGCTGCGGTATACAAAAACGGTTTTGTCTATCGTCACGAAATCCATAACTTTTAGTTGGCATGGTCTGGAGATGATATGATTCGATTTTGGTGAAAATCGGACGAATGGTCTAGGAGAAGTTCGAAAAAGAAGGTTTTGAAAGTAAATAAAGATGGCGGACAGGAAGTTCGTCCAAATACGTCAAACTTGGTATCTATGTTCTCGGCATGACCCAAGGAATCTATTAAGACCAGTGTCATTACAATAAGCAAAATAAACTTTTTTCAAAAGTTATTAGCATTTTTGGAAATTTAATTTTAACTTTTGACCAACAGGTGGCGCTGTCTCAATCTTTTGAGTACCTTCAGTGGATGGTGCTGGTTGCAAATTCTGAGTTTCATAATGTTACAGCAATGCATTCGTTAAGTATAGCATTTTACATCACAAAACTGTATTGAAGTCAATGGGAATTTCATGTTTTGTTCTATTATAGCGCCACCAAGAGGCAAAATCCCACAATTTTTTTTATGTGTCCTCAGAATGAGCCCATACATGTGTGTGCCAAATTTGGTGAAAATATCTCAATTCGCTTTGGAATTATAGACATTTATATGAAAAAACACGTTAAAAATGACTGACACGTGACTTTGATTGAATTTTACTACCCCTTACTATCAATATTTTGGCATTTGGGTATTAGCGTATAGCTATCGACCTATGTTTCCAAACTTCTGACGGTGGTTTCGTCTCGATCGGACAAGCGGTTTCGAAGATATAGCCAAATGTTTTTTAAGCGCTAAATCACAACGTTACACAAACCGTAAGGCCAAACCTAGCATGTTTGGTATCGTAGCACTCGGCAAGGTTTCAGGAGTCTAATTAGATGAGTCTCGTGAAAATAAGTCAACCACACCCAAAGTTATAAGCATTTGAAAAAAAAATCACCACTAGGTGGCGCTGTTTCGAAACTGCTCAGACTCCTTCAGGGCATCATACTGATGACCCATACCGAGTTTCGTAACAATTCGTTCATGCGTTCAAAAAATACAGCATTTTAGCACATAATTCAAAATGGCCGACAGCCAAAATGGCCGATCTGGGAAAATTGGATATCAGTCGACTCGGTATGACGCCCTGAATCTAACGAGACCACTTTTATGATTTTTGGACAAACCATTCAGAAGTTATGAGCGAAAATAGCCATTTTTCATATCTCCGGACCAGTAGGTGGCGGTGCGCCGAAACACAGCATGTAGCCTCCGGTCATGCTTGAGATGACATGTACCAAGTTTGGTCTGAATACGATTAAGCGTTGCGGAGATACAGCCTTACGTCTGTTTTCGCAAGCACTACGTAAAATTAGTTTGTGCGTTTATCGAAAACGGTTTGACGAATCGACTTGAATTCCATAACTTTTTGTCGGCACTGCCTGGAGATGATCTGGTGCAATTTTGGTGAAAATCGGACAAACCGTCTAGGACGAGTTCGCAAAAGTAGGTTTTTTGGACAATTCAAAATGGCGGCCATATTTTTATGACGGAAAATGACGACAAATCTCAACGACATGATCGAATCGTCATGAGTTTTGTTGATAGGCCTTACGGTTCAAAAGTTATTAGCATAATGATTTTGAAACTTTGGACAGGTGGTGGCGCTAGAGGCAATGAGTTAGAGACACCAAAATTGGTGTATTTGATGTTGGGACTGTCCTCTATCAGAATGTCAAACCAAAACAACTTTCCCGCAAACGGTTCTATGGGCTGCCATAGACGCCCAGTCGGAAGAATGAAGAATAATAATAAGAACGGGAACAGTTACAATAGGTGCCTCCGCACCTTCGGTGCTTGGCACCTAAATATAGGCCTACAGACTTTCGTGTGCACACGAGAAACCATTAAACTTAGCATAGACAATATTGTGCCATGAGCTCATTTCGTGTCATTCTCCACCGCCACAGAGGATGCATTAAATTGGACATTAGGCCTTGATATTAGAGGTACTATACTAGGCTTGCTACGATATAGTCGGTGTTGCCGGTGTTGTGCCGAATTCCGACCCCCGCCAAATTATTATCCCCTAGTATTGGTAGGTTTAGGATTAGTTGTGGGGGAGAGGTTAGGATTAGGGGTGAGGTTAGGATTAGGCAATCAGGTACTGATTTCAACGAGGGGGGTAATAATTTGGCAGGGAGTCGAAATTTGGCACAACACCGGTCACACGGCTTTCATAGTTTCCAGTTACGTGACTGGTGCGGTCAGATCGCATGTCAATCGAACTCCCTGCGAAGGATGAATTGACGCTAATTTAAAAGTGAAAGTGATGTGCACAGTGTTGCACCAGCTTTTTATAAGCGATGTAAAAAAAATTTGTAAAAAACTGTCATGGGACAGAGGTGATACCGGCTTCCTCTTGTGCTGATTGGTTGAGTACCTGAACGTGAACCTCCCGAAACTTTGTTACATAAAACTTCATGATGTAAAACGTTTCTTGTTTGCATGCAGAAGTCTCTATACACTACTGTATATGTCACTCCTTGTGCATACAAAAATATTTTGTACAATTAATGGCAAAATCAATGTTAGGAAATGTAAGCTGATATTTCCTACTGACACACTACAGCAAAATATATAAATGACTGGCTTAAAACCACTTTTTGGGGTGAAAATACTAACGTGCCCAAGACCTTTGCACAGTAGTGTATATATGCAGACTTTTGCATTGCATGCACATGAGAATTTATATATATATATATTTATATATTTTATATATACCATTACTAGGCCTATAACCTATGTCTACTGACACTACAGCAAAAGATATAAATAACTTTCTTAAAATCATTTTTTGGGGGGCTGATTTTTTAAATTTGCTTTGGAGGTCTACAAAAAAACGCTTTCATTTTCTCATAATGTACATTGCACATCACCAAATTTTTCAATGATTCTTAAACGCAGGTCCGATGATTCTGTCTCTTTAGATCCCATCTTTTTGCGAGCCTACTCTGCTCTGATTGGCCAGACAGACCAGTCTGTTGTGATTGGTCTACCACTTACAGTGCTTGTCGGAAGCTAAATGCCCATATTACGCCCTATAGCGATTGTACACACTGTAAAGACAGTAACAATGTTGTCGACTTTATCAACTCGAGCTCGAGTCCGATGTAACTAGTTATTCAACCCGAACCTTCATCGCAAGCACGACTTGAGCAGGACGTTTCTCAGTGATGCGTTAGAAGAACACCCAATAGAAAATATATACATAATAAATAATCATACTTACTGATAAAAGTGGATACTGTCCCATCTTTAATGGAGATCTCATGGAGTTTTGAGAAGCATTCGTCAAAAGGTTGTAATGGAGTTGTATCGCTGTGGTAATTTTAACCAGACTCTTCACATCCTCATCTTTTGGAAGTGTTTACAAAGAGAATTTGCTTTTGCAGAGTGTCTTCTCGACATACACAAGAAGAACCAGCTACAGTATTTGAGGGGGGGTCAAGCTGTTCGCGGGTGGACAACGTAGAACATAGATGGGCATTAGGCAAATGTGTTACCCAGTGACGTGTAGCCGTCACGGAAGTGGGATTCAAATTCATGATGACTTGTTTAGGCTGTTCAGTGTCGATTATTTCTTTTGAGAAACAATAACTTTATTTATCGCGTGCTCTTTCGTCTTCAAAAATTTGCAGATAGCTGCATTACACATTGCATGAAAGGGAATATTCAAAAAAGTATAATAGGGGCACTTTGAATATGGTCTGAAAATCTACAGAGAGGTTTGGAAATTTGAGTCTGGAAAAGTATGGAATTTTGAAATGGAAAATGTGTAGGAACCCTAAGAATATGTGGAAATGTTAACATACTACTTTACAGTAATATTCTTGAGTTTTCCACAAAAGCAGTATGGAACCATCCACACCTCTGTGGAACTGAGAATTAATAGAAAGATTGAGTTTTATTCTGTGTTCTGAATGCATTCCCCATCTGTGAAATGCTAAGAAAATTAATTCTTATGCCTTCCGATTTGAGGCAGTCATATTCTTTATTATAGCCATCAAGAAGCAATGAGCTATTGCAAATATTTTATTGGAAAATTTAATGAAGCTGTGTTTCCCTGAAATTGTTGCAAAAACGGCTCTTCAGTTGATCACACTGGAAGAGCATTGGCACCATTTCTAAGTGTATTTTAGTTTTTACTTAAATGTTTTTGCTGGACATCCTTTAGCAAATGGTCCATAGAGGCAGACTATAAAAATGAGCAAGCGCTAGCGTGCGTGTAGGAATATGTGTGTTTAACGACTTAAATGATACTGCTTTCACTGCCATTCATCAGCATTTTCCATTATTTATTTGACCACATTTCAAGTTCTGCCAATAAATTACTCTGTAACAATCTGATATGTTGCTGTTTTCTCATTAAAAGGCAGGTCACTTTTCTGTTTTGCAGCTGGTATGTTGTTTCAGAACATGGTGCATAAACAACAAAAATTGAATCAAGTACCAGGCGCACACATCGCAAAAACAATCATTCTTAATGTCTTTAAATAATACACTTGAAACAAACAAACCATTAAAAATCCTCCATCTAGCGAAAACACGGCTCATATGATGTCTTATCATTTTTCCTCTTTCACCAAATAAAGCAATCAGTCTGTCTGTTGCTGGCACAGTTATGTACTAACAATTAATTATCATGCCATCCTATTTCCCAGCACGGGATTGTGATTAGAATAATGATGTTTGTTGTTTGAATGAGGACATCAGCTCAATGTCTCTATAGACTGTGGCTGCTCTTCCTGCTGTGCTACAACAGTGCCATCTAGAGCATATGGCCTTCAGGACCCAAAATGGCTGTGTTTGTGATATTAATTTGTTTTTCATACAGAATGTGCATATTTATCTCCTGTCAATGAATTATGCAGTAAAATTGTTGAAAAGAGTTCAATTAAGTTGTGATATCGAGATATTTTTTTTATCTGTGTTTAAGCATTTCACTTAATCCATGGTTTTGTTGGACCATATTTAATGTCATCTCAGCTCATACATTTTTAGATTTCATTACATTAATTATAATCATTGTATTGGAGTTTTGTATGGATATGTTAAAAGGAATGATGCTTTCTTGGTCAAAAAATAAGGAGGTCTATAATACCTAGAGAAAGCTACTGTATCTGTTCGCATTCCCATTTTTCAATGGCAATATTTTAGTTAGTCCAGGGCCTGTGACCTGGAGGTTGTCGTTTTTGCTCATTGGTGCTCAGTTTCAGGAACATTTGTAATGTGAAAGATTACTCGTCATTGGCAGCAGATGGGGAAAATACTTCCATTATCTTGCAAATTGTGTGTTGCTTGAAAAAAAAAAAAAGTCAGAATGCATACTTTTGATTGGCCATAACTGGAGAAAGATGCTCATAATGGAGAAAGATGCTCATAATACAACGCAATCTTACTGCAATTCAAAAACTTTTGACATTTTTGGCAAATTGGTGTCTAATTCGTATGAATTCATATAATCTCATTCATACGTTTTCTGACAAACTGCTTCCCCACCCCAGTGACGCTTTTCTAAAAATTTTACGTTTTCGTATCACTTTGTACAAATTCATATGAAATCGCCACCTTGTAAAATAGTTTTTTTCTGTGAGATCAGGTTGTCATACTGGTATAGTTGCAGCATTTACCAGCAGAGGCTATCAGATACATGTAGCTAGTTACAAAAAATCACTTTAATGAAAATATAAGACTTTATATAAGACTTATGTGGTTTCTTAAGATGCTTAGTATATTTATTTTCCTCCTGAGACTGATCTCCACATGATTTGCAGTGTTACTGTCCTTGTAAGGACATGTGATGTGAATAACTAAAAACTATTTTTCTTTTCTTTTCTTCTTTTGTATTAATTTATAACACTCGGCAACACTTTATTTTAAGATGACATAGTGACACGTTACTACATGTACTTACTATAGCAATAACAGTAAATTATGCATAATTAACCCAAACCCTAACCGTAACTCTATAGTAAGTAGGCTACATGAATCATGTAGTTAATTAATTTAAGTACAATGTAACTACGTCACCTTCAAATAAAGTTTAACCTAACACTAACTAACCCTATTATATTTAATATACCAGATACACCTCATCTTATACATCAGGCTTGTGCACAATTCAGAATTGAATTGAGAATGACTCCTGAATTCCAATTAAATTCTTGAATTTGAATTGACGTCAAAAACAGGATTTAGAATTACAATTCGAATTTGAATTAAAGGAAGCAGAATTGCAATTCAATAAAAATTCAAAGAAATTCATATACATATTTAAAGTAAAGTTTTTAACAATGAAGCTTTACAGTATATGTCAGATATGATTGCATTACATATTCTATAAATTATATTAGTTTGAGCTACTTGTACAGATTACATTAACAGCAAATGTTTTCCCCCAGCAATGAATGTTAAAAGCTCTAGTCACAGAACAAATAAGTTTGATTTACTGTAATTGTAATTTTGTGGAACATGATGGAACATGACTTCATTTCCCAGAATTAGTTTATTAAACCGTTAGGAAAAAAACCCAACAATTTAAAGGTGGACATTTGTTTATATATATATATATATATATAATAACAAAATGTATGCAGGGTTGAGGAGTGACTAGTTACGTGTAAATTACAAAATTAATGTAATTGTATTTAATTGTATTACTGAGGTCAAATGTGTAATTCAATTAGTTACTAATCAAATTAAAAGGAAATTGCTTTACATTGATAAAGTAATCAAAATAAAGTAATCCAAACCACATTTATAATGGGTAACTTATAACAGTAAGCAATTACATTTCCAAAGTAACCTTCCTAACACTGAATGTATGTGAGATTCAACACATTCTTTCTGTTGTGTGACTGTGTGGAATTTCTTTGAATTGCCATGAATTTAATTCCACTTCCTGTCATTCCAATTGACCTATGGCTAAGCCACGCCCCCAAACGCGATGAGCCAATCAGTGCGCATAGCTAACCCAATACACTCGGACATTCTCTGCTTCTACGTCCATTGAAATGCATTGCAGTTAGTCAGTTTTCATCCATTGTTATATGTTTTTTCTTGTCATTTTAAGTTTAAAATGGTCAAATGGTGTGCATGGGGTACATGCAACTCCGACACTAGGTATCCCGAGAGGCTGGGCGACGGTGTGTATTTTTTACCCTTTCCCAAACATCTCAACCGAGATAAGTGTCTGCTCTGGATAAAGTTATGCGGTAGACCACAACACCAACTAAACGTGGATAAATTAAACAAGAATTAAACAAGGATGTCTACATCTGTTCTGAGTCAACAGCATATTTGAACGTTATCTTTAACATCTCTAACGTAACGTTAGCTTAAAACGTTGACGTTAGCTTCTAGCTGCGTTGCACATCATGTCACTTAGCTTCATTAACGTATCTTTAAATAACCGAGATAACAAATGTTAGCAATGTTGTGCTGAATGATTCATGTAAATACTGCAATGAACAATGCTGATCCTCTATCTTGTTGTCTGAGATGGTGATGGCAACGAGATGCGGTTTATCACGTTTACACTGTGACCTGTACATTTTTGCCTGGAGCTGAAGCTTTTCATCGACCTTCTCAACAATAAAATTATTAATATAACCCTCAAATGAATAGTTAATGCCCTTTTGGTGACTTCGAGATGATATATAATCTTTCTGTCTCCAAAAATCATCAATTGCCTCCTGTGAAATGTCTCCTACTGTGACAGCGCCTGTCACCGAATGTTGACTGTTTGTCCGAGTGACTGGAGGGGGCGTGGCTTAGCCATAGGTCAATTCCAATTCAACTTCCTGTGGGGCGGAGTCAATTCAATTCAAAATTCAATTCATGAATTGAATGGAGGCCAATTCTGAAATTCTGAATTTTGCACAAGCCTGTTATACATTATTTCAGTGCATGTTCACTTGTATGCCACATTGGACAATATTGATCAAATAGCTTCACCCAGTGGTAATCTGTAGGTATTACACGAGTGTATAGGCAGTTTTTTGTTATTGTGAAGATGTATGCACAGTTTTGCATTCATTTGGTCTTTACAGCCTCAAACTGTTTAAAGAGAACGGACTGACACAATGAGTACACTAAATGTAATGTCCATTTAATGTTTGGTGTATTGTAATTGTTACTAATTGTAGGCACTGTCTTACATAAATAGTGTACATTATATACTTGTAGAGTTACAGTGTATGTGCTTGCACTGAAACTTGTTTTGCTCTTTTTTCCCTCTAAAGCTCCAGTGTTGTTTGGCACAAATAATGGCAAATCAAAGTCAGTTCCTCCCACACACACACTACATGAATTTTTAAACGTGTTTGTAATCTAGTTGTGTTGTTAGCAGTCAATGCGCTTTTTACAGTCCATTTAACATGAGTTTAGATGTTTTTTTTAGCTTTAAGGGTCATGAAACCCAAAAACATTTTTTTTTTTTTTATATGTGAACAGATACAGACTGCACATCACTGAAAACACTAAAAGCACCCATAAAGTGAATTTTGTTTGCATTTTTCTGAGCAATTTCGTTCTTCCGGGTTGAAAAGCAAAGTCGAAGCAACGTTATGGAATTTGAGGTAGAAGCTTGCTTTCGGAGTGCGTGACTGGCTGCCGGCACGATTCTACGTCAGCAGTTTCTAAGCGCTTCTCTGCATTTTTCATGAGAATGAACTATTTTAACCCAATCACTGCGTTGTATTACGCATGAGATCGCATTACAGCGGAGAATTCAAACAACATGCGGAGCTCGCATGAGAGCGGTTTCCGCACGAAACGCTGCGATGAGTTTAACAACGTTTGCAATGTTGATCATATGTGACCCTGGATAACAAAACCAGTCACAAGTAGCACGGGCATATTTGTGGCAATAGCCAACAATACATTGTATGGGTCAAAGTTATCGATTTTTCTTTTATGCCAAAAGTCATTAGGATATTAAGTAATGATCATGTTCCATGAAGATATTTTGTAAATTTCCTACTGTAAATATATAAAACATTTATTTTTGTGAGGTGAATGCTGCACAATTGGCCTCCAGAACGTGGTTTGGAACCACATGCTCTAGAGCTCTAAACATGAACAATGGACAAAAAAGTAACTGTCTTCATGACACTTTAATTGTGTAGTTTAACAAACTGAATACTACGGAGTTCAAAATAAAGACAATACTGGAAGTAATGACATAATTTTACTTAAGTACATGCAGGTTGCCTTCCAGAAATGCATTTGAGTGAATCTGTGGGAAAAGACTAATTTAACTTGGATAGATGAAATAAATTAATACGTTGTGTAACAACTAGCTCGGCTCAGGTGTGTATGTGGTTAAAGCACAACCCAATAGCCTCAGTACTGTGTACAGCAATAAACCCCACAATCGGATGTTATCAAAAGAGGCAGACAAATCCACTAATCCTGAAGCCTTCTGTGAAAATGCTTAAATGCTGACCTTAGGGAGACTGATTGCCAGCGTTTGCATTTCAAATCTCCCTTCTCATGAGGTTAGTCAATTACCAGAGATGGAAAGTGATCTCAAACTAATGAGAGACTGAGAGGTTTTCCTATCCCCCACACTTCAAACAAAGTGCACAGGGATGGTAGGATTATTCATGTTTTAATTGGCAAGAGATTAATTAAAACAGTTTTTCACCAGGAAGAATGTTTTTGTTTCCTATGCGTGTTTTAGGCCTACTGGGTGCATTTACTGTATACAGCATGAAACAATTCAATAACCCAACCCTGAATTCCCAGTTCAACAGCAAGGAAGGGAGTGTTGTGATATTTTTGATTTGGTACTAGTTCCTTGCACACCACCAGTCAGAATTTTGTACACACCTACTCATTGTTTATTACTATTGTAGTCATTTTAGAATATATATATAAAAAAGATAAATCAAAATGGTCTTATTTGAGGTTTTTTAGAGCCGTATGAATACTGCATTGTACACTTTGGACATTTTCTCAACCAACCATATTGCAGAAGTTACTATTTATATTTGTCCGCAAAGTAATCAAGGATTTAAAGCTTAACCTGTTTTCTTTAACAACTTTTATTTTAGATTATTCAACATAAAATAGCTAAAACAAGCTCTTCTAAGCTGCATGAGCTGGTTGACTTAATATTTATAATAACTGAACACTATTTCACCTGAAGAACTCGATTATTCACACATTTTACATGCTATGGCCATTGTGAAATGAATTCAAATGGCTGCTTCCAAGACTATTGACAAGAGTAACATGAGAGAATGGAGAGTGAGTTTATTACGGGTCTTTAGGTTTATATTTACTCTAATGATAAAGTACAGGCTTTAACTTTTTCACACTGTTTAAAGGAAGAAAGTGTGGCGGCTGTGTACCTGATAGTCTTATATTTCACCAAATAAAACATTGATGCAGCCTCTAAAGGTGCCATCCTTCTTACGAGCCAATTCTCAGACAATAGCACTTTGCGGGTAATTTGTTTCAGCCAAGATTTATGGCATTGTAAATATTTAAAATCAAATTTGGCAAAAAGACAGAGATGAATGTCATACCCTAGGGGTGCTGTGTAAGCCCCCCCCCCCCCCCCCCCCCCACCTCCATCTTTCGCTCCCTCCCTCCCATTCAGCATCACAGCTTCCGATCCTGTTCAGTGTGCTACTCTTTTTTTTTTGTTGCCTCTAGGTGGCAGCACAGCCTTAGCACTGATTTAATTCGTTTATTTGCTGGCATGTTCAGACAGTGTGTCATGGGATGACAGAACAGGGAAGACATCCAAACATACCCACTGTGTGTGTTGTGTGGCCACCACACTCCAGTGTAGCTTCTCTCTGGCTCTGTGTTTGTTGGTGTTTGTGTTGGAAGATGCATTGGGAGAATTTAGAAAACAAGGCAGTCAAAAGGGGATTTGGGCCATTGATTTCAGCCTCTCTGGAATGCAGACACAGGGATACGTTACCTGAAATACAAGAAAATTCCTGCTGTAAAAAAAAAAGAAAAAAAAGCAGTTCTTGGATAAATATGTCTGTATTTAGTATGTGCAGAGCTTTGTGTCTGTAGAGAGCTACAGCTAGAGTAAACGTAAAGAAGCCAAAATCACAATCTGTGAATCTGATATCATTGTAAGTGACGTAACACTGCAAGAATGGTAATATCAAGACCAGACACTGGCTTCCTGGAAGCTAGATGTTTGAAAATCTGATGTGTTTGATGTATGGCCACAGAAATGCTTCCTCATCTATCTCAGGCCAATAGTAAATGTTGAATTTTGGGGCTTGCCCCCTGGCCTGCTGTGATGGATGGCCTCCGTTAAGATGGAGGATAATGGTAGTGTATGAGTAATGTGCATCAGAGTGCACTGTAAGCCTGTGCAGTTTCTGCTCACCCCTTTATGGTGACCAACACACACACCCACACGCCACTAGAGACTAAAGTGAACTGGTCTTGCACTGGGATGAGTAAAACAACTCCTTTATGTTATAAATCAGTCAGTGTAATGCTGTCTGTGTGTGTTGTGTATTCCCTAAATTAAAGTTTATGTATTTAGTGGTGAAGAATGCACCCCTCTTTGGTAAAGTCCTGCTTTAACTCAGGTGCTCTTCGGTCATTTCTGACCGAAATTGTTTTTGTTTTTAAATTTTAAAAATCACAGCTTCATCGGAATGTTACGAAACTTGGTGACTTTTATGGCATTAGGTATGTGAACACACAAAATAAATTGAGGGCATGATCCGAGCAGGCAAAGTGGTCGTAAAAAAAAAATAGTCGCACTTGTGCTCTTCGGTCAAAAATGACCGACCATATAGGAAATGAATGGGAAATTGACAAAAACACAACAAGTCTGAGAATTTGTGTGTGTACAATCTACAAATCGGCCACGATGCAGAAAAAAAGTGTTCAACAATGAAGGGGTGACACTCTAAAACACCAAGAGTGCAAAACAGACACACTCACCCTCACCCACACACACATACACAAACACACTTTTTAAGCCTGGAACACACCAAGTCGACGGTCGGCCGTCGGGCAGTTTTTGTGCGTCGGCCGACTAAGTTTCCCGTGCCGTCGGCTGAAATTGGTCCTCGTTGGCTTTGTTTCGGCCGATTCGACATGTTGAATCGGCGTCGGGCTGTCGGTGAAAGAGGGAACTCTGATTGGCTGTTCAGCTTAGTGAAAGAGTCAATGCACGAGAATAATAGCAAAACAGCGAGCAAAGAAGTCAAAAGGGGAGGGGTTGGAAGTAGGAGAATTTCAAAAAAATACATTCAAATCCACATCTTAAAAGTAAGTAATTTTGTCCAAAAACAACTAGAGAATTCACAAGCCTCTCCATAGAGAACTATACAGCCATCTAGTGGTTACACCATGAAATGACATGTTTTATTTTATTTTCTCTCAACAGATGGCGCTAATCTGACTTCAAAAATTTGATTTAAAAGGTCTGGTCTCTGTATTAATCTGAAATACTGCAATAATTGAAAAAATAGTTTAAAAAATTTGTAATTTAAAAAAAATATATATTTTCAATGGCAAAAATGGACCATAAATATTGCATAAATATTAATAAGTAACATCAAATTCTCTCAAAATACAAAATTAAAAAGAAAAAATATTATTGAACAAAAATAAATTGCATTGGTTTTACTGGAATGGAGAAAGTTTCATTTTTAGGTGTCCGGTCACTTCTGACCGGGAAGATAACAAGTGTGACTCCGAAACAAAGAGCACCTGAGGGTTAATATTTCATGTGTCATAACAGGTTTCTTACTTCTAGATGAGACTTCTTATGTGGTGAAACATAATGAAAATTTACTTTTTTCTTTTAATGTCTTTATTTTTATTTGTTTGCTGTTATAATTGATTGTTTTAAAGGGATAGTCCACTCTTCCGTTAAACACAAAATAAGTTATTTTGAAGAATGTACATGAAAATACATTTTGAAATACATTGGACCCCTTTGACTTTCATTGTTAGGACAAAAAAAAAAACTGAAAATAAGTTTCAGAAAGTTCACGGAAGGAAAATAAAAACTTTTAATTAATGTTTGAAAATAAGAGATAATACACACACACACACACACACACTTACACACTTGAGCGTTCCGGTCTCTTTATAAGGACGTTGCCAATGGATGCCATGTTGTAGATCTTTTTCTGCTTATTCGCATACTCTAATTTTTTTTTTTTTTTAAGCAACTCAAGCTAGATTAAATGGTTCCATGATGTGTTAGGCATTTGGTAAACAACAGAGTAAAGGAGGGAATGGCACGTGTTTGACTCCCTGAGAGTGGGCACACTGTGCTGGGGACCAGGTTTAGCTCTGCCCCCTGTAATTAAACCCAGCCCTGGAGCTCTAGCAGGGCCATGTTGGAGACATTAAGGATCTATGACGTGGTAATCAAATTGCATAAGGCCTTGTGATTAAAATCTGTCTGTGCCGTATTTAAATGTGCAGTAGTTTGATCCTGTGAAATGTGTGGACTGTATGTCGTTTATACTACTATTTTTTTATTATTATTATATGCACTATATACAATGAACTGATTAAAGGAACAGGGTTGATTTTTTTAAAATGATTTTGTCTTTGTTGAATTAAATATAAAACAGAAGTAAAACTTTCATTCATAATATATTTCCTGCTAGAATGTTCTTTAAACATTTGAATCATCATAAGACAGGATTATGATGATATCCACCAAAAAAAACAACAACATACAAACAGTACTGCTAGTACCTTGGATGTATTACAGTGCAACTTCACATATATCCAAGAAAATCAATGACTCCTCAAGGTATAAATAAAAAAAGTACTAACCATAAGCCTGCGATGATGCATTCGATTTGACCGATCTCAGGCCATGTGACTTCTCCACTTGGCCTCTCTTGAATACTCTTGACTTGACTAAGGACATGAAGTAGGCTACACACACACACACACACACACACACTCTGCCGTGACAGTTTGTGTGTCATGTAGCCATCCTTCTTCTGCAGATAAAATCAGAGAGAGCACACACACACTTACCCAGACGACCTCGTCTTTGAGACGAGAACACTTTATTAAAGTAGTTTGTGACACAGGACACAGGAAATGGATGCCAGACACGATAGTTCCCTGACCTTATCATGACCTCTGCTGTGGCCTGTGTGTGCGCATATATATGTATTTATGCAGAGCCTTATGATGCTGAATTAATTTAGGTCAAAGTGAATATCTCTAAGCAAACTTGTGTTTAAATGTATTTAACACATACTTGTTTATATGGATGAAGTAAAGTATTGTTTTTCAGTAAAAAAAATCAAACATTCAAGTAAATGTATTTGTGTAGCAAATTTGATAAGACTTGAATTTGATATCGAGAGATTTACAGTCTATATATACAGTACTTGACATTTTATTTTCAGGCAATATATCCAAGTTTATTTTTCTTACCCTTGTGCCATTTTTTTTTCTTTTAATAATAATTTCACAGAGGTTTATGCTTAAAATGAGAGAACCAATTTTCAGTTGATTTTAAAAAAGTCAAATTAAAAAAATCATACAAGTATTCAAAAGTTATTTAGGATGTTTCTTTGGAGGCATTGAGTGGCAGTAAAAATGGCCTTAAACATTTGATCCTTAAAATATAAATATTTTTTTATATAGATTAAATTATGGATACATCAAATAACTTCACATCCAATCCATGTTTTATGTTCCTGTATTTATTAACAGTTGGCTGTTTTTTTGTTGTTGTTTTTTTTACAAAATAAACCCTTCATGTTGTTTTTTTTCTTAATTAGTATCTGACTATATACTCATTAAGACATCACTTTTTTTTTGCAGTGATGGCCACTGAAACCAAATGAAAAAGAATATGGTGATGTAATGATTGTAATGGAATGAATTTGCTGTAACATCATTTATGAGAATGAGCTGTTTTATTAGGCTACATGTGAGTGGCCGATGCGCAGGCTCCAGTCTCAGAGTCTCCAGTTAGAGGTCAGGATGCTCTAGGATGGTTTATCTCTTCATGAGCTTTCCACTTTAATCTCACAACATCAGAACATTATGCTCCACTTAAAATAAAAATTCTGTCATCATTTACTCACTGTCATGTAGAATTACTTTCTTTCTTCCAGGGAATATAAAAAGACATTTTGAAGGGATGTTCTTTTCCATTTGCTGATACAATAAATGTGGACTAAAGCTTTGAAGCATCAAAAAGGACACACAAGTCAAATAAAATGATCATAAAAAAGCATGATAATACGACATATGCGGCACGCATTCCAAGTCTTTCAAGACTTATGTGAAATAACAGTACCAGCATAGTCTTCATAATTTCTCCTATTGTGTTTCACAGTACAAAAAAATAAGTAATACGGGGTTGGAACAACATAGGGGTGAATACATTTCAGAATTTAATTTTTTTGGATGAGCTATTCTTTTAAATATGTTAAGGTTTTATTAGGGGCTACAAAAGTGAACATGGGTGAATCAAAAGAAGGAGAGGGGCAAAGAGAGAGAAGAGAGGAGGAAAAGGGTGAGAGTGAAACAGGGAGGAGGGGTAGAGGAGAAGAAGAGCTTTTAAAGCAAGCTGAGCTCTCCGCCGCATCTCTCCTCTTATCTTAATAAGTAATGAGACTGCCATGGGCTGACAATGAAGTATTCTGAGAATAGTTGTAATGTATGGATGTGAATAGAGCGGCCAGGCAGTGATATATAGAGCAAACAGGGATGGAAACAAGTGAGATATTAATGACCCGTTTCCCTGCCAGTTAATGTGGGAGTTACCTGATTACTGGTGTGGGAGGGGAGGGGCTGGAAGTAGGAGGGTCATGGATGGCTGGAAGGTGAGAGAGAGAAGTTTAGTGTGTGTGTGTACAAGGATACCTGATCTGCTCCCAGCCTGCTTGGTTTAACCTGCTCTACCACGCTCCATATAAAACCTGGCATGAAACAATATACTAACATTACCTGCAATTAGCACGGGCTGTTCATCATTATGTGTGTGCTGAAGCAACTGGTAACTTTTGTGTTCTTCTTGAGTATGCTGCCCAGATATGTACATGATAAAAATAATTTTTGGGATATTAGGTGGATTAAGCAGATACTGAGTTATTGATGCAGGTAATCCAATGGTTTTCATCATCGGTAACCGTATGGTGATTAAGTTATTGTCTAGAAATATGTTACTCCCGTCCCTACCCCGACTGTGTCCTGCCATGTGTGTCGCTCTCAAATGTTGTGCTCTGTAAAAGTCTTGTAAAGAAGTGTTTTGGGACCTTTGGTGGTCGAGGTGGGCAGCAGTTTTACAAATGTTTTTGAAAACTGGGTGGCCAAATGAGGAAGTGAATGAGGTAGGCAAGCTGGTGGTGTCATGATAGCTAGATGAGGAGATGAAGAACAACAAGACTAACAAGACTGTGTATGACAGGCAATTAAACATGGTCTGATCAATTAAAATGTACTGAGTTCTCAAAACATTGATGTGAAGCTTGAGCCATGTTGGCAAAATCAGAGCCATTGTTCTCTTATTTTTATTAAAGTATTTTTGTGTAATGGTGGGTGTACATAATTGCAATGTATTTAAATCTTTAAATCTAAATTCAGTATATGTTTTGTATGAATGATTCTCTTGGCTTAATGTGAAGGTAGGGTTTGGGAGGCCTTAAGTGTAATATTGGTTAAATATACCACAGGAGGGCAGCATTGTGACAGGTTGCAAGAGTGTATTTATCAAACTAATGCAGCATCTTAAGCTCTCTCTCTCTCTCTCTCTCTCTCTCTCTCTCTCTCTCTCTCTCTCTCTCTCTCTCTCTCTCTCTCTCTCTCTCTCTCTCTCTCTCTCTCTCTCTCTCTCTCTCTCTCTCTCTCTCTCTCTCTCTCTCTCTCTCTCTCTCTCTCTCTCTCTCTCTCTCTCTCTCTCTCATCCATTCCACTTTCAACCAAACTGTGTATTTCAAATGTATTTTCTCTGTGTTGCTTCATTGTTACACTTCTCTCTCTTTTTCTGTTCCTTAAATATGGTCTTTGTATTTGCTGTTTTGATTCATGTGTGCTCTGTATCAGCAATTAACTTGTTTTTTCTTTCTCTCTGCTGTTGTGTCAGTATAGCACAGAACAGATTTGGTTTCTTTATATAGATAAGTGGTTCCCCAACTTTTCAGAATGCACATATTCGTGTATTCTTCTCAATAGTTGTCAAACATCCTCTCACCTAAACATTATGCATGTTTTTTGCTAAAAAAGACAAATCAAGTTTTTTTCCTGTATATTAGAAAATATTACATTTTATACATTTTCAGTTATAAATAACAATGAATTAAATGGATGGACTCAAATTCTCACATCCAAGGTTGTTCCTGGTTTGAGTTATAGAGAACAGTTTTACTCTTTATTATTTATTTATTATTATTTTTGGCCAATGAACAGATAACTTCGCCAATTAATGAAAAAAACAAAACCCAACCTGGTCTGTATATTAATTGATCTATCATCTCGTATGTATGTATGTGTGCATATATATATATATATATATATATATGTATGTATATATATATATATATATAATTATTATTATTATTATTATTTTCTAAATGATGTAGTGCATCATGAAATTTGGCTTTTGCTCACAATTTGGTCTTGTTTGTCTTCATTTTAATAGTTTTTGCTGCCCTCTAGAACTTTCACACCCGTCGCTTGATATACACATTATTTTGAGTACAATACATAATCATAAATAACCATATGTAAATATTGTAATTATTCAGATTTACTATTGAAACCTGATATTGTGACACTTCTAATATTGTTGCTATTTTTTTTTAAGATAAATTGCTTGTGGTTTTCCTAATTTTAAGTCAGTTTGGATGAGAGTATCTGCTTATTGAATAAATGTAAATTGTTTTAAAAAAAATTGCTGGAGTAGTAAGTGGATTTACACTGTAATGGAATATTGACAAAAGCAATTAACCAGTTTTTAAATTCATAGGTTCAGGAATTGTATTTTGGATAAGTAGTGAATGCATAATACATTGGGTATTATTATAGTAATTATAATCAATATTAATTCTGTTATATATGCATTGAATTTCCTTTGTCAGATTGATAGATTGTGATGATCAGATTATATATTAGATGCAACTGTTTGATGGCTGAAAAAAAGGTGTGTATAACTATGCAGAGATGAATGATACTTTGGTGCTTGAATGGCTGCTGCCAGTAAAGGTTGAATTGAGAAATATTATTTCTCAATAGAACCCTGACTTGTGACATTGAGTAGCCTATGTCAAATTGCTTAATTTATATTGAGACATACTTTCTGCGTTTTCTTTCTTGCACAATCCTAGAGGACACTGCACATCTCTAGAAGTGTTTTCATCAGAGTTTGTGAACCGCTGATGTGGATGGATAGCTGTACTAGTTGCACATGGAATATGGAACATGAGGTTTAGAACAACAGTGACGTTCTGGATTAAAAAGTTCCGTTCCATAATAACAGTGGCACACGGGATGCTTGGAAATGCCATTCAAGCACTGGAGAGGTCAATAGTTACAATAACTTTCTCTGTGAAAAAGAAGGAAGAAGAAGAAAAAAAAAAAAGAGTAAAGAGACTTGGCCGCATTATCACAAATTGCTTCCAGATTCTTTCTCAAAGCAAATTATTTCTGAAATTAAGTGCAGACTCTAACACTGTTCCTGCGGAATCAAACAGAGGACTTTGAAGTGCAGAATACACACTCGTCCATGGAATCGGAGAGCTACGCAAGCCCTTAAAGTTCTGCCTCATTTGCACTATCATTCGCTTACCCTCCTTAACTCCGCGTTTTAGTTTGCTTTAATTTTCAACAACAAAGGGAAGATCAGGAATGATTTTTGATCATGGAACATTTGGGGAATGCTATAAAAATCACTCCTGCGTTTTTCTGCCACTCTACGTGGAAGCATAGAGAGAGACTGATTCACTCCATATTTGGGTGGATTGTCTGATAAAACACACTTTTATCAAACTACAGAAAGGGCTGTTAGTTGAAGTCACTGTCTGCAAGTTAAATCTTTCCACATGATGAAGTCTACATGCAAGAAAGCCTTTGTGTGTGTGCTTGAGATTGGGGAGTTGGTGGGACATCTGTAAAGAAAATTAATTGTGCATGTTCCATACAATAGTTCGCTCTATACTTTCCTAAAACATTCTTGGAATTTGTCAAATTTAATTTGAGCAGCATTTAACATGGTATGACTGATCCAGTTACATGCTTATGTATGACAACATCTTTCAGATTTAACAGATTATCTTTTCAAAAGTACTATGGCACAGACTGACCGCTTTAAGTAAGCTTGTATTTTAATAGTTAGTTTGGGCTTCTGTTTTGTGTGTGTGTGTTTGTTTAATGGTCTTGTTAGTTTCAAACCTTGTAAGATTGTCACAAGTGAAGCTCCTAAATGCTATATACTCTATAAACACTACATTTATAGAAAGATGTGTTTGGTGTGTTTAGCAGGACGCTTTCTCTCTAGTCATCACGTGGTAGCGGCCCTAACTGTCTGAGATTAACAGTGGAAAAACAAATTCAAGGGTGCTAAAAAAGGCAGTGCAACACCCGAACTTTGACAAACGTCTGAAGAGGAGGAATCATCTGTGTTTGTGTTTTAGCACTTTATCTCCTCTAAATGCGAACAGAAAAGTTGCTAACACCACACTCAGTGCAGTCTACTCCTTCATGGTGATGTCTGTGTGTATGAGAGCGAATCCTGCCATGTTTTCTCTGTCATACTCACAGAACTGCCCTCCTCGAGCATCATCATGAAGTTAATGTACATTAAATAGGAGCAGCTTAATCAAATAACAACAGCTCAATGTGTTCACCTGCGTGGGCTGCACACATTTCAGCTGTAATATCCTGCTCCGGGGTCATGTTAACTATGAAAGAACACACGCCTGCCCCGTGTTGTGCCCGTGGCTAAAATGAAAAGCAAATATTAATAACGGCTTGTGCTTGGGAGTTCAACTAATTTCTCCCTGCTACTGCAGTAAACATATTGTAAATGCTGAACAGGCACTTCAAAGTGCTGAGGATATGGATGGGAGTCATCATAGAGGCACATTTTTTTGGATGGAAGAGTCAAACTATTCAGCTTTGAATTGCAAATTCAGGTTTACATTAGAAATAAATTGTTCGACAGATTTTTTTTCAACTTACTGTTTAATCATTTGTCAGTTTAATATTGTTTCTATTAAACAACATTTGAAAAATGTGTAGCTTAATATAGACCTATCAAAAAACAAAGACTAAAGTAAATTTTCGGCTAATTGAATTCGCAAAAACAACTTTGCATATGCTTTTTATATTGATAATGATGCATATCTGGTGATTGTGGTCTAATGATCATTTAGTTACTGTTGTGTAAAAAACGCAAATAAAACAAAAAAAAAACATTGGACCTTTAACATTTTCTATATCAGTATAATTCATAAAGGAAATTTAGGTCCTTTTCTGGTTAAAAATGTGATTCTTTATTGATTTTATGTATTATTTTTAGTGCGTTGATACAATACAATTGTAAATTGACTTGATACAGATAATGTGGTAATAGTGTTAACAATTGTCAATTGTAAACTGAAAAAGAAAAAAAAGATTTGGAAAGGAAAAAAGAGACTGATCTGCTGTTGTTTCTAGGTACGTTTTTCAGAGTTTCCTTTGTAACACTCGGGGACCATTGCAATGGAAAACTAGCTGCAATACATTTATTTAGACCAGTTGCCATTGTAATACAAGAGTCTATCTTCCCTGTGTTTTTCCAAGTCATTTTTACACATTTCGGAAGAAAGATGAACAGTTCACCGAATAGATATGTACCTAGGCAGCTCTAAGCGGTAATCTCCTAGGGCAGAAAGAAAGTGGGTTAGTATTGGACTGTATTTATGAGGGAGAGGGGAGTATGTAATCTTGGATCCAATAGATGGTCCTCACTTCAGTGCTCCCACATTACTACACCAATTACTATGTCTCTATGTGTGTGTTATTAATGGAGATAACCTGCTGGATTGAGAGGGCTCCATATTACCCAATCTGTCTGTGTCCATGGAGACAGAATTAACCCTGCTGAGGTTGAACGGGTCAAAGAGTCAGAATAACCACTAACCACTTTCATTGCCAGTGCGTGGGTGTGAGTGTTTGTGTGCCTGTTGAACACTGACCCCTTACACCCCTTGGCCTTTGCATGCAATTGCCAATCATTAACAAAACGGAACAATTATGGTAATGGTGTACAGAAAAAGCTTCCACAACAGAAATGAATGGGTTGTGCAATGATTAGTGCTGTAGAAAGATTACTGGTCGTGACTATGTTGGTCAGGTTTGTTTGTGTTGTCTTGTATGTTTTTTTTTATTTGTATTCATAGTGATTTGTTAAATCACACACATAACTGCTCTTAAAGGGATAGTTTACCCCAAAATGAAAATTTGTCATTCACTCACCCTCATGTCGTGCCAAATCTCAATGACTTTGTTTCTTCTTGTGAAACACAAGACAAAAGATGTTGTTTTGTCTGGGTTGTTTTCTACCCCATTGACATTCACTGTTTGCACAAACAGGTGAAATATCCTTAAAAATATCTTTCCAGAAGAAAGTCAGTCACACAGGTCTAAAACAATATGGGGTGAGTAAATGATGACAATGATGTTGTATTTTTAAACTATCCTGTTAAGTTTTCTTTGTGATATTGATTTATGTATTTTGGTTACTATAAACTGATATCATAGGAACACAGCTTCCTTGACTTCTGTTCTCTTTTACATGCCAGTCACTCTTCTTCAGTCTGTTCTAACCTACTAGTTAATAGAGTGACCGGATTGGCTGTAACAAACTTTAGACATATTAGCATGGCTAGGGGGTCCACGTCCTGTCAGCAGGCCTTGAGTTATAACCCTCACTCTCTCCCTTTGTGGTTTTTAAGTTTTGCCATCCAGTTTTAAAAACATATTGGTGTTTATGCAATGTACTCTATAATGATCCATCATATGGTTAGAGTCTGTGTTTAAGTGTCTGTATGTGTGTGTGTGTCCCCGGCAACACATAAATAAGAAGCAATAGGGCCATCTGTTTGAATTTCTCTCTGTCTCCCAGGAGATACCCATCTGCTTTTACATTATCCATTACAGTTCACACACACACACACACACACACACACACACACACACACACACACACACACACACACACACACACACACACACACACACACACACACACACACACACACACACACACACACTACCCCCTCACTGTGACTGGCAACATTGCAGCTCTGCTAACACCCCACAACCTCCCAGACACCCTCCACCTCTCTCTATCTCCTTCACACACACATAAACACATACACACAAATCACTCTATCTTCCCTATTTGAGAACACGACACTCATCTCACCCTCCCTGTGTGGAGCATGTTCATTTGAAAGCAGATGTCTGGCTTCCTGCTGGCATGCTCGGTGAATTTTCTCTGTTGGCAAAAAAAGAAAGTTAAAGGCATTGTGGTGTTATTTTACCGAAGTCTGATTTGAGGTGTCACCTATATCAGCACGCTGTACACAATGTTTTCAAAGCTGTATTTGCACAGATCTTGATTAAAGAACTTTGTTATTGAGAGGGAGCATTCTCTGTATGTACACAATGGGGTCAAAAGTCTATGAGCACTTGTCAGGGTTCCCGCGGGGCTTACTTCTTTTTTTCTTTTTTCTGTGGGAAAAAAATATTATCAGCATAACAATTTAAATTAAAATTTGTAATGAGAATTCAGGAATCAACAATGAGTCTGGCCCAGTCAGGTGGCCCAGCCCAGCCCAGTATGCCAGTGTGAAAGAGTTTGGGGCCAGTTGATGGAACACTGTATGTTACATTTGTTGTTTATTTTACATGTATTCAAGTGTCTTGCAAACCTGCAAACATTTTGTTTTCTATGACATTTGGTTGTGCATTCTGCTTGTCACCTATGTAAAATTATTGGCTGATATAGATAGTTATATGGGTATGGCTGATGCATATGGGGAAAACAATTTTTTGCACTGAATACTGAAGCCTGGTGGTTTTTCAGCCCGCCAAAATGAGTGGGGCTGACTGCCTATTTAAGTTGTGTATTTCCATCAAAATTTTTCTCCTTTAAGCGTGTAGATCATCTCCTCACTGACTCCGAAGAGAAGATAGAAGCATTTCTGCTCGCTTTTTAGAAACAAGTCTCAAGCAGCGCTTTCTTTAAAGAGAGCGATCCCTTCTTGCACGCTCTCCCGTTCTCTTCCCCTCTCAAGCCGAGATGGAAAAACAGCTGAGCTGTGGGGTGAAGCAACAGTGCTCATCACCATCACTCAACCAAAGAAAATCTCGGTCGACTGAAGTCCTGAAATTTTCGACTAAAAATGACTGCACTGTGCGCAGTACTTGGTAAATGAATTATAAATATTAATAAACATAAAAAACTAGTAGGCTATTTGCAGTAATATATTAAATAGTTTTTGACCTAATTATTTTGCACTGAAATGAGTTTGACACATGAGTCTGTCAGCTCTGACAGCGTTGCATCACGTGCACCTGCGCAATATAGCCTATGATTTCCGAAAATAGTACTATGTTGTCAACTAGTGATATCATCACAAGAACTGTTGAGGAATATGCAACATTATTTAGACAATTATTTTTGTCAGATGTTATAATAATAATAAGTTATAACTGTCAGACACTATCATTTCAGCCGCTCTGTGCATGTCCTCGCACAGAGCGAGGCTGAATACGGGAGCTCAGCTTCGCGGCTGAGACACGAATAGACTATTAACTTAAAGCTTTTACTCTTAATAAACACAAAAGGCACATCCACTACTCCACTTTAATAAAAAAAGAATATATATTAAACAAACCAGATCAAGAGCAGAAACGAAATAAAGTGCATAACTGATATGCCAATTCTGATATGTTCATTCATATAGCCTAATATTACTCAAAACAGACAGGGCAACCTAACGCAGACAAGCTTACCGCTTTTAGATGACATGTCATGTTTGTCGTCGAGCTGTTGTGGAAGGCAAACCTGTTGCTTGCACACTTTGCATTCAACCTTTTTCCTGTTATCAATTTTAACAAAATGTTGCCACACTGTCGAAGTCTTTGTTGACTATTAAACGCTCTCACAATTAAATAAATAATATTCAGCATCAAACCTTCTATAGCCTACTTATGTGTCTCTCTTCTCCAGTGGGTTGGGCTTATCAAAAAAAAGGGGGGTGTTCTGAAGACAGACCCCTGTGAAACAGGGGTACTCTGAAAACATCCCCATTAGCAGTTAGTGCTTTCCACCTGATGAAATGAGCGCGGCAAAACTGATGAAATGAACGCGGCAAAAAATCGACCAATCAGAATTTTGGTCGAACCAGAACGTATCGACCAATTAATCGACTAATCGACTGGGACAGTACAGCCCTAATCACCAGTGCTCATCATCCGCGAAGACCAATGCCCCTCATCTGGTGCGAGGGGCATGGTTTCATTTGGCGGCTCTGAGGAGGACTTTGATCACGCTGTCTCTGGCTTCCTCTGAAGCGGAGGACTGGCCAAACTCCAGCGATGGCTCCCACCCGGTGGCGTCATTCAGAGTTGGGGTCAGCCATCCCCTAAAATTGTTTAAGAAGCTACTAAATCTTATGGCAGCAGCCTCCTCAGTAGTTCCCTTGGGCCGGTTACATATGCAGCCACTACAACAATGCTTGACGTCCGCCTCATTCTCAGGGTGACCCACTGTTGTACCAAAGCCCTTGTTCCCTGAATATCGCCCCATTTGTATCAGTTGGGTTTGGTATCCAGAAGAAAAGTAGTCGTGAGGGTCGCCTCCAACACGGGTTGGGTCACCTTATGCGATGACAGGCCAGCCTTTGACGAACTGGCATATCAACTGCCTGGAAATGGTGGCAGTACTTCTGGCCTTCAAGGAGTTCCAGTCAGAGCTCAGAGGGTACCATGTCCTGGGGTGCTTCTCATTTCTTATTTGTGCATCCTCGTTTCCTTTCCTCGCTTCCTTTCCTCGCGTCTCAGCTCCACCCCTGTAGGACGCGAGGGAAGGCTGCAAGGAAAAAAAATTAGGACGGAGGAATTGAATGAAAACTTTTTTATACATTGGAATACTTGATCACTCGAGCGTTAGGGATGCAACAATACCGCTTTTTCAAAACCGATCCGATCCGATACCAAAATTCTGAGTATTGGCCGATACCGATACCAATCCGATACCAGTGCAGTTTTTTTTTTATATCAAGTAAAATTTCTATAACTCTAATTTTACTTGATATAAAAAAGAGTGATTATCAGTTCAACACACAATCTACTTAATACAGACAACTTCATTTTAAAGAAAAACAACAAATCCAAAAAATATATGATCATAATCTGTGACAAAAATGCTATTATAAACTAGATTAGTGGATAATTCAGCAGTAAAATTTAGTCTAGAAAAATCACGAGTGCACAATAATTGTATAAAATCTGAACATTTAGTGAAAAAAAATTAGGGGAACAAATAAGAGACAATAAGTGTAACACTAAATCTTGTCAAACGTTACAAATTGCTCTTTGTATTGTTGTAAAATACATTCATGAAAAACAAGATAACAAAAATCAAAAAGATAAATTATTTTATATAGCCTATATAGGCTACTATAAAATTGAGACATGTTTTAAATGTATAGCACAGCTGTTTAATGAGGCAGCAACATATGATAGATAGGACAGAACAAGAAAGGCTATTAATAATCTTTCATTGCGCAAAAGTAGTATGATATGATTATGAAAGACTCCAATACAGTGCGGCACACATCGCTTATGCGCATCCCGAGCGCAGAATGATGTGCTTGAAGCAACACGGAGTCACAGCGCGTCGAGTCCGCATTGAAAAGTTCAAAGCACAAAGGAAAGACATATCGATGCGTAGTGTATTGTACACAGTATCTATCTATTTCAGTTACTGTGCGCGTGAAGAACAATTATAGTGCTCTGACTCTACTCTAGTGTTGCGATCTAACAGACGCCCGGTAGAAAGTAACATGATTTAGTTATAGCAATAAAGTCCAGCAATATAAAGTTGTTTTATGCGAAACCATAGACCTTTATCTACAGATCAAGTGTAATAATAGTAACATTGAATCATCTTGGAGAGTTTCATCGGGTTGACTCTCGTACCCGAACGCGACGCGCTGTTTGAATGCTGAATGGAGAATGACTGACAGCCGCAGCGGAGGGAAAAAGTTTACGTGGTCTTGAATTTAATGACTTAAATATTAATTTATATCTCACATTATACTATATAATGGCTTCAGAACACTTAGAAGATAGTGCATGAAAACTTTATGGTGCTTTATAATGTTTTTGTGGGGCTTAACAATAACACAGAATAATATGCACAATATCGGATTTGGATCGGCCTCGTCTGACCGATACCCGATCCGGCAAAAATGGCAGTATCGGAGCCGATACCGATACTGAGTATCGGATCAATGCATCCCTATCGAGCGTCACTTCACTGCGTCATCAGCAGTGCTCAAAGGATCTGCCCTTATGTTGTTAAAGTTTGTTTATTTAAGAAATTCATAATAAATAATAAAGCAAGATACCTTGTTGAAATATGTGAGTTGTGTGGTTTATGTAAACTACAAAAGTAAAGTATAAATTCAAATGATTGTGACAGATGTGAAGGGGGAGGAGAATTGATACGTGCGTCATGTTTAGTGGATAAAACTCTTCCGCAAAGGGTACACCTGTGTATCCTCGCTCATAGCTCCTCTGGAAGCCTCCTCACTCCTCGATCCTCGCCTCCTCGCGGTGCAATTAGAGAATTGAGATGTCCTTCAAGATGGCTGAGCTCGATTGGTTTCCGGGTCATAGGATGGAGGACGGAGGAGCGAGGAGACGAGGAGGGATATTGAGAAGCACCCCTGGTCTGATCAGACAGCATGACAGTGGTAGCCTATATAAATCACCAAGGTGGTCTCAGGTCTCGCCCGCTGAACAAGTTGGTGTGCTGCCTCCTTCTGTGGGCAGAATATTATGAACAAAAATCAACAGGCTAAAGAACACTTATGCAAGAAACGTTTGTCTGTGGTTTAAAAATACCATATAAAAACAACTAGCCTAACTAATATACATTTCAAGTTTTTCAAGTAAACAGTAATTAAAAAATAAATATTTTTCCAAACATTCATTTAGCCATTTATTATAACAATCCAGAGAGATTTTTGTATGTCTAATAACAGCCGGTATGCTCCACACGGAGATATGATCTCACCATCATCGAATCCCTCTGGGATTACATGAAGAAACTAAATCCAGAAGAACTGCAGCACCGTCTCCAAGATACTTGAAGAAACCTACCTGCAAAGCTAACTGAAAAACTATTTGCAAGTGTACCTAGGACAAAAGCTGTTTTAAGCGCAAAGGGTGGTCACACCAAATATAGATTTGGTTTAGTTAATAAAGTTAATTGATAAGTAAAATCTATTTATGTCTAATAATCTCATTATTTTTTAAAGCATCCTCACTTTACAGCATTTTTACACAAGTGCCTCAAACTTTTCACAGTACTGTAGCTTTGCAAATAGGTTTCTTCAAGCATCTTGCAGATGTTGCCACAGTTCTTCTGGATTTAGTCTGTCTCAGTTTTTTTCTGTTTCTGCATGTAATCCCAGACAGACTTGTTGATGGTGAGATCAGATCTCTGTGTGAAGCATACCGGCTGTTGTCAGATTCCTTGTACATAGAAAATTCTCACTAGATTATTAGAATTAATGGAAAAATGAATGTTTGAAAATGTAAACTTATATTACCTACTGACATACTACAGCAAAATATATAAATAACTGGCTTAATTTTTTTTTAAATTTCACCATTTCTTTGGTTGAAAATACTAACGTGCCTAAGACTTTTGCACAGTAGTGTATACGTGTTTTTTTTCTATTTTTTTTTTGAAAAAAATATATAATCATTTAAAAATAATAATTTTAATGTTTTAAAAAATAAAATCAAAAGTGAATCAAATAACAAAAATGTATAAAAAAATATATGTGAATTTTAGGATTTCTTAGTGTTTGTCATTTATACCTTTTACTTTAATGACAGCAGCACACAAGCTTTGGGTCATCTCATTATCTGAGATGATCATGCTCTAAGAAGAGCATGTTGTGCTTCAATGGAAGAAAGGACATCTGGTCATCTTTGTGTTCCTCACTGATGTTCCTGTGTGCGTACAGATATGTACTATATGTGTGTGTGGGAAACAAATCTCAGCCAGTGGACTTTGACGCCCATTCAGAAGGCCACAGGTGCTTTTTGTGAAGAGTTCATGAGCAGTTCAGAATCTGTGTGGAAACAGCAGTTCTTTGCAACACTTCTCACAGATCCCCCTAGATCTAACGCATCTCAGCAAGCCAATAATCCCCTTTTCTCCATCCCTGCTTCTCCACCTAGATCAATCCCCGATCGAAACATCAAATAGAACTGTGCTCGCTTACTTCGTTTTTAGCCTCCTTCCCATTCTCCCTCATGCCATTCCAAAAAAAAATCACTTACTAGGTGGTATTAGACAGGCTCGCAAAAGTGTCATTACCAGAGGGACCTTGGGAAAGGAAGGCAAGATAGATTCCTGTCGGTTTGTGGAATATTTCCCATGTACTAAGCCCCCGCGTTAAGAGCGTGGTATTATTGATAAGACCATCTTCTCCGGACCGTCCCACTGCCTGGGGACTCGGAGGAGAGCAATCCACCCGAGAGCTCTTTTATGTCCTTCTGTGCAGCAGAACAAAGCGAGGATTAAAGCACTTTCTTTCATCCAGGAGTGGAAGTGTCAGAATAGGCATCCGGAAAAGAGGTAGCAGAGACTGTGTCTGGGATGAAGTGGCATAGCGAAGATGATCTTGTGAGATCTGGGCCCCTGGCAGTATGGACTGATGGCTGAAATGACATTCTGAGAGAGTGAACTAAAAATGCATTCACACACGACCGATCTAGAAAGGCTTGAAAGGCTTCATTTTCTTTTTTGAATATTGTACAATATTTGGGTGCTGCAGAGGTAAAAAGAAGACCCCATTTCAACAGATGGCCTTACACATTTAAAAATAACTTTTGCCATATCAAATTTGGAATACGATGAAATGAATTGCAGCTTGTAGATATTACATTTGTGAATTTTGGTAGATGTTTTTATCCAAAGCAATTTACAATGCAATCGAAGTATACTACGTTCAAAAGTTTGAGGTCAGAAAGATTTTTGTTTAAGGAATTAATACTTTTATTCAGCAATGATATATTAAATGGATCAAAAGTGACAGTAGATATAGTAGTGTATAATGTTACAAAAGATTTTCATTTTAAATGCATGTTCTTTTGAACTATCTATTCACACACCCATTAAATGTTTCTTGAGCTCCAAATCAGCATATTAGAATGATTTCTGAAGGATCATGTGACACTGAGGACTGTAGTAATGATTGCTGTAAAATTCCAATAGAGAAGTTATTTAAAATTGTAATAATATTTCTCAGTATTACTGCTTTTGTCTTGGTGAGCATAAGATACTTCCTTCATAAACACTGAACCACATTGTATGCACATGGAAACAACAAATGACACATCATTGTTGACTGTGATAGTTTGTATGTAAGAAATCTGTGTATTTTTAATCATTTTTTTATGTTAGTTTTCTACAGGTGAATATCGGGTGGTCAGTAACTGGTATTTTCAAGTCTAGGCCTTTACACCTGCATTAGAAAACGCAGTGCACACCTTGTGATCTTTGGGTGTATTTCGGCTTCAGTCTTGTCAGTCAACAAGCATCGACAAAGTAAATTGTTTCTAAAGGCAAATCCTAGTCTGATTCTGAGTGGAAGCACAGATATGGAGGAAATCATGCCTCATCCATACGGCGGTTCATAAGTAGATTACCTTTTGTAATTCGTTTTGTTACAGCAGTCAATAAGCGCCCAATGCAAATGCGGTTCATTTGTATCTGAATTGATGTCCTGTCCCCATTAGCTTATGCCTTTAATGCATTCTGCTACATTAGTGAATAGACCTTAGCCGGATTAATCACAAGTTCATTGGGATCATTTGCTTTCCTGCTGCCTAATCGAATCTCTGACATTGGTAATAAGGGCAAATCTCACCTGTCTCCTCAGCCTCTCACAAACAAACAAGAGTGATTCTGACTGCCGACTCCCGATCCGTTTCCATTATTCCCTTCCAACAACATTTTAACATTGATTTTTGACACACAGACACAAAGAATGATATGAGAGTATGACTTAAGTGATTCCTGCAGCTGTTTGTCATTAGTTTGTGTTGTCGTGCTTCATTCTGAATTTGATATTCAGGTGGACATGTGCTGCCTAGAGTTGAAGTAGCACTTAGTGTCTCTTATCAGACTCTCTTGCGCCGAGTGTTATAATTAATGACTTTTATGTCTGGAGAATAAAAACCTCTAAATAGGCTGCTCCCACATTATTTATTTAGGGCTAATTAATTAAAGTGGACCTGTATTGAATTCAACAAGGCAATAGAAAAAAATAAGGGTGGGAGAAAAAGAATTGGAAAGAGAGGAAGAAAGAAAGTATCAGCCCTTCTCTCACTAAAAAGAAGCATTTAAGTTTGTGAAGGTGCATGGCGTGACTCTTATAGCACTTGCAAAGGTGCTCTGGACAACCACTGGGGACAAAGTACATTTGGAAGTGGACCTCAATATGTCCTGCTCCCTCCAAAGTGAATACTCCTGAGGTTGCAGGGCATTATTGTCTCATATTCATGCTTGGTGAACCCTAAACTAATCTATAATGTTACTTTGATAATGAAACACCCCCCCCCCCCCCCCCCCCCCCCCCCCACACACACACACACAAAAAAAGTGTGTGTGTGTGTGTGTATATATATATATATATATATATATATATATATATATATATATATATATATATATATATATTCACTGATCAATTTTGGGTGTAAGAGCATTTGGTATCAGGAATCTCAACTTAAAATATCTTAAATAACTTACCTCACTTTTGTGAAGGGATTCAGTTGTTCAGACTCTGGCGCTTTTATCGGTTCTGCACAGCTTAAATAAAGTGTTTTTATTTTTGACATCACCACATATGTTTAGGCCATTTTAAATCATGATATTTACAGCAGCACAGATTTTCCAAAACTATCCCACACACAATAGTGCTAATACGACAATTTGCTAGTGCGTGTTGAGATGCGTGTCGTGAATTATTCGGGTCATTTCAGTGCGTGATGTGGACTAAGCAGTTGAATCAATGAGCCTCTATCTGATGCTCTCTGTGAGGCCTGCTCTCTAATGGCAGTTATAATGGCCGAGCTGAGGAGCCAGGCAGCAGTGTTTTATGCATTATGGTCATGCTTGTTGGATGCTTTTGGGCAGGGAGAGAGTGTGTCTGGAATAAAAAAGTCTGTGTATTGTAACTCACAAGGCCATTGAGAACATGACCAGGAATAACTACAAAACCTCTTGCTTCTTGCCAATTACCACCCCACCCCCCAGACTTTTGCATTGCCGTTCACTGACAGTTAATAACCAAGAATCAAGGATCAATGGCAGTATTTTCATAGGGGATGACAATTTGATTAACTATTGAGATGTTCTTATACCTCAGAAGAATTTTCTCCTTGGAATTTCAGGAAATCCGTATCAAACTTCTGTTTTGCAAAATAACTCGGAAAATGCCATGCATATATCTTACTATACAGTATGTTTGAGTTTGACCTCACTTTTCAACATTTTATTAAGACTTCCACTTGGCCTTTGATTGAATGTGAAATAGATACCACTGCAGAATTTAACTGCAATCATGACATTCTTCTGGTCAGTGGCTACTTTGTGTAATGCAGAGACAATATAAGCCTTGTTTTTCTTCTTTTTTAATTTTTCAGTACTTAACTATACTATATGAAAATTCATTTTTTCCATTTTATGTTATCAATTCTTTATCAATTCTGTCCATTCTGAATTTGTGCGTATGTGTGTGAGTTGGAGAAGTGGTGTCATCTGCATCTTTTCATATTGTGTGGTTTCAGACTGTTATGCCGTGTGTGTGGTATCCTTTCAAGCAACAACTTCCTTTACAAACGTCTTCCATTGTAAAAGCAGCCTTTGCCCATAACCCTCCAATCAGTGCTGTGGGTTCCCTTTGTTTTAAAACCAGTCGACCATCTCCCTTCTCTCTGGCCTGCATGCCTTCCACATCCATCAGCCTAATGGAGGCATGGGAGAAGCTCACAGTCTAGGAGCAGCATAGGAGAAGTGCAAAGAAAACAAGACCACTTTGACCCTCTAAAAATCACCATCAATAACCCCTAGTCAAATGATGTCATAGTTAAGTGTTTGGTGTTGTGTTGACACTCACCGGCATGAATGTCCGACACACGCATATACACCCACAGAAATGTGCATGCAGGTCTGTTTGATGAAGGATGGAACCGGAAAATCCTGACACTAATGCATCGGTCAGCGGAAAATATTTAAAATGAATCTTTACACGCATATGTACACATAGCCAGATGAAAATAACACATACATACAGGCACTATCAAGCCCTGCTATCTTGACATTAATAAAAGGCATTGGAAGTTAGAATAATGAAGACATTTCCTTTTCTGTTTTTTTTGTTTTTTTGTCATTTAGAGTATTTATTTGGATTTTTTATGTACACTGTGTAAATATTTCTCTCACACAGACACACACACACACACACACACACACACACACACACACACACAGAGACACACAGACAGACACACATATATTGTACACACCTAAAATATTTGTACACACATTATTAGGGGTGTATATATATATATATATAATGATTATAAATAAATATAGACCCTATATAATATATAAGAATACATTTTTTTTTAAAGATTACACAAATTATACCTTTCACATTCTCTTTTTCTCTTTCTTGGTTTTCAGAGAAAATGAAAATGATAATGAGATGTTTTAATGATGGTTGACTTTGACTCAAGCTATGTATAATTCATAATAATTGATTGCCCTGTTTTTAAGGGATACATTTTCCCTTGAAAAATGATCCCATTAGCGAGTGTTTAATCCAATCAAAGCTGTCAAAACACACAGGTTCAATTCTATTCTCCGCTCTGTTCATCGTCATAAGCGCCTTAGATTGATCACCCTCATTTAACCATTGCATTTGGATGTGACATTTCATTCATAATTTTGGCGTTTTTCCCCTGTTGATCCATTTTTTACATTTTAGTAGCTTGAGGGAGATTTTAGCTAAATCACTTTGAAGATACATTTTCATGAAGGAAGGTGCTATTCATCTTAAATCTGCTGAATCTTAGCTTGGCTTGAAATGATTTATAACATTTTGTGGACCATACAAACAGGTATTACTATTTTCCATTAGATTTAAAGAGGATTTCAAATGTTAATCTAATTCACTTTTTTTTTTTTTTGTTAAAATGGAAAAATTGAGCATCACTTTTATTTTAAAAAAGATGGTACCATGATAAATCTCAAAGAGCTTACCTCATAATTAGTTTCTTGTCTCTGAGAGTATGTTATTAGATGTGAAACTTTCTCTAGGTTCCCTTTGTTTGTGTGTGTGTGTTAGCGCTTAGGCCTTTTTCTTTATTGCCTTTGATCGCGCTCTTCCCTCTATCAAATCTCACCCGTGCTGTCTTTTAACAATGCAACCTATATTTCAAGCACACTCCATGATCAATACCTGTTAAGAGAGGTGTGGGAATGTAATAACACTGTGATTCATGTGTTTTAGACTCTAGCTTTATTTACTATCCTCCATCTATGTCCTTTGTTTGGTGCTGGTGTTTTAACTCACTCAGAAATTGATTGGTGCACAAGGTAATCAGGCACGTATGATCAGATGGAAACTAATGTTTCCCTGTTCATCAGCCTGTATTGTGGGCAAATTACAGCTTAGTCCTGACCTTTGGGCTTAAAATTTTTGACACGAACATGTTTACGATTTGTGTGTTGCTGTTTCTCGGTAACGTGAATGCCTCCCAGACAGACAACAGGGAACAAACTATTCCGTTTACATGTGATTTAATATTGCTAATAAATTCTAAACCGTTTTTGACCCGGTCATAATTGTTTTAACCCGTTTACCTGGTCTTACATTGGAGTTGAAGATCATTACTTATTTGATTGAGTCCAAGATCACATCATATTAGAACATGGCAATAATGCTGGATTTGTTTTTAAGTCAATCATCTTGGCACCCGCGATGAAGTAGTGTTGCGTTGGATTAGGACCGTGAGTTATCGTATAGTTTGCGTGAAGATTTGTGACTGTTGTGCGTGGCGCTCTGTCCAACCGGGCAATTCTGATAAATAAGAATCGAGTTTAGTAGCAGCTTTGACACGTTGATTGATAAAAAAGCTCATGGCTAAAGCCTCCCCTCTCTCCCATCTTATTCAGCTCGCGTCAAATGGTTTAAAAATCAATACTGGCCTTGTACACAAGCATCTGTGTTGCTGCTCTGGGGAGGGGAAAAAAAGGAAAGAAAAGAAAAGCAGGGAAAGAAAAACACCTGCTCTCACCATGATGATTACTAATTTTTCCTGTCAGAGATGTTTGAAGACAAAATAATCATTGTGCGTATGGTTTGAGGGCAGGAGAGATTATTGTGTGATCCATTCAGATATCCGGTGAGAGAGGAAATCGCCCCAAAGCAGATGGATTGAGCTGTTGGGTAATATGTCAGAGAGCTGAGGAAATAACTCAATGAATAGACACAATAGAAACCACACAAACCCAACATTTTATTTCTGCACGAAGCTGAGCAAGTAAGTTCCGACTAAAAGCTTTTTTTTTATTCTTGAAACCGTAAAAAGGCCAAGTTGGCCAGCATGAAAATACTTGCATATTTCAGGAGGTGCTCAAATACATTTTAGAATGATTTTGTTTCAGTATTTTGACTTGGACATGTTTTATCCGTAAGTACTACGTTTCCACTTTTTGCATTATTTGGGATTTTTTTTTTTTCTATGGCATTAACATTTTGTCAATAAACCTCATTGGTAACAAATACAGCTAAGAAACAATAAACTTGTGTTATTTTAATTAAATTACAATAATAATCTGGCACAACAATGGTATTGTGCTGCCAAGTCACATATACACCAAAGTGGTTAGATGTCAAAAGTGTGTACAGCCTGACGGCAGACTTAAGGGTTTAACCCTGCATCTGTTTTGACCACTTGATGACACATATGGCTCGTTGTGGTAGAGAGGTCTTCCAGGGTCTAGTCAAACACCAGAGGACCCCGCTCTCACTGCTGGACCCGGGTCCTCAGGGGCCGGGGGGTTGGAGCCTGTGGATAGAGAGATGAGTTGTGGATTATGTGTGAATGTAATGGATGGGCCTGTCTGAAGGAGAATGGCTTCAATCACGAGTGACTTAATGATGATGGGCTGCTTGGTTTTGACAGTGACACACAATCGATCCCCTCAGTGTTAGATGACAAACTGTTTTTGCGAATTTCAGTGCTTGGCTCCTATTAATTTAAGAAATCTGACGTTATAATATGTGAATGACAGTGCTCTGCCCTCTGAATAAGAACTTGCTCTACATGCGTCTGTTCTTCCCTCCTCCAGCTTTCTTTTCTTTTCTTTTTTGCCCAAGATGAAATGCATATGACTTCTTCACAGAGAAGAAAGCTGAGAACATGTTTTGTGTGTGTGGGTGTCCTCTAACCACACAATAAATAACTCTTCTGCTCAATAAATAATTTTGATGATGTTTATGAAAAGTAATGGCTATTTATGAGGGGGTCGTTAGGCTTTTGAAACTGGGGTACATGCAAGGGGAACCAGGCAGGCTGTGATTGTAATGAGTTTATTGAAATTAAAGTTTAAACCACTCTGGATATTACAGTTAACCTGTCTGCGCTGCCGGGCTCCCTCGTAAAACATGCGTCTGCCGCACACTTGCACGTCGACTCCTGCAACCTTTAATGGAAAGCTGAGATGTTCATGTAGAGTGTTTATCAGACTGACTGTCTGTGCCCTGAGGACAACCCTCTATTGAAACACTATACACATCATAACGCTGTCTCAACCCTTGTATGGAGCTCTTCCAACCCCTAATGGCTTGGAAATATTTATTTATTATCCTTTCGCTGCTGGAATGGAAACTCAATTGGACTCATGTGATGCGGCTTTGTGCATTATGTTCCACAAACATGGTAATGAAAAATGAAAAGCATATTTAGCTGTAATTGGCACTTGGGATATTTGCCAGATTGTGTTTCCTAAGTAAATGCCTTAGACTGTGATCCCTGCTACAGTTGCCACAAACCAAATGAATGCATGTGAGGATCAGTAGGCCATCATAAATCAAAGCAGACAGAATTGCTCAAGCCTTTAGGTATGTGTTCATACTTGGACAGTGGGCCACTGAGGAGAATAAAATCACCAAATTTTCCTCCTCATTTGTAAGAGTGAACCAGGAAGTACCTTCTCACTCAGCACTCAATTAGCCTGAAGTGAAATGGTGCAGCAAGGGAAAAATGTCCTCTTTATTATAATTGTTGCAGAATTCCCCTGCAGCATGTCCGTGTTTGTTTTAGGGAAGTGAGTTTATGGTTTTGGAGGCTATTTTTGCAGCTGTCCATGCAAAGAACCAATACAAAGGAAGAGGAGGGGCGATTTGTTAAATGGGTGAGATTTGTATGGTCAAGGGCCACAAGGTAAAATGACACTTAAGTTATGTTTCAGTAACATGATGTGATTTACTTCTGAATTTTGTCATTTTACTCCGACTAAGAGATTGTTTGCCGTATGATTCAATTATACAAACATGCTGAAATAACTTTTTACACAACTTGCACTAACATGTAACTTCCGGTGTGAGTATGCTGTGCGCGTTTGGCTGCCGCTCCACACTGGGGCTGTTTGTCTGTTTTGATCCTGTCTTCTTGTTTAAAATGTTTGTTTTATACACTAATAAAATGGACTTCAAGTGCAATTGGGTTTCTGTGATTCCCGCTGGTGCGCGGAGGTGGCGTGTTCCGCTCTGCCGCTTGCTGTGGTGCTTCATCCGGCCTGCATACTTGACGGTGTTTGTAGTGTGGTTGCTGCGGGCAAAGTGTCTTTGATGGGAGGATTTCGTGGCGTGGTGGCCGTCATCATCGAGTGTTCCCGTTTGCCGTTTGGTGTCCTGGAGTTTGCACTTATTCGGGCAGTGTGGCATTCAAGAGGCAGTTCGACGCGGGTTGCTCGTTTTACCCACTTCATGAGGGACTCTACTTCACTTTTACTCTGCTGCTCATTCTGTTTGGACTGTTGGTCAGAAATGTGTATTTTTCATTCTGGTCTATGCAATAAATTACAATTTATTAATTGTAAAGTGCATTGAGCTTGGGAAAAGCGTTATATAAATTAAACATTATTTTAAATTTAGTCATTTTAACAATAGAAACTGAAAACATCTAAATTATACAATCTATCAGTTAGACAATCTACATTCCCAATTTGTTAGAAAACTGAGCTAGTCACCCCGGTTTTCAAGGCCGGTGAACCGACTAATGTGGCAAACTGCAGGCGGATTTCAATTTTATCAGTAGTGTCTAAAATAGTAGGAAAAGTAGTAACTAAGCAAATTGTTAATTTTCTTAATATACACAATTCTGTTGATAAAAACAATTTCTTTTTTTGCATTAACTCAAATTTTTATTTTCAATGAACTAAGTAAGCTGGTTGCCTTAAAATGTTAGGTTAATGCAAAAAAAGATTGTTTTTATCAACAGAAACTCAGAATATTAGATCTGAACAACATTGGTGAATTAAAGTTTGGCAAAAGAAAAAAAGTTGTTATAAATCATGAAAATATATATTTTTTACAATGTGGCCATGCAGGCCAAATATTTGGCCATTTTGAGATTACTGGCATTGGCTGATAACCATGTTCGTTTGGCTGATTAACAGAACTGTTTACCTCCCCGCTTTGTCAGTTCTAAATTCTGCTAACAGTTTTATCAGTGGATTGTAAATAAATATATACTTTTTTTATAGATTTTATTTAACAGGGACAATGGACAGTCAATGACTGCCCCAAAATTAGCAACAAAGCTAAATTTCACCTGCAGTCCCTGGGCAGGAGAAACTAAAACGCATAACATAACATAACTAATCTAAGACTGTCATTAACATATTAAACTCAAACATTTGAAAATACAATCCAAATAATATAGTACAAAAAATACTCACAAAAACACACTATAACGATCAGGGTTCCAGACTGCGACCAAATTGGTCGCATATGCGACCATTTTTTGAGAATGTGCGAGTTAAAATGTTATGTGGTCGCATTTGTGCGAGTGGACGCTTGAGCAACAGAACGCCGTTGTATGAGCTGCTGCAGTCCGTAACTTATGTTCAAAATGAATGAGTAGGCTACATCATGAATCCATTTTCCAAACCGTGTTTTTGACTTATTCTGAATCACTACGGTACGCCTATAATAAGTGTTTATATTTGGACTATTTTATCCCGGGGTCGACTCGGCTGCGGAGTAGCCCAGTGCCTGTGTGACTCGCCATAGACATTAACGGAGAGAAGTTCCGGCTACAGTGTTCTTCCGCAAGACACGTGCAGTTTATTTATTGACGAACGTAGACGTCACGCGCATTGCACACTAATGGTGAAACGCGCCAATTACGAATTCACAAATTAAGGCATATTAAAATGATCAAAATGGTCTCATGAAACACAGAGCCCCTTCCTCCTTGTCCTACGTCTTTTCAGCGGTTATATTTTCCTCTGTCGAGCGATTACTCTCATGATCGCTCGACAGAGGAAAAGGAAATTATTATAAAATGCAGAAGGAGTGTGAGATTTCTGCTTTTAGTTACAACTATAAAATTTGACAACGAAAATTCTGTATCAGTTTATTATAATACTCTAATCTTTTAAAATGTAATGCATACATTTGAATGTTTAATGATTTTTAAAAGATAGATAGATAGATAGATAGATAGATAGATAGATAGATAGATAGATAGATAGATAGATAGATAGATAGATAGATAGATAGAATATGATTCAAATGTAAATAGATAGTATATAATTCAAATGTAAAATGCTTTTTTTTTTTTTTACTTTTTAATTCTATGACAATGGTGATATGTATTTGGTTTCTTGTCAAATATTTATAAGCCACGTTTATATAAGCTATGTAAAGGTCTGAGAGTAGGTTCGATTTTCCTGCTTGTGACCATGATGTAATACAATAAGGAAAATGGGGAAAATCATAATGCAAAAACACTCTTGCGGCTTCAATTGAAAGTTGACTCCGCATAAATGAAACATTTCTAGATGAGGTGTAACTGCACAAACCATTTTTAACATGCTTTTCGAATGTCAAGCGACAGTCTAGATTTGATCTTAAAATAACACAGCACTTTCCGTCTAATGTAGTTTTCGGAATCCAAACTGCACAATAAGTTATTTTGTATATTAAGAAAATTAACAATGCTTAGTTACTACTTTTCCTACTATTTTAGACACTACTGATAAAATTGAAACCGGCCTGTAGTTTGCCACATTAGTCGGTTCACCGGCCTTGAAAACCGGGTGACTAGCTCAGTTTTCTAACAATTTGGGAATGTAGATTGTCTAACTGATAGATTGTATAATTTAGATGTTTTCAGTTTCTATTGTTAAATGACTAAATTTAAAATAACAATTTCAAAATAAGCTGGTTGCCTTAAAATGTTAGGTTAAACCAAGAGTAATATTTTACAGTGCAGTGTGTCATCACAAGAGGTAACAGTTTCAAAAGATGATGCACTGTGGCCTGTGTAGAAAGTGCAACTTTCTAGAAGTTCTCTTCCATGTACAAAAACACTTTTTCTCAAGACTGAGCGATGAAAATGAAGACTCCTGGCTGAGAAATTATAAGCCTGATTCTAGGTGGTAGATATGGCTCTATTTCCTATAGCAGGGAAACAATGACTTATCCATAGCTGCAGGGATGGCCATTCCTCACACGGTGACATCATCATCAATCATCAGAATTCGGCAACTCTCAGAGTGTAGTGGTGAAAAACTCAATCATGATTCTGAAACATCTGAGTCCCACTGTATTCATCTGCACATCCCTAATGCATCGCACTATTAATGAAAAAATAACATATCAAAGAATACAAATGAGTGCTGTAGGACTGCAAGTGCTTCAGAAATGGAGAGATAATTAGACTGTCTGCTGCAGATTGATGGATGCGCAGTAATTGCCTTTGTGTTATTATTTCAGGTCCAGACAAAAAGAATACGTACTTCTCTTGTCTGCCCACTATTGAAATTCATTAATCTCATTAATGTGTGGAATTAATATAATTTTATCAGACATTCCAGAACTGCTGGATGTGTGTGTGGCTACTCTTGAGATCTAGAGACTGATCAATCACGAGCTGCTCACATCTGTGTTTGTGTGGCTGCATGATTGTATGAATGACTTAGCGTGTTTATTCTGTTTAACAGCTCTGCTCTGGGGTGGTTTGTTTGCAGGTGAGCAGCATGCTTTATATATGTAGTAGTACAATTGTTGGTTTTTGTGTATTGTTAATTCGTAATGGCTTGCCTAAAGGATTGCATTAAGACTGATTGCAGCTTTCTGGGAAAACACCTGCTGTAAATACACCTGTTTGGCATACATACTGTACATAATGGACTGTGCAGGTGCCTGCTTGTGTCAGCTGGCTTCTACTGTAACCCGTTTATTATACACTAATGTTCAAACGTTTTTTTTTTTTAATTCAGCAAGGATGCTAGCCTGACTTCGTCATACTCATATTCTAGTCAGAATGTGAGTCTGATACTGCTCCATAGGGCTTTGATTATGAGGCGTGTCTTAACTGAACCAGGGAAAAAAAAAAACTCTGCACTCAATTGGATAGACCTACAACCAATGAGAGCAACGCAGTAAGTCAACTACTTTGCATAGCACAGTTGTCAACTACAGAACTCAAATGCACGCACGCTGGAAGAAGTAAAATAACGAGTGTTGCTTCTTTTACTTGGCCCTCTATGAGTGCGACCAAAGGAGAAACTACAACGACCACAGGGTTTTCATTGCGTCCCATCTTAGCGACCATCGGAGCCAGCTGATAAATGAAACTTTTGCCGAATCCCATAGGAAGGACGGCAAACACATCTTTCCGATCGACAAATGCCTTGATTGCAGTTCTATATTCGTCTTTTAAAATGAATGCGCTGTCGATTTCTTTTAAAGTGGACGCGATAGCGGAATCTCTACATCTCAGTTCTCCAGCGGCAGTCATCTCTGAGGGAAACCAGTTCAACCCAAGCGCTCTTTGATAACGTGAGGATTACGTCCCTGCAGATCATCTGTCCATCATCGTATAAAGCCCGCCCTGGCAATTTGATTGGCCCGACTAATTCTGAACCGATCATAATTACTCCTCAATGGAGCGAGTCCAGACCGAACTTCCCGATCAAAAAATGTTGTGGGCGGGGTTCGGGCTGGCATCCAGGCTACAAGGATGCAATAAATTGATCAAATATGGCAGTAAAAATATTTATAATTATACAAGCTATTTCAATTTCAAATGAATGATATTCTTTTGAAAATTTCTAATTATCAAAGAGACCTGAAAGAATTTAACAGCAGCACAACTGTTGTCAACATTGATAATGATATGAAATGTTATTGAGCACCAAATCAGCATAGAATGATTTCTGAATGATGTGACACTGGAGACGGGAGTAATGATGCTGAAAATTCAGCTTTGCCATCACAGGAATAAAATACATTTTAGAAATCAATCATTGTAAATTTGTAAAAACTTTCATATTGCTGTTTTTTTCTATATTTTTGATCAAATAAATGCAGCTTTGGTAAGCATAATAGACTTCTTTCAAAAACATTAGTCTTACCGACTCCAAACATTTGAATGGAATAAAAATACCTTTGTAAGAGTTGTAAAAAGAATAATGCAATAACCAAATCCATTCACATTTACGTTAATACCATTGTGAGTACTGTAGTTGCAGATACATTTAACACATTGGAAATTGTTGTTAAGTGTTATCCAAATGCTCTCTCTCTTTCTGTCTCTCTTTCTCTGTATAGGCTATAGATAGGTCAAGACCTGTATTGAATTATTTGTTTGTATTGTTTTTGTGGTAGCTTGTAGTGTAGGCCACAAAAAGAGCAACTTCTCATTGTAGATATCTGGTATATAGTTTAGGATGTGTGTTTTTTGTTGTAGTAGTAGATGTGGTCCAAACACAAGGCAATGGCCCTCATTTATCATTCTTGCGTAGAAACGGGCGTATAAGTTGGCGTAAGATTATGCTTACACTCCTCTCACCGCCTGATTTATGAAGCTGTGCGTACCTTTGAAATCCAGGTGTACGCAATACCTGCCCTTGATAAATCCTGCGGCTGAAAACGATCGTCATTAGAATAACACGCCCCTATATATTCAAGTCTCCGCTTCCCCCACACCCTGATTTTACGCCATGGACACACGGAAGACGGCAAAGAAGAGAAACTTCTGACGTGGAGCCGAAATGACCTATCACAATGCAATATTTTACAGCACGTCTTTTGATTTAGCATTCAATTACGAATCACGTTACATGTATTGGGGTGTATAATAGTGATGATGATGATGTGATGTGGAGTACCATTCATTCACATTAATAATTGCATGACAATTTGTAATATTTTTCTTATTATTAGTATGATTTGTATTATTAATGACGCTTATTGTTATTTAGAAGAAGAATGTCTTTATTATTATTTGTATTATTTAAAAGAAGAAGAATGTATTTTTTATTATTTTGTCAGTCTGAATAATTTTTTGGTCATTGAAAGCCTTTTGTTACCGAACCCAGTCCGTGCGCACCTGCCGGGCCAAACCCTGAAACGTCAGGGTAAAGCGCACAGGCTCGCAACTGAAGGAATACATATGCTTACAAATCAAATGCTTTGGTAAAGTCACACAAATTAAAAATTGAAGTCCATGTTGCACAAAAATAAACACTGAAGTTTATAATTACTATGTTGTTGTTTTTTTGTTTTACAGTGGGTCATAATATATAATATCTTTTAGTTTGTCAGTGCATTTTGTGGTGTTAGGAATTGTTTTTCTGCGCATTTCTGCGTACACCACCTCCTGAGCTGGCGTAGGATTTGAGCGTGCCGTACGCCAACGTCCATATTGATACATCTCAAAGTCACCGTGGTTTTGGGTGTACGCCAGGTGTACGCTGGAAATTTGGTGTACGCACTTTTGATAAATGAGGGCCAATGTCTCAATTCATTCACCACTAGAACAAATACACAAAACAGTAACTTCTGCATCTTGCATTTATTGCATTAATCAAAAAAGCATAGATATGCGTATTCTTTAATAGTGCTTTATATAATATAATACTACGTTTTATGATTTTTTTTTTTTTTTTTTTTAAGTAGATCCATGAAAAGTTCCCATCATTCTTTATCCATGTTGATCTCTTTATCCATGTGAGTGGACGTGGTGTCTGTTTCTCATTGCTCTTCTGCTGGAGAAACAGGGCGCTGGACCGCACGGGCTGATTGAGTGCTGTGACTGCAGGCCATATCTAGCATGTCAGCGGTCACAGCAGCTCCTGTGATTTAGTGCGGAGGAGCATGTCAGGTGAAGGGGGATTGTGAGGTGTGTGTGGTGTCAAACAGGCCTTGGGTTGTAAGTTATTTCAGGGTTAGCATAGGTATGGCGCAGAATTAAATGAGTCTCTGTTTATACATCTCATTGTCATTAATAACCAATTTTTTACTGTTGGAAGTGAACGCATTTAAATTTTCTGGAAGTGATCAAAGCAAAGCAAGTTACATTATAGAATTAATTTCTCTAAGGGTTCTATCATATTCTGGCATCTGTTGTGATAGCTGTGAGTGTGTAAAACTGAGCAAGATTATTCTAAGAAGTATTCTACCATAAAGATGATTAATGGCAGTAAGCAACTCTGCATGTAAAAAAATATTCTTAGATTCAAGCAAATAATGGTGGAACAGCTTTCAGCTTACAGCTTTCATTACATCTTTTTTTTTATTGTGCTGTTTTCAGATATTTTATTGTGTTGGTCATGTAAGTGAGTATTCATGTGATATGGTCTATTATTCTTATTATTTTATTATTGTTGTCTGTTATTTAAAGGTGCAATAGGTGATCTGGGAAATGCAAACTTTAGCCTGCATGCATTGAAAGCATATGATCCCACCCTCCCTGCAAATCACCGTTCAAAGCCACGCCTCCTCCAAAACACATGTTGGATCATGTGTCATTCATTCACTGGTGAGAGAACTTTACAGCGCAGTGAGGGGAGAAACAGAAGCGCCTGCTTGCATACATAAGTGATTGTGAAATGACTGTGAAATACAGTGCATTCTTTCCTTTCAGTCGAATGATCTCACTGAATTATCTGCATAGGTCAAAGTCAGCGGTACATAGAACTGTACTGTCAAACCTGAAATGTAGATACTTGCTACTTGTTAGGAAAGTTAGGTTGTTTGCCTGCCATTCCTGCTCTGTCTGCACCGAGTACATAAATAATTTTATTCAGTTAGGACACATTAAATTAAAAAATGAAATAAATTAAATTAAATTAAATTGATCAAAAGTGACACTACATTTACATTGTTACAAGATTTCTATTTCATCCCTGCCTATCTTCTGATCCTACCCCTTTTTGTTTTTCTACATATGTTAAATTGTACAATTTTATTTAATGAAGCAAGGGTGTAGAGTTACATTCAAGCTATTTTAAGGCATTAATAACAAAAAGAAAATGTTTAAATATGTCATTTTGGTGATCAAAGATGAATTCCCTTTCAGTCGAGAATGTCAGACGTAGTCGAAGTCGACTGAATGGGGATCACGCTAGAGAGCCAATCGTCTTCGAGTACTATTGAACGAGCCAATGGAATTGGCGTGCGTGATGACATCACACACTCCGCCCCCGCAGGGCAGGTATAAATACCGAAGTGGATGCACGCACTAGTTGCCTTTTGCTTCGGAGGTGATGTCTCTGAAGAGTGCTGTTGTTTACAATGAGCGAGTGTGTCGGTGTTCTTCTGGAAGACTCTCCCAGTGCTGGTGGTTTCTACAGCGCGAGTGCAGCGGTGATCGTGAGCTTTGAGCTCTCAACTGCTGTTTTAACAGCAACAAATTTCTAAATGTTTGTGTGTGTTGACGGCTGGTTAGAGGGCGGAAAAGTGAGTGCTTCATTGTTTCAATTCAGTGTTCAGTCAGTCCCTCCAGAAAAACGCGATTATGCGATCACATGATTTAGTGCATAATCAGCCAAAGTCCGCATATTTATGCGGGGGCCGCATAAATTGCCGATTTCCATGCAAAATATGCGGGGCTTGCATGATTTCATAATCCTTGCATTTTCGTTGCAAAAAAGTCACATATATCTTAGCAGAAGTTGAAAAAAGTTGCGTTTGCTTCACACGAGAGCAGCCATTTCCCCCTGTTGCCATGGAAACGTTATGAAGTGACGTAATTACGCGACGTGAACATCACCGAAAAGCTGTAAAACAGGAGCACACTTTATTTTTTTATATTTCATTTATTCATTTTTACAGAGGTTGTAGCATTTTCCTTTTGTAAAGCGACAGAACTTGTTTGACTCGTCAATGTTTTGTAAGTTTGATGTGTTTATTAAGGTCTTGTAACGCGTTGTGTCGGGAAGAAAAATAGGGATAGCTCACAGCTGAAGTTATTGCAGAGGCCAGACAGACTCACACTAGGGATGCGCGGTATACCGGTACTGCAAAAATACCGGTATATATTATATTTCAAACGGTACAATATCATAATTTTGTTCAATTCGGTATTCGATGCGGTGCTGTTTCGAAGTTCACCGCTAGGCGGCAGTGCGCTACCTAAACTGACGCGGCCCTTACAGAAAAAACACATGAATTTCACATGTTATCACATGTTTTCCACATGTGCCCACATGTGACCACATGTGACCACATATGCCCACATGTGACCACATATGAACAACATGTCATCACATGTGAACAATGTTTCACCACATGTGAACAACATGTCACCACATGCAGTAATGTTCGACCACATGTGAACAACATGTCACCACATGCAGTAATGTTCGACCACATGTGAACAACATGTCACCACATGTGAACTTAATGGAACACGTGGCACATGTGGAAAACATGTTATAGGTAATAATGTGGAGCTCATGTGAAATATATTTGCACGTTGTAATAGGTTTTAACATGTGAATTATGTTACCACGTCACAAATACTGTACATTTTTAGCTTCAATAGCCTTTTTCACACAAAATGCATAGAACATAAAGCTTATAATGCATGTGTATATACTAACACTTATATACACGTATAGTTTTTAATGAGTTTTTGCAATACTTTTATTTCAACACTGTTTACCATTTCTAAAGCTATATTGTAAATATATTTTACATAATCAACAGTATATTATATTTGATATAATCAATAGGCTACTGCAAGCACGTTTTCAAATAAAATAAAGTGGATATTAAACTTTTCATTTTAAGTGCTGCATGATTTTGACGTGGTTTAATCAATGCCGTGCGCGTGAACTTTCGAGTATTTCAAACACTGGAGCGGCCGGCGCGCAGAGTTGCCATGGAAACGGCGCGGGACCACTGCTACTGGTAAGCAACAAAACTCCCTCTCTCGATGTTGTTTAAACTTTTCACGGCTTTTTCCAGGTGAGATTAGTCTCTAAAATCACACGAATAATACTCACAACTGTTTTTGACATTTCTCTTACTTGTAATTGACACGATTCTGTTAAAAATTTACATGGTGTAGTGTCTTCGGAAAAAGTCCGTTAGGATCTCAACCGTTTTCTGAAGAGGTAGCAGCTAGCTAGGCTAACGTAATGTTAACTCGGTTGAACTTTTATTTATTAAAGTTTGGGCTTTTAATCACCTCTTATGTGTAGATGAGAGGTTTTGTAAAGGTTTTACTTGGAAGTGAGCTAATTTATTTAACACAAACGTAAACATAACGTATCGGTGATGTTACTTTCAGGAGCAAGAAAATTGGCTGAAACTAACGTTAGCTCAATGGTAACGTTAAACACATTTTGATTAAAAAATGTTCTGTGATTTCAGTAGTAACAAAATAACCCATAACAGAGAGAAAGCTCCACGACTTCAACATTTCTGGAGAAAGCTGCTGCCGGAGAAGTAACGTTAGGACACAGGTGAGCCGAGGAAGCTCATTAAATAACCTCATTTTATTTCTCAATTTGTTTTTTTAAATTGTTTATTTTAAGAAGGTTTTGACATCCAAACGAAGTTACACCGTATGAGCAAAATTAAATGAATAAGTAAACCCAAAAACAAATTCTGTTATCCTAGTTAAGAAATTATATTCTGTATATTCTTTAAATTCTTTCTCTTTTCTGCATTTCACCTCTGCTGTAGCTTCTTTCCTTTCAATAAACCTGGCATTGCATTGTTGGCTCAGTGACAAATGGCTTGTTGTGTTCTTAGATCCTTCAGTGCTGATGCCCTTCAACGGAGCGGAGTGGAGCTGATCTTCATCTCTAAAGCACTATTGATGAACCATATGATTAGTAAGTAAAACGCCAAACATACACTAATGTCAAACATACACTAATTGTCTTGGTACAAATGTTTGTCTCTTTCTCTTATGTTCACCAAAAAACATTAAAAACAATAATATTGTGAAATAATATAAATAAATAAAAACTGTTTTCTATGTGAATATATTGTAAAATGCAATTACTTCCTATGATCAAAGCTGAATTTTCAGCATCACAGCTTCACATCATCCTTCATAAATTATTCTAATATGACGATTTGATGCTCAAAAAAACATTTATGATTATTATCAGTGTTGAAAACAGTTGTGCTGCTTCATATTTTTGTGTTTTTCAGGATTATTTGATGAATAGAAAGGTTAAAATAACAGCATTTATTTGAAACAGAAATCCTTACTCTCTCTTTTGATCAATTTAATGCATCCTTGCTGAGTAAAAATATGAATTTCTTCTTTTTTTTCTGTTCATTTTTAAATCTATCATTGACCCCAAATGTTTGAACATTAGTGTAAACTACCCTTCATATGTTTGTGGTCTATTTAACAATGAATCCTGGAGGGGAAAAAATGGTTTAAACTGTTACAATGGTTTACACAAACACATTAATCAGCACAACTGTTTTCAACATTGATAATAATCAGAAATGTTTTGGATGTTTACATGGTAAGAATGTATAGAATTCAAATATAAAAAACACTGACTCGTTAGGTCATGTTTACTCATTAAAGTCAGATGATTTCCTATTAATTCAATAGAATATGGTGACTTCAATTTACATGACGTCATGAGCAATCAAGTCATTTATATAGATCAGTGAGTAGTGCCCAGCATATCCAAGTCCACTAAAGGAGATTTCTCGCATTTTACCCCTAAACTCTGGAATATGAAGGTAAAAGAGTATCAAGACTCGAGCATGAACAATAAATACTTGTATGCTAAAATTTACACTCACAGCTCCAAAGTGAAAACCTCACCTAATATGCAATAACGTTGAAAAGATCACGGTTTCTGTCCTGACGAAAATGTTCTATTTTTTATTTTATTTTTTGCTTTGCAGAACAAGTCTGTGACTGACTTAATGAACCCAGTTGCTTTGGATCATGCTCAAAGATGTAAGGGCTACAAAAAGTTAACCAGAACTCTTATGGACTCCATCTTCTCTTTCGAAGAGATGGCAGCATGAACGGAAAAAAAGGGGTTGTTGGTGAAAAAAGAGCCTTGACCTACAAAAGGTGCAGCTAATAATTGGTAAGCATGTCTGAATATCTTTTATCAATAGTTATTATATATGACAAGCGCTGAGCGCGTCCGTCAGCGCCAGCCATAGCGCGGAAAGCACAGTTTGAATCTGACAGTTATGTCACTTCATGTCAAACTTGTTTTCAAATTTTAATGTAATCAATCTCATTTCTTACAGACCATGTCAAAAAGAGGCACCCAGGCATCGGAGGCACTGAGATCAAGGTCTGCATGGCACAAAAGTTAAAAGATCTGAGGAGACGAGCAGAAAGGTAATATTCAGACGATCCAACATCCAAGTGTGATCCCCATGTGGTCTGTTCACATTTGCGAAACCGACATGCGCGAGGACTGATGACTCAGTTTATTCCTCAGTCTACATTGTGATCTAATCACAAACTGTCAATAGTTTTTTTTATAAATGAGACGCACCACTCGTCTTATACAGTTGTTTAAGCAAGATGTATTTCCATAGCATATTTACGTAAAACGTTTAATGACATAATAACATTACAAATGAATAATAATTAATTATTAAGCCCCATAAAAATGCTTTTCAGAAACCTACGGGGTGACGTCACGGACACTACGTCCATATTTTTTTTTACAGTCTATGGTTTGCACTGCCCTAATCTTTGATCTTTTTCTATCCCAAAACAGGATGCCTGCTGCAGGAGACACAAAGGACTGAGACAACACACTTTCACAAACGCACACCACACACACACACATGCGCGTATACCTGCGTTTTTTGCGGCTTTTTATGTATAATTTTAATTTGGTTTTGCTTTGTTTGTTTTAAACATTCAATTTGTATTGCATATTTTGAAATGAAATAAAAAGTGAAAAAAATTTTTTTTTGAATTATTTGTTTTAATGTTGGGAAACATTAGGCTATAGAGCCTACACAAGAACATGGTAGGCCTACCGTTTTCTGTGGTATATTGCTTAATGATTTTTACATGGATTTCACATGAAGTTACAGGTTTACATGGTGTGTAGCTTTAACATGGATTGTTGATGGGTTTCAAATGTCATTCTATGGGTTTCACATGAGATATTTTACATTTCACATGATATCTCATGGGTTTCACATGTGATTAAATGTTTCACATGGGAATTTTACGTTTCACATGTAAGCTCATGGATTTCACATGGGAATTTTGGGTTTCACATGCAATCCCATGGGTTTCACATGTAATCACATGGGTTTCACATGCAATCACATGGGTTTCACATGCAATCCCATGGGTTTCACATGTAATCACATGGGTTTCACATGCAATCCCATGGGTTTCACATGTAATCACATGGGTTTCACATGTAATCACATGGGTTTCACATGGGTTTCACATCCCATGGGTTTCACATGTAATCACATGGGTTTCACATGCAATCCCATGGGTTTCACATGTAATCACATGGGTTTCACATGCAATCCCATGGGTTTCACATGGGAATATACATGGGTTTCACATGAAAATGTTCCAAAACCACACGTTTCCCATGTGCAAATTACCTTTAACATGTGCAAAGCACATGTGTTCCACATATTTCACATGTTAAATTTCACATGTGCAAAATCACATGTCCACGTTGTCACATGGGATCACATGTGTTTTTGCACATGTGAAACTCATGTGGTTTTTCTGTAAGGGGGGTCATGCGAAACCGGCAAACGGTGACAATAGAGGAACACGATGGATCAAACGAAAGTCATTCGAATTTCTACACGCCCGAAATTAATAAACAGAGAGAGCAGTATGAGTGAAATAAGGCATTACTTTGCCAACAAAAGTAATGAGAAAAGTAAAGAAACAGATCTCAATGCACCACTCTGCAAACGGGGAGGCAACACATTAAATCTGCCTATAGCACTTGACTTGTCAGTTGCTCATCTTGACTTGTTCAAAGAGTTCAGAGATCGACAGGTTAGTCCATCATTCAACTGATTTAATTTAGACTTTTATTGAACATTGAACAGCGCACATACGAGCTTATCATATATGATTCGGTAAACACGAAGGCTCAAATCTGCTTGCATGACACGCTAGAACCAATTAAGTGTACTGCCGTGCAAAGGCAAAAGACCGTAACTTCGTGTTTGGTCGAAAATTAGTTTTTTATATTTTTGGCACATTCAAGACCCCCTTTATCATGTGCATAAGTATCTTGAGTCAATTCCGTCGTTTTTTCGAGAAAATAATGGGTTGTCTTAACAGTAACTTCCAAAAGCCCGTGAGAAACCAAGGCAGAACACCGTAACACCAGTTACCGCTCTTTGGCTTTGTTTTGGAACGCTCATTTTGAGTTACGGTACTCAGCCTTTGTTTAGCCGCGCGTCAATATGAAGTTACGGTGCTGGCGTTCTATCAAATATGCTACCTTTCAGATTGTACGGTGTTCTGCCGTTGTTTTGCTCTCCATTAAAATTGAAATTACGATATAGCTTTGTACAGCTGCCATCAGTCCCTGTAACTTCTGATGTCCTCAGAGCTTTGTCCAGCACAAATGCGGTCAGAACATTTAGTATGGTCTGAACCCGCTCCATCGACAAACGTGCGATAGGCTATCCATCGCGAATGATATATGCAGAGTTGACAGAAAAAAATGTTACACACGCCGTAGCAGGTGAATACAACAAAGAACTAAAGCCCCGCCTCACCCAGATCGGGTACCGGACCTGGTTGAAACAATCATGCATCTAGCTGGCAGAGTGCCAAAACTTTGCCGGCGCCTTCGGCTCCGCCCTGAACACAGTCGGGCCGACGCGGGACTAATATGTCACAGGGAGTGATAATAATGAAGCAACGGTATATTGGTGCATACAACATAATGAAGCAAGAATTGCTGGTGCATACAACATCAGACAAGCTGTTACAAGCGGGTTGTACCTACAATCACACTGTCCGGAATAAATCCGCAGACAGCTGAAAGTTGAAACCACCGCTACTGAAAAGACGCAGAACACAGAAGGTTGTGCTATAAATGCATTAGTCGTCTAGGTAGTCCAGAGCGCGCTACCCACCGAGTCTCAAGATGGAAAGCACTGCGTTCGTACTTCGTACTTTTCGTGAACGTACGAGGAGCATGACACCTTCGAACACGAATATACTATAAACGAGTCCCCGGGTCGAATGTGCGCGAGGACCTGTTTTATCGTGATCATTTTGAACGCGCGTTTATCAAGTCTTATGCCACTCGGTACCAATTGAAGATCTTACCGCTATGGAGGTATTTTGCCATGTCTCATGTATTAATAATGCCACCAGAATGCAACCAAAGCACAGGGTAGCAATAAGTAGATGTCTATAAGTGTACAAAATAAATGCCATGATCACTAGATTTTATACAGGTGTTACTATAATGATTTTGTTAATGGTGATCAGCAACCAAATATTGATAATGTGGAAGTTACTGCCTTTTGACTTGGCATGACTTCTCACTTTTTGCTGACAATGCAAAGGCAGAGTGTCCAGTAACTTTAAAATAGTGGTCAAAAGTCAAGTTTGAGCTCAAGATTTTTTTATGTAGATAATTTTCATTACTAAAACATCTAATTGCCAGATTTACAGTGTCCTACCTATAATTAATTTGGAGGGACAACTGAAAATCTTTAAAGTCATTTTTCTCAGTTCCACACTCTGAGTTAAGGTCTTTCTCATTATTTTTTAATTTTGTAATATTTTGTAACTATTGATGTAATATTAACCCTTACTAGACAGAACTTACTAAATGTTATTTTAAGGCTATTGTTGTTATCATAGAAATGTTTGTATAGAGTGATAAAAGCCAAAATGGTCAATAAATTAGAAGTTAAGGTATTTTGCCTTTGTATGACCCATTATTGTTTTGCAGATAATGCAAAGGCAGAATACAGTAACTTCCGAATAAGGGTCAAAGGTCAAGTTTGAGCTAATTTTTTTTTAATGTAGATAAATATATTCATTATGACAACTACTTGGCAAATTTTCATTGTCCTACCTATCATACAATTGGCTGGACAACAAAAAAACTTTAAAGTCATTTTTCTCAGTTTCACACTCTGGTGAGTTAAGGTCTTTTGCCTTTGTAGGGCAGTGTAGGTCTCATCATTTTTGCACTTTCAAACAAACATGTATTAATTGAATTTGAATGAATAAAGAATAAAAATATGAATAATATTCATTTTAGTATTAGTGATAGTAAAATGAATGGCATATTAGTGCCGCTGTGGTGACCCCTAGAACAATGAGCCGAGAGAGGGAGAGAGTAACAGTAGTAATATGAATATTACTAATATTACAATTAAGCTACATTTGTCAACATTCATTAGGTAACCTGACCTAACAGTAATATAGCATTTATTAATCTATATCAATCAGTAATTAAAATGACCTAGAAAATTTAATTTACTAATAGCATGTTAACATTACTTTATGCAATGCATTAAACTAATATGAACCAAAACAGTAACCAAACCAAGATGAATAAATGCAATAAATGTTGATAATTCTCTGTTGATGCATGACAGCTAATGGTTTACATGTCATTTCATTATTCTATTATTATTATTATTATTTTTATATGTGAATCTATTATTATAGATATTAACCTATTTTAATTGTATAATTTCAGTGTTTTTTTTTTACAATTTTTTTGATACATTTTCTTTGCACATTTGGTAGTGGAGAATTTCAAGCTGTGTTTTTTAAGTGTCACTTAAATTTTAAGACTGTTTTTTTTTTAACCTGTGGTATCGATTTAGTATCGATACCGAGGTATTAGGTTCTGGTATCGTACCGAAGCCAAAATTGTGGTATCGAGCCATCCCTAACTCACAGAGGCGATTGGCATCTCACAACTCGCACTTTATTCCCAAATCGAACTCGTATAACTGTCTGTCACACGTTCTAGCGTCCACATCATTACTTAATATAAAAATAAGATAAAAGAAGTAGCATCAAACAGAAATTACCCGCACACATGGGGTGTTCGAGGCGCACATACAATATAATAACGTTACTGCAGACAGTTCAACAGGGAGCGCGCAGCTCTTAAAGGGGCCACACCTTATTTCCTCTCGTTACAGTCTGAAATAAAACAAGATGAGAAATTAAATATTCCCAGCACTTTCTGTGATGTAGTATGCTTGCTTAACATAGGAAGTAATAAGAAATGACTCTTTACATTAATGTAGTAGCCTAGTGAGAACAGGGTGTTGGGGAATCACTTTTCTTTCTCTTTTTCATCAAACCGCAGTTTTTGCAAGTTCCCGCAGTACCGCAGTGCCTTTCTTTCCCGAAGTGCATGGAGAGCTTACCAGGTTGTGGACGGCACCTTTCTCTGCCAGAAACTGCCTGAATAGCTTTTCCCCCTCGCTACCCTTGAGGGAGGAGCGGTGAAGGGTTATGAAGCTGTCCCTCCAGTGGAAGTGGTCTGTTGCGACACAGGTGCACCTGTGCCCGACGGTAGCTGCATCTGGGGATCCTTGTCTCCCCTCGCAGGCCTGTAATCTCGTGTCATGTTTGGTGGTCAGAGCTTACAAAGCCTGCAGGCAAGCCGCCTCCTCTTTGCATACCATGGCATTGTTGCAGGTGTATCAGGCCAAAACACTCATGGACATGCACAAGGGTAGTCTAGACCGTGCGCTCATGAGTGAGCTCCGCACTGCTCCGACCTCGCCCTCCGGGGCACGAGTGTCGCAGCCTGCGCGGTCGGTCTAGCGATGTCCACATTAGTGGTCCAGGAGCGCCATCGTTGACTCAGCCTGTTTGAGATGGCGGATTTGGACAAGGTTCGGTTCCTGGACTCCCCAATTTCCCAGGTTGGGTTATTCGGTGACGTGGTGGAGAGCTGCACCCAACAGCTCTCCGCCGCTCAGGTGCAGACGGAGGCCTTTCAACACATCTTGCCCCGGCGGCCCGCTGTTGCCTTCACCCCGCCGCCGGTGAAAGTTCCTCCGCCTGCCCGCCCCTCTGCCGCTGCCTCCGGTTCCACGGGGCCCCCGCAGCAGCTTCCATCGGGACTCAGCGTAGAGCCAGCAGCAGGCAGGTCGCCCGGTCTGTCTCAGGCACTGCCAAGCCAGGGGGAAAGTGTCAGACGTAGCGTCTCTGAGACAGGCCACCCAGGGATAGGGGGACGAGCTCTTCAGATGGTTACTGTTCCGCCACTGGCTCCCCAGAGTCCAGTCGTACCCGAATTGTCAAGAGAGCAAATTACTCTGTGCCTGGGTCCCAAGAGGGCGAGGCTGGCGGTGTGCGACCCTGTATGACAGCTTTGCACCCCTTAGCCCCCTCTTGGTCGCCAGCAGGCAGCTTGGTGCAGTTCGAGGACCTGGTCATCCGCCTTCTCACGCATCCCCTGCCGCTGGTGGAGACAGGTAAGTGTTGCACTGCACACTAACACCATTGTTCTCCCCTTTGCTGCCCCACCTTGGGTACGTCTGTGGTTTTCTGGGCCTGGGCCTGGTTTGTAGAAGCAGAAAGAGCTTCCAACCGGTCCTGACCAGTCTGTGACCATCAGACTCGGCTATTGTTCGGCTCCGCTCAAATGAGTGATAGTCATCACACTACGTGTTGAGCAGACGTGCTCCTGTCTTGTGCGTGCATATCTATGTCCTGCTGGCGAAGGACTTGATATAGCCGTTCCCTCCAGCCGATATGAAGGCCAGTTGTTTTGAACTCGTCCTTCATGGTACCTAGTATGTGTTGGGTCGTGACCATCTTAGCCCAAGTTGGTCTGCAGCATCTGACCTGAGTGACATGTACTTCAGATCTCTACCTTCCGCACCACAGGCCATCCTGTGTGTTGTGTGCGAGGGTTCGAAGTATCAGTATAAAGTCCTACCCTTCTTGTGCTCCATAGCCAGTTGGGTCCTCAGGTCAACTGGGAGAGTGCAATCTCGCCCACGGGCTGAGTATCTCTTTTTTCAGTTTGAAGAAGGACTCGGTCCAACACGTCTCCAAAAGGAGAGTGTGTTTGGCTGGTGCTATATAGAAGTGAGAAAGGGTCCCACTGAAAGAACTTTCAGAGGCTCCTGGGGAAATGGCAGACACAGCCGCTTCCTCCATATGAAGACCGTTTCAGCACTAGCTTCACAATCGAGTCCAGAGGTGACCGTGGTAGAGCAGCATGCCCTGTGTGACAACAGTTCACCCCGGCCTGCTGCCAAACCCTCACCGACTGAGGGGCCATGTATAAAGGGCTTACTTTAACGGAGGCCTGGGCGACCTCCGACTGCAAGGGCATTCATGCCTTGAGTTGTTGCAGTTCACCTCGCTTTGAGCCACCGCTGCTCAGCGAGCTGATACTGGTCTGTAAAGACAACATCGCGACTGTTGCGCTAAGCTTCCCTCGCATGTCACAACTCACCCGTCACCTCCTCCTTGGAGTCAGAAGCTTCTGAGGTCGTTTCCACTATTTCTGCCGGTCTGCTCATTTGTGCCGCCAACTAGCCTCACGACAGCTATGAGAGTGGAGACTCCATCCCCTGGCGCTGGCTCCCAGCTGGCCCAGGGGCCCCGCAGAAATGCGTTTCCCAGTGAGCCTTCTAAGAAAGTGGCTATGCGGTTCCTTATCGCTGTGCGCCTGCTCAAGTTCAGTGATTTTTGTCGCACTCGTGTGTTGAGCAGAAATGCTCCTGAAGCTCAGTGATCTTCACATGTAGTATTGAGCAGTGCTCCTGTCTTGTGCGCGCATGTCGCTTGCACCTACTGTGCTAAGTCAGGAGTAGAGTAGGTCTTGATAGTTGCCCCTTTTGGCCCAACCAGACCTAGTTCCCCTCGACAGCCTTCCTGACTTCCCCTGAATACTTTTCAGGGACGGGGCATGATGGCACCCGCGTTCAAACCCCTGGAGAGATTCCAGGCCGGTCCTAACTGGACTCGGAGGCTCAGGTGGCTACCGCAGGAATATGTGGTAGTTACCATCACTTCTGCGAGCACTCCCTGAAAAGAGGAAGTTGTGCTTACGCCAAATAGAAGTGGAACCTATTCGTTGAGTGAGTCTTCTCTCCTTGAGGAAATCCTGAGAGCGTTCGGTCATTTCATTGCTCTCTTTCCTTCAAGATGGGTTGGAGTAGGCTGTTTTCCTCCACCCTCAAAGTGATGTGCCTCTGTTTTCTTGATGCACATCATGATGCAGAAGCATGGGAAGCACGTCCTGATCGTCAGGTTCCTGAGGGAACAAGGATATCTAAAAAAGCCTTGCCCCCCTCTTTATCCTCTTGGGCCTTATCTCTGGTGCCACTGCACTGCAGAGACCACCCCTGAGCCACTGCAGGCAGTGAGTTAAAAATTCTGTTTTTAAACAGTTCTCCTGTTCGCATGGTCTCTACTAGAGGGTAGGGACTTGCTCGCTTTCAAGTTGTGCCGGGAATTCGGGCTGGCTACTCTCACAAGTTGAGACCCCGGCCTGGATATGTGCCCAAGGTTCCTACCTCTCCCTTAAACTGGGACCAGGTGGTGAGCCTGCAAGCGCTGCCCCGGAGGAGGCAGACCCAGCCCTGGCTTTCTCTGTCCGTCCGCTTCATTGCGGTTATATATGCACAGAACACAAGCCATAGAACCTCAGACCAGCTCTTATCTGTTAAAGAAATCAGCAGAGAGGGAAGGCTGTTTCCAAGCAAGGTTGGCCCACAGAATGTGGCTGCCTTCATCTTGGTGAAAATTCCGAGATGCACATGTCCACTTAGGTGGTGAGCTCCTCTTAAATGAGTGTGTGCTCCCGCCTAGGCGTTGACACAGAGTGCTTTGCTGACAGATATTCTAGAGTTGGGGGCTGGGCGGCACCTTAGTCGAACCGCTGCTTTCCATGGGCTCCCTTCTCATGAAGCCAGTTTCACTGTGAGCCCGGTTCAAAGTGTCGGCTTGCTGCGACATTCCCCTCCTATGGACTGGATACGTGCGCCATTTTGCTCCAGTTGAGTTCCCTTAACCGAACCCTGTTGAGTTCCTCCGCACCCCTCCGACATCGGACGTGGCGGAACGCCCGGTGTTAGGCCTACCACTCGTAAGCAGTGTGGAACCTGTGTTAGGCTGGGTCCATATGTTGCGATCCCTACGGTGATCCCATATCCGTATATTCCCACGGTACGGCTCCCTACGGTGAGCCCGTGTCTCCCCCCAGCAGAGCCTGCTCTGCCGTCACTGGCCGCTTGAGTCTCCCCCCTTTCATAGACTGGAGCCACCCCAGTGACCTTCCATATGTTGTAGTGCCAGGTCTCCTCCCAGTTCATATGTGTATTCTCCACGTTACCTCCCTTTGGGCAGAATGTGGCTTCCGCAGCGTCCCTTCCTTCCATGTACAGGGAACGCTTTCCCAGTGAGCCTGTAGGAACAGCAGTGACTTCCCTGGCCTAAAGCCTTGTCCCTTCTCCGCCTTAAATTGCGGGGGGATCAGGAGGCTTTTGTTTAGGCGCTGGAAGGTGGCAGCTTTTGTGGTGTGTTCAATGGTTGATCCCCATTAGAGCTTAGATTCTCTGCCCAAGCCCGAACTTGACACCACCCGGCCCGAGGATAGTGTCGGGAAATATCGGGCCGGGTCGGGTCAAGTTTAGTAACGGACCGGACCCTTTATCTAGAGACGTGCACTCCCAACGCAATGGAGTGCGGCGCGGGACTAGATTTGATGGCCGAGCGTGTGCGCGGGCGGTAATGCACTCACTCTGTTGCGGGAGAATAAAACGATTTGCGGGACTCCCTTCCGCAAACTAGAAATATCTATGAATAAAACATATAAAAAATAATAGATTTTTATTCATCTGTTGCAGAAAACCAACAAGAACAACTAAAACAAAATAGAAACGATTTACAGGCCAGAGTTTCTATTCATAACATGTTTGCAGCGTTGAGCGATGTAGCCAATCACAGACATATGTGTTGATTTCTTGAACGCAATGGCCAATCAAAAGCACGACCCACGTATTAAAAAATGGTCGGGTTTAAAGGTCCCGTTCTTCATGTTTTTTGAAGCTTTGATTGTGTTTACAGTGTGCAATATAACATGTGTTCATGTTTCGCGTGTAAAAAAACACAGTATTTTTCACACAATTTACTTATCTGTATACTGCTGTTTTCACTGTCCAAAAAAACGGCCCGATGACTTCCTTGTTCTATGAAGTCCCTCCTTCAGAAATACGTAACGAGTTCTGATTGTGCCAGCGGTTCCTGTGTTGTGATTCGACAGCAGCTTATCGCACGTTGCCCGGAAAGGTCACGCCTCTTACCATAAATTGGAGATGCATGCGCTGCTGAAGTGCTTCTTCTCCGTGGGAGCGCAACAAGACCACGACCCCTTGTATTCCTGTGGGCGGAGATTAGTCAAAAAACTGTTCTAGTTACGTCATTAAAAAAGGAAGTAGAGGGATGTAGTCCAAACCGGCCGTTCGCTGTATGCGTTGAAAGGGGACTTCTGTTAAATAAAATATCTCGCTAGGCATTGAACTTTGAGCTTTATAATTTTAGAGGTAGTATTTATGCTCTAACAGCAACATTACACACTAACTAAAGTTTGAAAAATGGAATCGCGAAGAACGGGACCTTTTAAATCAGGCTCTTGTTCATTATTACTTTTAATGTGTCGGGCCGGGGCAGGCTCGGACACAACGTGCACGGGCTCGGGTAGTGTGACCTCGAACTTCAGGCGTGTGCATGTGATTGTAACGTGCGCGAGGGGTGGCGTGTGCCCGATCTGTGATTGACAGTCAGATCTCACACCCCCCTGGCTGATTGGACCCAATGATCCGGGAGCTGTGGATTTTTGCAAAACAAATAACACGCTCCAGGTGGAGTTAGAAGCTCAGGTTTATTTCTAAAACCACTTTATTTATGTTGTTCTGTCGGATTATAGTGTCGATTTCACTGAATATGATCCAAAAAATGTTGCCGACGGCAGCTTTAATACTAGTGTGGATTTTTTTCTACAATATTCACTCATGACAGTAAAATAGAGCATTATAAGTCCATCTACTGCAGTATTTCCTCTCTCACTCAGTAGAAAATGTGGTTAACCCTCTGGGGACCAAGGTGTTTTTGGGGTCCTTGAGATGTTTTGACATGCCCTGACATTTGTGCTTTTTTCAGTTGCTTATAAACATATTAATGGCACAGGTGAAATTACACTCTATTTAGCCCAAACAAGGCTACCATAATATGTGAGCAACATGTATGTACATGTTTGTATTTTTGAGAGAATATTGTTTATGCATGGTTATTGAAAAAACTAAAAATTAAAGTTTCTGAAATAAAGCCACAAAACACATACTAAATATGTGTCCACAAGACTTTTGACTAATGGAAGTTGTGGTCTAGAGTTTTTGCTTCAAAATGATCTGAAAATCATCCTTTCTAATCATTCACATAACACAATAGATTATTTTAAATTGTGAAAAACATTTTTTGTTAGCCAAGGCAATATGCGAATGGGCGTGAACGACCCAACCCCATTGTGAATAATTAGGTGGTTGAGATGACAAAGACCGCATATTAATGATTCTTTCATTCAGGTGTGTCACACAAGAAAGAATGCAATTACAATGTACACACACACACACACATACATACATACACACATTCATACATACATACATATACATATATATATATATATATATATATATATATTAGGGCTGTCAGTTAAACGCGTTATTAACGGCGTTAACGCAAACCCATTTTAACGGCGTAATTTTTTTTTATCGCGCGATTAACGGTCTTTTTGGCCTAGCAAACTTTGTAGTTTTTTTTCACATGCTTTTGCAACAGGACTCGACATGGACGTTTTGAAAGCGCAAGCGGATCTAGCTAGACCGGAAACAAAACAACAGGCACGCCGCACACACTTGTTTGGGCTTGCGAGCCGGATGCGCGAGCGCGAATCTCTCTGCTCGCGCGCGGAATATAATGTGCCGAGCACGAATCTCTCTGCTCGAGTCGCGCGCTCTCAGATACACGCTGCTCTTGTAAGAATTTTCTCTGGGCTCGCTCAGAGAATATGCCTGCACTTAAAACGTGTTCAGTGCAATCGCGAATCTCTCCTCTTCCCCAGCTAACAATTTTAGATTATAAGAACGTTTTCATAACGTTCCCATTAAGTTATAAAAACGTTATTTCTGAATGTTATAGGAACGTTCAAAACATCCAGTTTTGAGTAGATGACGAGCGCGAGACACCGAAATGGATGCCAATAAGATTCTGAATGGAACGTTTACTTTTAAAAAGTTGCCAAATGGTTCCATTGACGAGACCAAAGTGATCTGTGTGTTTTGTCGTTGTGAACTGAGCTATCATCATCGCAGCACGTCCAGTCTGAAATACCACTTGATGATGTCCAAACACACCACACACACACAGACACACACAGCTGATGCGAATTCTCCACCCCCTCGTCAATATCAGGACCTCGTCAGTATTTTTTTCACCCTTTTATTGATGGACAGTGTTACATTGTGTGAGAGATTATTTGCTCCAAGTGAGAATGTTAGTGTGAAATTGAACACAGTATATGACAATGTTGTTCTCAATAAAAAACATTTGCACAAAGGAAGCCGATCCACTTTTCCATGTTGATAAGAGCATTAAAATGAGAAAAAATAATGGGACAAAAAGAAATCAAGAGGCATTTAGAACAGATAAAAATGTGCGATTAAATGTGATTAATCGCGAGTTAACTATGACATTAATACGATTAATCGCGATTAAATATTTTAATCGTTTGACAGCACTAATATATATATATAAAATCAAAATATAAATGAAAGTCAAAAGCACATTTTTAGTCATACCTGGAAACAAATCCTGTTCAAATAGGTGATATGGGCCATTCTACAGAATTGGTTCAAAGTTAGAGTTGGAAACATCTTGAAAAGAAAATTATTTTTCCATAAATATCTTAGTAGGCCAATACATTTTATCATACATATTTCAAAGTTAAGGATTCATTATTTTGATATAGCTTGCATTGGAAAAAACACTATTCTTAGTTGATTAGTTTATTGACGAAACATACTATATATTTAACATATGAGCAGAAACTGCTAACAAAAGCTTATTTGATGTCTATTTTAGAGTTAAAACTTATAATCTATCCAAAACTAGTCACACACACACACACACACACACACACACACACACACACACACACACACACACACACACACACACACACACAGAAACATGATTCAAATTTAAACAGTAGGCTATTTTTGCGTTCACAGACACTAACGTTATTATATATCGCGATTAGAACAAAGCACAAGAATAAAACACTTACAGTTCAGCTCGCTCCTCGAAGTGAAAATAAACCAGCACTTGTTCTGAGGTAGGTAAATGTCCCAGGATTATTTCTCACAGCCGCGCAAGACGACAGTACATTAATCTGACTAAATATAGCGTGTTTACCGAGTTTGTGTGGGCGTTTACACGTCTCAATGTGTTGCTTCAGATCATTAGCGTTTGAATAGCGCGCGATCTCGGTGGGCGTGTCACATTAGCGGAATAATGAGATGCGAGAACGATAATGAGAACGGCTGACACCTCTCTCTTTTTATATAGATTACATAAACAGGGAATACCGTCATATACCGTGAAACCGGTATAATTTTGAAAAACACTAATATGTGCTGTATGAACAAGACTACTGTGTATGACTTGTAAACTCATGTTATCATAGTATGCATAGTGAAACATAGTGCCAAGTGAAACAAAATTCCTGTTGAGCATCAGGCCACATAAGAAAAAAATAACTGTACTTACACTACTGTTCAAAGTTTTGGGTCAGATTTTTTCAAAGGGTCATATGCTCACCAAGGCTGCATTTATTTGATCATAAACAGAGTAAAACAGTAATAATGTGAAATATTATACTGTTATAATAACTGTTTTCTATTTTAATATATTGTAAAATGTAATTTATTACTTTGATAGCAAAGCTGAATTTTCAGCATCATTACTCCAGTCTTTGGTGTCACACGATCCTTCAGATTTATTCCAATATGCTGATTTGCTGCTCAAGAAATATTTCTTTTTATCATCAATGTAAAAATGATGATTATTATTTTTTTTTTGTACTTTTTCAGGATTATTTAATGAATAGAAAGTTAAAAAGAACAACATTTATTTGAAATAGATTTTTTTGTAACATTATATGTCTTTACTGTCACTTTTGATAAATTGAATGCATCCTTGCTGAATAAGTTTAAATTTCTTTCAAAATAATAATTATAAAACTTATTAGGCTACGTTCACACTGCAAGCCTTAGTGCTCAATTATGATTTATTGCTCCGGCTGTTCACAGTTTTTTTTTTAAATGTGGCCAATATCAGATTCGGTGTTGCCAAGTCCTCGGTTTTCCCACGGAATTGGTCTACTTTTACACTCTTGCGGCATGGTGTTGTTTTTTAGCGCACCTGTTGAAGCGACTGATTTTTTTTATAAAAAATTGGGCTAGTTTTGCCTGTGAAAATTCGAGTGTGAACAGATCACGGTCCTAAACTGACCCACGTGTGCAAAAGAGCAATAACAAAGACAGCATGGAGCACGGAATTATACAGAAGTAAACGCAGTGGTTACTGAAGTCAGCATTTACACATTCATTTATAAGGCAGGCAATAAGGAGGACACAGACAAGGAAAAGATGATAGAGAACAGCGTTTTTGATTTAGGACCACATGTGGAAGAGACCCAAATAAGAGTCGAAAAGATCAGATTCAATGTGGTTTGTGCTGTTCACACCGTTATGGGGGAAAACCCCCACATATGAGCAAAAAAAAATTGGGCCACTTTCGCCTGCAGTCTAAACATAGCCTTACTGAGCCCAATCTTTTGAACTGTAGTGTAGTTTTTGGCAACAGAAAGTTTTACTATTTAATCTTGCCCTATTACTGTGCCTTACATCAGTGTCTCAATCTACATGTTTCTATAAAGTGTAGCCTATTAAATATAGCACACATGCTGTGATGAGTGGGAGATCATGCTGTCATTGACTAACTGTACCACCGATTCATGAGGCAGCACGAGGCTACTGTAAGCTCAATAGCGCGTCGTTTTTCCCGCCCTTTCTTCTCCTACACCCTTTCTCTCGTTCTCGGTCTCCATCCCTCATCCCAAGGCATATGTTGGCCATCTGAGGTGTAGTTTGGCGGGCGTGGCAGAGGCTTGTGGTATTCCCGCACTGTGACTACAAAAGGGAAACATGGCAGGCAGTGTAAGCCAGCACTGAAAACAGCTGTTCACGCATCCTTTCTCCTTTTAATGACACTTCCGCGGCTGCCCACGGGCAGCTCCAGCTCTGAGTACAACAGCTACTTTTTCCCTAAGTAAAAACGCTGTCTGTGTTTAATTGTTGGCAGATTTTTTTTTTCTCTCCCTCTCCTTCCTACACAGCCTTGATTACTCCCAGTCTCTCTCTCTCTCTCTCTCTCTCTCTCTCTCTCTCTCTCTCTCTCTCTCTCTCTCTCTCTCTCTCTCTCTCTCTCTCTCTCTCTCTCTCTCTCTCTCTCTCTCTCTCTCTCTCTCTCTCTCTCTCTCTCTCTCAGATTCAAATAGCTGTATTGGCATGGTGAAAGAAATCTTTACATTGCCAAGGCATTCATAACACTATACAAACAAATAAATAAATAATTATAAAATAATAATAATATATATATTCTCTCTCTCACTCACTCACTCACTCACTCACTCACTCACTCATATATCCAGCGATGGTTAAGTGTGTTTTTTAGAGAGGAAAGAAGCCTTAAGATCTTATTTGGACCCAGAACAACACTGGGTCCACTCTGATCCTTACATCATTGTGGAATTTGCCTGCCACATTTTGTCTGCTACAGTCTGGGCTCATGGTTTGGTCCCATATTCTATCAGGTGTCTTCAATTTAAAAATAAATGTGTACAATGTACTAATTGTGATTGATGTATTGCAAAACACTTTTACTGCTATTGAGAGTGAGATACGGGTATGGTTTGGGATGGTTTCTTGGTATGGTTAGTTTTAAGGGTGGGTTAAGGAGTAAGGGAAGGGTAAACAGTGTAATTATAGATGTAATTACAGTAATTAATAACAGCTGTAATGTTATGCATGTTTTTTTTTTAATAGAAGTATAATGTAAAATGGGTATGTATATAGTAAGTTTATGGTATTAAATGATTCATTTAAATGTTGTTATAATGTTGTTAAAGATAATGTAAAGTGGGTCCCATGGTTTTTGACTTTGAAAAAATGTCCTACACAGATGTTCACTTAATAAACAGTAAATATAAAAACCTAGCAGCTGATATGAGATTGGTGTGGTATTGCTTTGGAACAATTCCAGATATTTGTTCAGTTTAGTCTTCCATGTGGGTTTTCAAAGTTGCAACAGTGCAGTCCTTTTTGACAGCCTGTCTGCTTGGACATCAATAGATGTTGTTGACTAAGGAAAAATGTTGAGCTGTTTGACATCTAGCTTTAAAGCATTTTAGACCTGTCGTTGCTGATGTTTAGAGGCAGCACTGGCTCAGACGATGAGTTTGTGTGAGCTAAAGAGAGAGGGAGAAGGTTATCTTTGGGGACTGCATCATATGAATGTCAAATCTGTCATCCAGCCTTTAATTGGTGGTCATTAATCATGCAGACTGTCCTGCAGTGAACAGGCCTGTGTTCAGACTCCTGAAGGTTTGGCCTGGCCTTGCTTTCTATGCATATGTGCAACTTTCTCTAATCTTTCTGAGACGAATATTAATTTTGAATGATTAATGGACTTTTTTTGTCCCATGCCAATTTAAATGCATCTTTTTAATTGGCACCGCTAACTAATTGACAGTCTCTACAGCTGTACCTAAAGTCAAAGTTCCTGATCATAGTTTAGAAGCCAGCAATTATCCTCCATAATGAACAGAGCTATGTTAAAGGTGATGTGTTCTAAAATGTATTCTTTAAAAGCATTATGTATTTCATTAACACATGTATTAAAGCCTTTTAGTTCAGTGGTATAAATTTTAAAGTTCAGGCCGATAGCATGACCCTCAACTCAGCACAATAGATCCTTTGAGCAGATAATCCATAGAGGCTGATTTGTGAGTCATCATGGGGTGAATTAAACCCAATCATGTCTGAATTAATCATTTCTGCTCTCCTACAATAAACCACTGGACTGAGATTGACTTAAACATTTGAGTCTTGCCTTTTTCTTTTAAGGTGTCTTACACCTTAAACCCTAAACCTTAAAGTGTCTCAAACCTTAAAGCACAGGGTTTAAAATAGTCATATTGTCCAGATTTATTTTTATTTAATTTTATTTATTTTTATATATATATATATATATATATATATATATATATATATATATATATATATATATATATATATATATTTTTTTTTTTTTTTTTTTTTGGTTAGATTTTTGTTTAGTTTGTTTTAAATTATTTTATTTTTTTTTCAGTATTTTTAAGAGTTGACTTGGCAAAGACAGAAGGACGCATCTTTAAAATGTGTTAGGAAATGAAAGATTTGAATTAGTTGATTCATGTTAGTAGACCCAGCTGCACTTACTCAGGTAGTTAATGGTAAGGTAACACCACTGCTGAATTCCACTGTGTAATGTTTGGAATGTAATTATGAAAAAAGTCATCAATCATATTTTAGTCCACTCTTCTCACCTTCTCACCCAACTGAGTTTCACCTCTGTCCTGCAAAAAGATTTTGGAAATTAAAGAATTTGAAAAAACATTCCCTCAAAGACTTCATTTTCCTCACTGCTTTTATAAGACGTTACCTAGTTGGAATGTTGGACATATTATGGTTATGAATACCTGCTCTTGTTATTAGCTGAGAGAGTTTCTAATGTGTGAGGTGGTGCATAGCTCTGGCTTTAGGGTGGTCAGCCAAGGGTCAGATCTCATGATGGCTGAGCAGATACCTGCCCATTATTTGTATTCAATTACCATTATGAACTGTGTAAATAAAAATCTAATGCCATTTATTGAATAAACACAAATGCAGTTAGTTCCAATTTCAGTACATCTCTGTCATACCATGTGAATGGTAAAGAGAAATGTCACACATGAGGATATTGAAATGAAGATAATTAGTTGATTCTAAAGTACAGAACCATTACAAAGAAAGGAGTCAGAGAAGTGATGAGGAGACATTAATCATGAGCTCTGAGTGTGGTACGCACGCACGCACACTCACTCTCACACGTGTAACACCATGTACAGACTCACACACATTTAGAGCACACTGAACCCTTTTGACTACTTTATTATGGTTTTCACTCACATTTTCATTTAAAATCTGCATGTTTTGGTTACATGATCATATACCATTCTACACAAACTGCACATTGAGAAACTTGTGGCTCTGAGCGCAACCCATGTGACTGTAGTAATTGAGCTGGTACCTCAGGGAGGTCTGTGTGTTTGGTGAAAGGTTAGAAGGGTCACGCATAGTCAGATGCACAACAGTTGGTCCATTGTGCTGAACATGTATCAGATTTTTAACGCTCAAATATAAATAATATACATGGCATTTTATAACTCAAACATGTTAAAGGGGTGGTATAATGCTCCTTGTTACAATATGTAAAATAAGTCTCTGTGTGTATGTGAAGTTTTAGCACAAAATACCCCACATATAATTTTTTAGGGTCAGTGAAAACGCATTGTTTAGTGTGTGTCCCTTTAAATGCAAATGAGTTGCTGCTCCCGGCACAGAGGGTGGGGCTTCAAGAGCGTGTGTGTGTGTGTGTGTGTGTGTTTTAGCAGCTCCGATTACCTCACGCAGGCCCTGTCCACACGGACATGGGTATTTTTATAACCGTCACTTTTTTTACGCGGTCCGGCCGTTCGTCCACACGAAAACGCACTGAAACCGAACATTTTTGAAAATCCCTGCCAGGGTGAGGATTTTCAGAAACGCCGGTTACAGTGTTGTCGTGTAGACAGTGAAACCGGGGTTTTTGCCTTGCGACGTCAGAGTGTGCGCCGTTATCCGCTGTGTTTGACGTCAGATTTGCGCTTCTGATTGGCCAACGTGGCTTTAGGGTTAAGGTTTATATCGCCGCCTGCTGGCGTGGCATGCTCTTAACCGCGCTTGATTGCGTGTTTTTACGTTTTCATGTGGACGGAGACCGAGCATGTGTGGACGGGATTTTTTTTAAAAACGCTGTAGGAAAAACTCCGGTTATAAAAATACCCGTGTCCTTGTGGACATGGCCGCAGACAAGCACTAAAATGTCAGAAACTGTTCTGCCTTTTATGTTTAAACTTGAGTCGGACAAAGATGGAGAGACTCAAGAAGAAGTGACAACATGTAGAATGCAACAGGACGTTTCTGAATGGTTAGTTGATGAATTTATGTGGCTGATGTGGAATTAACTATCTTCAAGTCATTGTTTAGCATATTCTTTCATGATAATCTACAGAGATGGGACCAAGTCACACATGTGCAAGTCTCAAGTAAGTCTCAAGTCTTAACCTTCAAGTCTCAAGTAAGTCCCAAGTATTTTTTTCCTGGGCAAGTCAAGTCAAGTCAAGTCAAGTCAAGTCACAGGCTATGTCAAGTCAAGTCAAGTCTTGTAGTAGGTCAAGTCAAGTCCAAGTCAAGTCACCTTATTATTGTAATTTTACCTGCAGAATTTGATCTATGGGCGTCAGTTTGGTTTGAAATTAACAGAGGCGCATTCGGAAGTGCATTTGGGAACAATGACGCATTCATTCACTTTTCTCTTTCGCGCAGGTCATGTTTTGAAAGATGGTGTCCTGTAGCTTACTAATTTAAAGAAATAAAAATGTATACAAAAATGTGATGTCCGACTTCTTTTATGAAGAAGACAGCCTTAAAGGGGTCATATAATGGTACATGCACTTTTACAAGTTGATTGTACTGAAATGTGTGTTGGCAGTGCCTGTACACAACCATCATATAATGATAAAAATCCATCCAGTGGTTTTGTTTTAATCTCCTTATATGTTTTCCCCTGCCTCAAATCGAGCCGTTCGAGCCTGTGACGTCACAGGCTCGCACGCCCCTCCCACGATTGTTGAATGACAGCCGCGTTTCAACACAGACCCGCCCTCGCACGTGAGCCAGCTGTCAATCATAGTCTGCACGGCGCGGACCGGCGCGGTCATTGTTGATATGCTGGAGCACTGTCTATGAGCAGAATGGCGTCTAAGCGATTGTGGTGTTCTGTTCTTGGGTGTAATAACGAACACAGCAGTCATTTTAATGTTCCTAAATCCGAACCGCTGAAGACGCAGTGGCTGAGTTTGTTTTCGAAGGGAATATTCCCCACGAGCAACGTCAATGCTTTCATGTTTGCGCGAATCATTTCACACACCAGACTGCTTTATAAACGAGGGTCAGTATAAAGCTGGATTTGCTAAGAAGCTGCTCATGAAAAAAGATCGGTACCAGCTATTCGTGTTCCTGCTGAATCTCCAGAAGAACGGAAGTGAGTGTAACGTTTTATTAAACTTTATATTAATATATTAATCTTTGCAAATCGCTAGCTGCACGCTTCACAATGAATGCGTCTAAGGTTTACACTCAGGGTACATTACGGCATGTTTTCTATGTATGACGTTCTCAATATAATTCATAATCCCATGTTTATACTGAACAACGCGTTATGGTTATTGTGTTACAAACGGAGTATGCAAAGAACAGAGAGGCGGGGTGAGCAAAGCTCATTATCATTTAAAGTCATATGCACTGATACGGCGTGCTGAAAACAGAGCTGTTTTTGACCAAGTAAAATAAGTGTTTTCTTACAATACTAATGAGAATTTTTAATTAAAGTATATTACAAACTTTTAATTTAGACCCTAAAGAATCATATTAGCTTGTACAAAAATGACATTATATGACCCCTTTAAGTTTTCAAAAAGCATTAGACATATGACCCACTATTCTGCTTCGTGTAAGTTATTTATCAATGAATTCAAACGCGTTGGCTGGCGCTGAGCCAGAGACATACGCTTTCAGTGCTGTCATATATCACAACTGTTCAGTGTTTTCAACCACATCATTTTTATTTTAGGTTTCAGACATTTAAATACACATAACTACTAGCAAAAAATATATTTGTAGTTTGTAAAATATACACTGATATCTATGGAAGCGTCAATAATAATCCTTTCCATTATAATAAGACGCACGTTTTATTCATATCAGATACACATTGTGTAAGTAGCTTTACATTTTACCCTATTCTTCTCCCAGTTCACCGGTCACTTACTTTCATGTATTTCGTGAGAAGTTGAGAAATTGACGTGTTGTAAACTAACGTTAACATGGCACCGCCCATTCGCACATATAGCTCAACTAACGCGATCATTATAAAGGTGTTTAAACAACAAAACACATCCACTTGCACATATTTGACAATCGGAATATCAGTGTTGCATGTTATAGCTAATACATTTTGAATAAAACAGGAAAAATTACATAAAAGCAGATCATTCATTCAGCGCTGTGTTGTGGTTGCGCTGTGTCACGTGACAAGCAATGACGCGTCACCATGAAACATTAAAGTGAGTGACAGGTTCTAAATAACGGTCGCCTAGAAAAACTCACGCTGGGGGATCAGTTAGAATAGTTTAAACTTACTTCTGAAAGGGTTAATGGCTACTTTAGCTATTACATTAGCTAACTAGCCTACCAACTAACATTAACAAATTGACAAGCACTTACTGGGCAGAATGGCTCTTCAAATGACGGACGAAATTGGAGGTTGTCGTCTGGCTGTCCGCAATGTTAATGTTGTATGTCTTGCAAAGCGCTGTTCGTCTTTTGCCATCGTGTGAATAATTCTTGAAGCCGAAAGCAATGACCCTCGGTAGCCCTCCGGCCGACATTTTGATGTGATATCTGATCTAAGTGGGCGTGGTGTGCGTAAGGTACGAGAGGGTATGACTGATGATAGTGTCGTGATCAACTTAAAAAAAAAAAAAAATTATATATATTTTATATTCAAACTGAAAACATGATGTGATTAACACTCAAGTCATTCAAGTCATCGTGTCTCAAGTCAAGTCAAGTCCCGAGTCTTTAACTTCCAAGTCCGAGTCAAGTCTCAAGTATTTCATTTTATGTCAAGTCAAGTCACAAGTCATAAAAATAGCGACTCGAGTCGACTCGAGTCCAAGTCACCAAGTCACAAGTCCCCATGTCTGATAATCTATAAATCGTGTGGGAACTGTTGTAAGATGCCTACAGAGTGACATGCTATTGCATTTGTGTTACGTACTGTATTGCATGTGAAAAGATGGATGCGACCGCTTGAGCAGACTCACAAATGTGCTCTACTACAACTCTTCCTCTTCTCAACATGGACTGCGTGTTCCCTGGGGCGGGGTTTATGTACATTTCAGGGTTAGTGATGTCACTAACCCGGGAGGAATGTCGTGTAGTCCCTACCAGCCGTTTGTTGTAGTCATTAAAAAACGATTTATTTAAAAGCAAATATCTTCCTTTGTTTTGAACTTTGAGCGTTGTAACTTTGCAGATGTTTTTTATGCTCAAACAGCAACATTACACACTAACTAAAGTTAGAAAAGTAAAATCATAATCAACCACCCCTTTAATTAAGATTTTGAGATCCTCTATGTCATAGGCGGAGGGTGAACCGACTCCAGTGTATGGCCAAGGAGATCATCAAACATTTAAATAGAAAGTCATGAAATAGTTTCAAGTTATGGGTCACCTAGCAACAACCTATACACATCCCAGCATAAACGCTCACAATAACTTATTTGTTATAAGCTCACAAACCGTTATAATTTGAACAGAAAAGCAAGCATACTTTCTGCGTGATTTAGTATGTCAGCCAATTTGAATAATAAATAACCATTGCCTTACCTAATGCAGCAAAACAAAAGTTTTATTCAAATTCTGAATGGATTATATATAATCTAGAAAGCACTCATATAGCGCTCCCTTTATAATCACTAAAAATATGCCACTCATCTCAATTCATCGCAATCTCACAAAGTTCCGGTATAATCAATGAAGCTGACTGCACAATGAATATCTAATTTAGCCTACATAATGTCTACACTTTGTTTTAAGTTAACTTATAAAGAGAGGATTTGCGGGAGTGCAGAACTCAGCAATGGAAAAAACCTAGGCATTTTGAGAGGTGGATTCTAACTAAAACACGTCTGTTTGTAGTTGGCTACATTGGTCAACGCTGCAAAACCATGTTGTAAATAGAAAACTTTGATACACTCAAGAGCACAAACACCAAATCTGTTTCGCCAATATGCGTTTATTACAGGGAAAACTGACCCTAGACCAGCAGTTATGGGCAGCTTTTCCCTTCAAAAGCAATCATAAGCAGCAGCAGGCAAACTTCCAGGCTAGTCTTAAATTTGTGGCGTGGCCAGGGGAAGGCTAAGCTATGTCCAACCTTACACATGCTCCGCCTATGCTCTATGTTCTTTATGTATGTGGGCCCAGAGACCCCAGTGATGTAATGGCTATGTAAAATAAAAAAAAATACTATATATCATTAAATATTATAAATATAATGGCCTTCTGACCTAATTAAAATCGAATAGGCAGATATTGTGTCATTTCACTTTGAAAAAATGCCTTTATACATATATATGTTATAAAGAAAGGCCTCTTGTCCAGCAGTAGTTTCTGTTTGGGGTCAAATTGATATAAAATAAAATAAAAAAATAAAATAAATTAGACAATTGCCATGAGTGTGTTTCTATAGTGTGTAGATCTTTCAGAAAAACTTACCATGTACAAATTAATTGCATTTATGAATGGTTTCACAACTGAAATCACCGTGAGGAGTATCAACCTGGCTTCAATGCTAATAATGTTTTTGAGCTATTAAAATTTCCTCAGGCCCCAAACAGAACATGAGGACCCTGAAGATGACCACTACTGAGTCATCTGACTGATCGTTGTCTGAGTGCATGTATGAGTAAATGGGGGGCTTGAGAAAATAAGAAAAAGATAGATGGCCGAATGTGTGTGCGTGTGTTTAAGAGCGAGCGAGTTCATTTTGGGGTTAATTTTCCATTCATTTTTCATTTTTGTGATCATTTCTAATCACTGGTCTGATGAGAGCAGCCTCTGGGCAGTTTGATAACTGTTATTCCATAGTGAATAGCCTCCATTTTTAAACAGAGGATGTTATGATAGCTGGGGTCAAATGGAGAGGTCACTCTTCATTCAGATAAAAGGAGGAGGAAATGACACGTTAATGGCCACTGCCTGTCATGGTGGTCCCACACAGAGTCATCCAGCTGTTGCTTGGGTCAAGCAGAGAATCCTGGGTAAAGGGTAAAATGTCTTCAATGCCCTGTTTCACATGGGTTTTGTATAATAAGTTACTTTTGAATATGAAGCTTTTTGTTTTGGTGATATCCAATATCCAAGCATCCTAAAAGACAATGTGAACATCACTTATTATAGATCAGTGGTTGCAACTGGCCCAGCTAAAAATGCGTTACAGGTCTATTCTATTTGGTGCATAGATATTACTTTTTGTGCACCAAAATAACGACTTTATTCAACAATTTCTTCTCTTCCGTATCAGTCTCCGACGCGTTCACGAGAGCACCAGCTCCTGTGTCATCACCAAACGCATGCGTCGTGATGCTCTCGTGAACGCGCGTCGGAGACTGATACGGAAGAGAAGAAATTGTTGAATAAAGTCATTATTTTGGGGTTTTTTGCGGCACAAAAAGTATTCTCGTCGCTTCATAAAATTAAGGTTGAACCACTGTAGTCACATGGACCATTTTCACGACGTCTTTCCTACCTTTCTGGGCCTTCAAAGTGTTAATTAAATGGCTGTCAATAGAGCCCCCCCTGGATCGGATTTCATCAAAAATATTAGGGATGTCCCGATCCGATACTCAGGATCGGTATCGGCTCCGATACTGCCATTTTTGCGGGATCGGGTATCGATCAGACATTGAACAGACGAGGCCGATCCAAATCCGATATTGTGGGTATACTATTATGTGTTATTGTTAAGCCCCACAAAAGGCACAAAAACATTCTAAAGTACCATAACGTTTTCGTGCACTCTATTATAAGTGTTCTGAAGCCATTATGTGAGATATAAATTAATATTTAAGTCATTAAATTCAAGATCACGTAAACTTTTCCCTCTCGCGGCTGTCAGTCATTCCCCATTCAGCATTCAAACAGCGCGTCGCGTTCGGTTACAGTCAATGATGAAACTATCTTCAAGATGATTCAATGTTAATACTATTATACTTGATCTGTAAGATAAAGGTCTATGTTTTCGCATAAAACAACTTTATCTTGCTGGACTTTATTGCTGTAACTCAATCGTGTTACTCTCTACCGGGTGTCGGACGCTGTCGGTTTGATCACAACACTAGAGTCAGAGCACTATAATTGTTCTTCACGCGCACAGTAACTGAAATTTAAAACTGTTAAAAGAAAAGGCTCAATAAACGATTGCATAGATAGATACTGTATAATACACTGTCCATCAATATGTATCTCCGTTGTGCTTTGAACTTTTCAAAGCGGACTCGACGCGCTGCGTGCTGTAACTCCACGTGGCTTCAAGCGCATCATTCTCCGCTCGGGATGCGCATAAGCGCTTTGTGCCGCACTGTATTGGAGCCTTTCATATCATAATGCAGTGACGCAATTAAAGCTTATTAACATTAATAATTATTAATTTTGCTGCCTCATTAAATAGCTGTGCAATACACTTAAAACATGTCTCAATTTTATAGCAGATTTAGCTATATCTAAAATAATTATCTTTTTCATTTTTGTTATCTTGTTTTTCATGAATGTATTTTACAACAATAAAAAGAGCAATGTGTATTATCCACTAATCTAGTTTATAATAGCATTTTTGTCATAGATTATGATCATATATTTGGGGGATTTGTTGTTTATCTTTATAATGAAGCTGTCTGTATTAAGTAGATTGTGTTTAACACACACAAGAGTGATAATCAGTTTAACACACAGTTATAGAAATTCGACTTGATTTAAAAAACAAAAACTGTACTGGTATTTACAATGTAGAATGCTGCTGTTTAAATTGTTTTAACTTTAAGCCTGTTGGTAGCTAGCTAGCTTTAAGTACTGAAGTACCTGTATTTTCTTTCATTTATATATTTCTTTATTTTTTTGTAGTGTTTGAATAAAGGGTGGCAATCTTTCATAATCAACTGTTGTTGTGGACTATATAGGAGGTATATTTTAGGTGGCTAATTGAGAAAATTGCTATATTTTTTATTAGTTTAAGAATAAAATAAAAATATCGGATTAATATCGGTATCGGCAAAAGCCAAAGCTGCGGCATCGGTATCGGTATCGGGAGTGAAAAAGTGGTATCGGGACATCCCTAAAAAATATCTTAATTTGTGTTCCGAAGATGAACAAAGGTCTTACGGGTTTGCAATGAAATGAGGGCGAGTAATTAACAGAATTTTAATTTTTTGGTGAACTATCCCTTTAATACTTTTATTTAGCAAGTACACATTATATTGATCAAAAGTGACATACAAACATTTATAATGTCACAAAATATTTGTTTACTGTGCTATTTATTTGTCTGATCAATGGCAGATGGGGGAGTCTTTGGGTGACCTGTTTGGAAACAGTCATAATTTTTACAATTCCATTTGGTGCTGCTAGTGACAGAAATGACAAAGTTCACCTTTAATTCAGCTAACGACAGGCTTGATGTTTGAGAGGCTGAATAAATGTAACTTCAGTTATGCTCATGTGCCATGTGAAGTCTAATAGTGTAGCTGTGGTGTTATTATATTTGGGATAATTAGATGCACACATCTGCGTGTCTCTATTCTGATATACGTGTGTGTGCATGGACAATGGACATAGACTCAAACACATGCATACTTACGACCCACAGGCCTGCCTATTTACAGCCCCATATGCACAATTACATCAGACAAATTATGGTGTATTATGGTTCAGTTATTTTGGTTTGTTGTATATGCAGTCTTCAATATCACCAACTTTAGCAAACGTACACACACACAGCACAGCCGGCTAAAACACCACAGTATCCACACAGCAGCCACAGACATACCATAATAATCATCCCGTATCCAGGCCTGCGGGGGGCATTCCCCCTTCCTCCCTGCTCTATGATGTGTTGAGTGCCGTCCTAATCAAAAATCAATGCCCCCACTTGAGCTGGCCAGCCTGGCCTCATGTCAGGCGCTTATGTAATCTGATAATATCAATCATAACTGCGTTGGAGGCCATCCGTCTAGTTCCCACTGCTCTGGGGTCGTGCGGGGGGAAGTTATGTCTCCCGAGCCATCAATTATTGCTTATTATGGGCTGTGGCTCAGCCAGAGAGCAGAGGAGCTGCTCCTCCATAAATAATATTAACAGCATCACCCCCATCAATCAATAGCTGTACAGTTGTACAGCAGCAGAGTTAATGGTCTCTCTCTCTCTTTTTCTCTCTCACTCGCTCTTCATCTTTTTTCTCTCTCAATTCCCTCTCAGCCAAGATCAATGTGTGTGGCTCCTCAGTTGTACTGAAAGTAGGTAAACTGGGTAAATCTAACCCCTCTGCTGCGCTGGGGAGGTGGTAGCCGATGAACGTAATCAAAAAGGACGGTGATGGGACTTGCCAGTCTCTCTCTGTCACGCTGTCTCCGTCTGTCAGTCAGCCTGTCTGTCTCTCTCCCACCCTCTCTGGTCACCGCTAAAATCATGTTGGCTGTTTCTCTGTCATGAATAAGATGATCCTCTTAGTCTAGTTTTTCCGAATCGACTTGACTAATTAGTCTTGAGGAAACTCTGAATAATTAGGTTGGTTTTGAGTTCACCTGACTTTTTTTCCCCATAGCATTTTTACTCTGTGAAAGTTGTTTTATGTTATAGCACCATCTTTGTTTCCATCAATTTAACCATTTAGCTAATTTTTTACTCAATTTTATACATTTTTAGATTTTCTTCTATATTTGCTTCATTATTAAATGCAAAAGTGCAATGAACATCACAGAAGTGTGAAACTTTTTTTAATTTTTCTTAAACTATTAGGGCAATTCTACTTGAGATTAAGATACGTTGTGTACGCTGTACGCTACATTTTTGGATGTAGCAACGGTGCATTAGGGGGCAGATTCACAATTTTTGAGAAGAGGGACAAGTTACAAAACCAGATTTTCACTGCATGATTATTTTCTCCAAAAAATACAGTAACAGTATTATCACGATGTCTATAGAATGTTTGGAGAGAAAAAAAAAATCTGTGTGAGACCTTGTAATACTAGTGGATAGTAAAGCAAAAGTTGACGCTTCAAAAACCATGCAAAGCAATCACGACGGTAACCCATAAAACCCCAGAGAATGAATCAATGTCTTTTGAAGCAAAATTCTGGGTGTGTGTGAAAAAAAAAAATACAGATTTTTTTAAACTGCGTCACTTCCAGCCAACTGGCACGTTCATGAGTTCAAAAAGTAACATGAAAGCACAGACTGTCACATCTCTGACAAGCTTCACAATGCATTACTTTACAAAAAGAACTTCCTCTAAAACCCCGTCTTTTTTCCAAAATCCCAAAAACTTCCACAGTGGCAAGAGAACTTTCTTCAAGGTTTTTTTTTTTTTTTTTTTTTTTTTTTTTTGTGCTTGTCATCTCTTCTGTCATAATTTTGTGTGGCAGTAGAAGCCAGCTACACACTGCATGATCATCTTTTTTCTGTTTAATGATAGGTGACAATGTTAAGGAGAAACACTGCCACCTACTATGTTGGGTTACTGGCACTGGATCATTTATTGTTTTATTGTATGTGTTGTATTAAAGATACAATATGTAATTTTTTTCGCCGCTAGGGGTCGCTAACCTCTTACAATAACAAAGGCGTAGGTTGATGACGCAAAATTCCAGTTGAATTATGGAACTTGTCGTCAAGCTTATGGATCTAATAATGCTTATGGATGAGTGAATACATTGATGTGTTTAACATGACTGTGGTATGAAGTAGGGCGCGATTGCTAATGAGAGACAGATATCAGCGGCGATATGAAGGAATAAGGACATTTAATTCTATCGAACTACCCACAAGTGCTGAATTACTCACACAGGTCAGTTTATTTGACGAATGAAGCTTGTGAGGTAACGCAGCGCTGTTTCACTTGGTCTACACAATCACACTAAACTGCATTTGAGTGTGTTGAAAGTTATAATGTTATGTGTTTGTTGGCTGTATGAGACTAGCAGTAAGCCAGATCAACATTAGAATAGCATACAGATCATATTCTAACATTTCAACATGTTAAACTATATAACCTTGATTAGTTTTATGTACATTTGCTCACCTGTCTAATAAAGTACATGTAAGAGCTCTGTCAAGTCAAAGTTAGACACGGACATGGAGCTCTCGGCATCTCGAAAACGCCACGCTGATTTTGATCCTCGTTTTAGTTCTCCTTTTTTCCCAAAGTCTGCTTGCCATGGTCCATAATGTTTGAACGAAACAACAACAATAGCGTGAGCGTGCAGCTAGAAGTAACGCTGTTGTCCACGTCTGTCGCCATGGTTACTATGCTCGTACTGCACGAGGTGAAACCAGGGATAACGCGGCGACAAGTGAAAATTCCGGGACTGCCAAATATTTAAAATTGGAATTTCTCTGAAATTAAAAATCTTTGGGAACTTTTGGGATATTGTAAGTACACAACTGCAGGAAATATATCACACTGTGCAAGTGATTGTTTTATATTTTCGTACAAATTTTTTACATATTGTACCTTTAACATGACATCAATATGTATTTAATTCCACAGTTATCATTGATATCGGTATATTGTGACACCCCTACTCCCAAAGCTAAAAAAAAAAAAAAAAAAAAAACTGATTTAGAAAAAATGAGTGGATCTCACTAATTGATTAGTTAGTCATTGGGGGACTATTTGGCCATCATGACATGTCTTTATAAGGCACACAATGCTTTTAATGGTCAACACTGTGTTTGTTGGATCGGAGCACATTTAGCACAGGATTGAGCTCTGTAGAAAGCCGTTAGCGCTGGGCTCACGTTTAAGGTCAGTGAGTTGTAACACTAAGAGGAAATGTCAGAAATGGATGTCATGGAGAATAATTAGGTGGAATTAATGAGTCACTAAAATCCCCATCTCCTACTTTCCTGTTGCTGCCTGCTGAAACGGTGCGAGGCTCCGTGTCTGTATGTGTGTGAGTCAGCCTAGCACGCACAGCATGAACCAAGACATCAGGCGGGTGTGAGATGAAGGTGTTTTATGTGTGTATGATGGGAGAGACGGAACGAGTGTGTTTGATAAATGCTTCCCGTTATAAGTTTTTAACTTCTTTGGTGAGATGGCGAGAGGCAGCTGAAGATTACAGGGTTATGGGATAAAATGGTAATTATGAGCATATGTTGTCTCAGCAGTATAGTTCAAGCTAGATTAATTGGCATAATCATCATCCATGTGACTGACAAGGAGACATTAATGAGTGGACAACCCCTTTCCACCCCCACCCCCACAAACACGCACACAAAAATTCCTGTTGAAAAGTCCATGAGATGCAAACTCTCCCATCGGGCCTCTCCATTAGGCCAGCAAGACCTCTTGGTCAACTGTCTTGGGAAAGAAATGGGCTACTGAGCAAGACCACATAAACCATTTTGACCAGCATGGAAATTCATGCTGCATGCTTGTCTTTTCAGTGGGCATAATGGACTATTCCTTCCATGTCTCATTACATTTTAAAGGCAAAATTCAGATCTTGAGACACATTGCATGGTAGAGAAAATTCAATAATTAAATCATAATAAATATAATAACAAATATTGTTTTTTATAACAATTTATATTAATTAGAATAATTATTGAACATATTTTATGAATTCAATGCTGCCCTGTTTTTGTTACATACCTCCTTCCCCTTCCCTTTCTCATTCTTTTTCCCCCCGCTGTCTATCTATATACCTATCTTTCTCTCTGTGTCTTCTACTTGTGCCCATGCCAAGTATATTAGCTCGCTGGAGCCCTCGGCAGTGCTTTCAGAGACAGATGACCTCTTACTGACTTGTTCACATCAAAGCCTGATCAGCTAACCCAGACTACACATCCCTGTACCAGCAATTTGTTTAACAGGAGAGGGCTTTAGAAAGAAATAAGGGAAACAGAGAGAGGAACAGTGTGTGTGTGTGTGCCTGTGGGAGAGAAAAAGCTACTTTAAGATGCCCTGCTAACCCTAAAGCACATATTCCCAACATGGACCTCCGCTATCCATTCCGTTTCGCAGGATCTGTATGGATTTGGATCGCCATTTATGTTGAGCCTCCCGGATCAGACCGCGGCCACTACTCTGCTCCCAGGACAGGTGAATTCATTAGAAGGGGTTTCTCAAGGCAGATGGGCTGTGTGTGTGTTTGCTGAGTGTCAGGCCCATGTGAATAATGAGACTTAAGCTATGAATGTGTAAAAGGTGTGGCAGGAGATTACACTTTTCCGCTTTCCTCTTTCTTCAGATGCTGTTCTCCTTTTGAATAAATAAAGGTTGGACAAGGGCACAAAATTGCATCCATAATTAATGAAAAGACACATTAGTGCTGATGCAGTGTAATCCATAAAACAAGAAGAAAGACATTTTTTGAGTGAAAGAGAGAGAGATGTGACAGAAATTTGTCGGGAGGTGAGCCACTGAAGAGGAGGGACACACAGAGCCAGGAAGTTTCTGTTATGGCGTGTGAGTTCCCACTGGCGGTTTCAAATCCATATCTGGAGCCAGTGATGTTCAGATGAAGATTGTCGGTCTGTAGACTCCAGCCTCTGTGCCTCCAGCGTGCCATATGAGCCCATATTGACTTACATCCGCTCTGCTGTCGGCTGCACGAGCTACAGGCAGCCTGTCGGACCACCTTAGACATACTATTCTGTGCGTTTAGTCAAAGTTTTTTGCTAGATTTTACTGTAATTCTTCACCTTTCCTTTAATTTGTATAATAAATGTGCATTTAATCACAATAGTCTAGCATTTAATCGCTTGTAATTAAATATAGACGATGTAATACATAATCCTCAGTGTCTTCATAATCATATCACATACTAACACCTCTTTTCCCTTTCCTGCTGTGTAATACAGAGTCAGACACCAGCAATCATCGTCGGCAACATCTAGATGGAAATCTAGACATTAGTAATCAGCGCAGGCTTCATGATGAGGATACAGTGTAAAGCTACGTCCTGTATTTACGTCTGCGCTCGTTACAGCTGGCTGAGAGCTGTCAGCTGAAGATGTATTACTGGGGATTTAAAATGGACATAATTTCATGCTGAAGATGGAAACTGTTATTGTTGTTTGATTGTCGAACATTTTTGGGACAGGCGTAGTATGCCTTTCTGCGGATGAGGGGTCAATTTAAGTCTCGGTTATTTATGTGCTCAGGGAAATGATGTTTTGAAATCTGCCCCCTCTTTAAACACTGTAAACAAAGGTTATCAATCATAAACCTTGACAGCTGTAATTGTTACCAGATCAGCAGAGGATGCTTGATGAGCGTAATGCAGTCGTTCGCATACATTGCATCCAGTGTGACTTTGAAGTCATACTGTAAAGACTTTAACATTCAATCCTAATATTACTAAATACTTTATTTTAATTCTTTATCTCTTTTATTTTAGATTGTTTAATAGGGCTTAGGGAACAGTAATATTCAGTGTTTTTACCTCTTTCTCACATGAATCAAGTGAGTGAATTTTGAATTGCAATCTACTTCATTATTCTCCTTTCTTGCTTATTTTATGTAGAATAGTTCACACAGATGTTTGTAAATGTTTTGCAATAGTTGCAACTCTGACTAATCTGTCAGGATATATTTGCGCTGTGGTTAAATTGTCTTTTACATTACATGACATTTATTTATTTTTATATTTACTATTGATTAAATTGATCAGGGTCAGAAATTATTCAGGCAACTGATCAAGATGATGATTCTGACAGCGCACGCAATCATTCAGACTAATTGTTGGAAGAAAACAAAATCAGTTTACTCTTAAATTGATAAGTTTTAACATGAATACAATAGGTTATACATTATGGTGATTTGACTGAGTTTGTTTTGCCCTGGAAGGACAACAGAACAATTGGGAGAAATTATTTTGAGATTTCTTTTTTTTTTTTTTTTTTTTTACTTTAGTCATAGATCGGCATTTTGCCAGAATATTTTTTTTTTTTTCAAACAATGAGCTATCACTTTCTCCTCCCTACCACTACTCGCTCTCTCGCTCTCTGTCACTCTTTTCTATAGCATCTTTAGTCCCTGATTGGCTATTGCTCCTTATTGATCATGTTGCGGATAATGTTCCATGCTAACTCAAGACACAGTATGTGTGTCTGGGTGTGTGTATTTTCCTCCACTTGGAATCATTTTACTGATATCATGAGCCCTGCTAATCCTAAACACTAGATCAAACTTTTCAGAATTGCTTTTTATGTGAAGCAATATCAATACCATCTGTGCCCCAGAGAGAGTACAATGATCTGTGTCTGTGTGTATGAGAAAGTGAATAAGAGTTAATAGTTGTGTGTGTGCGTGGACTCTTACCATTATTGAACGCACTAGTGTGGGTTTTTATGGAGCCAGGGGGCCCCTGTATTGACCTGTGGCTGACATCCACTTTTTACTTTCATAACATAATCAGCATTTGACATATGATTATAATAACTCCATTCTCTTTAATGCATTCTCTACCAACAAATTGATTTTTTTCAAGCCCCCGAACCAATTACATAAATATGTGTGGCATAATTAGTTTACACGTTACTGAATTACTGACAGATTAGAAGTGAAACCCCACAGTTCATACAAAAGCACATAACTGCCAGAGAGGAAATTAATATGGATTCAAACTCTCCTTAGAGACTCATGCACACACATACACATGCAGAGTAAAGACCGAGATCTGGCACTGGTTTGAACTGGATATAAAGAAAGAAAGAACTTCAGATGAATAGAATAAGAGAAAGAAAGAGGGAGTACGGCAGAGAATAAAGGGAGGGAAACAACTGAAATCTTGGGTAATGGGAATTGTGGAAGGAAACACTGTTTGCTGCTGGTTTCCAGTTTCCTACTGAATCCGTTAATCCGGGTAATGTAGGTCATAATGAGATCAGCATATTAATGGCGGGAGTGAGGGAGATGTAATTAAAGGCCGGGGGAAAGGGGTAGATGAAGATCATGTGCAAGGCCCAGAATGTTTAAATGAAGTTCAAAAACAAAACTTTTGAGCGATTCCTCTCTCAAATATCGGAAATATAGATGATTCACGATACAGGAGCTGAACGAACGTCTGTGTAAATCATTCATGAAACCTTTCATATGCAAATATGTGCATTGAATCCAATGCCGATTTACGTAAGTATGGATTTACACAGAAATCCGGAAGTTGATTCTTGGATTTTTACAAATATTCTTCCACACATATAGAGTGCGTAACACATACACACAGTGTTTTCCTTGTTGTTCCTTGTTGCCTGGATCTTCCTGACCTTTGCTGGCAGTATTGATCCGACTTTTTCCCCGGCCTTCTCTGTTCAGACTAACACATATAATTGCTATTGGGTTCCAATGACCCTCTCTGCATGTCTGGGGATGCTTTACTGCTGATATAAATCAATTCACACTCACAGAAACAATATGTGGCCATTACTGCTGACGAGGGTTTGAAAAGCCTGCAGAGGGAGAGGCTTCAATAAAGGATGATTAGAGCACACAGATCTATGCTGAAGGAAGTGATAGTAAGCAAAAAGCAAGCAGAACGACAAGCAAAAGTCAATCATTCTTGATTTTAGCTTCCGTGTGCTTGAACAATTGTGATTGAACTGAAGTTGTTTTGAATTAATGTTAAGATAAAGATCGGTGAGATGTTTGTTCCTTTCCAAAGAAAGACAACAACTTCCAAGCTGCATTGATGCAATGGAAAGTTGCGCGTGATCTTTTTTCCATAAACTTTTGAATGAAAGATTCAGGCAAGTTTATCATCATTCTTCACTTTTTGTGCAACCTAATTCTCACACATGGGAAGTTGTTGAGATTATTTCCGATATATCTTGGTGCTCTACTTGTGTTTCCTTCCCATCTCCTGTTCACACTGCCTTCCTGAACTAGTCTCATCTCAACAGGTGTGACTGTATAAAGAGGGAAAATCATTTTTAAACTTTATAGCTGGCGTCGTACCCACACCTCCATCTCGCTTGAATATCTCTCACCTTTTCATATGCAAAAAGGCCTCTTATATATTTATCAAAGGTGTGAGGCTGTGAACACACAGCCCTGGAAAACATTTGCATAATTATTTTGCATAATTAATATGCGTGCGATTTATACAGCAAGGATTAAAAAGTTTTTAAGCCTAGGTTGTTGTCAGCGTAACCTTTTTTTTTCCCAAGTAGTATAAATAACAGCATAGGTGCTGATGCTTTTTTCCCTTGCAGTTAAAAAAACGTCATGGGAATTTGAAACAATTTTCACTTCTTAGCTAATTATGTCATTTCAGTTCTTATTTTTGAGCATATGAAGAAAATTTAGTAAAGTGTTAATTAATTCAAGACAAATTAACAACATACATTTTTTGATTATGTCATTATGTTGATGAACTGAATTCTTTACAAGAGCAACAAAAATCTTTTCCGTCATCTGAAATTATTATTATTTTATTTTTGCCTACTTTGTACTACATAAACATTTTCTGGATTGTCATTAATGGTTTATAAATCTCTCTCTGCTCAGAAAGGCAATGAATAGATTCAAAGTAATGCTGATTTTTTTTTCTGTTTCTCAGAGAGGATTGGTCCGGTAGTTTTTTTCTTAATAGCTGCTTCTGATGTCTACCTTCTGTATTACACACGGACTGAAAGAAACATCCTCACAGCAGTTGCAGTTTGTGTGTGTGTGTGTGGATATGACCGACTTGCGTGCAAAGTTCTCATATTCCAAAGTGAATGCATTCGCTCTCATTCAAGCATGAAAAGTGCCATTGCTCAACTTATTATGGATTCCTTGTTAGCCATGGCAACACCATTACTGTCGTATTTTCAATAATTAATCATTAATGTTTTTAATATGACTCGTCCATTCATTCTTTTCCGTAGCACCTTAATGGTTTTAGGCTGTTGCAGATTTGGAGTCTTTCTTGTACCTGTCCGCAGAACATTCCGGGTGTTTATACAGCTGCCGTGTGACTTGCTGTCCTCTCTCAGGCCATAGGACCTGGTCCCAAATATTTCATTTCCCAACTAAAACAACCCCCCAAACGCACACACACACCCAACACACACGTGTATACACACACACGCGGTGATGAATGTGTAATCACACTGATTAAGTTGTTATTAGAGGGCAGGAGATCCTCTGTAGGAAATGGGGGTGAGACACACAGATGATTATTTACATCCCTCTATTCTAACCACAGCTGGAATAGAGAGGGGGAGGCAGGGAAATATGAATGCATGGCTTGGTGAGGTCTAGGTAAGCGTTCTGTTTTCATTACGCAATGATGAAAATGATGAAGAGTATCATTTAAGGTAATCACAGTAAAGTTTTTTTTCATTATTTTTTTTTTATTGTTCACACTTTTTTCTGCCTTCTATTTCCTTACAGTTTATCTCCTTCTCTGGTGTCTTGTTTTCCTCATACTTTTTCTTACCAGAAGGTGGCGCTGCTGCATCTTAACTATGAAACAAGAACAGATCAAGCTTCATACTGCTTCCTGGTACACACACTCTCTCTCTCTCTCTCTCTCTCTCTCTCTCTCTCTCTCTCTCTCTCTCTCTCTCTCTCTCTCTCTCACACCACACACACTCACATTCACACACACACACACACAAATGGACACAGAGTGGCGTACAGTATAATTAATCAGGGAAGAGAAAGATATTAATACATATTTAAAATATATATATATATATATATATAAATATATAAGTTTGTGGTTGGTTCCTGACTTAGTGTTTGTTGAAATAAGTAGAGATTTCTTGCTTTTGTTTTGGTATAAATTAGTATTATTGACTGATCAAAAAAAAAAAGTAATTACCGGCCACGACATTTAGCGGTTTTCTGACTTTTGCTCTTCTTTTTCTTCTCTCACACGCTCTTTCTCCCCCTCTCTTGTGTGCCGTGTTTAATGCAGCAGCATTTGAAGTCTTGTTCTGTGACACTGACTCTAGCAAAGAGATAGAAAGAGAAAGGAAAGAGAGCGAGAGAGAAGAAAAGAAATTGTTGTTGGGCTCGGAGAGAGTGAGGGGCAGTCGAGCAGTGATGCGGCGGGAAGCACCGGTATCATGGAGTTCTCAGTATTCAGAGGAGAGAGGTGTGTATTTGTTTAGTGTCTTTACTGATTGTAGTGTGCTAGGGAACAGTTCGGTATGAGGCCCACTCATTGAAGATGACCTCCACTACTATTATTGTTGTTATTGAAAATACTATTTGTAGCATTGTTTTTGTCATATATTATCATCAACATAGCTTTTTGGCTGTAAATCATCTGCCATCAATATTAGTATTACTATTATTATTATTAGCCAGGTAATAGGCTGCATTTGTATGTTTTGAGTTTGGATGACTGAATGATGTTTTATAGTAATTTATATATAGTTTGACAAGATACAAAGACTTGTCTTGTCAATTTCAGAGATAGAAAAACAGAACAGAGAATATATATTCTCTCACTCGCACAAAAAGTTAGGGGTGAATTGACAGGTTTCGATGGGATACCATGGGTTACCATGACTTCATGAACAGGTGTGAAAATAAACTATATTTGGGAGAAATAAATAAATGATCCTCAATATTAGTTATGTTTTTATTAACATTTATTGTGAAATGACGAACAAGAAATGTATAACATTTCAATTAAGCATAATGATGTGTAATATAATGTCTTACAGATTAACATTTAATACGTCGAACCTTTCATTATTGTACAAATCTACGTATAATTAAATGTAACTGATCAAAACCGTGACTAAATTCAGATGTGCTGCAGCTTTTGCCAAATACAGTATCAACATCACTCCGTTCGTATGCTGGTGTGTGTTTGTATGTTTTGTGACAACCTCTCTTGACATTCATCTACATGTTGACAATGATTTTAGCAGTTTAAAACCAATCTCTCACTCACTGGGTTCAGAAGAGAGTCTCTTCAGTTTGGCTGTCTTATAACTGTTGATTGTGTGGCAGTTCTGTCACCACTTTTCTCTTAGCTGACAGCTAATGGAGTGTATCTTTGGAGCACTGCGACTATTTTAAAGTTACAATTAGGGGGGAAGTTGTCATTACACAGTGTAGTCATTTTCAAGAAGTTAATTGGAAGAGATTCTTAAAGTTCTTTTGGCTCTTCTTGCAGTGAAAATGGTGCTCAACAGTCTGCCTAATTTTCCTGTCTTAAACTGTGTGTTCAGGTGTGCTGGAAGTCTTATGGCTGAGAGGGTACACACACACACGCACACACATGCGTGTCAGTAGCTTTGTCTAGAATTAGATGTCACAAGTCTCCAGTCATGAGTTTTCTATCTAAATTATCTTATATACCAGATTCCACCGCCATATTAAATCTGGGGGAGCTCTATTGGGGGAAGGCTCTGCGCTAATCCAATTGTGCAATTAGTGAAGGAATAGGGGGAGAGGAGAGACAAGGGGAGAGGATCTTGGTCTGTACCATTGACCTTTGACCCCAACATGAGCTCAGCTTATGCCGTGTAGGAGATGAGCAACTTCATCTGCGTTCTTACTTGTAAAGAAACTGTGTGGTTGGTCAAGGACAGACCGAACCTGATGCCACCCTTTTGACACAATTACATTTAAGCTAAAACTTATTATATTTACAAATGTGTGATATATAAATCACTATAATTAAACATTGTCTGATTTTTAACATCTGTATAACACATTTTTCATTTAAGAATTAAATAGTATTTTTAGTCATTTAAATACAACATATTTCAAACAAAATGACAATTTTGTACTTTTATATGATTAATATTATCTTAACATCGTCGGACTCAAGATTATCAAATTCAATCATTGATGATGCATTTGAGTATTTAGTATAGGTTACACTTTATTTTAAGGTTACACTTAATTTTAAGGTGTCAGTGTTACAGTGCAATTATACATTTAAGTACTGAGTAATAATAATTAACTACATTTACTTAATATAGGGTTAGATTTTAGGGTTTGGTTTAGGGTTAGTTGCATGTAACTATGCATAATTTATAGTTATTACTATTGTAACTATGTGTACCATGTAACTATGGCACTGTAAAATAAAGCGTTACTTTAGTATATTAACATACACTTGTATAATGTGCATCATTTAGATTGTACTGTAATTATTCCTCAGTTAGAACTAATCCAAAACTCTTTATGGCTTGTCCTTCTGTAACCTTTCACAGACAAACAAAGCTGTAGGATTGGAATAATCCTATACAATCCTTTTGCTCTCCACAGGTTTTTGTGTGCCATAATTGCATGTCTTAAACTATATTCCAGAAGATCTTTTCATGTCGCCTATTTTCACACGTATAATACCATCATGTTGCCTAAACAAAACTGTGTCCCAGCTACTACTAATAATTTCCAAATCAAATTTTATTTTAGTGATTTCTTTCAAATTGCGCACTGCAAATCTAGTGTCTTAATGTGAAACTTAAAAAAAAAATCAGTTTTTGATTTGTCAAATTTGTCCTAACAATTAGTAAAATTTTAACGTGTGTGTGTTTTCTCAAAGCTGCCCTTAAAGGAAGCATTAATTTATCTGGTATACATGTGTCATGTAAGTGTGTTCTTTGTAAGCTATGAAATGGTTTGATATTTCTCTGGGTTAGTTTCAGCAAGCTAATTGCTGCGCATTAATTTTTATTGGTTGCTGAATGCTGTGCCTGTTTTAGTATATTTAAATCCAACATATGCCAACATACAAAACTGCCGTGTTGTGAGGTCAATACAGTAATTGTTTGAGACTACTGTACCGTAGAATCTGAACTCTTTAAATATCATGTGATATTTATTTGAGGGACCAGAATTACTAAAATTTCAGTCGAAATGCCAAATAAACGTTGCCTCCTTTTACTTTCTCTCATTTATTTGGAAAAGGATCTGGTGGGGTCTGGGTTTCACTGTTATAGTCTGGTTTACATTTGGGCTCTTGTTTGTACATGGCTGTGTCTCAAAGAGCAGACCATCTCCCCCCCTGTTTACGACAGAGCATTTACACACATTCTCTCACTGGGCTGCTACAGCGTTTCAGTACCTGACACTGCCAAGTTTTCCCTGCTGAGAGTTCCTTTAGCCCCTAACCAGCATTTGGGTTAATCTATTATTAGTGGGATTCATTTTCTGAACAAAGGCCTGAAATTAGACCTGCTAGTATAAGAGATTAAACACTCGACCCCCCCAATTTCTTGAAAATATTAAATGTCACCTGTGTGGATAATAAAACAGATTTATGTTCAAATATACATATTATATGTAAAATAACAGTAATATTAAAAGTGGGGCATTATGTAGATGATTGTATGTGTGTGCTACTGCAACAGTTTTTACTACATCAGTCAGCCCAGAAAATGTCTTTCATAAATGTCTCTGTTATTTGTCAAAGGCTTAAGCACTGAAAATGCACCCAAAGTAATTCAGCTTCTTCATTTCACACTTATATTAAGAACCCTTCCTCCTCAGTTTTCAGACTGCTTTTGTTTCTACTTTTTTAACCAGATTTCAGCACCCCGATTCATCTACGCAAACTATTGCAGCGCAAATAGTGTTTACTGGAGACCAACCATGACATCTGTTATCCCTAATACCCAACAGACCAAACAATATGGTTTCAAATAAGATTATGATCGCCGAATAAGCCTTATCTGTGTAATTCAAAAATATATATTGACTTAAATATGCTTTGTAGATGTAAGTAGATTAGGTAATCTGGAGTCCCTATCTGCTCTCAGGTCTGTGCTGGCGGGGGGCATTGTTATAATCCCGTGGAATAATCCTATGATTTCCACAAGCTGTTTTGTGTTATTAATGTCGAGTGTCTGAGTTGATTTACTGTCATATTAATCCCGTTAACCACCGTTTGCTGTCTGCCACAAAAGAAACAGACACTTGTCTTTTAATTCAAGTCTGCATACAAAGTAATTAATGTGGCTATTAATTCAATCATTGTCCTGTTTGATGTGAATATTCCAGTCAGAATGGATTATCATATCAACGCACATGTTAAATGCGAATCAAATGGTGATTAAATTGAGATTAAGTCTGTGGGATGCCTTGAAAGAGTCCATCAATCATTTTTTATATATTAATTCCCTTCTCCAGTTCTACATTAATGTCACTGTACTCTAGTAGTCTGATTTCAATTAAAGATTTATATTTCATGTTAAAACATGAAATATTCAAGATCATTTTGTTATCGTTATTTCTTTTAATATAAGAAAACTAATATTAAATATTCAAGATCATTTAGTTGTCATTATTGCTTGCTTTTAATATAATATGTTAATATATACTATTATATTATCTTATATATTATATATCAAATACTATTGTATAATAAATACTATTATTATATAATATAAACACTTATAATATTAGTCAAACTGATTGTATAATAATATAAGTAACACTGATTATATAATTATATAAGTAACACTGTACATAAAATAAATAATATATATGTTTAGTGAATTTTCATCTAGATTACTTTTAATATCATAGTGTTGTCATTTTGCAGAATTTGAAACTTTTTATATGTGTATCTATAAACAAATGACTGCAGAATATTTGATCTTAATCTTCTCCGAAATGAGAAGTGTCAATAATTGTATCTTTTGCTGTATTGCATCTGTATACTACTTAAATGCTGACCTTTCTGTCTTTGACTTTTCAGCAACATCTCTCCTGGACATAGCAAGAACAAAATCCATCAGGTGGCTCGTGGAATTTGCCCTAATTGGTTTTTACAGTCATACCTTGTTGAATATAATTGGACTGTCATATAAGGTTTATCCTGGTTGTTATGTTGGACTATTTTTACACTGTTTATTGTAAGTCAATTCAGTTCCTGGAAGATCCCTTTAATGCCCTGACTTGCATGTCCAATATTATTAGGTGCTATGAGTTCAGCTTGTGCAAATCGCTTAATGCATAAGTCGGTAAGAGGCTCTGTGCTGGCAGGTCAGACTGAAGGTACAGCAGATTAATATTTGATCATGCAGGAGGGTTTGTAATCACAGCTGATTGATCCTTCAGCTGAGTGCCCTGGCAATTATCATAATTGTTGTTGCCCACCGTACCGGCCTCTCTCTCTCTCTCTCTCTCTCTCTCTCTCTCTCTCTCTCTCTCTCTCTCTCTCTCTCTCTGTCTTGCATGTCTTCCTCGCTCTCCCCATAGCGTGGGCCACAGGTTGAGAGTCTCTGAGACAGGAATTCCTGAATAATACTGTCTGTGTGTGTGTTTGAGTGAATAATGCAGGAGAACTGTGGGACGAGGGGTTGGATGAGGATCCTCAGAGGCGAGGTTTCCCTCTCTAGGATGACTTTGTTTGTGTCTACGGGGGCAGTGGGACGTGGTTTGCTTGTGTTAGTGTTTCCGAGGACACACACATGCTCTATTCTGGCAATGTTCAGAGTTAATCCCCACTCAGCCACGCTCCACACTCACGCTGCGAGGCGGCAATGTAATGCACACGTACACACAAACACGCAGGAAAAAGACAGAACAGGGTATCTATTAATGCAAGATTTTTTTTGAATCAAGAGTTCATGGATTTTTTTTGGGATATCTCTCCTCTATGATTTACTTCCAAACGCTGTGTTTTTCAAGTGATTAACTGATGCTGAATATCCTTATGGCCCATAACCTGTAATAATAAAGCTTGTATGTTATTTCAGAAATGAATGTTGAAAGAGTCCAGACATTAATGTGTTTGAATTCATAACAAAAAGCTGTGCTTTATTATACCAGATATTTCCATTCATTCGAGTTACCTAAGTGGCGTGAATTCGATTTCTTTCTTTTAAAAGCCTCTTTGTCTAAGTGGAAAAATACCAAACTGTTTTCTAGCTCATCTGCCTTTGAAGCTGAGGGGTATAAGTGCCACTGCATGTGTGAGGCAGCCAGTGCTGTGCCACACTGTGTGTGGGTACTTCCTGTGCCATGTTTTGTGGAGGTAGTTTTTTTTTTTTTACCCAAGCCTACCCAGTTGAAGGGCCGGGAAGAGGTTTTCTATGCCAGCAAACTCCCCGTGAATGGATCAGCGGAGGAGATGTGACCAGTTCTGAGGTATGAACCGCTCCGTTTGTCCCTGTGTGGGCTTCCGTAGGGCATAATTACTGTAGGTAAAAGACGACTGACCGAAGACTGATGAGTTTTGCCAAAAAAGGTCAATGCCACACACACACACACACGGGCCGTGTGCACGCATGGCCTTGTACAGGATTGTTGTGATGGCTCTCAATAATTCAACTAGGCTTGGTAGTTTTCTTGTCTTGTCCTGTCTTCTATACAGTGTATGTGTATATATGTGTGTGTGTGTGTGTGTGTGTGTGTGTGTGTGTGTGTGTGTGTGTGTGTGTGTGTGTGTGTGTGTGTGTGTGTGTGTGTGTGTGTGAAAAAAAGTCTTGCCACACACACACACACACATATATATATATATATATATATATATGTGTGTGTGTGTGTGTGTGTGTATATATATATATATATATATATACACACACACACACACTAAATTGATCAAAAGAAATAATTTTACAATGTTACAAAAGATTTCTAAACTGTAAATGCTTCAAAGAATCCTGAAAAAAAAATCTCAGTCTCCACAATTACATTTTTTTAAATGCACAAATGTCTTTTACATTAATAATATAAAATGTTTCTATTATAATGATTTCTGAAGGATCATGTGTCACTGAAGTCTGGAGTAATGATGCTGAAAATTCAGCTTTGCAATCAGGAATAAATTACATTTAAAGATATATTGAGAAAGAAAACAGTTGTTTTAATTTGGAATAATATTTCACAGTGTTACAGTTTTTACTGTATTTTTGATCATGCTGTCTTGGTAAGCATAATAGATAACTTCCAATAAATCTTATGAATGGAAATGTATTTACTGCTTAGAATGTTTGGCTTTATCCCACTGTAAATATTCAACCTAATAAACTCGCTAATTTATAAAACATTGGAATTTGAAGGCAAACAAATCTGTAGATGGATGTATTTAAAAAAAGAAGAATAAAACAAGCTTGTTTAAGATTCTCATTGTCTTGTCTTCTCTGATGAAGTTATGCTGTGTCAGACCATTTGTCATAAAACATGTCTTTAGGAAAAGTCAGTCTGCTCTTCCTGAGAGAGAGTCATCTATCTATACACACACACACTCTCTCTCACACACACACGGGATGCAGGACACACTGGGAGATGGGCTATCATTAATCTGCTGTGACTGGGGGAAATTGTGTCTTTGTAATGAGTATTAGGTGTGCATCTACATGAATTAAAGCTAAATGAGTGTCTGATTGATCACCAGTACTAAATGAGACAGAGCAGAGCGTCATTATGCTTTAACAGTGACTGTATCATATCGGGATGATTAACACACTCGGCCTGTCGGAAGAACATGTGTATGTAAACAAAAGAGAAGTTTGGCTAACGGAAGTATTTTTTGCCTGCTTTCAAAAGCATCATAGTGGCGTTTTTTCTTGTTCATAATGTGTTAAATCCACTTGTGAATTATTTTGTTTATGTGTGTGTGCTGATCTCTGAAACACAGCATGATTAGTAGTACCCCAGATGCACTGATTCCAGCTGTTTATTTAAATTGGCTGACAGTATTTATGTTTATATTTCAGCTTAGTGTTGAACTAATTGAATTTTACCTATAAACAACGCCTCTAAGTGTGTTAAGGATACTCCATTTATCCTGTGAAACATCGTGTATGTACATATTTTCAATATACTTGATAAATAAAATTATTATTATTATTGTATATTTTTGAGAGAGAGAAATTAATACTTCTATTCAGCAAGGATGCTTTAAATTGATTAAAAGTGACACTGTAGACTTTTAAAAAATCAACTTCAATGAAATGCTGCTCTTTTGAACTTTATTCCCAAAGAATGCTAAAAAAAAAGTGATCACTGTTTCCACAAAAAAAATATCTGTTTTTTTCCTCAAAAAATGTTTTTGGATTTGATAATCAGAATTAGATTTTTTTTTTTTTTTTTTTAGCAAATTAGCATATTAGAATAATTTCTGAAAGTTCATGCGACTGGAGTAATGGCTGCTAAAAAAATAGCTTTACCATCATCAAAGGAATAAATCGTATTTTAAAATGCATTGAAATAAAAAACAGATGTAAAAAAAAAAAAATATTTCAAAATACTACTGTTTTTACTGCATGTTTGATTAAATAAATGTTTCCTTGGTGAGCATTCGAGACTTCCTTCATAAACATTAAAACATCTTATACCGATCCCAAACTTCTGGGCGATAGTGTATTCATTATTAAAAATGTTGAAAACATGCATAGTTCTTTTGTGGAGTTGTTTCTGTTTGGAACAAAAAGAGACAAGGATCTATTCTCTCTGTAGTCACTGGCACGCTAACAAATGAGTGTCTTTGATGTTTCGGCCAAATTCTCTCAGGTGTTTTACGTACAGTCTGGCATTTATGTGCTCCAATTGTTTTGTCTGCAAGCACCTATACAACACACTACTCCGGCTTCTGTTACTTCATAAAGTCCAAGAAAGCTGGTATGTTGAAGGTCTGAAGCTTAACTGGAAACTATGGACACATCAACAGTCTCTGTAACTCACAAATACAATTGCTGAAGATGTATAATTAGGTGCAAACCTTTAAAAAAAAAACAAGTGCTTTGTTTAAAAAGAGAAAACCCATGGCAGACACTGTAATTTTCTAAAGCCCATTAGGGCACAATTTCACAAGGGCAGACATTCAGCACACATCAGGCTGTGAGGGGCGCAAGGTCGCGTCACCTCAGGTTCCGACATATTTACTGTACCTGGACACATTAATGTTCCACTATAACCACGGATACCATAATTATTCTGTCATGCTCCCTGTTGGGCTAATTGTTATAAAAACCGTAATTTACAGGCATCAGGACGTAACTCCTCTTCCACCTTCCTAAAACTCTTTTTTTGCACTCTTTTCCACACTCATTCTCTCTATCTTCATCTCTTTGATTAATAAGGCCACTACCACATGACAGGCTCATACATTCGACACTTTAAATTTACACTTAATATATGCCCTCAAGTGGTTAAAATGACAATTTCATTTAAATTACAATTGAAAGTTAATCAGACATACATTCTTAATAAATAAAGGTTCTTTATTGGCATTGATGGTTCCATGATTAATCTTTAACATCCATGGAAACTTTCCATTGCACAAAAGTGTCTTGATATGGGAAAAGGTTCTTTAGATTTTTTTAATGTTCTAAGAAAAAAAAGTCGTCACTGAAAGATTCTTTTGGGGAATGAACATTGTTCTTGTAGGGCATCGCTGCAAAAAAAAAACTTTTTGGGATTATTTTATTTTTTATGAGTACAAAAGAGAAATGATGTAAAATATTTTTTTATTATTTATTTATGATAAAATATACAAAATAATAACAAAGGGAATATGTTTGACTAGATTATTGAGAGACTGAAAAGTAATTCAGAAAATAAGTTTGACTTGTTGTCCATGTTGTCTGAGCAACATGCAGTAGCGAATCACTTACCATATTAAAGTCGGGACGCATAAAATAAAAGTAGTGGTCTTGTTCCAGGCTTTCACTCATTTTGTGCTGCTTTTGCTTTCCTTAAATTATTCAGTGCTCTGGCTTTTTTTCTGTCAGCAACTGTGTGTTTCCCAGTGACGATATTCTGGCTGTGCTAATCGTTTCCTAGCGTCTGCCGTTTTATGACTGACATAGCAATAAGCAGATTGTCCTGATATTTATGCCTTGTGCAGCTTAGAGAGATAATTAAAGTATATAAATTAATCAAGTGCAATTAATTAGGGGCTTTATGTTGGCAGCGGTACATCCTCGCATGTATAATTTATATTTATTGATTTGTTTGCTTTCATTAGCCTATGAGATAACAGTTGAAATGCATTAGCGAAGAGGGAAATGCAGAATTAGAATGAGTGCGGGCGGCAGGCGAAGCGTGCGGTCGGTCAGTAATTGATAGATCAGCGGCCGCTCAATGCTAATATGCTGCAGTGTTAACTGTCATAAGTGCACAGGATCGATGACTGATATTTTCCTCCATATCTGGTGCTTGATTAATGATGTTTTTGAAAGCAGCAACCTGGTTAATGGTAAGTTGATAGGCATGCTAAATTTACTGTTTAATCAGCTTGTGGATTTATAGTGGCAGTACAGCCAGGGTAGCTGGCCTGAAACGTGATGGTGCTCTAGAAGACTATTTGCACCAGTCAGCAGCCTGTATAAGCATTTAGGGCTCTCCACTGATTTCTCATTGACCCTACAGCTATCATTCATCAAAAACCTGTTGAGAAAGAGAGAAGACCCAATTGAGAGTGAGAAAAAAGACACTTCTTGCATTTCATAAATATTTTATGGTACATATAATATTTCAAAATATAATAATCTATCTATATAGGATGGATGGATGGATGGATGGATGGATGGATGGATGGATGGATGGATAGATAGATAGATAGATAGATAGATAGATAGATAGATAGATAGATAGATAGATAGATAGATAGATAGATAGATAGAGAGATAGATAGAAAGAAAGAAAGAAAGAAAGAAAGAAAGAAAGAAAGAAAGAAAGAAAGAAAGAAAGAAAGAAAGAAAGAAAGAAAGAAAGAAAGAAAGAATATTGTGTTGCTGTTGGCTCCATATTTATTTGACAAATGTCTCAAGTGTCCGGTCAGAGGTCATTGTCATGGTAACCTGCAGTAAGACAGATGATGGTGCCTTAGGCCTCATTGTACAGGTAGAAGGATTGATTTTTTTTTATTATTAATCCTGATCACTGTGCAACAGAAGAGCTCCTCAAAACCACTCACCTGAACCTAGCAATAATAATAATACATTTATAATTATTAATTATAGTAATAATAATTGTATTATTATTATATGATTAGATACACATTTTGAGGAACTGTCCTTTTGAAATATTAATTATCATTATACTTTAATTTCCTTTAATATTAATTTCTCTCTAATTATGTTTGAATTAGACAGTGAAAATATTGAATGGTGTTGATACATTTGCTGTGTATTAATAATAGAAATGTATCAGTTTACCCAGAAGTAAGGGAAACCTTTTAACCTTTCTGCTCTCTGCTATAAGTGTGCACACACACACACAACACTATCCTTTGAACAGCTGGACATGTTCGGTGTGCCCCCACTCCTGCGTCTGTCCTGTATCAAAATGTGTGTGTGGGTAGAGAAAGAGAGACCATATTGACAATACTAGCTGGCTGTTTTTATTTTTTTTTCAAACCCGCTGTGGGCTATCAGGTTTCCCACTATGGACCCCCCGGGACTAACATGGCTTCCACTTTTCTTTACGGCTGTGGAAGTCACCGAGTGAAACCAACCGGGGGGGGGGGGGGCAGGGGTCAAATCAATCTGAGTATTTATGACCCAGAAATGTGACACTGTTTCTTAAATGCTGTTGTTCCTTCTTGATTTAGCCTTAAATGTGTGTGTGTGTGTGCGCGCGAGATTCATATGAGTGTGTACCGTGTCTCTTTGTGCGTGTCTGGCAGAGACTAGAGTAAAATGCTTTATGACTGCTGCACCAAATTGTCTTTTCCCCCGTCTCACCCCTTGTAAACAAAGATGGGTTAATACGTTCTTTTGATGACAGTTTTATGGAAAGCTTTTAGTCCTTGAGTATGTATCATATTTACTGTAAGTATACTTCAACTACAAAGGCATGTCACGGGCTCATAAATTTACTCAGGGGGGTTGTTATACACAGCGAGTCATTTATTCCAATATAGTGCTGAAGTATGATTGTTATCTTATTAGATGATGACATGAAACCTTTGTGTTTTGCTGTACTGTATCAAAACAAGAGGAATTGGACACTGGCTGTCTCCTCTTCCCACAGGAAGTGATGCAATACTATAACTCCACAATAACAGGCTTATTTGCTGCTAGACAGTATGAGGCTAAAGTTGCCATAATTGGAAACAATTCTGTTAGGTTGAACAAGGCGGTCAAGTTTATTGTTTAAATTAATATATTAATATATTTTGAAAAGCAGTATAATATACAAATTAATATACATTCTCTCGGTCACTCTTGTCCTTTCTTTTATGAACACCTCTCCTGTCTAATTTTATATGATCTTTGTGTGATTGGTTCATTTATAAATAATAGTGGGATTCATACAGAAAATAAAATGTTCGAGGAAGAATGCAGGCAGATCAACAAAAATGGGAAAGCAGGAGAGAATGCAAGAGCCCGTCAGCTCAGTGTGAGGATGATTTTGAGAGGCCCTTGGAGCTTATTGAAGGAAAGGCAGTCTGACAACTCATCAATGTTCTCTGCCACTGCACTAAACTAATGAAAGTGCTATTTGATCTCGGCCTGAAAAGGCTCAAAACCACTTCTGCTATCATTTAAGTCCCAGACTTCATCCAAATCTTTCTCCAGATCCCCAGAAATCAGGCCAATACATGACTGAATAAACTATTTGTAACAATCGCATCGTGAGTTGGGTAGCGGTGGGAGAACTATTCTCCTTTTGCTTGATGGAAAATGCGAATCTGTATATTGATTGTGTGAATAATTCAATGACTTACAGGGGGCTACTTTTGTATTTTTTTTGTCTTGTGCAATGCAAATGTCTTAAGACGCCTACAGTTAGCTAAAAGTCATCTACCTTAAAGACATTTTAAATAAAACGCTAAAGCTTTTTGTGATATATTTGTGAATTTATAATAAATTGATTAGTAATGACAGCGGGCTACTTGCGTTTGTTTTGTCAATGTACCAGCCAGTATTGCTTCAACAAAGAACTTTAGTATACTGTTGCTATAGCCTCAGCTGACAGCAACTGTATCTTCTTTCTGTATGTAGAAGTATGCTACTTTGCTTGCTTTCATGTGGAAATATGTTATATATGGAAAAAATTGTTATATTGGTTAACTTTTATCCATTTGAGATGTAAAGGGTTCAAATGTAGAGATTTTTATGCTTAGAAATTAATACACTACCTGTAAGATTTTTATAAGTATTTTAACCATATCCTCGTTCTTATGCGGCATTTATTTGATTAAAAATCCAGTAAAAGCAGTAATATTGTGAAATATTACAATTTAAAATAAAATATTTCTTTAAAGTATCATTTATTCCTGGCCAAGCTGAATTTTCAGAAGTCAGCAATCATATGCCGATTTGGTGCTCAACAAACATTTCTTATCATTATTCATATTTTTGTGGAAACTATGATAATTGATCATTAAAAGTTCCAAAGAACAGCATTTATTTGAAATATTAATATTTTGTAATAATATTTAATTAATTAATAAAAAAATAAAATACTGACCCAAACTTTTGAATGGTTGCATCTACAAACGTCATTTTTCAAATCCTATCATTTATCATGTGAAATTCCATGTGGGCATTGACAGTCCAAGGATGTTAGAAGTGAATAATGTGTAAAAGTGCAGTTTTGGCCTTGTCTGTCTGTGCATCACAGATTCATAATCTTGTCTTGTGCTCCTGATGGCATAACGCACGCCAGGTTATTCCCACACTGAATCATAAGGAAAACAAAGTGTTTCAGTAGAGATGTATGCAGGCCACCCTGACTGTAGAAAGAGAGAGAGAGAGCAAAGAGACATAGAGTGTAAGTTAAAGACTTCATCAGAAGCACATAGTAAAGGAGAACGAGTGCAATGAGGGGAGACCGAGAGACTAAGGATGACAGATCTGACCCAAGTCTGGTCCAGGGTAAGGGGTGATGCGTCATCGCCATACTTGAGTCCTGCGAATGAAAACAGCCCCATGCATGCACTTGAACTAAAGCGTTTCAAGGTTATGCTAACCGAAACATTGTGAAGTAATAACATAAACAGCTTGATAACCAACTGTGTGGGAGATTTCTGTCATAACTCATGATTGTAGAAAGCCTTAAGACTGATTTTTTTTTCCACAAGCAAAACGTTTGGAACTAACAATATTTTCATTTCAAAAAGTTTATTTGACATTCTTTTCGTTGCATGTTCATAAACATAATCTTCCCATATTTGATGTTTAAGATAACCTCTTAGTAACTTATTACAAGTACATGTAAGCATCTGTGTTCTTTCTCTATTTCTCTCTCTCTCTCTCTCTCTCTCTCTCTCTCTCTGTTTGTGTGTGTGTAGTTACAATTTCCAAAAGATGATTTTTTTATTCCTCTTTTAGTCAACTTTAGCATGGGTGTGTTCACTTATGCTAAGCACTGTATACATATACATGCATACATACATGCATACATACACACACACACACACACACACTCTTTAAAGAGAGAATTTTTTTCCAGTCCTCTTAGAATAAAATGACCTAATGGTGAGAGTGTACCATCACGCAAAAGCAAACGTTTCCGTAATTGATGTACTACATGAATACTAATGTGATTGCCTGGGATATCTCAACAATTGAGACTTTTTTAAAATATTATTTGTGTTTTCAACCTAGTAAAGATAAGGACAAAGTGAGAAGGGCAGAGACCAGTGAAAAAACGTGTGGATGCAGTTACAGATTTGATTTTTCTCCAGACCGTCACCTAACTGTTCATAAGGATTTGCCCTGTTAATCTCTACATTCTGCATTGTGTTAATCTATATAGTCTGCTAATTAATCCTGATTATTCCCTTCACCTTCCTTGAGCTACCCTGAAGTTAAACTTCTTAATGAATCAGACATGAATCAGGTACCATTACAGCAATGTGCTGTGCATGCTGTGGTTCAAATCCCTGGAGACCGAGGCCACCAATAGCTCCTCATTTCTCCTGGTTAGGGTCAGGTCAGAGAGTAGTAGTTTGTAGCATGTTAGAATTTAATCCTTTGAATTTTAAGAACCATTCTGTCTATTGAAATAAAGTCAATTGAAATGTGCATTGAGCACAGTGACAGATTGAAACAAAGATAAAAAAAGATTGTGAGTGATGGTTGGCTCTGTTTCACTAGCTTTTTCCCTTGGCTCCTAATGTTGTCTTCTGCATAGAGAAGAGTGCATTTATAGATCTGCTGTTTGAAAACCAAATTTTATGGGTGAGCAGGGATGTTTGTATCACTTTTTGTTTTTTGTTCATTTATTCCAAAATGTTATAACTCAATTGTATACAATTGTAACTATGAGGTATGTGATAAATGTAACGTATAAAAAAGAATTATATTTTGTGATGTGAATAATTCTATTTTACATAGTTAGACACATTAGTCAATACACTCCCTCAAACCTGCATATATTTTAAGATTGTGCAGGATGTGCTTTTTATAATGGTTTCAGATCAGACTATTAAAATTCAATTAAAAAAGAAAGACCATTTTACTCTCTCCATTGTTGTGGGAGGAGGTGGTGGATTGAATTATATGTCCACGTACAGCCTGTGAGTGAGTTACAAGTTGTACATTTATTGAGTGTTCCACTTATCCCAGCTCTCACTTTACAATTGAAATAATGTAATAATGAAATGTATTTGGTAGTTCTATTATATCTCAAATCTATCTTTCTCAATGACCCGCTGGTGCTCATGTGTCTTGGAGCGGCTGCACACACATCCCAAGAGACGATCTCAGTTGCTTGCTGTCTTATTAACCAGTCTCCATTCAGGACCCCCGCTCACCACCCCCATTAACTCAGTCAAGGTCAATCCACCAAATCTACTGCTCCGCAGATGAGGACCAGGCCAGCACACTGATAACTGACCTGCCCCTTTCCGTCCGGGTCAGTGGTGTTGAGCGGAAAGGTCGTCTGCAGGCTGGAACCGAAACGCTTAACAAATGAACTTGGCCCGCTGATGTTGGGGGTTCCGCCATCCTCGTTTACGCCAGCCTGTCCTGAGAGATGGGATTGTGTGATGCCGAGATTGTTTCCTCGATTAGGCAGTGGCAGAAATGGAGAGAGAGAGAGAGAAAGAGAGAGAGATCTGGATCTCTCTCTCTGTCCTCATAGAATCGGCTTCATTCTTCGACCTCTCGGAAAACAATACCCAGCTGTCCCTCTCTACTTTGATCAGCCAAATGAAAGATGCTGGCATTTCTTATGGAGTGGAGATTGCTTATCGATCTATATCAAAATATTCATGTTAATCCGTGGGCAGACTGAGCGTATTTTCAAGCCAGGTTAGCAATCACAGCTAGCCGGTCTGTCTAAGGCAATTGGCAGAGCCATGGAAGATAATCAGACTGGGGTCCAGCAGTCAAATGCACTTTGCTGTTTAAATTTAGACCCCTGACAGTGATGGAGGAGTCCACAGAAAGGTGTTGACAAACCAAATTGTTTGTTCCAGCATTATTTTGCCAGAGATCAAGTCCAGAGTAATGTGGATTTGTTCATTACAGGGGCAGGCTATTGAAAAGGATTGGGATACAGAAGAAAGTGAGGGGGGGTCACGAGTAGCCCTAGCAATGAGTGTGTTAGTGTGTGTGTGACAAGTATGAGATTAAACTGTTTGAAAGGCTAAGGAGGACATGAGCTCACCTCGTTTTGTGCAAAGATTGTTTCGCTTGAAAGGACTTATGAGAAAACTCTGAAGATATAAAGTATGAAATCCCCAGACAGATTCTGCAGTGCTTTGGAAATGTGTCATGCAATAAAACAATATGCATTTGAGAGGAGCATAAACCTAAAAGTGTTTTATGAAGAGACAATATACACTCACCGGCCACTTTATTAGGTACCCCATGCTAGTAACGGGTTGGACCCCCTTTTGCCTTCAGAACTGCCTCAATTCTTCGTGGCATAGATTCAACAAGGTGCTGGAAGCATTCCTCAGGGAGTTTGGTCCATATTGACATGATGGCATCACACAGTTGCCGCAGATTTGTCGGCTGCACATCCATGATGCGAATCTCCCGTTCCACCACATCCCAAAGATGCTCTACTGGGTTGAGATCTGGTGACTGTGGAGGCCATTTTAGTACAGTGAACTCATTGTCATGTTCAAGAAACCAATTTGAAATGATTAGAGCTTTGTGACATGGTGGAAGTAGCCATAAGAGGATGGGTACATGGTGGCCATAAAGGGATGGACATGGTCAGAAACAATGCTCAGGTAGGCCGTGGCATTTAAACGATGCCCAATTGGCACTAAGGGGCCTAAAGTGTGCCAGGAAAACATCCCCCACACCATTACACCACCACCACCAGCCTGCACAGTGGTAACAAGGCATGATGGATCCATGTTCTCATTCTGTTTACGCCAAATTCTGACTCTAACATCTGAATGTCTCAACAGAAATCGAGACTCATCAGACCAGGCAACATTTTTCCAGTCTTCAACTGTTCAATTTTGGTGAGCTCTTGCAAATTGTAGCCTCTTTTTCCTATTTGTAGTGGAGATGAGTGGTACCCGGTGGAGTCTTCTGCTGTTGTAGCCCATCCGCCTCAAGGTTGTGCGTGTTGTGGCTTCACAAATGCTTTGCTGCATACCTCGGTTGTAACGAGTGGTTATTTCAGTCACTGTTGCCCTTCTATCAGCTCGAACCAGTCTGGCCATTCTCCTCTGACCTCTGGCATCAACAAGGCATTTCCGCCCACAGAACTGCCGCTCACTGGATGTTTTTTCTTTTTCGGACCGATCTCTGTAAACCCTAGAGATGGTTGTGCGTGAAAATCCCAGTAGATTAGCAGTTTCTGAAATACTCAGACCAGCCCTTCTGGCACCAACAATCATGCCACGTTCAAAGTCACTCAAATCAACTTTCTTCCCCATACTGATGCTCGGTTTGAACTGCAGGAGATTGTCTTGACCATGTCTACATGCCTAAATGCACTGAGTTGCCGCCATGTGATTGGCTGCTTAGAAATTAAGTGTTAACGAGCAGTTGGACAGGTGTACCTAATAAAGTGGCCGGTGAGTGTATATATTAATAAAAGACTCACTTTTACAATTGAATAGTACTGATTCATCTGGTTCGGTTTATGCTGTGTGTGTGTGTGTGTGTGTGTGTGTGTGTGTGTGTGTGTGTGTGTGTGTGTGTGTGTGTGTGTGTGTGTGTGTGTGTGTGTGTTCCCTTTTGCTGCAATAGCAAAAGAAAAAAAAATATATACTTTTCTAAAAGAGGAAAAATTATCAAAATATTGATAATGGTTGTCAGAAGAGACAAATTTGAAAAGTAAAATTTGCCATCAATCCCTCAGCCGTTGTGTTAGAAACACCCACACACCAGTGGTAACTAGTTTTTCTGAAGTTGAATGCCAAGGTAACATAACACAAAGTATTCACCTTATTTTTCAATGCCGAACTAAGCTATTTTCTCTGAATGTGACTTCCGAATATTTTTCTGCTGTAGGTCAATAACTGGAAAAAAATAAATAAAATGCTGTAAATTGGGAAAATATAAAGCGCTACAAAACAGTGTTTTTGATTATGATACTAAATTTGAATAACGAGTAACAGTTTGCAATATCAAGGTCTTTTTGTACAGCTAAAATAACTGGAAGTGGATGAAACCGGAAGCCTTGACACAATCAAGTTACAATGGCTGTGCCTGATCACATTAAGAATAAGGCGAATAGTGTTATAAATGTACATTCATTTTTTTTTTTATCTAAACAAAATAAAACTTTGCTAAATTTACAATAACATGTCATCAGTCTGTGAAAAGGGTCCATAGTAAACATGTAAGTGTGCAGGAGGCCTGTGAGTATTTCAGCAAGCATTAGTATCTGTGTGTCATAAACACATCAAATGATAATATACAGCAAGATTTGCTGTTTTCCACCATCCTGTCCAGCTATTTTGTTTCGTAGATTACAGTAGATTATGTATCCTGATTTCCTCTCACGAGCTGGATTATGCCCCGCCCTCTTGCTGTGACACACACAGCTCACTAAATCTGTCTCAATACGTTAATACTGTCATGCAATTATTGCTCTAAAGAAATCTGTGAAGAACCAGCAGTGCCAGAAAGCAGAAGCTAATCCTGCTGAAGGCCAAAGGGTAACAACTAACGCCATATGGCCGCACACGCGTAATGACGAGTGTCCTGCTTTCAGGTCAATCATACAAAAGTATTAGTGTCAGGTGAGGATTAATGCAGTGATGTTCCTTCACCCTCAGACAAAACACTCGCTACCTGATTCTGGCACCTTTCCAGGTTAGGCCGACAGTTGTACAGCTGTGTTTACCACTCATGCTAAATCTAGAGTTCTAAGCCTTCGGACCTGAAAAACCAATGCTGTTGTTGATCCACTGTTTTTTTGAAAAGTGAGCCAAGGGATTATTTGTGTGATTGTTTATTTTAAAGCGCAGCATTCCAGTTAAACATGATAAACAGTTCACTTAAAGAGCAGTAAACCGATGCATGCAGTAGTGTGATATGCCATAATAGCTAATCAGTAGTCACATTTTTATTTCAGCACTGATAAACATATCCCTTTTAATGGTCAATTTGATAATTACTAGGATTCATATTACAAAACATTAGCATAAATATATTGTCGCAGTATGCATTTTTGAATTACTGTGATACCTTAAAAGCATACTGTTCTTATTGCAATATCTCATCAAGCTCCATGTATAATATAGAACTGTAGATTATATATATATATATATTAGCTCACTTCATGTATGCAAAAATATATCCGTCTGTTATCACACGCAATCACTCCTGAGACTCGCTCTCACCTTTGCAGCAAACCGATATAGAATAATGCACATTGTACAGGCAAGTTGTTTCCTGATGTGAATACGGGCGGATGCAAGTGACATACAGATTGGCATACTCAAGATATTAGGTGTCAACAGCCTGTTTCTGTCACCTTGTGTGTTCAAGTGTACTTGTGCATCTGTGTGTACATGTCTGTGAATGTGCATATGTGTTAAGGGTTTGCTGCAAAGGTGAGAGTGAGTTGAATCACCCAGGAGTGATTGTGTGTGTGATAACAGATGGATTTGCTTTTGCATACATATAAACAGCACAGTGAGCTATTAACATGCCTCTGTACAGATGGTGAACTATAATAAAGAATAAATCGTAAGGCTGCCTTTTTCCACAAACTTGTAGAAACCTATAGGTTTATATGGGTGTATTTGGTTTAGAATAGTGTTTTTTGTCATAATTCGGCATTAAAAAGGGATATTGATTTTAAAAAGTAGTGGAGTATTAGGGACTTGGGGAAACTAAGTCTCTTATGCTCACTATGGCTGGATTTATCTGATAAAAAATACAATAAAACAATATTGTAAAAATTTTAAGTATAAAATTAAATATTACATTTTAATATTTAATATTATTAAAAAAATCTATTTAATATATTTTAAAATTTCACGTGATCCTTCAGAAATCATTCTTTATGCTAATTCTTATTATTGTCGTTGTTTGATAAACAAAAAATTCAAAAGAACTGCATTTATTTGACTTTTTTTTTGTAAAATCAAATGTCTTTACTGTCACATTTGATCAATTTAATGTATCCTTGCTGAATATAACCATCAATTTCAAAAAAGGGCACTATCACAGCTTTGTGGATAGCTTATTGTCTTGTTTGTAGGATAAATACCCTACCTCGTGGTGTGTGTGTGTGTGAGGATTGCGTGCCAGTGTAAATGAATGCATCTCTTGGTGCATGTGGTATCGCTCCAAAAGCAACGGATATGAGGAAGAGAGACAGAGGGAGAGACTACTACAGCTGAGCCTTTTCAGGGAATCTACATAGAGCTCACTCTTAACATGTGTCTCTAAAGATAACTAAAGTATGTGTGCACATCCAGGTGTGTACTGCATATGTATGCGTTTTATTTCTGAAATTGCAAGTCACCATCCCACATCATCCTTGTGTGACAATTGCTCTTGTGTACCACACATGCTTTACACGGACCTCCTGTGTTTAACCCTCACATATCCCGTCAGATTCCCCCCTCTCACTATCTTAAACAGTGTTGCATACAACTCATCCTCCCATCTCACACACTCCTAGATCACTCTACAATGTAACAGTGTTAAACAAACAACCCTTAAATAGTCACTAATGTAGTGAAATGAAGGAATGAAATTTTTTAAGGGTTAAAACAGTATATTTTCTAGGGCATTTTCAGAACAACATAGATAAAATATTACATAAAAGAAAATGTCCTGAGACACTGGCTTGGATTAAATGATTTTTTTTTATTCAGTTTGGCTTTGTATTTCCTGTGTAGCCTTATTAGATATTCAGATTGGAGGTTTGCCAATGGCTGGCACAGATCTTTCATGTAAATGAATGTGTAACAAAATGTTCCAAAAAAAGCTTCGAGATGAAGAAAGATACCTCTAGGAAGTGTTGTTCATTAAATGTGTAACTTTTCTTCCACACACTACAAAAAATTCTACAGAGATTGTGAGAAAAGGGTTCTCTCTCACCCTCTCTTTCTTTCTCTTTCTTTCTCTCTCTCTCTCTCTCTCTCTCTCTCTCTCTCTCTCTCTCTCTCTCTCTCTCTCTCTCTCTCTCTCTCTCTCTCTCTCTCTCTCTCTCTCTCTCTCTCTCTCTCTCTCTCTCTCTCATCTGACAACATTTGAAGTGAAAATTGGCAGAGTTCTTTACACATTTCCGTGTCTTTTCGCCATTTCCTAAGAATTTCCAGAGTCTTGTGTGATGCCTGCCTCCCAGCTATACTGCATATGTTAAGAGTTAACCACAAAATTCCAAATGCAAGGAAAGATGCAGCTAAATGCTTGGACGCGGCAAGCTGTTTGATATTTACTAACCAAAATGCTGTCATAAAATTTGATAATTACTCTATATTGCACAATTAAGCATAATGTAAGCCTTTGCTGTGAGAAAAAAAAAATTCACAAATATGTTATGCAGTTGCATGATAAAGAAAGAGTGACCCTGTGGCAAGGAGACCTCTGATGTTTTACACCGTTTAAGAAAGTTGTTTGTCACAATCTGTCTTTTTTTGTCTTTTCCCCAATATCAGCATTTGTATAAATGGTAAAATGGTAAATGGACTGCATTTATATAGCGCTTTCACAGCCGGGGTTAGGTGTCTTGCTCATGGACACCTCGACACTTGGTCAGGTGGAACCGGGGATTGAACCACCAACCTTTCGGTTTGTAGACAACCTACATGAACCACTGAGCCACTGCCGTTTAGAGTATGTACTCGAGTCTGTAGCACTCAACAGGCACACACACACACACAATAAAACATGGTTTGGCCAATTTATGAGCCTTTGAATTGTGCGGAAATTTCAGAATCTGTTTTATTTGCTATTATGTTTGGGACAATGCAATTTATCTTGAATATACACATTACAATACACCGATACACATTACATTATGCATTTTGAAGAATTGAAAGTAAAGGATAGAATAGAAGAATAGTAATAGTATCTAAATGTGTGAAGTCTACACCTGCCCTGAGACCTGTCTAAGAGACACACATGTAATGACACACATTATAAATATTACAGATTATTCTGACAATTAGTCACCATGATGTTCCTTTCTATAGACTTGATTAAACCCTGACATTCAAATCTCTACCAGCTCAGCATTTATTGCAGTGTGTGTGTGTGTGTGTGTGTGTGTGTGTGTGTGTGTGTGTGTGTGTGTGTGTGTGTGTGTGTGTGTGTGTGTGTGTGTGTGTGTACTGAGAAAGAGAGAGAGAGCTGGCCTCACGCCTCAGAATATGGCTGCCTTTGATATCCAGCAGTTCCGTTTTCAGACCTTATCTGCCTCTATGAAGAATTATATCAGCGTATGAATCTCAAGCTTTAATCATGTTAACCTGCGATAGGACCTTCATTGCATAATGAGTTTATGGGGTTTGTAATAGACCTTAGAGGATTTCTTTCTCCTCTTCCTCTCCTCTACAACGCCTCTTAGGCTTACTTAAAATCTATGTATTACATGCAGGAGTTTAAACACACAAATATGCCTTATCTATACTATATATATATGAATTAAAGTACTGTGTACGGTATTCATTACACTGTGTTGTGGGTAGCATGTTGTGCACCGTGTGTTTTTAGTGTTTATATTGCTGTATTTTTATGGTGCAGGTTTTCGGCATGCTTTTTATTAAACATTTTTAATGTGCCATGGCTCATGGCTGGCAGCATTTCCTGGCTCAGTATGGCTGGCTGGCTTGTGTGTGTGCCATCCATTTAATGCCAGACCTTCTAATTTCCTATCAGTGGTTATTACAGGTGTTTCCTGTGTGTGTGTGTGTGTGTGTGTGTGTGTGTGTGTGTGTGTGTGTGTGTGTGTGTGTGTGTGTGTGTGTGTGTGTGTGTGTGTGTGTGTGTGTCTGTTTCTGTGTCTGTGTGTGTCTGTGTGTGTCTGTGTGTGTGTTTGGCACCAGTGTAGTGATATTGGTAATACTTGAGAAAGGAAACCAATGCAAAATGCTTAACCCTTTATCAAACTGATAAAGGTTTGCAGTGCATTTGATTTGAACCTCCAGGGGAAAAGGTTGTCAAAAAAAACTGTCCCAATAAAAGGGATTTAGAGGTCTGGGCAGGTATAAGGTGAAACCAGTGTGCTGAGTAATCTTCTAATACATTACACTCCTTAAGAATCATTCTAATATATTTGTGTCACAATTAAGGAGAAGCAGATTGTGCCAGTCTTGTAGAGCAACACTAAGGCATATTGTCATTAGATTAATGCTCCCTCTCCGCACAGCGTCCTCCTTCTTCCCCCAGTGCCTCGCTCACTGTGAAATATGTTTAATAAGTGCATAATTATGACATCTGTTAGCCTCATTGTACCTTTCAGTGGCAAGTGAATCACAGGAATAACAGGTTTAAGTACGTGTTAACACTATGATCGCATGTTTAATTGAAATATGACTGGGGAGCAATGAAGATTAAATTAACCCTGAAGATAATCGCCTCACACAAAGATAATTGAGTTGCAATCATCCTTGCTGTGCAATGAAGAATAGCAAATAGAGAACAAGAGAGAGAGAGAGAGAGAGAGAGAGTGTGGCAGTATAGCTGGGGGCCATAAATAATCAGGGATTTCTCCATCTGAAATAAACCTGTTTCTTGCTAAAAGCAGAACGATAATTTCAGTCGTCAGATTAAAGTGTGATTAATCAAAGCACTAATCCTTCATTTGAGTTGGAATGAGAATGGCATATGTCTGTTTTATGTAATTATGTTGTGCTGAGAACATCAAGGCTTTTTGAGATCTCCTCATCATCTTTGCGTTTAAAGATGAGTTATCCGATTGGAAAGACTAGCAAAATGTTTTCATCTCACTCTCTTGGTCTGTCTCTCTCTCTCTCTCTCTTCCCGCTCAAACTAGTGTGAGAGGGCCTGTGTTTTTCGTGAAGCATATGGTCCCAACACAAGACTGGCCGTGATAGTTGAAAAGAGATTAGAGAGGCACTAGCCGATTCTCTCTCAGACATACTTTGTCCACGTCTAAAATGAAATGTATCTTAATATATTCAAATGATGTAAAATATCTGCTGAGCTTTTAGCATGTGTGTTCTTTTTACTTACAGCAATCCATGATCTAATATCACTCTTCCAATTTCTTTATAACCACAGTGTTATTTTTTCTGGGCAGATTCACAACATTGGACACACCACTTAAACAACTACTGTTGTAGATGGAAGATGATGTATGATTTATTTATTTATTTATTTAGCTTTTTATAGCAATTCTTTGATTGCCATTTAAGAGATTTGTCTTATGTCAGTTTAAATATTGCAGTGCAAATGGCTATCAATAGCAGTGTTTCTATGTTCTAAAACTATGACTTTTGTTAGTAAGCAATGCTCAATATACAAATCCTGGCATTTACAATTTACTATTTGGTAATGCTTTACAATAAAGTTTAATTTTCTAACATTAGTTAATGCATTAGGTATCATGAACTAACATTTTTTGAACAACATTTATTAATCTTGGTAAATATTTAACTACAATATTGTTTATTGCTAATCCATGTTCAATCATAATACAGTCATGGGATAGTTCACCAAAACAAAAAATAAGTTCATGTTATAAAACGATCATGTCTCTTAAGAAGATTTGTATTAAAGCGCTCAAATCATACGGGTTTCTTTTATGATTTCTTTATGAACTTCTTGAAGTGCCAAAGTTTTGGGTGAAAGGACATTTAATGGAAGGACAGAAATCTCTCAGGTTTCTTTAAAAAATATCTTCATGGGTGTGAGTAAATGATGACAGAATAACTTTTTTTTTGTGAGCTATCTTTTAATGTTAGTTTATAAAACATAAAATATAAAATAAAATATTAATATGTGTATTACTACTTTTACAGATTAATAAATGCTGTAAACGTATTGTTCAACAGTAGTTAATGATATCTAATGCATTGAATAATATAACAAATTGAACCTTAATTTAAAATGTTACCCATTGTCTTACACCCCTGACAACATGACACATCTCTTGCAAGCATTAGCGTTTTGAGTGAACAAATTAGATTCCTCGGGCAGGTTGCTAATAATATATATAAATAAGCTGGGGGCAGAAAAATCATTTTTAAAAGGTCAAAGGTCATACTTTATGGGCTAACACACAACTATGAATAAGTTAAAGGGCTCACACTCATTCAGCAGTTCTGAATATTATTAGTGTATAGTCAAGAGGCCGTTTCATATATGTGAGTGAGATAAAACAGTGGCAGCAGTAAGCCGGCTCATCTTTTACTATTCAACGGGTCACATTTTCACAGCCTGTCTCTCTGCCTCATGCATTAATTAGCGCTATTGATTGTCTGGACCTTTCTGTGGAGATTAAAATCATAAACACTCTCAGGACCAAGGACACCACCTGAGTGTCAAAACTCATAATCCCTGAGAGTCTGATAAGGGCTTACATATATGCAATGCACATCACATATATCCATAGACAGAATACAAGCAGCACACACGGAGTAGGAAATGAGGACCGGGAACAGACTTTCTCTCACACACACACACACACACACACACACACACACGCACACACACAAATGGAAAAGAGCGGAGTTATCAGTGAATCGACTGCCTGCTATTGATGTGAATGTCATTATCTGAAGATTGGCTCTGAATTAGAAGAATGGCCACTCCAAGCCCATGTCCTCTGGGCTGAGCTGCATGTGGAAGACATTAGAGTGCTGTCATTAAGCCAGGCTGACCAGGTCAAGACTGTTTCTCTGTACACTCAACATGCTCTAATTGACTGAATGACTGGATTGTTTAAAAATGTCCTCTTATGAGATATATAAATAAATACTTATGTTTATAAATTATGCAAATTACGAAATTATATTCATTAATAAATAATATACACTACCGTTCAAAAGTTAATACTTTTATTTAGCAAGAAAAAATGTAACAAATGTGAAGACATTTGTAACGTTGCAAATAAATTGTGTTCTTCTGAACTTTCTATTCTTCAAAGAATCCTGAAAAATATGTATCATGGTTTGCATTGAAACTAACATTACAGTTTGCATTAAAACTGTTTTCAACACTGAAAAAAATAAGCAGCAAATCAGCATATTAGACTGATTTCTGAAGGATCATGTGACACTGAAGACTGGAGTAACGATGCTGAAATTTCAGCTTTGCCATCACAGGAATCCATTACAAAATATATTTCAATAGAAAACACTCACAATATGAATATATATATATATCACAATATGAATGTTTCTACTGTATTTTTGATCAAAGAAATGTAGCCTTTGTGAACATAAGAGACTTTCTTGCAAAAACTATATTTTTTTTTACATTTCCGACCCCAATCTTTTAAATTGTAGTGTATGTATGTACGTAGTATATATAATTATAGTAATTATGAAATGGCAAATTATATATCTAAAGTAATAAATTATAATAATAAAAATACTAATTAGCAACTACTAAAAGAATGTTGATTAAGGAAATACCATATATGATACAGTAATTTGCATGTATAAAACTATCAAATAGTTAAAGTATCATAAATGAGTTCATGGTCTGCATTTTCAATGTCTTATTTGTTCTCACAGAAAACAGTATAAACGTGTCAGTCCGTGGTGCATTTCCTGAGAGACAGAAAGCTGTCAGAAAGATGTTGTTGCGCCTTAATACCTCATCTAAGACGGTGCACAGAGTCATAAAACCAGTCCAAACATTCCCATGTCACCATGGCACCCTGGCATACACACTTCTGTGTGTGCTGTTTTGAAGTCGCTCCCTCTGGGAGGATTCACTGCTCTGCGTGGAAGTGTCCGCCAAGAAGCTGCAAAGACCAGCCCTGTTCCCAGGAGCGAGGCCTGTAAGGCAGTACAGACACCGCCACACTCTCCCCTTGAAGGCTGGGAACCAGAAAGATAGCAGCAAATCAGTGTTTGTTCAGCCTCTCCACAAATATCCCGTGTGCAGATTAGTAGGGGTTTCAGGAAATAGCACCGCGTCCACACTCTGAGCATAGAACGGTGGCTGTCCATGACTCTACCGAGTGCTTGCGCTAAACACGCTAATAAATTTAACATGTCCGGCTTTGTTTTGGTTTCATTAGAGCTAATCTCCAGCGCAGAACAGAGAGTGTGTTTACTCTACAGGCACTGATGGATGGCTATAGCTGGCTCGCTCTTCTCTTTGCATTTCCATAACTATAATGAATGAAAGACCCACATTGTTAGAGGCTGAAAACAAGCGTGAATTAACAAATATAAAAGTTATCATTTGCAGTTGGCCAGATAGGCAATCACAAAAGCTACTGCGACCTGTCCTAGTGACATGCACAGGAAGAAGTGCATTCTCTTGTTTTTTCTAGCTTTCATTTATCTATTATATGTTTTTATTCATGTCAGTCATTTGTGTGTGATACTGGCACAGAGTATTTTGATCACCCGACAGGCAAGGCCAAGCGAAAGTTGGTGATGATTCAAGGTTTTTACAAACAATGACATCCCCAAAAGGAGACTTTTTTGGTCCTTATGAGGAAAACATCTTATAAATCATACTAAAGTATTATTATTATTTACTTTTTTTTAATGTAAAAATGCAGAAAGTTTTCTGTGATTGTATGTTTAGGGGTAGGGACTGGGAAATGTCATTAGCTCAGTATAAAAAGCATACACCATATAGAATGTCCTCATAATGATAAGAATATCTCTCTCTCTCTCTCTCTCTCTCTCTCTCTCTCTCTCTCTCTCTCTCTCTCTCTCTCTCTCTCTCTCTCTCTCTCTCTCTCTCTCTCTCTCACTTTGCTCAGGTCTATGTCGATGTCAGTATTTCTGACCTCAAGGGGCTGTACTTTGATCTCATTAAACAATTTGAAGTGGGGGCCAAATTTATTTGAAGAATGGGAGAGTCTGTTGGCAAAAAGAAACCACCATTGACAAAAAATGCATCAAAGATAATTCTCATGTTTTTTTCCTAAAAAAAAACCTTACAAAGAGCTGGGTATTACAAAATGGGAGAAACAATTCTTATTTCTCTGTTGTCTTGGTAGTCGGAATGTGTAATGCTGAAAAATAAGTCATTTTATTTGTATGCATGTATTATATTATTATTTTTGCATATGTAGGCTACATGTGTATGTATATCTTATGGTATTTTAAGTATTTATTATTATTATTGTTGTTGTTGTTAAAGTACTTTTTTTGTAAAAATAAATAAATAAATAAATAAAAAAAACCTACATTTGACAAGCTGTTTGGAGAATGGATGGATGTATAAACAACTGAACCCTGATAATGCTTTTTCCCCTTGATTTGGCTAAATTTGCTTCAACATATTTTTTTATATATATGCATGTTATAGACACATTCTTCTAATTTCAGCTGATAAGACCCCCTGAAATATATTTCCCCATATTAATTTATCAATCACATCTTGTTATAGACGATACTAAGATTTTTCAGTTTTTTTTCTTTTTTTTTCTGCTTTTTGAAAAAACACAATTAAATCAATAAATAACTGCTTAAGAAAAATCTTAGTCCACAACAGAACATGTCACAGTCACAAAATGTCTGAATGGTCAAAGTTATGTGAGGGTCATAGAGGGTCTTGTTTGATTGGCTGTGGTCAAACAGGATTTTACTTGATTGGCTCAAGCGGCAGGTCATACTGTGCCACGTGGCCTTTGTGCTAACTCTTAAAATGTCCAGGAAGTTAGCTTCACCCTTTACAGCCTGGGACATTTCCTACTGCAGGAGTTAAGCACTCTGGACAGGAAGCTGTTCACTCCAGCTGTAAGATCTTCTTAATGGGTGTCTAACTGGAACCAGCCTGTCAGAGAGAGAGAGAGGGAGAAGGAGAGCAGGTTTTGGGTCTCTCCATCGTTACTCTCTCTTTCTCAGGAGTCTTTTTTGACATGAGAGCAATAAAATTTACATTGAGCCCCCCCCTTTCGGTTTGATACAAGGCAAAGTGTGGTCAAGAGAAGGTAAAAAAAAAAGAAGAGATGAAAATAGCTTGCAGATCCTGCCCGGGCAGTATGGTGTAGTGTTTGTGTTTAAACAGAAGAAAGGTTAAGAGGGGAGCACATGCAAGAAAGTCAAGTGGCCCCACAGGATTCAGGTTTGGTTTGTTTCCTTTTTCATAGCTGTACCCTATACAAGATATCAATTGGCTATAGTTCTTTGTAGCTCGGTATATTTTCAATAGTTTTTATATGTAAAAATGATGAGAGTTATTCAAATGTATGTAGTGTCTAACAAAGAGCTATTATAGTTAAGACATAGACAATGACAGACTGGAGTTATTGACATGCTGTGACAGGCACTGTGTATTTTTCATTAGTGATCATGTTTAAGTGAAGACACTATGAAGAAATGAAATATCTTCATGTAGATACTAAAACACTGATTAATGTAAAACTAAATCTGTTGATATTAAATCATTGTTTAAATAAAAGTAGTGAATAAACCACAATGGCACATTTGAGTCAAAAGGTAATGGTTACCTCTGTGTGTGTTGGGGGAAATGAGATGGGACTACCACAAGGGTGGGGTGTGTGGTTTGCTCCCCCGCCCCCCAACAGACTCTATCAAGGCAAAAGTCTCTCTCTCCAAAAAAAAAAATCTGTCCACTTTTTTTTTTTCTTTCTAATATGCCACCCTGTCTGTCCGTCTGGTTGAGGTGACACACTTCAGTACTTTAGTTTCACGGCATTTGGTCCCCCAACCCCCTTTCTCTCGCTCTCCTTCTCTCTCTCTTCAAGGATTTAAACAAACTCAGTCAGAACTAATTAGTGAGGAGTGAGAACAGCGCAGGGAGAACTGGCTCATGCTAACTTTGTTCAGCTGCTTCCCGCTGTGAGGAGGCCTCCTCTAAATGATTCGCTCAATAACCCTCCGAAACACCCGCCCGGTGGGGGGTGGGTGTGGAGGGCCGTCGGTCGGAAGGGGCAGTTAAGTGAGGCCTGAGCTGACCACTGTTGTTGCAGGAAGTGGTGTTATCAAAGTACAACTTGTGTATGTGTGTGCACTTTTATTGGGGTTCACTGATAGAAACAATTTAGGGGCCATTTGCACAGTTTTAAACTAAAAACAGAAAACTTTTTATGCGTTTTGGCCGTTAACTTACACACCAGCGGGGGCCTGAAAATGCAAACTTTTGAAAATGGGTTTTAAAGTGCAACTTTTTGAAAACTATACCGTTATTGTCTCCATAAACCTACAAAAACGATTTTTTTTAAACGATGACGTAATGTGCATGCGTATTTACTGTTGTCAAAAGTACCGAAGTTTTACTGAAATTTTTGAAATGTGACGCTTTGAGCGCTGTTGAGCGGAATCGTAAACACCTCTGATTGGCACACGTGCTCATCGGATATGTATGTGATTGGCTACAAAGTCTATCAGCGAACCGGTCCGCTGATAGACGCCTGGTTTCAAACGCCTCCCATCTGTATCTGTCTAAGCGCTCGATGAAGAGCGTCATTGATGTATATTTACAACATGTTTTTGAAGCGCTGATCATTGTAGCCAATCCCAGACATATCCCGATTGGTGCGTGAGCACAATGCGCAATCAGAGGTGTTTACGATTCAAATTTCACTTGGTACCGAAGTCGGTACTTTTGACAACACTATGCGTATTATGTGTTCAGTCAATAGGCGCTTTTTAAAGGAAAAATTTCCTTTATAAAGTGACCTCGCCAAACTGGCCTGGCATGCATAACACAGCGTTTTAAATAGTTTTCCGCGAATCCGTGTGAATGGGGATCATAGTCGTCTGTACGCGAAAAAACTCTAAAGAGAAACTTTACGTTTTTAGTACATCGTTGTCATGTACCCTCACAATCAAGGCCATTTCACAGTAGATACAATTGACTTCTTTCACCAGCCAGATAAACAAAAGTGGTATGAATACCCCAGAATCTACTTTTTACTTCATAAAAACTTTACTGTGCATACAAGAATTAAATAATTTTTTGACAATGTACAGATCAAATTATAAGAGTGAACTTCCTTTTCATCAAGAATCAGCAGCAGCAAAACTGTTTTTGACAATACAGAATATTTCTTGAGCAGCAAATCAGCATATTAGAATGATTTCTGAATGATCATGTGACCCTGAAAACTGGAGTAATGGCTACTGAAATATATATATATATATATATATATAAACATATATATATATGTAACGCTGCAACTTGAATACCTTAATACTTTAATACCTTAATAACTGTTATGTAGTATATCTATTTATTAAGTTGTAACTTAACATACTGTATGTAAACTATGTGAAACTGCATCGAGCAATAGTATCATATAGAAAAAAGACTGACTGACTGATAGAATAAATGATAAGTGTGTGTGTGTCTGTGTCTGTGTGTTTGAGCATGAATTCTCGATGTGAAACTCTTTGATGTAGTGTGTGTATTTGTCTTGGCCAGTCTGCTACTGCAAGGCTTCCAGCAGATGGGCCCTTTGTAAATGGAAAATAAAAATCCAATAAAAATGGTAATTATATAAAATGCATCACATTGCTGACAGGCCCTACAGAGGGGTCCTGTAGTTTGGAGTTAGTCCAAAGATCGACAAATAAGTCTCTCTCTCTCCCTCTCTCTCTCCCTCTCTCTCTCTCTCTCTCTCTCTCTCTCTCTCTCTCTCTCTCTCTCTCTCTCTCTCTCTCTCTCTCTCTCTCTCTCTCTCTCTCTCTCTCTCTCTCTCTCTCTCTCTCTCTCTCAACACAAGTCATAACACAGTGAGAGACGTTAAGAGAATGCAGAACAAATTATTGCACCACCCCCCTTGGCTACTTTGGCTCGGTGTCTTAGAGACTCAGTGAAAAAACGGAATGAAAAAAAAAACTTTGCCACAGCTTTGACATGCAGCACTTGTTACTGAAATACTACAGGAGGATTAATATGCCATAACTAATTGCTCTGGGGAACACGCAAGTCTGAGCCAGAACAGACATACAAGAGAAAATCACGGGTACTTGACACCTTTACACTAACTCAAAGACACTGACGTATACATATACGCATACACAAACATGCAAACAAACGAGAGAGCGCTCGACTGTGATGGGCAGTTAATGATTCATAGGGGGATTGGGGAAATATCAAAGACTTCACACGCCACATCCCTCCCTCCTTTATCTTGAGCATGTTCTCTGATCTTCTGTCTTTAATAATGTCTCAGACTTCAGCTGGCAGTTTTAAAGGGTGATTTACATGGTTTACGTAGTCATGGATGCTGTGACAACCTTAAAATGACAAACTATACAAGCCAGTGACCCTGACTCTATGATGTGCCACTCTGCCGAGGTAGAGATACATTCTAATTTTCTCTTTGTGAAGAGCGACAAAGTAAAAGACAGAGAGAGAGAGGTTGTTCCTCAGTGCCAGCCGTTTAAAACAAGACCGTTGGAAGTTCGTTGTGTCATCCTAAACCAACGCCGTTTATCACCCGCTATAATTTTTTTTCGCTTCTGCTCTTTTCATTTAATGTCATCACTATGGGAACCGACAGCACCCTGGAAATCATTTTCAAAACAGCGTATTTGTTGAAAAAGGACCGATTGGGGGTGAAAATATGTCTCTGGCACAGAGCAGGACATGGTGGGCAGGGTCTGATGCATTAATAACCAGAGCTCCAGGAGGGGAGAGGGGGCCCAGCCCACCCTGTTCTCCACACACCAGAGGTCTTTGTCAGAGTGGGGCCATTGTAAAAAGTGCCCCTTTATTGCTTCTTCAGCCACATATTGTCATGCCACGATGCACATATACTGTGCCTTTCTTGCTTTTTCATGTCTGAGATGGGGTTGATTTCTCAGAGTCGAAGGGGGGAAGAGAGAGAAACTCAACAGACCTGGGGTGGCACCTCATCGGAGTTTACTTTACCGCTCGTCTCTCTCTCTTGTAAAACTCTTTGTGTTATTGAACCAGACTTTCCTGCTTTATGGACATGCAGATTTACAAATGTCTTTAACTTGACTTTGAGTGCCAAACTTGATCACCTTGGTCCAGTGTTTGTCAGCATGGCTGTATTGCTCCTCAGTTCCAGAGTGTGTTTAATCAAAGCGACGTTATGATGGCCACTGGCAAGCGCAGCTGCTTTGGAGGCTGTGCGCGTCTCTGTGCGGCTGGGGTGTAAAAGCTCACCTGGGCTCTGTCGTAGGCTTGGTTTTAGTGGCACAGACGTGGACTGGCATCTGGGAGCCTTATTTCCCACTCCTGTGAGGATGTCTCTATTGGCGTCATTCACTTCAAGCCCACTTGTGACAAGAGCACCTCCTTATGAATTTTGCCAGCCAAGGACAGTGAGAGAGCTGTGGTGTGGTTGTAATCTAGTCTGTCCAGAACACTGACATAATTATGTTAAATAACCTTTTTGTTAAATATATGGTATAAAATTAAGAATTTACTACTGACACAACAGGAAAGAATATATTATTAAAAACAATCCAGGTTTATTTATTTTTTATTTTTTTATTTTTTTTTTCAGCTGAAGAAAGTAAGTCCATACAGGTTTGGAACAATATGATGGTGAGTTAGCCATGATAGACTTTTCAGTTTTTGGTGAACTATTCCTTTAATTAAATGTCATTTTCGTTAGCATCAGTATAAAGTGTAGATTGTAGTCTATTTCTGCTGGTGCAGTGCTTGTAACCTGAAAGATCTCTGCATTATTAATCAGCTTATTGATTTACAGGGACTCCACTTCTAACCCTATACTAAGCCTACCTGTGACCCTGCAGACCTTACTGATCTATCCAAACCTGCAGGTTGCAATGGGAGATGTACATATTGGCATCTCTAATAATTTAGGTATCAAGGGTCGAGGTTTAGACAATGTCTAAAATGATTCTTGTTGTTTTTTTAAAAGTGTGTTAATGAAACCATCTCTATTAAAATAATTGGGTGTAGAACTTGAGCCTTAGTTGAGCCCAGCTGATCTGAATCACCTTACATAAAAGAATAGATGATAAAGTGACAGCTGGTGCTGATGTAAATGTGGAAGAGAAAAAAAAATCTAATTACGAAAAAAAATAACAAATAAACACCACTGAAATTAAATTTCATTTCTTGTCAGAGACATGTGTGAATAACTACTAAACCAACTACTCACTCCCTCACCTAATACCTTTGCACTGCTGATGTTCAAAACTGTAATTTTTACATTTAATAATGGCTTTTGCTTAATGTAAAGCTGGTGCAAAGACTAAAATACAAGTAGGCTTATATAAAATATAAACCCTTGTTCATCACCCTGCATTTCATCACCACCTCATTCCTTGTCCACCTGCTGAAAAGCACACATTGATGTTACCTTAATGTCCTCTATTAAATATTAAAATTAGGTTGAGAATTTTTTTTTTTACTATTTATGAGTGTTTCTTCATCTTGGGCACTTTTATATCCCAGTGGTTTATATTCATGTATCACTTTTTTTACTGGGTTTTATTATTATTATTATTTTTATAAGTTCACCTAACTGAACATACTGACTATATTATAAAATCAAGGTATATGTCACTAGTGAACAGAATATTTTTATTGTGCATTATTTCCACAATCAATCCACTGCAATTGTTAAATTTTACAAAATTTATGAAAATATTGTTTAAGGGTATTTATCATTAATATCATTTGGATTACAAGACAAACAAGTCAAACGTTTTTCCCCAAATGTTGAAAAAATTATTTCCACCACAGAATGATAAAAAACACAGTAAATAATTTGAGATGTGGTAGAAACGACACAGTTCAGAAATGTTTACAACTTGGCATGCATGGGTTTGTAATGTTTCACTCTGCAACTGCTTTCATTTTGAAACAATAGTGCTTTTTTTCATTTAATCTGGCTCTGTCACTAAACTGGTATGATCTGTTCATTAGTTCGTATTCTAATATGTGCCAACCAGCTTGTTAGCGTACGAACATGTTATGCTAGCCCATTCTATTAGAGTAAACATGTTACGCTAATTTAATTCTATTAGCGCATTAGGTAGCTATCGTATGTGGTTGGCCTAAAAGCCTAACTCATTCTGTAGGTGAGAGCAAGGCAAAGCTACAATGTCATACTTACATTTTTATTCTGCGTAGCGTAGACTATTTGACCTAATTGATAATATGCTATTCCATAATCAAAACGATCCATCAGTTTATTAGCATGCTAACCAGTTCTGTCTGTGTTAGCTGTGCGTGTGAGAGTACAGCTGGTGTAGTCTGTTCACTTGAGTCAATTATGCATAGACCAGGACTGTGCCACTGCTGTCAGATCATATGATGAATGGGGCAACTTGACAAGATGCTGAGGAGCAGAGGCCTCTGTGATAATTGGATTATTTACACACAAAAGCTCAAGAGAACGGTTCACGTAACATGCCCAACTCAGTGCTCGAGAGGAAGAGCCTTATAAAGATAGGAAGGACTTTAAGACTTTTAGGCCAATTGCATAAAATAATCATTGCACGGAATGTCATTTTTAAAAAATAATAATTTATTATATTACTTAGCTGTGTTTACTTCCTCTTTGCTGTTTGTGTCGAGCTACCTTCATTTTGTTATGAAGCATCTCAGTTTTATTTTAGCCAATAAAAGTTTTTAATGCAGAGTGATTTTTAACATTGGATTAATATGTAAATGTACACCTGGCTCCCTGCTCCATGCCAGCTCATATGATATTTTTATGAGTTTGCTTTGAAAATGAACAGAGCCCCTGCAATATAAAGAGTGGTGTATTAAAAGGACAATGAACCAAGCTTGCGCTCAAAATATTAAATTGCAAATGTAATCAATCACCTAACGCTTGATCATTTTACGCCAATCTGATGGAATTTATGTAGCACACGGAGATGTTTGAGCGAGTGCTTTGAGCAGTTTAGTAACCAGAGTTTTCATGCAGTGTCTGTCTGATGCTGGCGGGAGACTGAAGCCATTGTAAATCTGTCTGTGAAATAGGGTGGAGTGCCTTCAGCCTGCCTGAGAGCAACTTGAGGAAATTCAGGAGAGTTTAGGAAGAGTCCAGTATGCTTGGCTGTAGTCTTGTCACATGACCCTTTGTTACATCTCTCTCAATGGTAAGACAAAACACACACAAGCCTTGATGTGTTTTGTGTGTGTGTTTAACTCAAAGAGTAAGTTGTCCCTGATGCTTTACCTAATTACCTGCATACGTATCCGTTTAATTTTTTAAAAGTATATTCATCATTTAGTGCTTTGCGTTAGGACCATAGATAGGGAGTGTGCTTACATGCTGTTTCTCTAACTGCATAAATCCAATGGAAAATTCCTTAGGATTGTTTTTATTAGGCTGAAGTTCCCAGGAGCACAGTGCCCAATAAAATGCAAACCAGATAAAAGAGAGAGAGAGAGGGATTAGAGGAGGATGAAAGCTGTAAAATTTTCCATATTATATTGTGAACTGCTATACTCACCTCTCTCAGTCCTACATCTGCCTCACCAAGGGCGAGTGCGAGAGGTCTCGAGGAGGAAGTGCCACTTCTGGTGGTTGTATTCTGTGTAGTCTGATGTTCAAATATCTTCTATTGAAATTGCTTTCTTTGATTGGTTGAGAGGGGCAGCACAGACAAATAAGGCCCATTGTGGTGCGAAGGCAACCTGCCTGCATCACCACCCTCAGCCTTCACCCCCGCCCTCCGCTATTGCGTGTGTAGGAACCGCATGGTGAGTCCTAGTGGCTCGTAAAGAGAAGCAGAAGAGACATTGAAATATCTGAGCCCGGCAAAGATAAACAAACTGAAGTATTCATTGCAGACTTTATGAGCTGTCCAAGAATCCTGTCCTCTGTCAGAGCTACAGGAAAGAGGAGCCAGCGTTTGGACTCCAAATCAGTGTACGGCGTCACACACAGACATGCACAAACACATCAACTGTACTCGAGCACCTCGCCGGCGAACAGATACTTGCAAGTCGCAGTTCCTTTCTCCGATACCCAAGTGAACGCACACACACACACATAAAGTATGTCGACATGCAATAAGTAGTTTAATGAATGAATAGATAAATAGGCTGTACTTTTTCCCCATCTGAGAATTGGTTTTCTCTGGCCTCGTCTATAGAACCATCTGGATCCTTCCTTTTCAGAGTTCTCCGCACTGCCCAGATGCTTCTATTGTGATGCCCTCCAAATCTTAATAAGCAGTTAAAATATTTACCGAGGCGCCTTTCTCTCCCACACCATTTCTTCCCCCTCGCTTTTCTTTTTTTTTTTATCGTTATTATTATTATTTATACCTTTTCAGGGACAAAAAATGGAGATGTCCACTAAATGTGATTGATTGGGCCTAAAAATGGCCATTATTGCCATTAAGACCCACATGTCAGCTGCTGCCTTTGTGCCGGCTGTATCTCTAAGCTAACCACTGATCCATGAGAGGAGGTGGGGGAAGAATGTACTGCCCTGAAGAAATGCCCATTTCTCTATGGATCCTGCTTGATTCAAAATACAGCTGCGAGGAGGAGGAGGAGACTTATAGAGAGAGAGCGAGGGAGAAAGAGAAAGAAAGGAGAAAGTTTAAGAAAGGGGGTAAGGAGTGAGACTTTTTCTTCACAGCATACAAAAAAAAGGCTTTTGACAAAAAGATTAATAACTCTGGCTAGCTAATCAAAATTCAACACAGTGATAAGCTTTGCAGCTCTTTCCCCTCCCCTCTCTCTCTCTCTCTCTCTCTCTCTCTCTCTCTCTCTCTCTCTCTCTCTCTCTCTCTCTCTCTCTCTCTCTCTCTCTCTCTCTCTCTCTCTCTCTCTCTCTCTCTCTCTCTCTCTCTCTCTCTCTCTCTCTCTCGCTCTAATGTATTCATGTGTTTCACGTGTAAGACGTAATTAAATTTTCTCCACACATATGAGTAATAGAGCATGGAATGCCGAAAGAGTTGGTGGGGCAACCGTGTAGGTTGTCTAAATCGTTCTTTTGTTTGCGTTTTTTTTTTTTTTTTTACATTTTTTTGTTAAAACAAAAAAACACACAACAAGTGTATATGAGTACGAGTGCCTGAAGGGCAGGGGTGTTACAGAGACACATGGACTCACTGGCTGTTCTCTAGTAGCACAATAATGCACAACAGCAGGTGTTCAGCATGCAGGGATGTTGAAACGGGAGCTAACATGTATTCCGCTGCTTGTGTGTGTGTGTGTTTTAAAAATGAAAATTAATTATTAAAATTGTATTAATTTGTTAAAGTTAATGAATAAAAATTTCCTTTATGAATAATCATCACTTTGGTTTTCTGCTTGTGTTTATTCATAAGTCTATGATAAAGTACCCTTAAAAGGTTAGAGATGTGCTGTATGCTGTGTATACTTACTCAGAGCACATTCATTCTGTTCCTGCGATGTGACAGATATTTGCACAGCAGTTCCTGGGCATGTTGTGTATATTGAGTGCACTTAACACATTTACCTAACATTTATCATTCTGATGACATGGGCAATGAACGTAGATGAACGATGCCATTTCTGACCTAATGAATCACCGTGCACATACACACAAACACACACACACACACACAACCTCTAAGTTGCACTTCCTGTGCACTAAGTGCTTGCACATTTTCACATCATGACACAAATATTTTGTGTGTGCGAGAGACTGTGTGTGGTGTCAGTCTGAAAGCTTCTATTAAGAAATATGTTTTGCGGGCATTGTTAAAAGCAGGAAATAACATTTAAACAACTTTCCCAAGATTTGCCTATACCTGCATATCAGCTTTATGTCAGCCACATCCTCTTTATTCATATCAGCATTATTTTTTAGTGTTAATTTATAAATTAACATTTAGAACTATTAACTTAAGTCATTTATTTGTTTGTTTGTATTTATTTATTTATTTTTGCAGCCAAATGAGACTTATATTATAATATCATATTATATGATTATGTCCTAAAAAGAGTGAAAGAGTGAACATAAACATAAAAAAAGAGAGAAAGGGGAAAAAAAGAAAACGGGTACATGTCTCCATGAGTTATAATGATTACTAAAGCACTAAATGATTACTTTTTTATTTTTTTGTTGTTTTATTTAATTTATTTAATTTTGTTATTTAATTTAATTTATTATTTAATTTTATTTATTTATTTTTGAATTTGTGAACTTTTAGCCATTTCATAATAAATAGAGAGAATTGTTAAACAACAGCAGCTCTATCATTTGTGTATCAAGGTCACGCGTGGGTTTGCTTGGTAATTATTAATACGGATATTTTCTTTTTTGTTTGCACTTTGAAATTTGTTTTAAAATTGTTTATTGTACTTTGAACTGTGCGTAAGATGACTACACTCAATGTAATCAGGGAATCTGTATTAAAGTTCACAGAAACACAGCTACTACCAGATTTGTGTCCCTCTTTATCATATATATATATATATATATATATATTATTTGAACACTGTATATATAATATTTGAACAATTTGAATAATTAATAGAAGCCTTACATCAACTCTTCACTTTCATCATCTTTGAATGATATTTAATAACATAAAAACCTGTGAATTTGGATTATCCCCTCATCTAAAGTGATGTACAATAGGTTTGTTGTTAGGCCAGTGGTGATTTAAGTGTTTTTGCTCAGTGGCCCATGCAGTGTGACCTCTGTGACCCTGTAGTTGCTCACTCTCCCCACCTTTTAGCAGCTCAAGACTCAAAGCACCACCCACCAGCATTTCAATCCTTTTATTGGTTGCCACTGTTACTATTACTGTAAATTCCCCATCCAAGCAGTTTTGTTTTTCTGACTGGACTATAGAGGTAACAGGCACTATGTAGTGCATGCAATGTGCACTGTGCTGCCCTTACAGGCCCTTCTAATCCAGTGTCTTAGGTGATTTCTGAGGGATGTCCAGGAGTTATCTAACAAATATGAGGCTGGGAGCAGAGAGGACAGCGGTCATCCGTCTCTCTATTGCTCTGCTTTACTCATCTGTCTTCTTTCTCTCTTTCATTCACTCCATTAATCCCAGCTGATGGGGTTTGGACTGTTTTTAGCCTAATGTCAGCATTTGCAAAGACTACTGCTGCTTGACAGAATGTGCAGTATGACTGAGTTGAGGTGATTTGAGGCGCAGTCAAGCTGTCACAGATCAGTCTACATGTTTCTCAGTTCAGGGGTGTACCAGTGATCTGAAAAGCTTAGTTTATGAATATTAATTAGGTGATGTAACATTTATTCAGTAGTCCTCCAATAGGAATTGATTAAAGGCTGGTTAATGGGATCTAGCCATAGTAAGATTACTGCATTTCTTTAGTCCATTATAGATGTAACCAACTGGCAAATGCTCTTAAATGGTTTTAAAATTGTTGTTTTATAAGGTTGCTAAATTGTTTTTCGTTTTATTTATTTATTTTTTAATAAAAGTGAGTGAAGACAGTATCAAGTACAAACTGCTATTATAAAATGCACTTTGTTGTTGTTATGTTGTTGTTTTTACAGGAAATATCTGCTGCTG